>NC_071512.1:37820501-38446929 GCF_027887155.1 Malaclemys terrapin pileata | reverse complement strand
GTCAGGAATAGAGCACAGAAGGCATACGGGGCAGCAGCAGCAGCTCCAGTAGTGCATATCTAAGAATGGGGAGCAGGGCACAGGGCCAGGGAGGTGGGAAAGCAGGAGAACTCCTATCAACAGTTAAAATCCTTACTTCCACCTCTCCAAAAAATCACTCTCAAAAGAGAGGGGGCAGAGGCAGGTCAGTTCCTGGAGTTGGAACAGTTATTTGGTGCTCCCTGATTAAATGAGGAGTGCAGCATCTGATCATCCCATCCCTATTTCTGTTCAGGACACGTTGCTGCTAGTAATGGTGCTGTCATTTACATGTTCAGGACAGTGCACTAGGAAGGTGATGGAAAGAAATCCTATGGGCTAATCTGATCTTATTGCTGAACTCTTAGGTTTGGAACACCTACCATTTGCCAGTCTGGTATTGGCACATCAGTCATTGTTGCATGGCTGCTCTAGACCCATCACTAGCTAGCCTCAAGGGGCTAGCATAGTCACATTTTGCTCCTTGCCTGACAAATTCAATACCTTTCACCTTGGTATACATCTGCCACCTAATATTCAAAATACTTTCCTTTCCCATCCAGAGAAACCAGAGCATTATAAAGGTATTTAAACCAACTACTCAAGCCATAACTATTATGCACTATGAAAATTCCATCACTGGGTAATGTCATATGTAGCAGTTCTTTCTAACCACTTTAACCCTGGCCCCAGAATTGCTGTAGCCTGGGTCTAATTTGGAGAGTAAAATATGTGGGGTAATAGGAAATTCCTATAATGCAGCAGCACTGACTGGTCTGGGGAAGTTGAGCATAATGTGATAAATACAGCTGCAATAGCTTCTGTCATGGTTCTGTGCTGCAATTCTAAGCTGGGGAGCAGAGCATAGGAGGGAGGTAGATAAGTAGAAGGATTCCTGTAGTGCTGATATTACAGGAGCAAAGCAGGGACTCCTCTCATGCTGTAATGCTGACTTGAGTAGAATGCAGGAGAGAGAGATGGAAGTAGGAAAAGGGGGAAGAACTTCTGTAATGCAGGCTGTGAATCACAGAGCACAGAGAGGACTTGGGGAAGCTGGGAATTCCTGTAATAGTTCAAGGAGTGGCTAACTCACAGGAGTCACCATGCGCATGGACACCGAAGTTACCTACCAGAAGTGATCTAGATCAGAGGTTCTCAAAGCGTGGCCCATGGACCATCATTTGTTTGTGGAATTTTTCCTGATTAGCCATGGAACATTCTGAGATCCATGTACTGGGGGACTGGGTATTTAGGAGGAAAGTTTTTTCTAACAAAATAGTCTGCAGAATGAAAAAAACTGGATAATCACTGATGCTGGTGACTCAAATGCCCCGCTGGAGAAGAACTCTGTTAGCTCAAGAACACCTTGGAGCAGTAAGGCAATCTGTACCCTTGCACTAGCTCCATCTTCCCCCTAGCTCAGGAATCACATGCAAGATGGACATATTTTATCAGTTTTTGGGGGAGAAACCAGCTAGGGATAGAATCAGCACAGGCACACCACTTCCCTGACTCTCTCCTGATTACTGCTGAAGTCACTGGGTTAATAATGGGTCTACAGCATCATCCAACCCAGTAGTATTAGGTGCTTATCCTTAAATAAATCATGCATGGGAGCTACCTGAATAGCTACTGACCTTGCATTCAATAGCACAGATCTGAGCTGGAGACTAGAGATCAGTGGGGGTGATAGAGCAAGACTGAGCACTATACGATTGTCCTGCCCAGAATTTTACCCTAATTGTTCTCCTTTCTTCTTTAATCTTTCTTTCAAATTGTATTTTTAACCTTCTTTTACTTTAAAATATTTGCCTTGCTTTTAAAAAAAATTGCACAAATGATCTGTGTTCTGCTACTGAAGATGATCAGCTGGTGATGGAGACCTTAATGCTGGCACCCAGCCAGCTCCCTCTTGGGGATCCCCTGCTCCCCTGTAACATGGTATCATAATAATGGGACATATTTGCACTGAACCAAATAGGGTCTTGTTTGTAGTATTCTAAACAACGGGTTTTCTTGTTGATTTTTAGCAGTAAAAGGAGAAGAGGCCTGAAGTGTCAGAGGAAAGCAGTGTAAGAGCCCAGGGGACAGTGCACAAGAACTGCTAGTGGAAGCTCACAAGGACTTTGTAAAATACAAAACCATACTGCAGGGAAATGTCATTTTGGACTCTGGTGTGAAATTGGTCAGGCTCTCTAGTGGTTTATGATTTCCCAGCTGGATTATATAGTCTCGGGATACTTGGCTACGTTTCTCTTTAGAACTGATTCCTGAAATCGGGTAGCATTGCTTTTAAGAGGCTGTATGGGGGCAGAAGGCATATACATGTTAATTACATTTATTGCTAATCCACAAAGATAACTATTTATTCCTTGGTTTTATAGTTCACTCCATGGAGAGTGTTTAAACATCTTCTACCTTCTCATTGTTTTAAAACATACTCAGAGACCTGTAATTGTTAATCTCAACAACAATTAATACACTAGTTTATTAACACATCCTTCAGGTGCTTCAAAGTGTTCATGGGTGAACTAAACACTTTAGACACAATCTCGGATTTGACTGCAGATGAGATAACTGCTTGCAGTTTGATTCTTATTTCATTCCACGCTGAGGGGGTGGGGAATTTTCTCTGTGCTGATTCACTTCATTTCAGCTGGAGACAGACTGGCTGGGGGAGGGGACTTTGCAGTTTTAAGTATGTGTTTTCTGTATCACTTTAAATAGAGCATTCACTGAGGACACAGCAATCTGTCTCCTCAGTCATCATATCATTGCTAGTGACCTACCAACCCACTTCTGTGTCATAATGTTACTAAGAGAAATCATCCCAGCTGCCTGTTGAAAATGTACAGTATTGCAGGCCTTGTGTACTCAGGGGCGGGGGAGGGGCTGCAATCAGGATGCAGAACAGGTTTCCTAGATGAAATAAACATCAGGAGTCAGCATGGTTTCCAGTGAGGAAAGTGTCTGTGAAGTTCACAGGCTGCCGGAGGAGCCAGTTTGCCCAGTTTAAGGCCTTGTCTACACTGTCACTTTACAACGCTGCAACTTTCTCACTAAGGGATGTGAAAAAACACCCCCTGAGCACTGCAAGTTTCAGCGCTGTAAAGTGGCAGTGTAGACAGTGCACCAGTGCTGGGACTCCCCTCGTGGGCAGGGCCGGCTTTAGGAAGTGCGGGGCCCAATTTGAACATTTTCTGCATCCCCGGCAGGGATGACTAAAAAAGAAAAACCATGTAAAAAAAAGCCTTTCATTTTTTAGCAACCGGTTCTCTATAAAAAGTTCTGATTTAAGGGATGTACCACAGTATGTATTTTTTGTACCAATTGGGTTACCATACATCCGTATTTTCCCGGATGACGATTTAAGAACCAAAAAGCCTGACATGTCTGGGAAAATACTGATGTATGTTAACCCTACCTAAAGTTCTTTTTTAAAAAGATGGGCCTGAACTAGAAATGAGTTCCATTTCACATGTGTGGGTCCCCGCCACGCCCTGGGGGTGTGGCGTGCACATGTGTGGGTCCCAGCTGCTCCCTGCCCCCCTCATTGAAGCAAAGGGGAACTGCAGGGCACCAGTGGACATGGGGCTGGCTAGCGGCAGGACATGGGGCTGGCTGGAGGCAGAACATGGGGCTGGCTGGAGGTAGGGTCTGGCTGCAGGCAGGGCAAGGGGTGCGGGTCTGGCTGGAGACAGGGATGTGTGGGGTGGGCTGGCTGGCTTCAGGCAGGGCCGCAGGGGGGGTACGGCATGGGTTGGCAGGGCTGGAGACAGAGGAGTGTGGGACTGGCTGGCTTCAGGCAGGGGGGTGCGGCAGGAGTTGGCTGGAGACAGGGCAGAGGGTGTGGGGCTGGCTACAGGCAGGGCAGGGGGTGCAGGGCTGGTGTGGGCAGGGGTGTGTGTGGGACTGGCTGGCTTCGGGCAGGGCCGCAGGGGTGTGTGGCAGGGGTTGTCTGGACACAGGGCAGGGGGTGCGGCAGGGGCTGGCTGTGGGCAGGGGGTGCGGGGCTGGCTGGAGACAGGGCAGGGGGTGCGGGTACAGCCCACCCTGTGCAGTAAGTGTCCCCTCCTCCTCCCTCCCCCACCGGGGTAGCAGTAGCAGCAACAGCAGCCCGGGGTTCGGGGGCTATTTAAAGGGCCTGGGGCTCCCCTGCTTCTACCGCCCCAGCCCTGTAAATAGCTGAGGGACCCCTGGGGAAGCGGCAGGGCTCCAGCGGTTATTTAAAGGACCGGGGAGGCAGCTGGAGCCCTGGCCCTTTAAATAGCCCCCAGAGCCCCCTGTTACCCCAGGGCTCTGGGGCTATTTAAAGGGCCCGGGGCGCCCCCGCTTCTACTGCCCCGGCCCTTTAAATAGCCGCGGGAGCCCTGGGGAAGCGGTGGGGCTCCAGTGGCTATTTAAAGGCCCGGGGCGGTAGAAGCAACGGGAGCCCCGGACTTTTTAAATAGCCCCCAGAGCCCTGCAGCCCTACCCCAGGGCTCCAGAAGTGGGGCTTTGGTGGCAATTTAAAGGGCCTGGGGCTCCATCCCCTGCTGGGAGCCCCAGGCCCTTTAAAGTGCCCCCTGGGGAAGCTGGGCCACCCCGGTACCGGGGCTTGGGCGCGGGGCCCTCTTAGGGGCGTGGCCCGATTCAGGGGAATTGGTTGAATTGGCCTAAAGCCGGCCCTGCTCGTGGGGGTAGTTTTTAGCTCTCCCAACGCTGGTGCCGCAACTACAAAGCCACGTTAAAGCGCAGCCGGGGCAGTGCTTTAACATTGCTAGTGAAGACATACCCTAAGAATCACCAGTGAGCTCAATGTGCTGTTTTTAGTTAACACAAAATTACAGGTGAACAGCAAGACAACAGATATGTTTAATTCAGCACTAAGCTGCTTTTCTGCAAGCAGAGTGTTTCAACTCCTATTGGCTGGTAACAAGTCTTAGAGTTTGTATTCAGTCATTTATCAATACAAATTCAAGTTTGTTGCAGGTCTGAATAACTTTGTACAGAGACATACATAATAGGCTGTCTATATAGCTTCAATGAGGAGTCCTTGTGGCACCTCAGAGACTAACAAATTTGGGCATAAGCCCAAATAAATTTGTTAGTCTCTGAGGTGCCACAGAGACTCCTTGTTATTTTTACTGATACAGACTAACACGGCAACCACTCTGAAACCTATATAGCTTCAGATTCCCTGACACTCCTGTAAGGTAACCTCCCTTTATACTGCCACTTACGGTAAATTGTCTGGAGGCTCTTATGGTCAAAGTAAGATGAGGAAAATAAATTAAATTATCCAGGATCTTAGTTTAGACAAAAATAACCAACTCATGTCTCTGTTTCTTTTACAAACTGAGCTCATCTCTGGCTAAGACAACAAGCTTTAGGGGGCTTATCACTTGAGCACTTGACATTGCGGCTGCTGTTGTGGCTTTCAGTAAACCAAATATAGAGACCTTTATTTAACAATGTATAGTGCAGCACAGAAAGCCATGCCTCAGCTTGCAGACAGGTGGTGTCTGAAAATCCAGGCAGGACTATCCTGTGCTTTATTTCACTTATTTTTCTACCACCACAATCAAAGCAGATTTTTCTTCCTCTACAAATTGCATCATATCAATTTAGATTTTATCCAAAACATTTTAAAGGGAGAGTCCCTAGAATTAGATGCCATCATGTGTCTAGCATTTAGTCCCTGCTTTAAAAATTATCTTGGGTATTCCTCAGTCTGCAAAAGGGTAAATCACTTCAGACTCTCAGAAGCCCTGACTTTTCGAACTGCTGAAGAGCTTTAGGCACTTCAGAGTGGGTGTGTAAATGGAAGCATTTTAACTGGCTAGCAAAGCTCAGGTGTCACAGCCCCAGGGGTCAGGGACTGATGGTTGGATTAGTCTGCCCTCACCCCCACTTAAACCTCCATATGCTAGAGAGAGAAAATACAAAAAGAAGGGATGAAATCTCTGAGGTGCTGTTATCATAGGCACTGACTCTGTGGGTGCTCTGAGGCTGGAGGAAAAAAATAGTGGGCGCTCAGCACACACCGGCAGCCCCATGATCAGCTCCTCCCCCTCCCTCCCAGCCCTCCCACCCACCACGATCAGCTGTTTAGCACTGTGCAGGAGGCACTGGGGGGGGAAAGGAGGAGTGGGGGCAGGAAGTGGCAGAGGGTGGGGGTGGGCATGGGATCAGAAGGAGGTGGGGCAGGGGCGGAGCAGGGGCAGGAAGAGGTGGGGGAGGGACAGTGTGGGAAGAAGCAGGACAGGGGTTTCGGGAAAAGGGTGGAGTGGGGCGGGGTCTGGGGTGAGCGGGGGTTGAGCACCCCTCGGGAACTGTGGAAGTAGGCGCCTCTGGCTCTTATTGTTAGAAAAGAGACTCTATAAAAAAACACCTTCTTCCTCAACAATGAGTTAGATCTGCTGCCTTTACTGACGGAAGGTGCGTGTTTATACCCTGCCCTCAGGGTAGCCCTGCAAAACCCACACAGTTAGGGAGAGTGAGCTGGTGGCTAGTCTGCCTGTCATCAATAGAATTGGAGGCAAGACAAAAATCTTCACATGGTGCTCCTGTTACAAGTGAATGATTAACAGAACGAATGTGGTCAATAGGCTACTGGACATCGATTTGTCGATCTCCCAGTATGATTACTGGGAAAGGAGTCCAGGAGAGCTGGCTGTATTTTAAAGAATCCTTATTGAAGTTGCAGGAACAAACCATCCAGATGTGTAGAAAGAATAGTAAATATGGCAGGCAACCAACTTGGCTTAACAGTGAAATCCTTGCTGATCTTAAACACAAAAAAGAAACTTACAAGAAGTAGAAGATTGGACAAATGACCAAGGAGGAGTATAAAAATATTGCTCAGGTATGCAGGAGTGAAATCAGGAAGGCCAAATCACACTTGGAGTTGCAGCTAGCAAGGGATGTTAAGAGTAACAAGAAGGGTTTCTTCAGGTATGTTAGCAACAAGAAGAAGGTCAAGGAAAGTGTGGGCCCCTTACTGAATGGGGGAGGCAACCTAGTAACAGAGGATGTGGAAAAAGCTAATGTACTCAATGATTTTTTTGCCTCTGTCTTCACAAACAAGGTCAGTTCCCAGACTACTGCACTGAGCAGCACCGTATGGGGAGGAGGCGACCAGCCCTCTGTGGAGAAAGAAGTGGTTCAGGATTATTTAGAAAAGCTGGATGAGCACAAGTCCCTGGGGCCAGATGCACTGCATCCGAGGGTGCTAAAGGAGTTGGCGGATGTGATTGCAGAGCCATTGGCCATTATCTTTGAAAACTCATGGCGATCGGGGGAGGTCCTGGATGACTGAAAAAAGGCTAATGTAGTGCCCATCTTTAAAAAAGCCAAGAAGGAGGATCCGGGGAACTACAGGCCAGTCAGCCTCACCTCAGTCCCTGGAAATATCATGAAGCAGGTCCTCAAGGAATCAATTCTGAAGCACTTAGAGGAGAGGAAAGTGATCAGGAACAGTCAGCATGGATTCACCAAGGGCAAGTCATGCCTGACTAACCTAATTGCCTTCTATGATGAGATAACTGGCTCTGTGGATGAGGGAAAAGCAGTTGACATGTTATTCCTTGACTTTAGCAAAGCTTTTGATATGGTCTCCCACAGTATTCTTGCCAGCAAGTTAAAGAAGTATGAGCTGGATGAATGGACTATAAGGTGGATAGAAAGCTTGCTAGATCATCGGGCTCAATGGATAGTGATCAATGGCTGCATGTCTAGTTGGCAGCCAGTATCAAGCGGAGTGCCCCAAAGGTTGGTCCTGGGGCCGGTTTTGTTCAATAACTTCATTAATGATCTGGAGGGTGGCGTGGATTGCACCCTCAGCAAGTTTGCAGATGACACTAAACTGGGAGGAGTGGTAGATACGTTGGAAGGTAGGGATAGGATACAGAGGGACCTAGACAAATTAGAGGATTGGGCCAAAAGAAATCTGATAAGGTTCAACAAGGACAAGTCCAGAGTCCTGCACTTAGGACGTAAGAATCCCATTCACTGCTACAGACTAGGGACCGAGTGGCTATGCAGCAGTTCTGCAGAAAAGGACCTAGGAGTTACAGTGGAAGCTGGATATGAGTCAACAGTGTGCCCTTGTTGCCAAGAGGCTAACAGCATTTTGGGCTGTATAAGTAGGGGCATTGCCAGCAGATTGAGGGATGTGATCATTCCCATCTATTTGGCATTGGTGAGGCCTCAACTGGATGTGGAAAAATTGGAAAGAGTCCAGCGGAGGGCAACAAAAATGATTAGGGGGCTGGAGCACATGACTTAGTCTGCAGAAGAGAAGAATGAGGGGGGATTTGATAGCTGCTTTCAACTACCTGAAGGGGGGGTTCCATTTCCAAAGAGGATGGATCTAGACTGTTCTCAGTGGTAGCAGATGACAGAACAAGGAGGTCTCAAAGTTGCAGTGGGGGGAGGGGTTAGGTTGGATATTAGGAAAAACTTTTTCACTAGGAGGGTGGTGAAGCACTGGAATGGGTAACTAGGGAGGTGGTTAGGGTTACCATATTTTGTGCCTCCCAAAGGAGGACACTCCACGGGGGCCCGGCCCCGCCCCCAGCCCCGCCCCAACTTCGCCCCCTCCCCAAAGTCTCCGCCCCTTCCCCTGCTTCCCGCGAACATTTGAGTCGCGGGAAGCCTGAAGCAGGTAAGGGGGAGTGTGGGGGGAGGAGGCGCGGTCTAGGCTGTCCCCGGCCCTGGGGTGCCGGCCCCGGCCCACCACCCCCGGCCCGGCCCCCGAGTCCCCGGCCCGGCTGGCGCCCCCGATCCCCCCGCCGGAGCCCCCGGCCCTGCCGACCCGACCGGCCCCGGCCCCGCCGGAGGCCCCGGCCTGGCCGACCCGACCCGACCCGACCGGCCCCGCCGGAGGCCCCGGCCCGGCCGACCCGACCCAACCCGACCCGGCCCCGCCGGAGGCCCCGGCCCGGCCGACCCGACCTGGCCCCGCCGGAGGCCCCGGCCCGGCTGACCCGACCCAACCCGGCCCCGCCGGAGGCCCCGGCCCGGCCGACCCGACCCAGCCCCGCCGGAGCCCCCGAGCGCCCAGCCCCGGAGCCCCCGGCCAGGCACCGCACCGCGGGCCCGGCCCGAGCCCCCGGCCCGATCCCCGAGCACCCGCACCGCCGGCCGGCATGTCCCGATTTTCCCGGACATGTCCGGCTTTTTGGGCTTTCCCCCCGGACGGGGATTTGGAGCCCAAAAAGCCGGACATGTCCGGGAAAATCCGGACGTATGGTAACCCTAGAGGTGGTGGAATCTCCTTCCTTAGAGGTTTTTAAGGTCAGGCTTGACAAAGCCCTGTCTGGGATGATTTAGTGGGGGATTGATCCTGCTTTGAGCAGGGGGTTGGACTAGATGACCTCCTGAGGTCCCTTCCAACCCTGATATTCTTTGATTCTATGATTAACAAACTGGCAAAATGAAAGGAGAAGAAGCAATAGCCTTGGTTCTGAACATAACTGGTTGTTAACTGAGTTCCAGTTGATGAAACTTTGGACAGGATTGCTGCCTGTCCCAGGGAGAAACCCATGAAAAGGGAGCAGAGGGGAAAGAGAACTCCAGGAGGCTGACCTTGCAAGTTCCTGAGCAGCCTCCCTTCAAGAAAAGAGAGGAGTTTAGGAGCTGTAGAATTTGCAGAGTGTGGTCTCCCAACCTGAAGTCCTGAGGATTCAAGGGGAAGGGAACCCAGAGCCATAAAGACATGAGCCATGCTCCAGGGATAGCTTCACCTCTGCATGGCTGGGCTGCACTGGAATGACTTCACCCCTGGAAGAAACCCTACTGCTATTAGCTGGGTCTCCCTGCAGCTGCTCCCTGGCAGCCTTGAACAGGACCCAGAGAGTCAATGCCACTGTTAACTGTACTAACTCCCAAACAGATTGGATCTGCAGGGCATGGTGCTGGAGAGCATAGCCAGTCTCCTGTTCTGTCTCTTCACACTCAGTGGAGGGGCATCTGTGATATCCCAGGCTGAAACAGGGGAAATGGTGCAGCAGTGGTATCACTGTCCCCCTTCTGGCTTGAATTTAAGTGGCTCTTGCATGGGCATGTGACAAACGGGGAGTACTAGAAGTCTTTCCCCCATCCAGCCCAGCACCTAAGCATATGAAGAATGATGCTGAAGTCAATGACACTACTAATGTGTTTAAGGATCAGCACATGGTTGTGCACTGTGCCGAACTGGATCAATATGGTAGCTGTGCAAGAGCCTCTCACAAGAGCAGTCCTGGTCTCTCTACACTCTGGTGAGAACAGAGACTTCTGTTCCCCATCCTCCCACAGCAAGATACAGAAAACGTGGCAGGGAGGATTGGGGAGGAGACAGTCACGGCCCTCTGCCCATCTTCCATTCTGCAGAGTGGAGCTGACTCATCAGGGAGAGCAATTTGCTACAGTCTAATGGATGGAACAGATTTCACACATCCCCAGGAGCACAGAAAAAACCCTGCAGAGGGGCATCACATCAGGGCAGGGCATCACCAATCTGGGCAGTGGCAAACAATGCCATGAACTAGCTTATCATGTGGGATGGGGAAGTTTTGCCAGAGAAAGGGTCTCTTCCTCACAGGTAAGTGTAAACTGATGCACAATTTAGAAAGAACCCATTCAGCTTTTAGATCCCAGGGATTGCAGGGCAGGCAAGTAGAAAAATAATAATGTTATTTGTAAAGTGAGGACATGTTAGCTGGAGTCACGGAGAAATGACAAACATATGGCCTCCATGGCTATTTTTACAGAGTCCATTTACAGAGTAGAACCACAATTTCACATTGTTTCCATTTAAAAAATATATATATATATAGGAAAGAAAACACTCTAATGTCCAAGATCTTTATCTCCTTAACTGGCTGTGGCAGCTGTTTGCATGGGCTGCTCAGAGTCTGCAGAGAGGCTTTCAGGGTGACAAAGTTCAGGCTAAAGCAGCTCTCCAAAGAAGAAATAGCAATTTGAAATCCTCACCACAGACTTTTTTCTGCCAATAGCAGAGAGAAAACATCCTAAGCATTTTTGTCAGTGTTTTATGGCTATGCTGTTTTTTCTATCTTTAAAATTTAGAGGGAACAAACTTAAAGGTATTTATAAACAAAGGCTCTATGTAAAACAGCTAGCCTCTTTATCTTGAATTCTGTATTCTAATGACTTGTCTATTATGATTCATTAACAAAAGTGCACCAGGATCACAGAGCTACAAATACTCTTCTGTATTTCCTGTCACTCTCACATAACAATAGATGGTAAAAGTTAAACAAAAAAAACCCCACACACAAACCACAATAATAATAATTGCAAATAAAGTATTTTAAAGCTGGTGAGGCAGATATTCAGTTATGCCTCAGCGCTCTCTTTTGCTGTCAGCACTAAAAATGTGTCTGCATTTTGCTACCAAAAATGAGCTAGCAGCTAGAATAATTCTTGGATGTGTGGGTACAGCCAGGTCGTTAAACATCTACCAAGTAATATTTGTGATCACAGTTTTTCATGGGTGCAAAATTGCCCCTGTAAAACAGGAGTTCTCTTCTTTAAAAATCTGTCCCTTTGTTCCAAAACCAAAAAACATCTCTTTTCTGCTACTAACACATGTTATTCCTTCCCTCATATGTGAGAATGGGGAAGAGGGGGACAGATTATCCCACATCTGTCTACTGCACCTTTCTCTGAATCCTCTGGTGCTGGTCACTGGTGGAGACAGGATACTGGAGTAGATGGGCCTTGGGATCCAGTACAGCAAATCCTATGTTTCCAGTACTGTTTCCATGTCCTATTCACAGCCAAGTCTCCCAACTTGCTCCTTTTCTCAAATTCACACCAAAATGGCATCCCCTCGCATGTACTGGTGTATCAAATCAGACATTGCATATTTGTTTCATTTTGGGATCAGACTTTCTATACAACTACACATATATATTTTTAAAAAGCGAGAGAGGCACTCCAAACACAGGCTCTTCTAGTCCATATCACCATATTATGAGCCAGATACCACTCTCTCAAGAAAGCAGGTACTGGAAAGTCTCAGCCTTTACCCTCCTGCCTTACTACACAACTGAATAACTATCTCACATCAACCGCAAGCCCTGCTCCATGTTAATAATTCCCCATTCATATCCTATTCATATCCTAACCTATTCATATAATGGGTGCTGAAACGAAGGGTGTGTGTGTGGTGCTGCTTGAAGTGGTTTCCATCGTATGCAGAGTTTACAGTTTGATTCAATGGCTCTCAGCACCCTCACTATACAGATTGTTCCGGCACCCCGGTTCATGTCTCTTTTGCATAGTAATACAAGTGCCAATGGTATTCTGATGGTATTTGCTTAAGAAGTACTTTAGGAAGCCACATCGTCCCGGCCAGTTGCTCTGAACCACTGATAATATTAAAATCCTATCTAATTACATGCACTTTAAATGTTACATCATTACAACTGATGCAATTATCTTGTACTTAAAGGAAACTGACCATTTGCTGATGCCAGAATCATGGCTTGAAGCATTTCTGTATCAAACTGGTTGTTTGGCCAAGCTCCACCTTCTTCTCCATTCTGGGAGCTAAGGAAAAGAAAATAAACAAAGAGTTACCAAAGGCTCAGCAGAGAGGGTGGGATTCTGTCAGATATTGCCTGTAGAAGTACCATGCTCTGTAGAGAAAGTTAATGCTATTGATTATTATAAGGTCACCCATTAAAGAAATATTCTAGAGATAAGACATTCCCCAAGGTCTCGATCTGTGTCTGGAGTTTTAAAGAACAATGATCATGAAGGGCCTGATTTTACAGGTATGTAGGTGCCTAACAATGTAGATAGCTGCTCAGTGAGGTTTTCACTAGGGCCCGGATCCACAGAGTAACTTAGGTGTTGCCATGCTCAGTTTCACAACACCTAACTTTGAGGTGCCAAGAGAATCACTAGAACAACCCTGTGAACCACAAAGTCTGATTTAGGCACCTAGGCTCCCTATACAACACATGGAGAGAGACAGGCAACTTAGAATGAGATCCACAAAAGCTAGAGCCCTGGCCTAACTTATAAATGTATGTCGGTATAACTATGTTGCTCAGGGTGTGGGAGTTCTCCTGTTGGTGAAGGTAGCATCTTCACTAAGCGCTACAGTGGTGCAGCTGCACTGGTGCAGCTGTGTTGCTGTAATGCTATAAACGTAGATAGGCTCTAAGTTGAGAGCTGCCTAAACTAGCCAATGGCAGATGCTGAAGAGAGGGATGTGTGCTAAGCCCCACCCCTCTAACAGAGATCGGTATCTAGATCCAGACTGCAGGGAGGCACCTAGCTATCCACAAATCCAGGGAAGACTCCTCCTAACTGTCATGTGGGGTCTGCTCAAAGGTCGCCTAACTCCACACACAAGAGCTGGGGAAGAAGAAGTGGCTACCTCATAACCTGTAGCTTGGTGGCTTGGGTATTCCCCCCAGAGATGGAAGACCACCAATTCAAGTCCCCCTCCGCGCCCCCCCCTGCCCTGTACCTGATAAGTAGGGCTGGTGGCAGGGGTGAAAGTAACTTAAAGGACTTACCAGTACTCCGGAGTCCTTAGAACGGGGCGGGGCCTCAACCGAAAGAGGCGGGGCCTTTAAATCCCCGGGCACTTTAAATCACCATCGGAGGGGGCTCCCGGCTGCTGCTACCACCCTGGGGCCCCAGCTTCTGGCGGAGCTTTAAAGGGCCCAGGGCTCCACTGCAGTAGTGGCAGCCGGGAGCCCCTGGCACTTTAAATCAACGCCAGAGCCCCGCCGCCACTACCCCAGGGCTCTAGCAGCAGGGCTCGAGTGGCGATTTAAAGGGCCACGGAAGGTAGTGGCAGTGGGAGCCCTGGGCCCTTTAAATTGCCACCCGAGGCCCTCTGCCAGAGCCCTGGGGTAGCAACAGCAGCCAGGGGCTAGAGCAGTGATTTAAAGAACCCGGGGTTCCGGCTGCCCCTACCGCCCCAGACCCTTTAAATCGTCCCCAGAGCCCTGCTGCTGGAGCCCTGGAAAGGCAGCAGCGGATCTCCAGCGCTATTTTAAGGGCCGGGGCGGTAGCGGCTACTGCAGCCCTGGACCCTTTAAATAGCCGCCGGAGCCCCACTGCCGCTACCCCAGGGCTCCGGGGATGATTTAAAGGGCCCAGGGCGGTAGCTGTGGCAGGAGCCCCAGGCCCTTTAAACCGGCGCTCGAGCCCCACTGCTGCTTCCCCAGGGCTCTGGCAGCAGGGCTCTGGCGGCAATTTAAAGGGCCCGGGGCTCCAGCCGCTGCTGAGAGCCCCAGGCCCTTTAAATTGCCGCCAGGGGAAGCCAATCCGCTCTGGTACTGTGCACCGGCTCTTGCTGGTACGCCGTACCGGGGCGTACTAGCTTACTTTCACCTCTGGCTGGTGGTTTCCAGAAAGTGCTGCTATTGCCACAGGTTTTTTCCAAAATTACTTTCATTTCTGGAATCCTTGATCAGAGGGTGAGCAAGGCACGCAGATCATGTGACTCTCCAGATTTCTGCCCAGAGACACCTAACTTACTCCCAGCGTGCAGGGCAGAGGCTGGGGCAAAGGTGATGTGTGGGCAAGGCATGTGTGGGGTCATGTGCCCCTCAGATTTCTACCCAGGAAGGTTGACAGGGCCAGGCCCCGGCTCCCCACCCTGGGGAGGGGGAAAGGCCTGCAGGGAGGCCCTGATTGATGGCCTGTGCCTGTGCCAGCTTCCCTGTCACCGTGACAGGGAGCAGGACACTGCCCCCCACCTGGAGGTCGCAGGTACCCCCTCCAGCAACCCCCGAAATACCTCCTCCCAGTATACACACACCCCTCCAGTACACCCATATAACTCTCCAGCACCCCTCAAATGCCCCCTCCCAGTACACATGCTCCTCCATCACTCCCCCAAATACCTCCTCCTAGTACACACACACACACAAATACCCCCTCCCAGTATACATCCCCCCTCCAGCATCCCCCAAATAACTCCTCCAGCACCCCCAAATATCCCCTCCCAGTACACACACACCCCTCCAGTACCCCACAAATAACTCCTCCAGCACCCTCAAATACCTCCTTCCAATACACACACCCCTCCAGTACCCCCCAATACCCTCTCCCAATACACACACACCCCTCCAGTATCTCCCAAATAACTCCTCCAGCACCCCCAATGCCCCTTCCCAGTACACACACACCCCTCCAACACCCCCCAAATAATTCCTCTAGAAACCCCCCTAATACTCCCTCCCAGTACACACACCTCTCCAGTACTCCCCCAAATAATTCCTCCAGCGCTCCCGCAAATACCCTCTCCCAGTATACGCACCCCCCTTCCAAAACTCCCTACTTTGTTTCTATAAATACATTGGACTATGTTTGGGTTAGTTTTTAACTGATGTTAGGCTATTAATGCAGTAGAAATCCGGCGTCCCTGGAGACACCTGACTCCTCCTCAGGATGTAGGGCAGAGGCTGGGGGCTGGCTCCTGTTGAGACTTGCTGCCAACTTCTCCCCTCCTCACACAGACTTGGGCTTGCCAAAACCACCATGGAGCTTCCCCTTGGTGGGCAGGGCACTTGGCAGCAGGATGCCAGGCTCCCTTGCCACGTTGCAGAGCGGACGACCCTCACACCTGCTCTCGGCAGTGTCCACAGTGCCTCTCCTCGCTCATCTCCCCAGCACACAGATGGCTCCTGTCCCCAGCACACAGCTGGCTTTAGCCCTCAGTGCCCAGTGTTTGTCCCCCACCCCACTGAACAGCTGGCTTTAGCCTTCAGTATTACAATGAAATACAATATTTTTATATTACTATAATGCATATCCAAAATTTCTGAAATATACAGCTTTGAAAATCTAAAATTACTGTGTTTTCATTGCTGAAAAACACTGGCTCTATTGATAAGGAGAAGGGATCTGACACCACTCAGGGGAGTGGTCTAATCTCTGGACTACAGAGGGAGGCCTGGTCTACACTACGACTTTAATTCGGATTTATCAGCTTTAATTCGAATTTACCCTGTAACCGTCCACACAACGACGCTATTTATTTCGATGTAAAGGGCCCTTTAAATCGATTTCTGTACTCCACCCCGACGAGTGGAGTAGCGCCAAAATCGATTTTAACATTTCGAATTAGGGATAGTGTGGCCGCAATTCGATGGTATTGGCCTCCGGGAGCTATCCCACAGTGCATCATTGTGACCGCTCTGGACAGCAATCTAAACTCGGATGCACTGGCCAGGTAGACAGGAAAAGCTCCGCGAACATTTGAATTTCATTTCCTGTTTGCCCAGCGTGGAGAGCACAGGTGACCACAGATAGCTCATCAGCACAGGTAACCATGCAGGCTGATAATCGAAAAAGAGCACCAGCATGGACCGTCAGGGAGGTACTGGATCTGATCGCTGTATGGGGAGAGGATTCAGTGCTTGCAGAACTTCGTTCTAAAAGACGAAATGCAAAAACTTTTGAAAAATCTCCAAGGGCATGATGGAGAGAGGCCACAATAGGGACTCTGAGCAGTGCCACGTGAAAGTCAAGGAGCTCAGACAAGCGTATCAAAAAACAAAGGAGGCAAACGGTCGCTCCGGGTCAGAGCCGCGGACATGCCGCTTCTACGCCGAGCTGCATGCAATTCTAGGGGGGGCTGCCACCACTACCCCACCTGTGATCGTGGATTCTGGGTCGGGGATAGTCTCATCAGCGACGCCTGAGGATTCTGCCGATGGGGGAGAGGAGGAGGATGAGGATGAGGATGAGCTTGCAGAGAGCACACAGCACTCCGTTCTCCCCAACAGCCAGGATCTTTTTCTCACCCTGACTGAAGTACCCTCCCAAGCCTCCCAAGCCAGTACCCAAGACTCTGACCCCATGGAAGGGACCTCAGGTGAGTTTACCTTTTAAAATATAAAACTTGTTGTAAAAGCAAACGGTTTTTAATGATTACTTTGCCCTGAGGACTTGGGATGCATTCGCGGTCAGTTCAGCTACTGGAAAAGTCTGTTAACGTGTCTGGGGATGGAGCGGAAATCCTCCAGGGACATCTCCATGAAGCTCTCCTGGAGGTACTCCGAAAGCCTTGCCAGAAGGTTTCTGGGCAGTGCATCCTTATTCCCTCCTCCATGGTAGGACACTTGACCACGCCATGCTTGCAGCAAGTAATCTGGTATCATTGCCTGACAAAGCCTGGCAGCGTATGGTCCCGGTGTTTGCTGGCGTTCAAGCAACATCCGTTCTTTATCTTGTTGTGTAATCCTCAGGAGAGTGATATCACTCCTGGTAACCTGGTTGAAATACGGGAACTTAATTAAGGGGACAGAGGTGGCCGTTCCTACTGGGCTGTTTGCCTGTGGCGGAAAATAAATCCTTCCCTGCAGTTAGCCAAGCGCAGATGGGAAATTGGCCCTGAGTTTTTCGCGTTTGGCTAGCAGGGATCTTCCCTGTTACCAACCACGCGGTGGGGGGGGTACCGTGATCATCCCAGAGAATTCATGGCGGGAGGGGGGCGGCGGCGGAGGGTGGTGGTGGTTAGTTTGGTGCCTGCAGGGATCTTCCCTGATACCAGCCATGCGGTGGGGGGGAGGGGTACAGCGATCATCCCAGAGAATTCATGGCGGGAGGGGGGCGGCGGCGGGGGGGGGGTGGTTAGTTTGGTGCCTGCAGGGATCTTCCCTGATACCAGCCACGCGGTGGGGGGGAGGGGTACAGCGATCATCCCAGAGAATTCATGGTGAGAGGGGGGGTGGTAGTTTGTTTTCTGCTGCTGCTGCTGAATGTTAACAGAAAAACCGCAGCACTCTACAGGCTATGCTTGGTATGTGGGAAAGGAGGGCGCAGAAGCTGTAAGACAATGGCTTACCATGGCCGCATGCAAGCCGAATTCTGTTGCCCAGACCTGTGATCTCTAGCAGCAAAGCCACAGGCACTCAGCATTAAGAGGCAAAATGCGACCTTGCACAGAAATCACATGTGCTATGTAATGTGAATAGTGTTGGTCACCGTGAAAGAGTATAAGCATTGTTCTGCAAAATGTAGCTTTTTAAACAATTCTCTCTTTTTTCCCCTCCCTACAGCAGCTGCAAATTCCTCAAGCCTCCCTCCTCCATCCCGAAGGTTATCACAGATAAGGCGTCGTAAGAAGAGAACGCGAGACGAGATGTTTTCTGAAATTATGGAATCCAGCCACAGTGACAGAGCTCATCTGAATGAGTGGAAGGAAACAGTTTCAAAGTATAGGAAAGAAGCCAGTGAACGTGAGGACAGGAGGGACCAATGTGAGGACATGAGGGACCAACGTGAGGACAGGAGGGACCAACGTGAGGAGAGGAGGGACCAACGTGAGGAGAGGAGAGACGCTCGAGATGAGAGGTGGCGGCAGGAAGACCAGAGGAGGCAGGATGCAACGCTGGGGCTGCTGCGTGAGCAAACAGACATGCTCCGGCATCTGGTGGAGCTTCAGGAACGGCTGCTGGAAAACAGACTGCCGCTTCAGCCCCTGTTCCACCCTCCCCCCTCCCCATGTTCCGTATCCTCCTCACCCAGACGTGTAAGAACACGGGGGGGAGGCTCCGTACACCTTCCCATTCCACCCCAGTAGACAGCCCAAGCAAAAGGCTGTCATTTTTTTAACCTTTTCTTTGTGGCTTTTTCCTTCCCAGCAATCCTCCTCCCAAATACCACCCGGGTTCCCTCCCTCTTTTTCTAATCTATTAATAAAGAATAAATGATTTTTAAATGATAGTGACTTTATTTGGTTTGAAAGAAAGCTGGGGGAAGGGGGAGGGTGGGTTCCTTACAGAAAATGAGTCAATAAAGGGGGCGGGTTTTCATGAAGGAGAAACAAACAGATATTTCACACTGTAGCCTGGCCAGTCATGAAACTGGTTTTTAAAGCTTCTCTGATGCACAGCGCTTCCTGGTGTGCTCTTCTAATCGCCCTGGTGTCTGGCTGCGCGTAATCAGCAGCCAGGCGATTTGCCTCAGCCTCCCACCCCGCCATAAAGGTCTCCCCCTTACTTTCACAGAGATTGTGGAGCACACAGCAAGCAGAAATAACAATGGGGAGATTTCTTTGGCTGAGGTCAGAGCAAGTCAATAGTGATCGCCAGCGACCTTTTAAACGGCCAAATGCACATTCTACCACCATTCTGCACTTGCTTAGCCTGTAGTTAAACAGCTCCTGACTCCTGTCCAGGCTGCCTGTGTACGGCTTCATGAGCCATGGCATTAAGGGGTAGGCGGGGTCCCCAAGAATAACTATTGGCATTTCAACATCCCCAACGGTTATTTTCTGGTCCGGAAAGTAAGTCCCTTGCTGCAGCCCTTTAAACAGAGTAGTGTTCCTGAAAACGCGAGCGTCATGAACCCTTCCCGCCCAGCCCGCGTTGATGTTAGTGAAACGTCCCTTGTGATCCACAAGTGCTTGCAGCACCATTGAAAAGTACCCCTTGCGGTTTATGTACTCGGTGGCTTGGTGCTCCGGTGCCAAGATAGGGATATGGGTTCCGTCTATCGCCCCACCACAGTTAGGGAATCCCATTGCAGCAAAACCATCCACTATAGCCTGCACATTTCCCAGAGTCACTAACTTTCGTAGCAGCACCTGAGTGATTGCTTTGGCTACTTGCATCACAGCAGCCCCCACCGTAGATTTGCCCACTCCAAATTGATTCCCAGGGTAGCTGTCTGGCGTTGCAAGCTTCCACAGGGCTATCGCCACGCGCTTCTCAACTGTGAGGGCTGCTCTCATCTTGGTATTCTGGCGTTTCAGGGCAGGGGACAGCAAGTCACAAAGTTCCATGAAAGTGCCCTTACGCATGCGAAAGTTCCGCAGCCACTGGGAATCGTCCCAGACCTGCAACACTATGCGGTCCCACCAGTCTGTGCTTGTTTCCCTTGCCCAGAATCGGCGTTCCATGGATAGAATCTGCCCCATTAACAACATGATCTCCAAAGCACCGGGGCCCGTGGTTTCACAGAATTCTGTATCCGTGTCCATGTCCATGTCCATGTCAATGTCCTCATCATGCTTGTCGCTGCGTTGCCACCGCCGCTGCCTCCTCGCCTCGTTTTTCTGGTCCTGGCTGAGCATAAACTCCACGAGAACGCGCGAGGTGTTTACAATGTTCATGACTGCTGTCTTGAGCTCAGCGGGCTCCATGCTTGCCGTGGTATGGAGTCTGCAGTGTTCACTCACCCAGGAAAAAAGGCGCGAAAATGGTTGTCTGCTGTCCGTTGCTTTCATGCAGGGAGGGAGGGAGGAGGTGAGGCTGTACCCAGAACCACCTGCGACAATGTTTTTTGTCCCATCAGGCACTGGGATCTTAACCCACAATCCCAATGGGCGCGGGAGACTGCGGGAACTATGGGATAGCTATGGGATAGCTACCCACAGTGCAACAGTGCAGAAATCGACGCTAGCCCCGGTACTTGGACGCACACCACCGAATTAATGTGCTTAGTGTGGCCGCATACATTTCGACTTTATACAACCTGTTTTTCAAATCCGAATTATATAAATTCGGATTAATCCCGTAGTGTAGACATACCCGGAGTCTCATTCTTTCTCTGGCCCAATTAACATTTAATTATACTGGAGCAACTTCAGCAGGAGAAACTGAGGAGACCCAAACCAGAATATCGCCATATTTGGGGTCGGGAAGGAATTTTCCTCCAGGGTAGATTGGCTGAGCCTCTGGAGGTTTTTCGCCTTCCTCCGCAGCATGGGGCAGGGATCACTAGCAGGAGGGTCTCAGCCGATTGAAGTCACTAAAACATAGGATTGGGGACTTCAACGGTAGAGTCCAGGGAAGGGTCTTGCGGCCTGCAGCATGCAGGGGGTCAGACCAGATGATCATAATGGTCCCTTCTGACCTTAATGTCTATGAGTCTATGAGTCTATAGTTCTTACTACAAACAAGCTCTGAACAAAGGACTGAATGACCCATCCAAGCTGTGGATGTACTCCAGAGACTTGACTTAAGCCAGCAGTTCATTCCATCACTGCTACAAGCCTGAACCAAGAACTTTGCCATTACTGTATGTAATTGATTCCTTTAACCAATTTTAATGCTCACCTTCTTTCTTTCTTTCTTTCTTTCTTTCTTTCTTTCTTTCTTTCAATAAACCTTTAGATTTTAGATACTAAAGGATTGGCACCGGCGTGATTTTTGGGTAAGATCTAAGTTATATATTGAACTGGGTGTGTGGCTGGTCCTTTGGGATCAGAAGAACCTATTATTTGATGAGACTGGTTGTAAAGAACCATTCATCTCTGAATCCAGTGTTTTTGGTGGTGATATAAGAACTGGAATGCCTGAGGAAACTGCCTTTATGTTTTCTTGTTAGCCTGTGTGGTGTACAGGAGTTTACTTTTGTGGCTGGTCTGGTATATCTTATAAAAGAATAACCACCAGTTTTGGGTTGTGTTTGCCCTATTTCTCAGCAGTTCATCCTGAATTTGGCATCCTCAGTTGTGACCCACTAAGGCACAGTTACAGGGCCTACCCTCAGATTTATGGATTGCACTGGGGTTTAGTTGGGAAATAGGCACCTGGATGTCCAGAGTGAGGAAGCACTGTGCATGCGCTGAGGCAGAAATATAGGTGCATAGGTACCACAACAACTTAGGCACCAAATGAGTTTGGTCGCTTACAGGTTAGATGACAGCCACATGGGTGCTTTGTGGCACCTAAAAATGGGATTTAGGTGTCTAAGAGTTAGATGCCTAAGCACCTTTGTGAATCTGGGCCTAGGTGCCTATGTCACATGGCACCCCCAGGCACCTATCTGCATCTTTAAGTGCCTAAATGCCTTTAAAAAAATTGGCATTATGGGCCCAATCCTGCAAACATATGTGCATGTAATTGAGGAAAATCACTTATATGCATCAATGTTTGCAAGACTGGGCCCTGCCTTCCCATCTGAAGGCTATGTAAGGTGAAGGTCTTTAGGTTGTTTCAGATAAGCTACACTATGTAACCCTATTCATGAGAAGGTTTCAGAGGACACCCAAAGCCTATGGTGGTGTTTCCCAAATGGCAGGTCCTTATCCACCAGTGGGTCGCGGGAAGGTTGTAGATGCGTTGCCATGTCCCGGGTTTGGCCCTGACCTAGTCATACATATACTTCTCCTGACCTGGTGGGGAGAGGAGGCCTAGGGATTGAGGGAGGGGCTGCTGGGCAAAACCTGAGTGGTGTTGAGACCACTGTGCCTGGTTGCAATGCCCAGAATGGGAAGCCAGGCCCAGCCCCATGGAACAGGCTACTGTGGGGTGAGTGCAGATCCAGCTCACTCTCCCTCTGCCCCCTGCTGCCCTGGGCTCTCCCCTCCACACCAGACCAGGTTTCGGATTGCAGTGTCGGGGCAGAGGGTGCATACATGTAAAGGTGAGTCACACACACACACACACACATACACACACAAAAGACAAAATGAGACAAAAATGCAGTTGGGGGGGGGTCACCTTAATAAAAAGTTTGGGAACCACTTGCCTATGGATTAACAGGGTTTTGGATTAAGTGGGGGTGGGAGGGGGAAGCCATCTGACCACTGCTGAAAAAGCACAGACCCGGAGCAGAGGGGAGATATACCACTCACTAGCTCTGCAGAACCTGAGAGGCAGGGAAGAAAATAAGATGCTACCACTATCTTCTTGTAGCAATAGGGTGAGAAAGTGAGAGGGGGCTAAAGGAGGATAGCCAGCATTTAAAATCTGGCTCCCCAACCCCAGGGATCAATGAAAACTGATGGATGGCTGTTAGCACTACAGACTGGTCAGTCAGCTTTGCAAATTTCAGGGGATACAACTGAATTTCAATTAACCAGGAGTTTTGTTTAAATGAAGCTGCAATCTATATTCTTAGATACAGTACAGCATGCTTCTCAGTGTTTGCCAGATGGCCAGCAGCTGTGTTTAACACTGTTTGCTCACTGACTTGCAATCATATTTCCCCCAAAGGGGTCCAATGAAATAATCCTAGAGCCCAAAAGATCTTCCTCATATTAAATTATTAGTTATTATTATTTATTTATGGTAGCAACTGGAGGCCCCAACCAACATCAAGGTCTCCTTATGTAGCCTGTGTACAGACACATAGCAACAAACAGCCCTTGCCTCAGAGACATCAGAGTCTGAATAAACAGCACAGACAAAGGAAGGATTATTATTCCCATTTTACAGATGGGATACTGAGGTACTGAGAGACTACAGGCCTGTGGGATTTAGGTGCCCAGGTACTTATCTGTATCTTTAGACACCTAAATTCCTTTGAAAATCTGGCCCTGAGTGACTTACCCAAGGTCACACACAAAGCCTGTGACACGGCCAGGAGTTGGACCATAATCTGCTGAGTTCAAGTCCAATGCCTTAACCATGACACCATCTTCCCCTTCCACACGGGCGGCGGATATAATAGGAGCCGCCACGGACCCGCCACAGAATGCCTGGGCCGTGGTGGCCCCACCTGTGCACCACCTCTTCCCCGAGGCCTCTACTGCCTGCCACTGCCTGGTGAGTCCCTCCTCTCCTCCATTTCACCCCCCTCTCTGGAGGTTCCCGCCACACTCTGCATCCATCCTCTCATCCACCCCACTCCCCCATGAGGTCCCCACCACCTGCCACTCCCTGCGTCTCTCCTCTCCTGCACACACCCACTCCCCCGAGGCCTCCCATCCCTCTCCCCGCCCACTGCATCCCTTCTCACCCCCCTCTCCCCAGAAGCTATCAGGGGCTCAGCTCTGGCCAGCAGCCTGGAGCTCGTGGCTCAGGCTGGCCGGCGGCCTAGAGTGGCTTGGGCCAGCAGCTTTGGGCAGCTTGGGCCAGTGCTCGGGCTGGCCGGTGGCCTGGGGTGGTTTGGGCTGGTGGTAGGGCAGGCCGGCAGCTCGGGCTGGCTAGCAGCCAAGGGCAGTTCTCAGGCTGGCTGGTAGCCCAGGGGTCAGGGCTGTTTGGCCAGGGCTCCTCCAGCCACGGGGGGGAAGGACTCGGGGCTCCAGCAGGTGGGGGAGGTGGAAGGGGTGGGATATGGGTGGAGCTTCTGGTGGAAGGGGCGGGGTAGGGGTAGCCTCCCTGAATGGGGGTTTCACCCACCATCCATGCCCTTCCATTTTCGATATTACTCCACTAATATCCCAGGCGGGATTGGCCATTGCAAACTATCTTCTGAGCAGTATGCAAACTATTGTGTAATTTGCAGAGGAAGCCCTAGTAGGAGGTATCCAGGGATATTGCTTTTGCAATATTTGCTGTCTAGTGAAATCTGGGGTATCCCAAAAGCTCATTATCCACATCAACCTATTGACTACAAGATGATGTGGTCTGTGTAAAGCAAGCCACAAGTGAGTTATGAGGGCCACCCTGAATTGTTACTAATATTTAGCTGTATTACAGTAGCATAGAGAGGCCCCAGACAGCATTAGGGCCCCATTGTGCTGGATACTGTACAGATACTTGGCAGGAGGCAATCCGTGCCTCAGAGATTTTACAATCTATGTAAAGACTGCACACCCCAGTTGTCACCTACCACCCCACATTGGAACCCATGCGGGTCATCATCAAACAACTACAACCCATAGTCAGTCCATCCCGAAAGAAATCTATCCTGAGTGATCCACCACTTCTGGCCTTCAAACAACTCCCCGACCTCTCCGAGATCATCATCACAAGAAAGCTTCCCACAGACCAGGGAACACCAATTCAAAGTAGCACCAGACTCTGACAGAACAAGAGAGGCAAACATATCTTCACTGCTACAATGATCAACACCCCCGCCCCAACACCCTAAAACACCTTTCAAGTTCCATGGGTCCTACACATGCCTATCACAACATGTGGTGTACCTTGTCCAGTGCAGTAACTCATAGACAACTCGTGCCTCCCCATACTGGGGGGGCACAATCTAAAGGGGAGGATACATGGCCACCCCATGTGTTTCCTCTGCCCAGTGACTCCCCCCTCCCCACCCCACCAAAGTTACCAGTGTGGGGGAATGGGATTTGTCCTTCTCTCCCTGTAACTTTCCCCCGGGACGAAGCCACTTCTGCCTGAGAGAGCCTGGCTGGGAGGGAGCAGTGGCCAGCTCCTTGCCTGGGCTCGGCTGCTGGGGGCAAGGACTGAGTGAGCTGGAGCCCCCCTCTCCCCCGCCCAGCATGCTCAGCCCTTGTCCCTGGGGGGAGGCACAGGGAGAGAAGGACAGAGCCCCTTTCCCTCCCCACCCCCAGCAGGCCAATCTGACCCCACATGCCCCCCATGTGTCACCTCTGCACTAAATACCCCAATAGCCACTATACGGGTGAAAGCAAACCATCACTACATTCTTGAATTAACTTGGACAGGAAAATTATAAAAGACAAAAACCCCACATCACCTGCGGGTGAACACTTTTCATAAAGCGATAACTCCATATCTGAGCTGTCAGTCCTCATTCTGAAAGGGCACCTGCACAACACTTTCAACAGATGAGCCTGGGAGCTTAAACTCATAAATTTGCTAGATGCTAAAAATCGTGGACAGAGTAGAGACCCTGGATTTCTGGCTTATTACAACAATCTGCAACCCACTAACAACCCCCTTCCCAAGCTGCTTTCCCTCCCCCTCCCCTTCCTTTCCTCCCTATGACTGGAGAGGTGTTAATGGGCCTCTTCACCTTGAATGGTCCCTTAAAATATGTATTAACTACTTATGCTAAACAATCTGTTTTACTTTGGATAGTTTCCCACAGCTGAAGAAGAGCTCTGTGTAAGCTTGAAAGCTTGTCTCTCTCACCAACAGAAGTTGGTCCAATAAAAGATATTACCTCCCCCAGCTTGTCTCTCTAAAATCACATAGGAACTCTATGGAAGAGGCAGGGATAGATTTCAATAATCCATGCTTCATTCAATTGCCTTACACATCCTTTCTCTTCCTGCAGTCTCTTAAACAGCTGCTGACTTCTGCAACAAATGAGGCAGGATCCTACAGACAACTGTCTCCTTCTCTATACAATCCTGAGTAATTCCCAGAGCACTCAATTCCAGGTTCTGGAGAGGGAGATCTCCAGTGGTCACAGGCCCTTCTGCCCCTTCCCCCCTGTCCAACATCTGACTCTTTCTGCGATGTCTCTTCAGTTTGTTCTTGTATTTGTCCTGTTGCTTCCCCACCATCAACTCCTTGGCTCAGTCCTCCTCCCTTTTCACTGACTTCTCATCCTTTTTCTTGTTTCCTTGCCCAACCAGTCCAACTCTCTGCCTTGGGGCTACCTCCAGTCCCAGTGCCCCCTTGGGCTCCTCATCCTAGTCTTTGCTCCAGGGTTCTTGTCCAGCTAGTCTGAGCTCCACCCAACCTAGCTCCTCATCTGATCTGTCTCACCCACCGCTTGCTCTGAGTTGCCCCACTCAACTGGTTCCTCAGATCCCAGTCTCCCTCCTCCCAGCTCCTTGGCAAGCTCAGTCTCCCCCTTTCCCCACTGGTTCTTCAGTCCCCCATCTCTCCTTCCTAGGTCCCAGTTTCTCTATCTTCCCCCACCTGACAGCTCTAAGTTCCAGTTCTCCTCTACGCACTCTCCTAGGCACTTTTGTCCCATCCTACTCCCAATCCCACCTCAGGACCAGCTCTTGTCCCTCTGCATTTGAGTCAGGTGGTTTCCTCCTCCATACTGCTTGGGCACAGCGGGAGGGGCTTTTAACGCTCACAGAAAACAGTCTCGTTGTTCTCTGTTCTTGTGCCTGGCCCCATAATGGCCCCTGGAATCTGGGAAGAACAATTGTAGGATTTGATAGCTGCTTTCAACTACCTGAAAGGGGGTTCCAAAGAGGATGGATCTAGACTGTTCTCAGTGGTACCAGATGACAGAACAAGGAGTAATGGTCTCAACTTGCAGTGTGGGAGGTTTAGGTTGGATATTAGGAAAAACTTTTTCACTAGGAGGGTGGTGAAGCACTGGAATGGGTTACCTAGGGAAGTGGTGGAATCTCCTTCCTTAGAGGTTTTTAAGGTCAGGCTTGACAAATCCCTGGCTGGGATGATTTAGTTGGGGATTGGTCCTGTTTTGAGCAGGGGGTTGGACTAGATGACCTCCTGAGGTCCCTTCCAATCCTGATATTCTATGATTCTATGATTCTAAGTCCTGCTCAGCCCGTATCCCCGAGCTGGAACATGCTCAGTGCAGATGGAATCTCCAGAGAATGTAACTGCCAAACTCTAACAAGTCTCTATTGAACTATGTGAACTGCCATTTTCAGGTGTTTAGAACTTCGCAGCTAAATTCGACCTAACCCTATAGTGTAGACCAGGGCTCAGCAATCTCCAGGAAACTCTCATGGAGATTCTGGACAATCTGCTGCTGCAGGTTCCACTACCATGATTCTGCACTTGCTCAGCCTATAGTTGTACTGCTCCTTACTACTGTCCAGGCTACCTGTGTATGGATTCATGAGCCATGGAAGCAAGGGGTGGCTGGTTCTCCAAGCAT
Source organism: Malaclemys terrapin pileata (assembly GCF_027887155.1). Taxonomy (NCBI): domain Eukaryota; kingdom Metazoa; phylum Chordata; order Testudines; family Emydidae; genus Malaclemys; species Malaclemys terrapin. Next base: position 38,419,512 of record NC_071512.1, on the reverse strand, counting down.
AACTATAGGCATTTCAATCCAGCAGTAATTTTCTGGTCTGGGGAGTAAGACCCTTCTTGCAGCTGCTCAAACAGCCTGGAGTTCCTAAAGATGCGAGCGTCATGCACCTTTCCTGGCCATCCCACGTTGATGTCGGTGAAACGTGCCTTGTGATCCACCAGTGCTTGCAGCACCATTGAGAAGTACCCCTTGTGGTTTATGTACTGGTTGGAAAGGTGGTCCGGTGCCAAGATAGGGATATGCGTTCCGTCTATCGCCCCACCACAGTTAGGGAACCCCATTGCAGCAAAGCAATCCACTGTGACCTGCACATTTCCCAAAGTCACTACCCTTGATAGCAGAACGTCAGAAATTGCACTGGCTACTTGAATTACAACAGTCCCCACAGTAGATTTGCCCACTCCAAATTGATTCCCGACTGACCAGTAGCAGTCAGGCATTGCAAGTTTCCACAGGGCTATCGCCACTTGCTTCTCAACTGTCAGGGCAGCTCTCATTTTGGCATTCCTGTGCTTCAGGGCGGGGGAAAGCAACTCACAGAGTTCCAGGAAAGTGGCCTTACGCATGCGAAACTTTCACAGCCACTGGGAATCATCTCATACCTGCAACACTATGCAGTCCCACCTGTCTGTGCTTGTTTGCTGGGCCCAAAATCGGCGTTCCACTGTATCAACCAGCCCCACTGCCACATCCCATGCTTTCAGGAAAGTCTGTGTCTATGTCCCCCTCACAATCATCCTCGTGCTGCCGTCTCTTAGCCCGGTTCTGCACATACTGCAGTATAATGCGTGCAACGGTAGTGGTGAGCTGAGCGGGCTCCATGCTTGCAGTGCTATGCGTCCCAGGAAAAAAGGAGTGAAATGATTGTCTGCAGTTGTTTTCATGGAGGGAGGGAGGGGAGACTGACAACATGTACCCAAAATTACCCGTGACAATGTTTTTGCCCCATCAGGCATTGGGAGCTTAACCCAGAATTCCAATGGGCAGCGGAGACTGTGGGAACTGTGGGATAGCTTCCCACAGTGCACTGCTCCATGAGTCGATGCTAGCCACGCTAGTGAGGATGCACTCTGCCGACTTAATGCGCTTAGGGGGGACATACACAATCAACTGTATAAAATCGATTTCTAAAAATCGACTTCCATAAAATTGACCTAAATTTCGTAGCCTAGACATACCCTGAGACATGAGGGAGTCAATCAACACCCTGTTCCACCGCTCAGACTAGGCATGTGGTGGTACGTGCATCATGCAGAGACAAGCCTGCTTTCTGCAACCCTCCTGCCCACAACAACTCACCTCAGCAAGTCCCAAAATCAAACCCACTTACCAGGGACCTCCTTTCATGTTTGCACTTCGCCAACATTCAACAGCTATGACTGGCTAGCCTCCTCCAGGGTAGAAAAGAGCTCCTGGCTGCATGCATCTCTGGCCTCAAAGTCATCTTCTGCCTCTGGGTCCCCCTCCACATCCTCATCCAAGATTTTCTCCTCCTGGCTTAGTCCACTCTCAACTGGCATGGGAGACACCAAAGTATCCACAGTGGTCTTCGCAGTGGAGGTGGGGTCGCCACTGAGTATCGCGTCCAGCTCTTTGTAGAACTGGCAGCTCTTGGATGCAGCACCAGAGCAGCGGTTTGCCTCCCGTGCCTTGTGGTAGGCATTCCGCAGCTCCTTTACTTTGAACCTGCACTGCAGTGTGTCTAGGTCATGGTCCCTTTCTGTCATGCATTGTGAAATCTGTCCGTAGGTGTCATAATTCCTATGGCTGGAATGCAGCTGGTACTGGACAGCCTCCTCTCCCCAAATGCTGATGAGGTCCAACAGCTCGGCATTGCTCCAAGCGGGGGATCGTCTGATGCGTGGAGCAGGCATGGTTACCTGGAAAGATGTGCTGAGACCACTGCACACATCACCGAGCAAACAGGAAGGGGACTTTCAAAATTCCAAAGGAATTTACGGGGTGGGGATGATGGTTGGTCACCTGAGGGCAGGGCAGTAGTGTTCAAACCGATGCCCAGAGAGGCAAGAATAGGCATTGTGGGACACCTCCAGGAGGCCAGTCGGAGCTCTGTAATACACTGGCCCTGCAGTGCTGTACCCCAGGCGCAGAAAGCTGTACGCCTCTCGGGGTGGTTTTTTTACAGCGCTGCAACTGCGCAGTTTCTGTGCACTAAGTGGCTTGGCAGTGTGTACACTTCAGGAGTTACAATGCAGAAAGCTGTTTTACTGTGCAAAAACTTGACAGAGTAGACAGGACCTAAACTGAAGCCAGAGATCCCCAGGGGCTGCCTCCTGGGTCTGCCCTGAAAGACATTTTGAATAGACAGCTCACTAAAACTCTGTCACTCTTAGGATTTAAATGGTAAATCATTTGTGTGTCTATGTTTGCTTGCTTTAACCTGTAAATAACTCTTATTTCTTTTTCCTAGTTAATAAACATTTAGATCATTTATTACAGGATTGGCTCCAGGCATTGTCTTTGGTCTAAAATCTATGGTACCAGTTGATCTGGAGGTAAGTGATGGTCTCTTGGGACTGGAAGCAACCTGAATGTGTTGTGATTTTTTGATGTAAGTGACTATTTATCCCTAAGTCCAGTTTGTCTGAGCAGCAAGATAGACTGGAGAGTCCAAGGGGACTGTCTGTGACTCCATGGTGAGACTGTTATAGTGATCCAGGAGTTCACAGTTGTTACTGGCTTGGTGAAGTATAATAATAGAACACACCATCGGTTTGGGGTGTCTGTTTTTGACAGTCTGCCCTGAAGTAGGCACTCATGGTTGTGAACCACTCCAGACAGTGTGACACGTCATGGGGCTTTAATTTTATTTAACAGAAAAAAAAAGAAAAAAGCCCTCTCTGTTGAGCATGTTGTCCAGTCTGCCAGTGCTGATCTGCTTAAGGTGGCAGTGTGCAAAGACTGTGCCCTCCTCCAACATCCGCTTTCCTGCTCCCAGCATAAGAACTGCTTCAATGGCAGCACTGTGCGCGCACAGCCCTGATCTCATCACAAAGGCTTTATGCATTGAATAACATGTGCAATATACAGTACGGGGCCTGCTTCCATTATAACACAAGCGCAGAGCACTCCAGTGCTCCTCGCACTGGGGGTAATGCCATGGTAGCGTTCTGTACATGCAGTACTGTGGAAGCAGTTCCTACACTAGTATAGTGTTAGGAATTAGGTACTATCTCTTCAAAGAGTTTGTGAGCCTTCTAGTATCCCTAACTATATTCTGTGTGTTTCAGAAGCCACCAGAACCCTGCCAGAGCACCAGTGTCTGTAACTAGGCCTTGAATGTTATCTGTAGTCAATAAACACAGTTATCTGGACCCACTGTGCCCATGTTATTCCTTCATAACATCTTTGTTGTGTAATGAGCAAATGACACAATGGCTGGGATGAGGGTAGAAGACAATGGAGGGGTGGGCATTGTCCAGAAAATGGCCACATGGACACTTTGCTAGGCAATGGGGAAGACAATATTAAAAAACAAACAAACACATTATGTCCCTGTCTCAGTCTCTCAGACAAATGATAAAGCTGTAACATTCGCCCTAAGCTAAGCAGCCCCTTTAGGTTTAATGGGGTCCAAAACCTCTTTGTGACTGTCCTAGGAAAAGTCAAGTACATTTATTATTAGTTATTATTATTACTGTGCCCACGAGCATCATTACACTAGATACTAATGCCATAATCTGCATTATGCAGCACTAGATTGTAATCATAGTGGGAGAGCACAGGCATGTAACTTCACTCTGATTACAGTTGCTTCCAAACATTAAACAACATTTAATAGGTTTTCAGATATTCAATTACATGTGCAAAGGATGTGTGTATTTGTGTGTCTAATGTGTCTAGTAGCAGAAATGGCCAAAGGACAAAAGAGACTGTAAGTCACTTTTACATTCTCCTGTTCTTTGGGCTGGCCTGATTCCTGACAGGAATAAGAGCAATCTTAAAGCTGCTTTATGTTATGAGTAGTGTAAGAGCCATCTTGGATCAGTTAGGTTAGCTACTTGGGTGTTTTGTATAACTAGAGTGGTGCAAAGCAGACAGCATCAGTGAATTGGGCCCAAAGATTATGAAAGCCCTATAATTGATAATTCACTTAAAAAAGCCAAGATGTGTGAAAATTCACATTAGACATTCTGCTAAGAACCTTAATTCTGAGTCAGACGATATCACTGTATGTGATCATAGCATGTCTCATATAAGTTTACAATGACTGTTTTAAAAGACTTAAAATAGTTTCACTTCAAATGAACAGTTGGGGTCCAGATCTGGATCTAAATCTTCCCCAGTTTTCAAGGGTTACAATCAGGTGTGATGGTTCAGCTCTAACTATAAGAGAAGGGCTGAAGGTGAGAAGTCTGTATCTTAGAACATAGCATAAGAGTGGCCATACTGGGTCAGACAAAAGGTCCATCTAGCCCAATATCCTGTCATCTGACAGTGGCCAATGCTAGGTGCCCCAGAGGGAATGGACGGAACAGGTAATCATCAGGTGTTCCATCCTCTGTCCACAGGCGCCAACTTCTACAGGCGCCGGTGGGTGCTCAACCCCCACTCTGCCCCCGGCCCCGCTCCAACTCCACCCCTGCCCTGCCCCCTCCTGCCCCCATTCTAACCCCTTCCCCAAAGTCCCCGCTCCAACTCCGCCCCCTCCCTGCCCCTATTCCGACTCCTTCCCCAAATCTCTGCCCCGGCCCTGCCTCTTCCCCTGAGCGTGCCACATTCCCGCTCCTCCCCCTCCCTCCTGGAGCTTGCTACAGCTGTTTGGCGGCGGGAAGCGCTGGGAGGTAGGCGGAGGAGTGGGGACGTGGAGCGCTCAGGGGAGGAGGTGGAGGAGTAGGTGAGGTGAAACACCCCGCTCCTCCGCTCCCCTCTAGTTTAGAGACACTGGGAGTTGGATGTAGAGCTCCAGGTCCTCTGTACTTTCACCAGAAACTATCACCAATAAATGTAACATATTTTAATGATCAAATTATTTACACATTACCCAAACTTTGTTGTTTTGTTTCTGATATTGCTGCACGGTTAAGATATATCTTTAAAGCACATCTTCTGCAATGTAATGGCCAAAATTCTGTCCTCTGTATACTTTAACTGACATATGCCACATGTGGTTTATTCATTATTTTTATTACATTGATAACCTACACTTCACTGTAACAGGCCAGCAGGGGTAGGGCAATCTCAGGGTGCAGGGACTCCTGAACAGTTGTCACTGACTATGAAGCTCAGTCTGGAACTCTGTCCTCTCTGTCCCAGAAGTACAACCACCTACTCGTCCTCAGAAAGACTCCCCTTGGTGTGCAGTTGACCACAGTGGAACAGGGGTGAATGTAGCCTGAAGCTGTTATTGGTGTGTGTAATGTGAATTTTCACACATTTTGATTTTTGCAAAGAGAATGGATGAAAGGCAAAGCTGTTGGTATCTATAGCTACATCACCTTAAAGGAATATTGGCAGACTTTTTAACCCTTATGATTTAATTAGTTGCAGTGTTCTTGATATAGAGTTTTATTCTGGTTACATTAGCCAGCAATCAACAAACTTTGTTTCTGTTTTGGAATATATATGTGTGTGTGTGTGTGTGTGTGTGTGTGTGTGAGAGAGAGAGAGAGACAGAGACAGAGACAGAGACAGAGACAGAGACAGAATGAGTGAGAGTGAGAGAATGCACGTGCATGGTTTTGCAAATCCCACCCACATACATATCATATTCACATAGCTGATGGTGTGGAGTGGTTGTCCTTTTTACTGAGGAGTGATGAATTCACAAGTGAGTTATGCAGGCCACATAAGTGCCAGGAACACTCTTGTGCCATACCACACTTTCATGTACTTTGTAAATGCCACATATTTTACAGAAAATGGTACAGCTAATAATGTTTCTGAGAGTATTAAAAAGTTTTATTGGGACTTTAAAAAAAAAAAAATTCTTCCACCTGCAAAGCCAGGCTCCGTTAGTACCAGGAATCCAATTATACAGAGTTCAGAGGGAGAGAATAAAACATAACTAATACCAGAAAACACCTCTAAAATAACCCCAATAGCTTTTCTATAGACTCAGTCAATCTCAGTCAATTCCAGGGCTAAAAGCAAGAGTTGTCCCATTGTGAAGTTCTGTTTCTCTCTCCTCACCATGTGGCATGGGGTTGACAGCCCAGGGTGCGAGGAGGCAATTGTAACATTGCTAGATCAATGACAGACTGAACAGGAGCAGTAATCTGTACGACACTCATTTGGCTTACTCCTAGTCTGTGGGTGAGGGCCCAATTTGGCAAACACTTAAACATGTGCTTAAACCCTAATGCTTTGCTGAACTCAGGCCCAGAAGAACAAGCAGAAGCAAATCAAAGCTCCCTCTAAAGAATAGTTCCTGCAGGCCATGCCAGGAGCTGATCCATTAGGCAAGTGGGTGAATGTGCAGGGGATAATCTTGGTATCTCTACACCTTGGTGACTTTTGCAGAATCAGCAAGTAGGGTCACTAGTACAGGGTGACTGGAGTCTCTTCTCTTTTCCAAGGGCAGAGTACTGCTTCCACTGTGTCATTGGCTCTACTGGCCCAGAAGCAAAGCAACCACCTGAAATCTCATTGTCACTTTCCCACTTAGCATCTTGTGTTACTCCTAGATTGTTGGTCTCATCATAAATTTTATTTTGAATATTTAAACATTGTAATCTCCAATCCAAGTTATTTGGGATGGGGAAGTGGGAGCTTGATTTGATTTTTTTTTAAATATAAATTGTGTTTGCAGTTAGTTGGTGTTTTATATTAAATTACATGTGCCTAGAGATTATGATGGATGCATTTTTAATAAATCCAAAAATAAATCATATTAAATTAACCAAGCTAGTCTCCTGATTAATTCTGAGTAACCAGATTCATCTCATAAATTCCAAGCCACATTACTTAGTGACAGGGCTGACTCTATAGCATGATTTCATGAATGATCCCACCTGGCTCTGTTCCCAGAAAGCAGCCCTCACTGCACACTCCTATTCACCCATGACTTGTCTCTCTCATATTTCAAATGGCCACATGGACACTTTGCTAGGCATATTTCAGGAGCCCATTGTGTACAAGTACTGTACAAACACAGAAAGCTGGTCCCCACCTCAAAGAGCCTACATTTTAAATGTAAGATGGCTACAGCTGCTTAGCCTATAATGTGTGTGTTCCTGTGTATGAAATCCACAGGCATATGTGAGGAGGGCTGGAGGTAGCTCAGAGAGCACTCCATTGGGAGGTGGGAGGGAGCAATCAGGTGTTGGATGTGTGCTGAGAGTGGAGGACCAAAAGGACCATATGTTCCATGTGTCTTTGATAGGCTCTCTCCTCAGCCTCAGTTTCCCTGATCAACAGGGAATCCACAAAAGTCCCTCAGTTTCCCTGATCCTACCTAGTACCTGTCCAATTTGCTAGCACCTGGGGAGACTCATATGCAGGAGTGAAAGCAGAAATAGGGACTTACCGGTATGGGGCTGGGTTGGGGCCGGCTCTGGCCCCCAGAAGGGGCAGGGCCTCGGGCAGAAGGGGTGGGGATGGGGGGTCAGAGCCAGCCCCAGCCTGCCCTGTACCGGTAACTGCCCTCCCCCTCCCCCGCCGGGGTAGCAGTGGTACTGGGGGCTCCGGCAGCAGTTTAAAGGGCCCAGGGCTTGGCCGCTGCTACGGCCCTGGGCTCTTTAAACCACTGCCGGAGCCCCCAGCTGCCACTGCTACCCCAGGGCTCCGGCAGCAGGGCTCCAGGGGCTATTTAAAGGGCCCGGGGCTCCCCTGCTTCTACCACCCCGACCCTTTAAATAACCCCTGGAGCACTGGGGTAGCAGTGGCAGGGCTCCGGCGGCTATTTAAAGGGCCCAGGGCAGTAGAGTCAGCGGGAGCCCCCGCCCTTTAAATAACCCCCAGAGTCTCGCTGCCGCTACCCCAGGGCTCCAGCAGCGGGGCTCTGGCGACAATTTAAATGGCCCAGGGCTCCAGCCGCTGCTGGGAGCCCCAGGCCCTTTAAATTGCTGCCTGGGGAAGCCGGGCCGCCCCGGTACGGCGCACTGACTCTTGCCGGTATGCCGTACCAGGGCGTACCAGCTTACTTTCACCTCTGCTCATATGCCAAATTTTGAAAATAATACTTTTACCTACTACTACTACTACTAACAACAAATAGCATGCTAGGGAGAGTTGAAAACTCAGGGGATTGCTACCATGATATGGAGACTTTTACCTATAAATCAGCAGTTTAATTCCAGCCCAGATTGACAGTAATCAAAATTTGACACCAATGTAAAATGTGTTGGAGGTTTCAGTGATTCCAAACTTGCACTGAAATAATTAAACCACCAAGTGAAAGTCTCTGTGTAAACACTTTTATTTTAGAATAAATGTGTCTGATTTTGATTTAACTTGAGCCATTTTTTACTGATTTAAGCAAAAGCAAACTACGGTACTCTAATTCCAAAATAGGAGTGTCCACATGTGCAGGCTTGCACTGAGAAACAAACGGTATGAATTCAAACCCATTGAGTTAGTTCAATGCAAGTTTGTGTGCAGACAAGGCCTCATTCCAGTTCCCAGTAGCCAAGTATAGGGAGTTAGACAGACGATGCTGCAAAGAACACCAGAAGAATTGGTACTAATATGACCTCTTTTTGGGTGTTTCAGCAGAGAAGCCAAGGACTAAATTGCCCACAAGATTAAACTCCCCTCTCTGGCCAGGAGTGTTCCCCTCCAGGTCAAGCCTGAGCTGCAGAGGCAGGGTTGGGGTGCGGGTGAGTCTGGGGGTGGAGGAATCTTGCCCTGCTTCCTAGGCTATATCTATTCTGTATATAAGCAGAGAAGCTCCATCTCCAGAGCCACCAATCTGGCACCTTCCGCCAGCACTGAAATCATGAAATCAACAAGAAAAATAAAAAAAGCCAGCATGTGTGCAGAGGAACAGAAAGTGACTCACTCACCCACTGGTTCCAGGTCTCTGGGCCTGAGAGAAACGCCAGTCCGGGTTAGGCTGTGCTTGCTACAAGGGAAACAGAAAAGTAATTTAATGCCTCTATTCTAGCCTTTGGAAATCAAAGCAAACTGATCCAGGATTATTGCAGCCTGGAAATCCATCCATGCTTAGGAGAAGCTAAAAATGTAGATGAAAGAGAATAATTTTAAAATTCAGTGGAGTAACCAGAAATATACCTCTCCATCCAGGTAAAACAAACAAACAAAGACACAAAACCACCAGATCCCCCTCCCTCTTGAATATTCCTGAATCAAGACAATTGCTAAAAAGCATGACAAAACAATTCAGTGAATAATCTTCCAGAATAAGCTAGGAAACCAAGCTGTGAAAGAAATGAAGCATGCTATGGACTGATAAGCGCATCAATTTAATCTAAAGAACTCTATAGTACCAGAAATAATTAGCTGAGGGAGAAGCAGAGTTAATTGATACTGAGAAAGATGTGTTTTAACGCCAGAAGCTGAAATGATATCAGAACTTCCTAATTTGTCCTTTCTCCCTTTCTAAAAATGCTTGCACAGTGTCTTGATTTCACATTCTATATTTTAATTAATCTTTTCCTGGATACTGTGTCCTTGGTGCATTACAGTATTTTTCTGTCTATGTAGAAAATAATTCACTTCCCACAACAAAATATATTATTTGTTTAGGAGACACAACAGACTATAGACATAACAGACCACTACTATGGAACTTGATTAGTGGGCCCTGTATCACTTTCCACCCACAGTTTTATTATCAGACAAGGGGCAGTTTGTAAATAAAGAAATATATGAAACAGCTCTATGTATTAAGTCTTTGTAAGGAGAGTTAAAAGGGAGAACTGTTTTCTGACTGAAATACAAGTACTTCCCAAAATCATAGACTTCTAGCTATCTTCTTAATTAACTCTGCAGTAATATCGTGCTGTCTTTAGCTCTGTAAAGATGTCTCCTGGGTTATCTTGGGAATGAGCAGTTTAGGCTTTATAAAGCAGAACAGGAGTATTCTGCTTGTATATACAATTACTAAGGAAAATGGAAGATAGATACAGCTGACCTAGTTTTTATTTATCAGAAGTTGTGATATTACTAATTTACCTATAGCTTTAATGATTATGGTAAAGAAAAGCCTCAGAATAACTACTGACTTCCCCACAAAGGAGTCCCATTGTCATCCAAGCTGTATCTATGCAAATTAAAAAGTATCTATCTTTGACTTCTTTTAAAAAATATTTACACACACACAACAATACATATATAGACACACATTTTGTAAATGAGGCCTTCTCTATTTATTTTCTGAAATGTTACTGTAATTGTCACTTTCAATTTTAGGACATACAGTTATTGACAAAAATAATTTTAGAGCTGGATCCCAAAATGATCAAACCTGGATGCCTAAATTTAGGCATTTATAGCCATGTATAGGCATCTAAATAAAAATAGCCTTATTTTCAACTGTCCTGAGTGCCCTCCGATCTCACTGAGTTCAGTGGGAGCTGCAGGTGCCAAGCACCTCTAAAACTGGGGCTACGTATTTATGCTTCCAAGTTTGAAAATTTTGGCTGGAGTTGTCATCGTGACGTGATCAGCATGTAGTACAATACATCACCAAGTGAAAAGTTTCTGCCACACACCTGCAAAATACTCAAAACAGATAAACTTTGTTTAGCAAAGTACTCAGTTCCAAGTCCAGCTTCAGAATAAAGTAGTAAGAGGTAAATTAAAAAAACTTCATATTTAACCTGAAAAAAAGCTGGAAAGCTTGCCTCTTTAGTTGGGCCAATAAAAGATATAACCTCACCCATTTTGTCTCTCTAATATCCTGGGACCAACACAGCTACAGTAACACTGCATATAACAACGCAATGTGTCACTTACAAAACTTAGAGTATGTAATCAAGGAATGGTCTAAGGAGAAGCTGCAGCTACCTGGGCCAGTCACTCTCAATTTAGGGCTCTGGTCCTGAAGTGTTAGATGCTATTCCCACCCAGGCATCCCACCTCCATTATGCAGAGCCCCGACTTTTCCCCCTCTTTCTTGCTGGACAGGTGAAGGTAATGAACTTTCCCCAGGAGGCCAAAGTGGATTGAAAGGCCTGAAGGAGAAGAGTGGATATTTATGAACAGCAGTGACTCTGAACAGAAAGGACAGCAGGACACACACACAGCTTACCCCATCGCAGGGACTCACTAAAGCACTGGCCACCTGATCAAAGGCAGCCATGCTCTCCCCGGTAGTGGAATGGCTGAAAGGTTTTATGAAGAGGAAATCCCCCTGATCAGACATTGGAGAGAAACAAGACTTGTAGTGTTGTGCCTGGGACACCAGCCCAGCTCCACCCACATCCAGATACTTGATGAAACCATCCGGATTCAACTGCCCAGCGAAGTTCGATGCAGACTTGCAGCCTGTCCTCCTACAACAGTGTGAGAGGGGCCAGCCTGCAGCTGTGGAGCCCGATTTGAGGCACCTGGTGCCTAGGACAGCCAGCATCACGCATGACACCAGGGAAATGGCTACCAGGGAGATGATGAGGTAGAGAGTGACGCTGGATGCTCTGGAAGGCAATTTGGGAAGGTCCAAGGCCTTGGCAAAGTCTTGTACAGCGTTCTCCTCGGGGGAGATGACTAGAGTCACTGAGGTGGACAGGGAGGGGGTCCCATTGTCCCTCACCTGGACCACCAGCCTGTAGGGCGCTCCTGACTCCCTAAGTGCCTCAGTTATTCGGATCTCTCCGGAGCGGAGCTCTACCCGGAAGGGACATGGCTCACTGGTCTCCTGGAGCTGGTAAGAGAGCCAGGCATTGTGGCCGCTGTCAGCATCCACCGCCACAATCTTGGTGACCAAGTAGCCGGGTTCTGCTGAGGAGGGTACTGTCTGTTGGAAGACGGAGCCCCTGGGGACGGGTGGGTACACAATGGTAGGCGCGTTATCGTTCTGATCCAGGACGAACAGGTGGAGCATGGCGGTGCTGCTCAGGGCAGGGGACCCAGCGTCCTGCACCTCCACGGGCACCTGGAACACTTTGTCCTGCTCATAGTCAAAAGCCCGTAAGGCGTAGATGGTGCCGTTCTCTGGGTTGATGTGGAGGTAGGCTGAGAGGGGCACATCCTGCATGCCAGTGTCCAGAATGGAGTAGGATAGCTTGGAGTTGGCGCCCACATCAGGGTCAGAGGCGGATACAGAGAACACGGAGGCCCCAGGAAGGGTGTTCTCCTGAATGTGGGACGTGTAGGAGGGGCTGGAGAACCTGGGCATGTTATCATTCACATCGGAGATCTGCAGGAAGATGGTTTGCTCGGTGGACCTTCGAGGGGACCCGGCGTCTGTAGCCATAACAGTGATGTTGTATCCAGCAGCCTTCTCTCGATCCAGTGGCCCAGTGGTGACCAGTGAGTAATGCCCTTTGAAGGAGCTCACCAGTTTAAAAGGAAGATCATTGCTTATCTGCAGATGGACGTGTCCATTTTCCCCAGAGTCACTGTCCTTGGCACCAAATAGCGCTATCACAGTCCCCAGGGGCGCATCTTCCTGCACCGGGCTGGACAGGGAGGTCAGCACAATGTCTGGGCTGTTATCGTTCACGTCCACCAGTTCCACCCGGAGGCTGCAGTGCCCCTCCATTGCGGGGGAGCCCTTGTCTCTGGCTCGAACAGTGATCTCGTAAGCACTGGAGTCCTCGTAATCCAGCGGGGCTTTGGTTGTGATCTGCCCTGTCTGGGGGTCCAGGCTGAACAGCCTGAGGAATGTATCGGGGGCATTATTGCTGGTTTTGAACGAATATTCAACCTCCCCATTCAGGCCTTCGTCCAAGTCAGTGACGTTCAGCTGTGTAACCAGCGTCCCTGACGGGACGTTTTCTTCCAGAAACACTTTGGAAATCGGCGGATCACACACAGGGGGGTTGTCGTTGGCATCCAGGACATGAACTGTGATCCTGGCAGTGCCTGATCTCACCGGGTCCCCACCATCAAGAGCTGTTAGGGTTAAGTGATGGGCCGCCACTTTCTCTCTATCCAGGGCTTTCTCCAGCACGATTTCAGGCATTTTCACACCATCTCCCCTTACATTTATGCTCAGGGCAAAATGGTCACTGGCGCTGAGTTCATAGGTGGAGATGGAGTTGGAGCCTATATCTGGGTCTTCTGCTACCTCCAGGGGTAAGCGAGTCCCTGGGTTCGCTACCTCGGTGATCTCTAAAGAAACTTCCTTCTTCAGGAACTGCGGCGCGTTGTCGTTGACATCCAAGATCTCCACCTCCACCCGGTGCAGCTGCAGCGGGCTCTCCAGCACCAGCTGGAGCTGCAGGAAGCACGTGGAGCTCAGACCGCACAGCGCTTCCCGGTCTAGTTTCTCATTCACAAGCAGGACTCCATCGGCTAGGTTCACCTGGAAGTGCTGGCGGCCGCCCTCGCTGACCAGCCACAGGCTGCGGGCCGACAGGTTCCGCACGTCCACAGCTAGATCCTTGGCAATGTTCCCCACAAAGGAGCCCGGCTCGAGGTCTTCGGGCACTGAGTAGCGAGTCTGTGCGCCAGCCGGGTCCGGCAGAGAGAGGAAAGCACCAAGCAGCAGGAGCTGCCAGCTCAAACTCGGTCTCCCGGCCATGCCGCGCTCCGTTGTATGTGTCTGAAACCACTCGGCGCCGCCTCCCCGGCTCCCGCCCCGCTCGCTGCCTCCCGGGAACTCGCGCCGCCGGTTCCAGTGTCCCCAAAGTCCGCTCCTCGGGCGCTCCCGGCTGCCCTGCAGGGCGTAGCGGGGGGAGGGGAGCTGCAGCCGGAGGGGCGGGAGGGGAGCTGATCTCAAACGCTCAGTTCCCCGGCAAAGAGCGTCGCAGAAAGTCGGCGGGCGATGGGTGCTGACAAGTGACAATCCCTCCTCCCGACAGCAGTGCCCCTTCCCCAAAACTCACCCACCCTGCGCTTCACGCACGCAGCCCCGCCACACACCCCGCTCTGCACCGCCGGGACGCTGGCAGTGAGTCACCGGCAAAGGACACCCTAAGCCCCGGGGGTGCGTTCAGCTCCGGCGGGGTGGCCAATGGAAAGGGCAGGTGCTGAGCAGAGCGCTCAGGGAGAGCTGTGACTTGACACAGATCCGGGGGGGGGGGGGGGGGGCGGCAGACGCGGTACAGAGAGCGGCCGTGTCCTCTCCCCTTGCCCGGCACGAGAGGAGCTGGCTGCAGTTTAGCGTTGTCCTATAGCACGTCTCGTGCCTTTGGAACACACCGACCCAGCCAGACACACTGCAGGTCACACGGCGGGGTCAGCTGGGGACACTGCCATGGCACGTTCAGGGAGCTCACCTCAGTGGAGAAGCTGCGATCAGGCGGGCTGTTGCCCGAGCTGTTTCTGAGGCTCACAGAGGGTTTCATGAACATGAACTCGCTGATGTCCGAGACGGGAGAGAAGCAGGATCTACACCCCCGGGCAGGGGGGGCCGTGGAGGTCACCTGCACGTCGATCGTGGCGTCCCCCAGGGTGGGCTGGTACTGTACGTGTCCGAGCAAGGGGTTTGGGGGCACCCGGAGCGTGTCCGCTTTCACACAGCAGCTAACCGCAGCACGTGCATCTCCCCTGACACACCGGACACCCAGCCCCACCAAAGCAGCCAATGACAACGCTGAGATTGTTGCTGATGAAATGATTAAATACAGTGTTAACCTGGGGACGCTCTCACTTTCCGCCGCCTGAGCCTTTAACCCCAGGAAGGCTTCGGGGGCATTTTCCTCCAGCAACACCAACACGGTGACGGAGGTGGACATGGGCGGCTCGCCTGAGTCTTCGACTACCAAGAAGAGTTCCTGCGTGGCAGCATCCTGCTCCTGGAGGGCTCGAGTAGTCCGGATTTCTCCGGAGCGCAGGGCCACCACGAAGAGACTGGGATCGGTTGCCTGCATTAAATGGTAGGCGAGCCATGCATTTCGTCCAGAGTCTAGGTCCACTGCTATGATCTTCGTTATTAAGGCCTGGGGGCTGGTAGATCGGGGAATCCTGAACAGGACTACTGAGTCCTTCCCGGTCAAAGGGAACTGGATCCCTGGGGCGTTGTCATTTTGGTCTGTGACGAAGACGTGGACCACTGTCCTGCTGCTGAGAGCTGGAGAGCCGCCATCTGAGACTTCCACCTGGAACTGGAAATACGTGGTTTGCTCGTAATCAAAAGGCAGCTTCGCGGAAACCTGCCCACTTGTTGGGTTTATGGAGATGTATGCGGAGGGATCCGCAGCGGGACCTTTCCCCGGGCTGCTCAGAACAGAATAGGAAAGGCGCGAATTCTGGTCCAAATCAGGATCGGTTGCGGATACCGTGACCAGTATTTCCCCCACCTGGTTGTTCTCTTTAACGACGACTTCATAGGAAGTTCTCTCAAACTGTGGCGTGTTGTCATTGATGTCTGCAAGCGTGATGGAGAGAATTGTGTGTCGTGAGAGAGGGGGGCTTCCCAGGTCAGAGGCGGAGATAGTGACATTGTACTGGGAAACGCTCTCGCGGTCCAGCCCTTGGCTGGTGAGCAGGGAATACTGGTGCTCAAAATCTTTCCGAAGTTTGAAGGGAAGGCTTCTGGGTAGATGGCACTGGACTTTCCCATGCTCCCCGGAGTCTCTGTCTTTCACGTGTATCACAGCGACCACAGTCCCAGGAGGGGCATCTTCACTCAAGGAGCTGGAGAAGGAGGTGAGGACCACCTCTGGAGGATTGTCATTCACATCCGTGACCTCTACAGTGACGCTGCAATGCTCCTCCATCGTGGGAGAGCCCATATCCTTGGCCTCAACTTCAATCTCGTAGACAGACGCTACTTCAAAATCTAGGTTCCCCTGAACTCGGATTTCTCCCGTTTGATCGTCTATTGCAAATATCCTGCGCAAGGCTTCCGAGTTGTGGCTGCCCAGGGAATAGCGTACGTCTCCGTTAGGCCCTGCGTCTACGTCTGTGGCATTCAGTTTAATGACTAGCGTGCCCGAGGGAGAGTTTTCCACCAAACGAGCTTGGTAGGAAGGTTTATCGAACACTGGATGGTTATCATTGGCATCTAGAACCTGGACAGCAATTCGTGTTTTGCTGGACCTGGGGGGAGAGCCGCCATCCTCAGCTGTCAGGACCAAATGGTGGGCAGCTCTGTGCTCCCTGTCCAGCGCTCTTTCCAGCACCAGCTCCGGGAATTTGCTGCCATCTGTACGTGCCTTCACGTTGAGATTGAAATTCTCATTGGCGCTGAGGTGGTAGGTCTGCAAAGCGTTAGAGCCCACGTCCGGGTCCTGCGCCTGATGGATAGGAAAGCGGGCTCCCAGAGAGGCCAGTTCATAGATCTGTAAAGCGATCTCGCTGCTCGGGAATTCAGGAGGATTATCATTTATATCCAATATTTCCACTTCAATGCGGTAGAACTCCACTGGATTTTCGATAGCGAGTTTGAGATGCAAGAAGCACCGCGAGTTCTGCCCGCAGAGCCACTCTCTGTCGATTCTGTCATTGACCACTATAATCCCAGTGTTCACATTCACAGAGAAATATTGGGAATCAGAATCGGAAAGAACCTGCAGATTAGCAGCCGCGAGTTTTGCCACATTTGTCCCTAGATCCTTAGCAATATTTCCCACAAAGGCACCTCGAGTCAGTTCCTCTGGGATAGAGTAACGGATCTGGGCGGAAGAGCTATGCAAAAACAAACAGAGAGAAAAGAAAGGCAGGAGTACCAGGGACCAGGCAGACTTTTCCGCTCTTAGCATCTTTCTAAATCCACAGCGAGAAGCTATGCACAGCAAAGAAAGCGTGTCTGCTTAAACTGCTGGGCGATGAACTGTGGATCTGTAGTAAAGTATCAGAGAGAAAGGGGTCTGCGCTCACTGTTTACCTCTCTTATTCATTGTTTTGGGCACCTATTGAATGATACAGCTCCGGCGGGAAAGGGGAGGGGTACACGCTGATCTCCAGTATTAGCCTCTTATTCATTGGCTAAGAGTGTCTTCCAGTTTATCCAATCACCAGCCTCCTTCCCGGGACAGCAACACAAGCACCAATCCATGGGCGGAAGTTGCTGCTGTGTAACAAAGGACCGTGGAACCTGCAGTTTTTAACCTAGAGACACCAGGCAAACAGCAGACAATGACGAACAAAGCGAACTCTTTGTGATTTAAGCATGAGTGTCAGCAACAAGGCTTGCAGAAGTGTGATCCGAATTACCTGTTTGCAAAACAGAAGCATTTTCTTGAAAACACACACTGATATTTTGCATGAACTGAAACTCTTTAAATTAGGTTCAGAGATAGGTTCAGCCGGTCTCATTTGGAATTGAAAGTTAGTTAACTGAGAACAAATAATCAATGTCCATCCCTCTCTTTTCCCTTCCCTTCCCTTCCCTCATTAGAGTTTCCTGATTAATCTCACGTAATTAATTGCTTGCACACTTCCTGTCATAACCATGTTATAAATTTGTCATTGTTTAAGGCACAGTCCAGTGAACTAAATCCCTGATTTTCTGACTCACAAACTACTGAACAGCTCATTGTGTGAGCACGAGTGTATCTGGAATACCTGCCTTACACACAACATCTGGAGCGTTATTGTACATAAACCAAACAAAAGAAACCCTTGGTGCCTGAGCGCACTTCATGATGGTGACACATTTTCACAATTCATCCCTAGACACAAATCCCATGTGCTGCTCTGTCCTTGGTCACATAGGAAACACGCTTCAAGACACCCGTGTCATTTGTGAGAAATTAAGGGCAAAAGTGCCATCTCACCTGACCGGATTCATTCGATGTATTCGTACCAGATAAGAAAGTGTCAGTTTCCATCGCTAGGGCACTAGGCGGGGGACAACTCATAGGTCTCATAAAGGTGAAGTCACTTCTGTCTGAGCCTGGAGAAAAGCAGGTCCTATAGCACTGGCTCTGAGAGTCTGTGGGCCTCAGTGTCACCTCCATGTATTTCAACGTGCCGTCCGTGTTCAGCTGAAGCTTTGGGCTGGAGTGTTTGAAAATGTCCCTAGAGGGTGAGTTGCTCAGGCAGCAACAGGAGTATCTGTCTCTTTTCCTGATGCACTTTGCAGAGAATACGATGAAAGTAACAAGACACACCATGCTAACTGCCACCAGCGCAATAATTAAATAGAGAGTCAGGTCGGGCTTATCTTTGGGGTTTCTAAGGAAATCGCGAGATTTGAAGTTTTCCTCCGACGCTTTGTCTTCTAAGGAAACCATAATGGTGACTGTGCAGGACAAAGCTGGGTCCCCGTTGTCCTTGACTAGCACGACGATTTTCTGCGAGGCCAGGTCTGTGTCTTGGAAGCCCCGGGTGGTCCGGATTTCTCCTGTGTAAGGAGCCACTCGGAACAAGGAGGGGTCTGTAGACTGTGGCAGCAGCGAATAGGAGAGCCAGGCGTTATGGCCAGAATCTGCATCCACTGCTGTGACTTTGGTGACCATGTAGCCAGCGGGAACAGACTGGGGTATCCTTTGGGGCGCTGCGACCTGGCTGCCAGTCACCGGGTGCAAAATGACCGGGACGTTATCGTTCTGATCCAGAATAAAGACGTAGACGGTAACATTGGAGCCCTGAGGAGGAGACCCCGAGTCCTGCACAGTCACGGGGATTTGCAGCACCTGAAGCAACTCGAAGTCAAAAGTGCGCTGCGCGTAAACATTGCCATTGTCCGGGTTAATGTGAACGAAGGAAGAGGCAGGCGCATCCTGGATCTGACTTCCCGCTATAGAGTAAGTGAGGCGGGAATTTTCTCCCTCGTCGGGATCGGAAGCCGACAAGGTGCAGAGCAAGGAGCCCGGGGGGTTGTTCTCTCTCACGAACGCGTTGTAGGAAGTCTGAGAAAAGCGAGGGGGGTTGTCATTGACGTCCGAAATATTCAGAAGTATTGTGGTCTCGGTGGTCAGAGAGGGGGATCCTGCGTCTCTGGCAGTCAGCTCAATGGTGTATTGAGAGACGGATTCTCTGTCCAGCTTCTCGCGGGTGATCAGCGCATAGTGGTTTTCGAAGGATTTAATTTTGAATGGCAGGTTTGGTGCTATTCCTAAACTCACTTCCCCATTGGCACCTGAGTCTCGGTCTCGCACATTGAAAAGCCCCACCACGGTCTCCAAGGGGGTGTTTTCTGACACTGGGTTCACCAAGGAGGTCAACAGGACCTCTGGGGAATTATCATTGACGTCTTCTATTTCAACCTGGAGAACGCAGTGGCCTTCCATTTCCGGCACGCCCCTGTCTCGGGCTCTTACGTGGATTTCATAGAAACCCGCTTCTTCGAAATCCACAACTCCCTGAACGCGGATGGCGCCAGTGGGGGGATCCAAATCAAACAACTTCCGGACGGAGTCGGAAGTGTGAACGGCAAAGGAGTACTGTACTTCTCCGCTGGGGCCCTCGTCAGGGTCAGTAGCATTGAGTTGAATAAGCAGAGTGCCCACAGGGGTGTTTTCCGGCACGCTGACCTTGTAGACAGACTGGTCGAACACAGGTGCATTGTCATTGATATCCACAACAACCACGGTTATCTGCGCAGTGCCTGACCTGGCCGGATTTCCCCCGTCAATGGCAGTCAGTACCAGCTGGTGTTCTCGCTGCTCCTCTCGGTCCAGGGCTTGCTCTAGCACCAGCTCCGGGAAGAGTTTGCCGTCCTTAAGCTTCTTCACATTCAGTGAGAAGTGCGGGCTGGGGCTGAGCCGGTAGGCGCTGACAGTGTTGGTCCCCACATCCGGATCCTGGGCACTCTCCAGAGGGAAGCGCGCAGCCACGGTGGCGGACTCCGCTATCCTCACCGTGCGCTGGGCAATGGGAAAGCTGGGCGAATTGTCGTTCAGGTCCAGAATCTCAACCTCCAGGCGGAAAAGCTCCAGGGGCGTTTCTATAACGACCTGCACCGGCAGCACACACCCCGCGCTGGCTCCGCAGAGGCTCTCTCTGTCTATCTTTTCATTCACCAGCAGAGCGCCGCTGGCCAGGCTCATCGCAAAGTACAGTCTGCTCTCCTCCGAACCCAAGCGCAGCCTGCGACCCGAAAGATCCGCCACCTTTAAGCCTAGATCTTGAGCCATATTCCCCACCACTGTTCCCAGCTCCGACTCCTCCACCACTGAATAGCGAATCTGCCCAGAGACCCAGCCCCAGCCGCACAGGGAAAGCAAAATCAGTACTTGCCATTTCCAAGCGGGTTGCCCGGGGCTTCTGGGCTCCATTTCTGAGCTATCCTCTCCTAGAAAGAGTTTTTGTCCTGTCCCGGCACACAGGAGGCACCGGGGTCTGGATACGAGCTTCTAAAATCCCCGGTATTCCCCTCCACAGCTGATAGAACGGCGTCCGGGTTTGCCTAGCTGCAGCAGCGATTGTTAGTCACTGAGTGGAGGGCGTGGGATGGGGGAGGGGAGCTGAATCATAGCCGCAGCGCTGGAGGAAAAGGGGTGGGGGTACAGAGAGGAAGAGCAGATCCCTGCAGCCTAGATCAGCACCTCATTGGATGACAGCTCTATCCGCTCTCGGCCAATGACAACGCCTCTTAAACACTTAAAGCTACAGAGACAAGAGCCGCAAGCCAGCGTCAGGAGGACTAACTCCCCCAGAATTACATTTCACAAGCGTTAGTCAGTGGTTTTGGCAGCTAAATTTAGCAGCTCAGATTTTTGTTCTCAAGGAAACAGCACGTCGTGGAAGCATACAAGGTACAAATCCTCATTATTTTGCTTTGGCAACCATGATCGTGATTTCAGATGTCACCCATCTCATCGCAACAAAGGACAAATCCTCAGCTGTGATGAATGCAGAACCCTGGTCTCTGTATACAGTGTTTTCATACGCTATGAAAAGGCATTTGTTAAAGCCTGATGAACTCTCCATAGCAAACATTTCACTGGTTTGGCGAAATATCCCCAATATAATTTTGAAACCTCAGGGTAACCAGATAGACCAGAGCACTTTCTAAACACCTCACAACTGCCACCTTTCAACACAAGACTGAGAAATCTGTCAGGGTCTCCCAACACTATTGCGATAATTTACCCCCCAAAAGAGTAGAATGTTCACATTTACCACACTATTTTGAGGCCTTGCCATGTATTTTAAAGACACCAGGAGGATTTCCAGAAACACAATCCATTGTGCACTTTTTAAAAGCTGCTGTACAAGGACAACAGTACAGTACAACTTCTATGCAGGCTAAGAGAAATACCTCGCCTTCTTCACCAGGAACTCCAATATTAATCCCTCACTCAAAACCAAGAGTAAATAGATGTTTTCCAAATCACAAGTCATCTGAAATAAAAGCAATTAACCAACATGCTAAGGACATCACAAGAAGACATTAACTGAAACACCAAATATGTAATTGTCTCTCACTTCTCGCCTCACTGGGATCGCTGAGGTTATTGCTGGCCAGAAGAGTGTCTGCGCTGTTGATGTCCGGTTGACTAACGGGTTTTGCAAACAGGTGATTGCTCCCCTCTGGTAATGGAGTCTGATCAGGCCTTTGGAGAGGACATAGAGAAAGAAAATCTCCCCCAGAGGCAGTGGGGAACTCCAGTTTCTCCTCCACGCTCTGAAGACCTCTATCAAAGTGTCTCCACGCCTGTAGGGTATTTCCTCCCTTTAGATAAGTAGTCCAAGCTACATCCGAGTTTCTGGCTCTTGCATTTCTAAGGCACTTCACGGCTAAAAATACGCAAGTCATAGCAGAGAGGGCTGAGATTGCTACCAGAGCAATGATGAGGTACACTGTCAGGTGGGGAAGGCCATCCTGTTCCAGGTTAGACCTCTTGAAGTCTGCTGAGCTCCGATCAGGGTCCTGCTCTATGTTCATGATCACAGTGGTTGTGGTAGAGATAGGCAGCTCCCCACAGTCTTCGACAACAAGGACAATCTTCTGCGTGGGGGAGTCTTGTTCAAGGAGAGCTCGGGTAGTTCTAATCTCCCCGGTGTATGGGGAGACTTTGAAGAGGCTTGGGTCTGTGGCTTGCTGCAGTTTGTAGGAGAGCCATGCGTCCACAGCTGTCACTTTGGTCACGAAGTGTCCCGCCTGCGAAGAGAAAGGGACGGACTGCAGGGCCAGGAACCCCTTCCGAGCCACAGGATAGATAATCAGAGGAGCATTATCGTTCCGGTCTAGGATGAAGATGGAGACAGTCACGTTGGTGCTGAGAGGCGATGACCCGCCATCCCTGGCTTGTATCTGCACAACTAGCTGTTTGATTTATTCATGATCGAACGAGGAGCTGCTGTAGATGGTCCCGTTCTTGGCGCTGACATAGACATAGGAGGAAACGGGCAGCCCCTGCACGGTACTATCCACGATGGAGTAAGACAGCTGGGAGTTCTGGCCCATATCGGGATCAAAGGCGGACACGGAGCAGATGGGAACGCCCAAAGTATTATTCTCTGGCACCTCCGCTTGGTAGGCAGGCTGGGAAAAGCGGGGTGGGTTATCGTTCAGGTCCGATATGTTTATCAGGAGGTTGCTCTGGTTGGAAAGTGGCGGTGATCCAGAATCTGTAGCTGTGATCACAACCTTATACTCCGAGACCTCCTCCCGATCCAGCGGGCCGCTGGTGACCAAGGAGTAGTGGTTCCTGAAGGACTGTACGATCTGGAAGGGGATGTCTGCCGGGAGCTGCAGCTGAACCTCTCCGTTTTCCCTGGAGTCTCCATCACTTACACTGAGAAGAGTCACTGCCGTCCCCACTGGCGCGTCCTCTCGAACCGTGGCTGAGAGCGATGTGAACCTAACGCTAGGGGCGTTGTGGTTGACATCCTTTATCTCCACCAAGACACTGCAATGGACGTCCATAGAGGGAGAGCCCTCGTCTTTGGCCCTCACATCGATCTCGTACACTGTGCCCTCTTCATAGTCGACATTTCCCAGGACTCTCACCTCTCCGGTCCTTTCCTGAATGCTAAACAACCGCCGGATTTTCTGGCGAGTGTGGCTGCTGAAGGAATAGGCGATCTCTCCATGTGTCCCCTCGTCCTGGTCGGTGGCATTTAATTTAATCACCATAGTCCCCTCCGGCGCATTTTCCAGCAGGGTTACTTTGTACACGGGCTGACCAAAGACGGGCGGGTTGTAGGTGGCGTCAATAACTGAGACGACAATCTCAGCAGTTCCGGATTTAGCAGGAAGCCCACCATCCCGTGTTGTGAGCACCAGCCGATGCTGCTCCTGCTGCTCCCTGTCTAGCGCCTTCTCCAGAACCAGCTCGGGGTGTTTGCTGCCGTCTTTACGATTCTTCACACTCAAGATGAAACATCCAGGAGGGCTCAGCCGGTAGGTGCTGATGGAGTTGGCTTCAAAGTCTAAATCTTCTGCAGGCTCCAGAGGGAACCGCGCGCCTGGTGCTGCGGACTCGGCAATCTC
The DNA here is from genome assembly GCF_027887155.1 of Malaclemys terrapin pileata. Classification (NCBI taxonomy): domain Eukaryota; kingdom Metazoa; phylum Chordata; order Testudines; family Emydidae; genus Malaclemys; species Malaclemys terrapin. The sequence goes on along the minus strand of NC_071512.1, from coordinate 38,396,150 downwards.
CAAGCGGGTGAGGCTAGTAAGGAACGCCGGAGCATTGTCGTTCACATCCAGAACCTCCACTTCCACGCGGTGCGAGGCCAGCGGGTTGGCCAGCAAGATCTCCAGGTACAGCAGACAGCGCGGGCTAGAGCCGCAGAGCCGCTCTCGGTCTATCCGCTCCTCCACCACCAAGACACCACTCTGCGCCTCTGCTCTGAAGTGCTTCTGAGCCGAGCCGGGCAGGATCTGCAGCTGTCGGGAGGCCACCCGGGCAGCATCCAGACCCAGGTCCCTAGCCACATCCCCAACAAAGGATCCCGGGGCCAACTCCTCCGGGATGGAGTAACGGATCTGTGCCGCCTTCCCCCCACCCCGCAGCGGGAAGAAAACCAGAAGCAAAGCGCCTACTTGCCATTGCAGGAACCCCCTGCTCTCCACCGCTGAGCCCATGGCGCAGCCCAAACCGGGAGAACCCGCCCTGCCTTTCCCGGAGCTCTCCCCGCTCCGGCACGGCCGAGGCCACTGGGTGAGAGCGGCGCGGCGGGTTTCAGACCCTCCAGGCGAGCAGAGCGGCGCATTGCCAGCGTCCCTGCCTTGTTTCCCGGCAGAGCAGCAACAAGCAGCGCTTCGTCTGGTCCGGAGGAAGGAGGTGGGACAGTCCCACTGTCAGTCAGAGGAGACTCGATCACCACAGCAACTGCAACATCTGATTCGTTCAAGAGAATCACCCACGCTCCGCTTATAGGCAGTGAGGGGAACGCTTAAAGGGCCAGCACGGCTAAGAGCAATAGGAGGCAATTTACCAACAGCCAACAATTGCACTCGGCAGCGGATGAACTGAACTGTAAGTAATCACTCACCGAAAGCTTTTAAAGCGTTTTACCTTAGTCACGGGTATCCGTTTGTTCCAAAGGCCAGATTTACCATTCACAATCTGGGAAATTGCACATTTCCTGCAGACCGGTAAATAAACAAGCGAACACTAACATTAGTGATATAAATCATTACCAAATTAAACGTCATTCCTCTCACTTGCGATCATTCTTAGTTCGTTTAAACCCTATGTGAAGATCGCGCACAGAGTATTCTGCTAAACCCTTGTAAAGGATGCAGCTGGAAAGAATGCGAAGAGGTTATAATCATCTTTTACTGTTCTCCTTTAATCCCCGGTTGGGAGCTAAGCTCATCCACACGCTCTGATCCATATGCCCCAGGAGTTCTATCATCTCTCCCTGCAGCTGAGGGGTTGGGCCACCCTCACCTCGATCAAAAGTGCTTCTCACCTCTTTGGTCAGGCTCATGTCTGTTGAATGGCAGGTTGGGTTGGAAACGTCCCCCGCTGGAGATATATTGAAAGGTTTCAACAACCTGAAGCTGTTGCTCCTGGAGGCTGAAGAAACAAAGGATCCGTAGTAATGAGTCTGGGGCATGTGGGCATTTCCCCCTATGTCAATTAATTTAATAGGCTCTTCAGCGCCAAGTTGTGTGCGGAGAATTCCATTGGAGTGTCTGACTTCCTCCCGCCTCCTACTGGACTGTCTAATACAGGAGCAGCTCCCTCCCCAATAGCTATAATCACAAGCACTGTCTCTGCAGCACCTGGAGAGCAGGGCAAGGAAGGAGGCAAAGGCGATGACTGAGATCGCTGCCAAGGATAGAATCAGGCACAGGGTCGAGTGTGACTCGTTCTCTTTGGCTGTGGAAAATTCTTTAAATTCAGGGAAGGCGTCAATAGAATTGTCTTCTATGGAGACCATAAGGGTCAGGGAGGCTGACAGAGGAGGGTCAAGGATTATAAGATTTGGGGGCAAAATATCTCCGTGAACTGCGTGGGCGGTTCTAATCTCCCCGGTGTAAGGTGATACCACAAACAGGCTAGGGTTTGGGGCGCTGATCAGTTGACAAGAAAGCCAGGCGTTTGGGCCCGAATCTGAGCCCACAGCCGTCACCTTGATCACCAGTTAAGCGGCGTCGGCAAAAGGAGGAAGGGTTTGCGGAGACACAGAGCTGGCTTGACCCGCGGGTATCAAATGGCAGGGGTTATCAGTGAAGTCCAGAAGGGAGAGGCGAACAGAGGCGCTGCCACAGAGACGGGTCTCCCAGGTCTCTGGCCTACACCTGGAGTTGGAGAGTTTGCGTTTGCTGGCGGTCAAAGGAGCGGAGGGGGTGGACGCTGCCGGTCTGGGAGTTGATGGAAACGTTCGAGCAGATGGGCGCTTCCTGTGGCTGGGTGTACACCAGGGAGTAGGAACTGAGCGAGTTCTGGCCTGAGTCTGGGTTCGACGCGGACGCAGGGAACCCCAGGGCGCCGGGGGCGGCGTTCTCCTTCACAAGCACCTCCGAGGCAGATTCCAGGAACGCGGGCAGATTGTGGTTCACAGAGGAAAGGTTTCTCGCCAAAGCTGTTTCGGTGGAAAGAGGCGGCGATCTGGAAGCGGCGGCAATGACTGTGATTGAGTAGCCGGAACACGCCTCACTAGCCAGGGGAGCTGCAGTGACCAAGGAGAACTGTAAAAAGCAACAGAGGGTCCTGTGGCACCTTTAAGACTAACAGACGTATTGGGAGCATAAGCTTTCGTGGGTTAGAACCTCACTTCTTCAGATGCAAGGAGAACTGGTTTCTCAAGAAGGAGCTCAGTCTGAAGGGCAGGTGCTCAGCGATGCGGAGAGTCACTTCTCCATAATCCAGATCTTTGGCGTTATTGAGCGCTGCCACAGCCTCCAGCTCGGCGCTGTCGGGGATGGGGCCCAGCACCAGGGTCAGTCTGACATCCTGCATGTGTACATTACCGCTGCAGCGCCCCTCCGTGGGAGGCGATCCCCATCCTTCGCTTTGATGTCAAATTCCTAATGTCTACCGGTTTCCAAATCCAGCCTGCCCAGCAGTGTGACCTCCCTGCTTTGGGGTGCACGGTGAACGTGGCCACTGAGTGAATCATAGAATATCAGGGTTGGAAGGGACCTCAGGAGGTCATCTAGTCCAACCCCCTGCTCAAAGCAGGACCAATCCCCAGACAGATTTTTGCCCCAGATCCCTAAATGGCCTCCTCAAGGATTGGACTCACAATCCTGGGTTTAGCAGGCCAATGCTCAAACCACTGAGCTATCCCTCCCCCCTAAATGAGATACAAAGAGCTGAACTAACTTGTCCAGGATCACTCAATACCCAAGCAGGAAACAGAACCCAGCTCCTTTAAATCCTAGGCTGCAGGATTATCAATTAGGCTACACTACCACCCCAGGTGATATAAACAGGTAATGTGACCCTGTCTGGGTCAGTGGCGTTGAGTTGGACCACAAGGGCTCAGGTGGCGTTCTCTCCAGTAGGCTGACCCTTTAGGCAGACTGATCAAAGAGCGGCGCATGGTCACTGGCGTCCAGAGCAGAGATCCTGAGTTTTGCTAACCCGGATCGTGGCGGGCGGCCCCGTCCAGAGCTGTTAATACCAACTGGTATCAACTTGTTTCTCTCTGTCTAAAGCCCCACCCAGCAGCAGCTCTGGCACGAGACTCCAATCGCTGCGCATCTTCACTTCCAGAGCAGTGATCCTTGGGGCTTTGCAGCCCATGACGGAATTACCGCCGAGATCAGGATCCCGTGCTTTCTCCTGCGGGATCCATTGTCCAGGGGACACTGGCTCCCTATTCCTAAATCCAGTTCTCTTTTCAGAAAGCTGGGAGGATTGTCCTTAACTCTGCGATCTCCACCTCTGCTCGGTACATTTCAAAGGGAACTTCAATCACGAACTCTTAACTGCATAACGCAGCTAGAACTCAGCCCACAAAGCGCCTCTCGGTCGATTGGATCCTTTATAAGCAGAGGCCCGCTTTCCAGATCCACTCGAAAATGCTGCCTGTTCGCCTCATCAGAGACCTGCAGCATGCGAGCCGCCAAGGAATCAATATCCAGCATCAAATCTGCTGCTATATTCCCCACAAAGGCGCCCTGCTGGGATCCCTCTGGGACAGAATATCGAATCCGCCCAGAGATTAAATCCAAATGGCAAGAGAGGAACAAAGAGAGAAACGACTTGGTCTTTTCCATTTATTGCCCTGGCTTCCGTCGCCCATTTCCACCGTTGGCTGCTGGATGCACAAGCTGATCTGGCTGAGGGTGCAGATCCTTAATAATGATTACGGAAAAATCTAACATGCAGCAGCCAGAGCGAGGTTTCCCTTCCTGTTCCTGCTTTCTCTGCCTTTGCTTGGCGAGCGCTGGAAGGGTTACGTTGTACTTTCTGGGGTAGCAGAGTTGATTCAGTCTCATTTCAGCACCTCATTGGCAGACAGCGCCACAGGCACTCAGCCAATAATGACAGCAGAAACGCTATTAAAGCTACAAGGTTAATTTTTCATTGCTTTTACATATGTCATATTTCCTGCTCCCTGCCTCCAAGACTACCAGATAATGTATTTCCCACCCTATCATTTTCAACACTCTTGTGTTCTTGTGTAGAAAACATATGTGCATTAATGTATATGTCTCACAAATTATATATAACTCCTGTCCCAGAAACGGTAGGCTCTTATCAGTTCAGGGATTTACCACGTTGTCTTATTCCTCATGATCAAACAATTCTATGGAACTGAAAGCTCCTATATTATTCTGACTGCACAAGGGTTAATTAGTAAGCACAACGGAAATAACCTACAACACTCAAACTTCTGCCAATTTGTTGCTTATTGAGGTGCAAAATGAATACCATTTCAAGTATTTAAAAAACCCAAAGCAGGTGGATTTAATTCTTGACTTCTCATTCAAACCGGAGTCTACAGCAAAAACCTATCCAACTCATTCAAATGCTGAAAATAACTGAAATATGTAATCACGGCCTATTATATACCCAGAGGACAAACAAAGGCAAATGTTATACCCCCGATCTATGTACGGGGAAAATAAAATTGCATGAAAAATGAGAAAGACAGTGAAATATTATACCACAATCATATAGTCACTGCATTTGTTATTACATGTTAAAATACAACCACAGATTGTGTTAGTATGAAACGGTTGGTATGTAGTGTTCTTGAAAGTCCATTCTCTAAACATTATAATAGCTTAAAAATAACAACAACAAAACAAACAAACAAACAAACAGTAAGAACACATGATATGGCACTAATTTCTTACATAACCAGTAACTGCACCAAGAGCAAGTTCCTAGGGAATGCTACTTTTTTTCAGTCATATTTTTCAGATGAAACCACATACAAAATTATAATAGCCTAATCAATACAATATCAGGTACTATTAATTCAGAAATAATGAAGATGTAATACTACACCATGGCAATGAGATGTTGTTCTAAAGTGTAGGATCCAAGAGCTTCTTTTCTCTGACTCTGAGGCACCTCAGTTCTCACTTACCCACCCACCATATTGATACAAAACCACACTGGGGAGATTCTAAGACTATTTGCAAATCTGCAGAGTGAGGACTGCCCTTATTTCCCACTGACCACAGTGAAAGCTGCGGGAGTTCAGAACGTTGCACAATTATGAGCCCTAAGCACTTGGATAGTGATTGGGAAAAACATTCGCTTCCAATACAAGATATTTGATTCCCTTTCAAAGGTGCAGAGTAAACCTCTCGCCCACATTCTTACTATAAAGTAAAATAAAAACAGCTAAACTAGATTAGCCGAGGAAAAGTTACAGTGGGCCTTATATTAACTTTAGTAGCCTCTGGAGGTTACACATGCGTCTCACAAACCAAGACTTCAACCACTAATGTGTATAAAGTCCTAATACCCGCCCCCTCCACAGTGGAGCGATTCCACGGTCTCTTGAGGCAGAACACTGAATTAAATATACACTTGTTCAACGTGATTACTTTAATGAGAGGTATACCCGGGATTCCTTTATGCCAACCAAAAGCTAAAGAGCATTTACATCTTGGACATCTACTTCCGGGAGGACACTGGACAAACTATGACACTTTTCAAAGTCACTTAATTTAGGGAATAAAACATGGCGGAACGGCGAGGATTCGTTATTCCTGTCGTTCAGGAACAGCTCACTAAATGCCGACACAACACAGAGGGACATAAAGTCGCGTTGACCTCCACAGCTGCAGCAGCCAGGTAAAACCAGTGGTTTGTACCTATCTCGAGCTGAGAGCTGACCACACATTACCGAATACATGTGAGAGGGCTACATTACCTCGCCGGGAGCGGGACACCTGCTAGCTGTGTCTATTCTCTGATTATATAATCCGGGCTCCCAGTTTTTCACAATGTTCTGCCGGCTCCCAGTGGGACTGGGGGCGAAGGGCTTTGTGCACAGAAGATCACTCTGGCGGGAGTCCGTGGTAAGATACACCTGCTGGTAGAAGTTCGGAGGCACATATCCACCCCGGACAGCGTCTATGCGGGTGAAAGGCCCCGGCGTTCCGTAAAGGGAGCTCCTGGAGGAGCTGAAAATCTCCTTCGATTGCCTCCATTTGTAAACTTGAACAATGCTCACCCCTATCACCGTGACAAAGAAGGCCACGGAGACCAAGATCACAGCCAGGATTAAATAGAAAGTCAACTGCTTCTTTTTGTCTTGTGTGGGGGACACATCAGTGAGGTCCGTCATGGCCTCCTTATCAATCTCCGCTATGGCTATGGTGATGGTCGCGCTAGAGGACCGGGCTGGCTCCCCATGGTCTTTGACCAAGATGACCAAAGTATGCTTAGGAGCATCGCCCTCCAGCAGCTGGCGAGCGGTGCTTATCTCCCCGCTGTGCAGTCCCACCGAGAAGAGGCTGGTGTCGGTGGCCTGAAGAAGGGTGTAGGAGAGCCAAGCGTTGTACCCCGAGTCCGCATCCCAGGCCACAAGCTTGGTGACCACGTGCCCGGCGCTGACTGTCGGCGAGATCATCTCGAGGTGTAAGGAACTGGCATTTGGAGGCGGATATAACACGCTGGGCGCGTTGTCATTCAGGTCCGTAACAAACACAGTGACAGTGAGCTTGGTGGCGAGCGCCGGGAGGCCGCCATCGCGGACATGCACTGTTATTCTGAACTCCATGATGTCTTCGTGGTCCAGGGAGAGCAGGGCACAAATGGTGCCGTTCTCCGGACTGATAGAGAAATACCTGCCAACGACATTGCCCGAGGAGCTGTTTTCCAGGATGGAGAAGGAGAGGCGAGAGTTGTGGTTCAGGTCTGGATCCCAGGCACTTACGTTAAATATTGGCGCGCCAGGGAGGTTGTTTTCCGCCACGTACACCTGGTAGGAGAGCTGGGGAGATTTTGGGGGGTTGTCGTTGATATCTGACACTTGCACTAGTATCTGGCTTTCCGCCCATAGTGAGGGCGATCCCGAGTCCCTGGCTGTGACGGTGATGTTATACTCGGACACAAGTTCCCGATCCAAAGCTGCTTTGGTTTTCAATGTGTAGTAATTCTTCAGGGAGGAACTGAGTGTGAAAGGGATGCCAATGGGCATCAAGCAGTTTACCAGACCGTTATCTCCAGAATCCAGGTCAGTGACGCTTAGCAAAGCTATCACTGTCCCTGGGGCGGCGTCTTCAGGAACCGGGCTGTATACTGACGTCACTGTGATCTCAGGGGCGTTGTCATTTATATCAATGATTTCCACCAGTACTTTGCAATGAGCCACTCCCGGATTAGAGCCCTTGTCTTTAGCTTGTATATAAATCTCATAAAAAAATGTTTCTTCGTAATCCAGAAGCCCTTTGACCCTCAGTTCTCCAGTAGCGGAGTCCAGGGCAAAGAGCTCTCTCACTTTGGCAGCGGTGTGACTACTGAAGGAGTAAACTATATCTCCATTGGGCCCCGCATCCAAATCAAAGGCGCTGGTTTTGACCACCAGAGTGTTTGTCCCGGTGTTCTCCCTTACGCTCGCCCGGTAGGTTGTCTGGTTAAAGACCGGGGCATTATCATTAGCGTCCAAAACATCAATGTGGATGTGCACACTGGCAGATCTCGGAGGGTTTCCCCCATCCAGTGCTGTGAGGACCAGCTGCAGTTCTGCTTGCTCCTCCCTGTCTAGCTCCTTTTCCAGCACCAGTTCCGCATATTTGCTGCCATCCCCTCGCGTCTTCACATTTAATACAAAATGCTGGTTGGCGCTGAGCTGGTAGGTCTGCAAAGAGTTACTCCCCACATCCGGGTCTTGCGCGCTCTCTAGTGGGAAGCGCGCTCCAGGCGCCACTGACTCACTGACTTCCAGCCTGATTCGGCTGGACGGGAAAGCTGGGTCGTTGTCATTGATGTCCTGGATTTCCACGGCAGCGCTGTATAGCTCCAGCGGGTTCTCTAGCACAATCTCAAAGCCCAAGGTGCACGGAGACAGCGTCCCGCAGAGTTCCTCCCGGTCTATCCGCTCCTTCACAAACACCACCCCGCTCTTCAGATCTGCCTCAAAGTACCTCTTGCTGCCTCCAGACACCACCCGGAGCCTGCGATCCGGCAGCCGCTTGAGCTCCAAGCCCAGATCAGCTACCACATTCCCCACCGAGGAGCCTTTTTGCGTTTCCTCGGGTATGGCATAGCGAATTGCTGCGGAAGCCCACTCCGAAACGCCAGACAAAAACAACAAACTAAGTACTTGCCATTCAGTTACCCAGCGGCTCCTTCCAGCAGCGCGTTTCATGTCACTGTCGGGCAACTCCTTAGCCAGGCGTTTGCACGGTCTATTTCCTTTAAAAATCCTCAGCTCGTCCCTTCATACTGAGACTCGGTAAGTCCCTGGACTGGGCTGTGTGGCTGAGACTCGGGCATTGGTTTCCGGCACAGCTCCCGCTCGGCTCTCACTGCCTCTGCCTCATCCCGGTTCACAGCAGGAAGGGCCGCCAGATCCCCAGCTCCTTCATTGGCCAACAGCGGCACACAGAGTCCCAGCCAATAACTGCACGGAGAACTGCTCCAGCAGGCTCCCAACTACTGCGCGTGCGCAGTCCAAGGAGCTTTGTCTAACTTGTCACATCGCTACCCAGTGGTCATGGGAACGCGGTGTCACAGTTGGGGTTTAATACAAAACTAAACACGTCAGAAGAAAACGCATTTACCCAGGCACATGGGAATTTGGGATTTAAGTGGTTTCGCACTTCTGTGTATGTCCTAGGAAGGCACATTTCTTAGAGCCATAACACATCGTATCACAGCTCTAAAAGCCAAGGAAATATTCTCTTCCTACTCCTACATGCTGATCTCCCACTGACATCGTTTGGATCAAAACAAATCATTTACTTAAACTAGATATCTCTTCAGAGAAACCAACGAAAATATCATGTCAGCCTAACCTCACAGAGCTATTTTTCCAGGTGGGACAGAAAACCACACGCAGGCAGCAGCAAAGGGTAAAAATAAGCAGAGGCGATGAAGTGAACCATTTGTAGTGCGCAGAAGACAGGTCCGCTTATAATAAGGAATGAGAGACGCCAGTGGTAACGGAGCGTGTGGGAACAGGAGGCGAGAGGTACAGCACAGGGTTGAGGGGTCACTAACAGGTGTGTGTGTGCAGGGCAGGGGAAGGCGAGGAGCAAGTGGCTTACGGGGTGGAAAGGACAGTGGGAGGCCACAGAGGAGTGGGGTCGGGAGGGAAGAGAGGCAGCAGAAGTCCCGTTACAGTCACAGTAGCGGGGACATGGAGAACCAGTGAGAGCAACTGCTATAGCGAGGAAGGTGCTCCATTGCGGGCACATTCCTCGACTTTGCCTGTCTGAACTGGAAGTGGAGATGGATCAATATTATCGTACATGCTATTTCAGCATCTTTTCGAAGCGGTTTCAAAGGGGCACATCTTAACCGAGCTCCTGCCCCTCCCCTTTCTCGGATGACTTCGCTCCATTGAGTCTTCCGGAGGACTCTGCAGATTTTAGTTAGAATGACGCGCTTGCTTCGAACGCCACATGATTTGACTGTCAACAAAGCAGCAACTACCACGTGCGTAGGAGGATAATAACGATAATGATGGGCCAAATTCTGCAAAGGGACTCGCACTGGACGCTCCCTTTGACTTTAGGAAGCCAGTCATTGTTCATAGCCAGGGGGAATCAACCGGTCCAATAGTCTCTATGATTCTCATCTCCTCCCGCAAATGACCATTTCCGAGCTACACAAGACGCCAGAATATAGGCGTCTAGGAGACGTTACTAGCACCATCACACGACAAACAATATAGCAAACCGAGGTGAAGACTATGAGGCAAACTCACAAAAACACAGGGATTCCTATTTAACTATCCCGATATGAATTAGGAAGAAAGGTTAAAGGAATTAACTGACTTAGCCTGAATAAGGGCAGGAGGGGTGATCACTCCAGCAGAAAAGAAAGCTAGCTTAAAACTGCAAGGAGAAATGCCCATAAAAGGGGGGCATATCTTGCAGTTGATATCTGTCCTCTCTCTTGCTCTCGGTCTATCTATAAACCTTAGGTTTTCCATTAGTTTCCGTCATCCTACCACCCAAGAGGTAAAGTCATCCGCCAAGGGTGAAGAGAGGCAGAAGCACAATCACTGAATATCGGATTTGTGTTCCCAGCACTGTGCTCCGGTAAGGTGTTGGATAAGGGACTGTAAATAGCCTAAAAGCACCTCCACACGTGGAGGCGGGAAGCAGCTGGTCCCGTACAAATCAAGGCTATCCTCCTTTGGCGGATAAGGTATATTACCTTTTCTTTTTTCTTGTCTATTTGCCATTAAACTGAGGGGATGATTGGACCAAAGACCTCTGAGATGAGGATCATCCCATTAATATTCAAAGGCGATTGTATCCGAAGGGAAAGGTCTGCATAAACTGGCCATTAGGAGTAAATAATACATTTTAAAAAAAGGTGTGTGTGTGGGGGGGGGGGGGGGGGGCGCGGAGGATGAATTCAACTGGGAAAACGAAGAGTAAATCCCTGCCGGAAAAGGAGAATTTAAAGTGGAATCCTTTGCTTATTGAGGTAATCATGGCAAATTATTTGGAAGCCATTCAGGTTGAGCTTAAGGACTACATATAAGGAGTAAGATGCAAAAAATATACCTCACAACATTTTCAACTGCAGAGACCTTAATGGAACCCCAAACTTCCAATCCCCCACTCACACCCACCGATTTCCATCTCAACTCTAACTGCCAGTTCTCTATTTACCTTTGTCAGCCAGAGCGTCTGGTTCCTCACTTAAATCTTGACCAACATAACATAGTTTGAAATCTACTGGTGTAGAGTGAGTGTCGGATATTTGGGCTAGATAATCTATTTCAGCTGTTCTCAAACTGTGAGCTGGGACCCCAAAGTGGGTCCCGACCATCAGGTCCAGCTCTACTGTTTTTGCCACCCCAAGCATTGCAGGGGCAGTCAGTGTGCCGTTAGGGCGCCAGGTGCGTTTCTGCGGCGGCAGCAATTCGGCAGCAGTTTCTGTCTTCAGCCGAAAGACAGAAGCCGACGAATTGCTGCGGCGAGCAGCTGAACCTAGAAATTGCTGCGGAATTGCCGCCGCGGAAATGTGCGTGCCGCCCTAATGGCACACGGACTGCCCCCGTCGTCGGCGGCGGCAATTCGGCGCACTGCTTGGAGCAGCAAAAACACAGGGACTGCCGCCCCTTGCAGATTGCTGCCCCCAAGCACCTGCTTGGAATGCAACCATGTTTTAATGGGGTCACCAGGGCTGGCTTTAGACTTGCTGGGGCCTGGGGCTGAAGTCAAAAGTCCAAGTCCCACCATCCAGGGCTGAGGCCAAAGTCTGAGGGCTTCAGCCTTGGGCAGCAGGGCTCAGGTTACAGCCCCCCACCTACTTAGGGCTGAAGCTCTCAAGCTTTGGCTTCACCCCCGTCACAGGGATCAAGGCTCCGGCTTCAGCTTTGGCACCCCTGCCCAGGACGGAGGGGCTTGGGCTTCAGTCCCCCTTCCCGGGATCTTGTAGTAATTTTTGTTGTCAAAAGGGGGTCGCGGTGCAATGAAGTTTGAGAAACATGGATCTAATTCAACAGGCCATTTGCAAACTGATTAACCCCATCATGACACAAAAGGTGCACCAGGATCATCTTACTGTGCTACCACATTTTGGACCAAATTAATCTCTGGCTGCCTTTTTGTTTATTTTGATATGGTATTTTTTGTTAACAATAATTTGTGATTTTATTGTCTCATGATTAGAGAGTTAGTTTAATTATGTGTCAGAACAGAATTACTATAAGTAAAGATATCAATACAATTAGTACCTAAAACTGCAACATGTAATTATGTAATCACGATACTGCAAAAAAATAAAATGAAATCAAATAAACTTGAGCAGAAAATGCAGTACAAAAGGCATGATACAAAAACATTAAAATTTTGGCAATTTCCAATGTATTTTTCACAAATTACTTTGCATCACAGAACTAATCAATAATGAGCAGCCCTCAGCAGACCCAGGATGAATGCAATTCTAGATGTTCATTAGCTTACCTGAAACCTTATCTAAACTATTTGGAGCTCTTTAGGCTGCAAAATTTGGCTGAAAATTTACACCGGGGTAAAGTGGGTATGAAATACTACCAATGCTGTCACCAGTGCAAATGACTACACAACAGAGGATCAGACCCCTTGTACTCATAGGCTTTCACATGTGCTTTCAATTCCAGGCCTGAACAGAAAGCAGAAGTGAAAAAAAACACTATCTACATATTTCAAAATCTTTAAAAAGCTTTAGCATTAATTTTGTTTTAAACATGGGTGATGGATGAGGATGTTAGTTTGCCCACACTTGTTCAGCTGTTTTCTTTAATACCTACAAATCTGTTCTGAACACTAAACTCTGTCAAAAGTGCATGAAGCCACTTGAGAAATTTTGATCACAAATACATTTGTTCGGTTCTCACTATAAAGTGAATGAACAGATATTTAAAAAAAAAAATCCCCGACCACACACACAAACACACAAATTAGTTATCCATTTACACTTTATGTGAAGTTTATGTTGGGAATGAATTTTTACTACTGACACGCAAACCCCTGGAAACAAGTTGTCTAATGGAAATGATGCACCTTTAACTCTGGAAGGATTACCTGCCACAGGTATTTTATGGTCCTATGTACAAATCTTTACAATAGTCTGTCCACTGTCATTCTTCCCTGAAACAGATAGTCAACTACTGTATTGAAATTTTAATTTCTCTTACTGTAATCTACCTCTGTCTCGTCTAGTTATACTCACATCCTTTCTTATAGGCCTCTCTGCAGACAACTTGCTGTTATTCCCCCCCGCACTCCGAAAGATGACTTAAGAGAGAGAGAACCAAAGTTCATCACAGTCACCCCTTTCAAAGTAGACTTGAACGTTCTCACCATTTTTCTGCTCTGGTACAAAAGATTTAGATGGTACCTCAAGTAAAATTGATGTTGGAAACAATAAAATATCCTGACTTTATAGAAACACCTTTAACTATTTTTCAAACATATTTATGGTGATTTCTTGACTTTTGTTTACTGAATAACAATTTCCATTTCCAAAGTATATACTGCAATTATGAAAAGCACCTTTAATCTTAATATATATACACAAAAAGAACAATTATTCAGTAGCTTTTCTTCATAATATCTATAGAACAGTGGAAGTATTTCATACAATTATGGTTTATACCCATTTATTAAATGCACAATCACAATATTTCAAAAGTCTGTATTTCGATTGAATGAGGGAGGTGAGCTCTTATTCTTTCCAGTAGAAAACCCCATACTCAATGTTCTTTATCTCTATTTCTCATTTAAGTTTCTAAGCTCCTGAAAGTCTACCACTTGAGCTAGCAAGAGGAAGAGGAGTCTAATTGTACAAATTACCTATAGATGAGAAAACATGCCATCCCAGACCTCAGTACAAGCTCACATACTGGAATACCAGCAGAACATATCTTTCCTGCTCACTGTGTCATTGTGGAGGTATTTTGATAGGTGGATATCTGTAATACAGAAGCTTAGTGGGGACACAGCAGTATGTTTATATCAATCTGCCACATAAAATGACTTCATAGGTTTTTGCTATCATCTAGGGCACATACTGTATTTTCATAAATACCAGCTTTCTTTTCATAGAATCATAGAACCATGGGGTTAGAAGGGGCCGCAAGGATCATCTAGTCTAACCCCCTGCCAAGATGCAGGATTTGTTGCGTCTAAACCATCCAAAACAGGTGGCTATCTAGCCTTGTTTTAAAAACCTCCAGTGAAGGAGCTTCCACAACCTCTCTAGGCAGTGTGTTCCATTATCCTACTGTTCTTATAATTAGGACATTTTTCCTGAGATTTAATCTAAATCGGCTATGATGGAGTTTGAACCCATTACCTCTTGTCTTACCCTTTGTGGCAAAAGAGGACAATTTTTCTCCATCTTTTTATGGCAGCCTTTCATATTTGAAGACCGCTATCATGTCCCCCCTTAATCTCCTCCTATCCAAGCTAACCATACTCAGTTCCACCAGCCTTTGCTCAGATGGCTTGCATTCCATTCCTTTGATCATATTTGTCCCTTGCCTCTGGATCCTTTCCAGTTTCTCTACATCCTTTCTATACATTGGTGACCAAAACTGGACACAGTACTCCAGCTAATGCTAACCAGCACCGAATAGAGTGGTACTATCACCTCCCATGACTTGCATGTATGCCTCTTTTAATGCAACCCAAAATTGCATTTGCTTTTTTTGCAACAGCATCACATTGTTGACTCACGTTGAGGCTGTGATCCACCACAACTCCCAGATCCTTTTCAGTTGTACTGCTGCCAAGCCAGTTATCCCATATTCTGTGTTGGTGCATTTGTTTTTTCTTCCCTGAGTATAGCACCTTATATGTGTCTTTGTTGAATTTCCTTTTCTTGTTTATAGCCCAGTTCTCCAGTTTGTCAAGATCCTGTTGAATTTTAGCTCTAATCATCTAAAGTGTTTACAACCCCCTAGCTTGGTGTCATCTGCAAATTTGATCAGTATGCTTTCTATTCCTACACCCAGATCATTAATAAAGATGTTCAATAACACAGGACCCAGAACAGAGCCCAGCAGAACCACACTTGAGACCCCCTTCCAATCTGACATCATTCCATTAATAGTTACTCTTTGATTGCCGTTGCTTAACCAATTATGTATCCACTTAATGATAGTTCAGCCACCCCCACATTTCTCCTGCTTTCTTATCAGAATGTCATGTGGCACTGTGTCAAAAGCCTTGCAAAAGTCCAGGTATATTATGTCCACTGCATTCCCTTTTAACATTTTCATCAAAGCCATCATCACAATTGACTCTAACTGACAAACTTGGCAGAATCAGCAAGCAAGACAAGTCCAGACAGAGCCATGGAGACAAAATTACCCTTTCATCCCCAGATGTGCTCCTCCAGTTCGCAGCTGGAGCACATTGATGGGTATGGCATGGGGGGAAATGTCCACTTCTGCTGCCCTGGGTATGAGGATGAAAAGAGGATTTGAGTCTCCAAGACTGTTAAGCACCTTTCACAAGCACTACAATCTGTTCAAAATTGTAAAAGGTAAATACATTCAAAACCACAGAAACTAAAATTCTAGCTGAAACAGCACCTTGTTTTGCAATACTCAGTGAAGTCAGGAATACATAATATAACACAATATATACAGTATCACAAAGAGGAGAGGGTCAAGAGTCTTAATTTAAGGACACCTGAAGTAAAGGGAATAAATTTAGAAAGTTAATCTCAGGTTGAATATTATGAAAATGCTAATGAGTGTAAGAGAGACAAGGTGGGTGAGGTAATAACTTTTAGTGGATCAACTTCTGTTGGTGTCAGAAATAAACTTTCCAGTTTATGTAAGATCCAAAGATCATCTCTCTCACCAACAGAAACTGGTCCAATAAAAGATATTGGGGAGGAGGGATAGCTCAGTGGTTTGAGCATTGGCCTGCTAAAGCCAGGGTTGTGAATTCAATCTTTGAGAGGGCCATTTAGGGACCTGGGGCAAAAATCTGTCTGGGGACTGGTCCTGCTTTGAGCAGGGGGGTGGACTAGATGACCTTCTGAGGTCCCTTCTAATCCTGATATTCTATGATATTACCCTACTCATCTATCTCTATAATATCCTGGGTACAACATCACTGCATTACAACAATATAGGTATAAGGACATTTGAAATAATCTGCTAAAGTAGATTGTGGAATTACGTCATCTGGAGATGTTCAAGGCTGTCATATGACACATGTAAAATAGGGATGCTTTAGAGAAAATATTGGCACAATACGGGGGAATGGTCTAACCTACTATAGTTCCCTTTGGACTCGAATAATTCCCTGACCGCAGACTTTCCACCACTAGAGACTGAAAGTGTCTGAAGTAGTAGTTGGTCCCATACAACAAATAAACTCGGACATATTCTTTATCGAAAATACTCAAAATAGTAAAATAATCTATGAAAATGTTTTACATAAAGGACACTGAGAACCTTCCATTTATTCTGAGAAGGGAAACATTCATTTATCCTATATCATAATGCAGATGATGCTGATCGGAATGAAACTGAAAAGTTTAACAGGATTTCCACTTAACTCTTATAACACGTGTTCATGCGGTAAAACTTAGATCTATTTGCAGTCTACATACTTGCTGCAGAATTACAGGGAAGCACTACCCAGGAAACCTTAGATTACTGGTAGAAATATTCTCTACGTTAGCAAGACTTGCATTTCATGACGGTGTCTCACCTGTGTCTGGCTGTCAGAGCTCAGGTTTCCCCTGCCAGACTCATTCCCCACGCCAGAATCCTCATCAGAAAGGAGAACGTCGGTCAAGGCCTTTTCGCCCGGTTTGAGAAAGGTGAACTCGTTCTGCCCGGAATCGGCAGCTAAGCACACCTCGTAGGAATAGGGCAACTGCAAGGTCCCATTGCTGTAGTTGCAGGAGAATTTGGGGCCGAGACTAGAATACAGATCCGGATAGTAAGATCCAAAAACGGGGGGAGTTCTAGGTCTCCGACATTTAAAAATTAAAACCGATATCGCTGTAAAAAAGAATAAAAACGAAATCAAAGCTAGAGCTACCACCAAAATAATAGTAAAGCCAGACTGAGATTCCGAGTCACTCGATTGGTCGCTCATTTCCGGAAGAGCCTCTTGGAAATTCTCAGCAAACACGAGGTTGAGAGTCACTGTGGCTGACAAAGGCGGCTGACCGTTATCCTTCACCAGGGTGACCAGCCTGTGCTTCACAGCATCTCTCTCCGCAAAGGCGCGGGCTGTCCGGATCTCCCCGCTGTGCAGCCCCATGCTGAAGAGCGTCGGTTCCGTGGCTTGGAGCAGATGATAGGAGAGCCAGGCATTGTGTCCTGAGTCAGCATCCACCGCCACCACCTTAGTCACCAGAAAACCTGCCTCGGCCGAGCGAGGGACCATCTCGAACAAGGCGGAGTCATCGGCTCCCAGGGAAGGGTACAGGATGCGAGGGGCGTTATCATTCTGATCCAGAATAAACACCCTGACGGTGACATTGCTGCTAAGAGGCGGGGATCCGCCGTCTTGGGCCTTCACTTGCACTTCAAACTCTCGAAATTGCTCGTAGTCGAAGGAGCGCTGCGCATAGATAGCTCCGGTCTGGGAGTTAATGGAGATGTAGGAGGAGAGAGGCAGCTCCTGGAGGTTGCTGCTCAGGATGGAGTAAGTGATTCGGGCGTTCCGGTCCAGATCCCGGTCTGAGGCTTTTACACTGAAAATAGAGGCCCCCGAGGGATTGTTTTCTGGCACATAGGCGATGTAGGAAGGTTTCTCAAAGACAGGGGCGTTGTCATTGATATCCGAGATCTGCAACAGGATGGTTTTCTGGGTGGAGAGGGGGGGAGTGCCTTTGTCTGTGGCGGTGATTGTGATATTGTACTTCGGGGTCCTTTCCCTGTCCAAGGTGTTGTCTGTAAGGAGCTTGTAGTAGTTATTAGAGGAGGATATTATTTTAAACGGCAACTCGTCTTGGAAATGACAAAACACGATCCCGTTGTCTCCAGAATCTTGATCGATTACATTGAGCAGAGCTATCACTGTCCCGGGAACTGAGTCTTCGGGAATGGG
Organism: Malaclemys terrapin pileata; assembly: GCF_027887155.1. Lineage (NCBI taxonomy): Eukaryota > Metazoa > Chordata > Testudines > Emydidae > Malaclemys > Malaclemys terrapin. The sequence continues at coordinate 38,378,183 of NC_071512.1, read as the reverse complement.
GCTGGCCAGGGATGCGAGTGTCACCTCCGGGGCATTGTCATTCTCATCAAGAGCCTCGATCTCCACTTTGCAGTGTGTCACTAGTCCGCCTCCATCCTTTGCTTCTACTACCAGGGTGTAGTCACGTGTCTCCTCAAAGTCCAAGGGCTCCTTTACAGTAATTTTCCCGGTTTCTAGGTCCAGGCTGAATTTCTGACGGGCCTTTTCTGGAATGTTGCTGAAGACGTAGCTGATCCGAGCATTTGAACCTTCATCCTTGTCGGTGGCTTTAACCTGAAGCACTAAGGAGCCCGTCGGTGTATTTTCCCTCAGGCTGACTTTGTAGAGCTCCTGTGTGAAGATGGGGGGGTTGTCATTGGCGTCGGTGACATTAATCCATATCTGGGCGGTCCCAGTTCTCTGCGGCTCTCCCCCATCCACAGCCTTGAGGATCAAGTGAAGGCTGCGCTGGCTTTCCCGATCCAGGGGTTTCTGCAGCACTAAATCTGCATATTTATTGCCATCCCGGCTCTCTTTGATTTCCAGGATGAAATCCTGATTGGGGCTGAGCTGATAACTCTGCAGAGAATTAATGCCAACGTCAGGATCTTCAGCATTTCCAAGAGCAAATCGAGCCCCTGGCAAACTGGATTCACTGATTTGTAGATCGATGCTGTCTTTTAAGAAAAGCGGGGCATTATCGTTAATGTCCTGGATCGCGACATTTATGTGGAAAACATTCAAGGGATTTTCCAGTACAGTTTCGAAATTTATGAGGCAGAGTTGAGATGTCCCGCATATCTCTTCCCGGTCTATCCTGTCATTCACATAGACGTTGCCACTTTCCCCATTCATGCTGAAGTATTGCTTTTTAGCTGCAGAGACAACGCGGAGCTTCCGGTCGGGCAGTTCTCTCACACTCAGCCCCAAATCCTTGGCGAGATTCCCCACAAGGGAACCTTTGGCCATTTCCTCAGGAATCGAATAACGAATCTGCTCCGAGACCACCCGGCAGAACAAAGCGAATAGGAAAAGAAACAGCAGCACCTGCCGTGTGACTGCCTGGCCCGGCTCTCTGATTTCCATCCCAGTCTCTGTCAGCTTTACTCTCTCCTCTCTTGCTTTATTTTGATTACGTTAGTTGTTTGGAAATCCCATCAGGCTGAAGTAATCCGCGGTAAGGGAGAGTAAATTGAGCTCCGATTGTCTGCTTAACGGTACGTTGTGCTCTGAGGAGATTCCTTTTCATAGAGAGACGGTGACTGTCTCCCTGCAGTTTCCTCTGCGATCTGCGCTGTATGATGGAGCAATCGCAGCGCAGGAGGCTCCGATGGATCTCCGGCTTCAGCCCTGGCTCCGCATTGGCCAACAGCGGCACTCCGAGTCTCAACGGGAGAACTGCAATAGCAGCGATCTTATCAAGGCGCCGACACAGCTCTAGCGACTATAATGAAAGAATTCCCCCTTGCCAAACACTATTTTCTAAGTCTATAGCATTATAACTGTCAAATGTGAACAATTGCATCTCCAGTTAACTATGGACTTCATAGTTCTTTTTGGTATGAGTTTATATATACTCAAGTTAAAGTATACTAAACCGCTATTTTATGGGGAATGGAATAATGGAACAGTGGGAAGGGTAACTGTGCACATCTTTATCTACAAAGGACTATTATTGAGAAGAGGAAAGAACGTTCTAACAGTTACAATTGTTTCCACATATGGAATCACAATTCCCACACACCCACATTTCTGTGAGCTCCAACAAATAATAGTTCTGAAAAATTTGTCAGAAATGTTTTAATATTGTAAAAAGAGAAGAGTACCTCGGTCTAAACTTGTGAGCAAAACAAATGTTGAGTGGTTTACTTTAAGGTCCTTTTTGTCCGCTTAAAAAATTCTGGTTTTCCTGTACAACAAACAAACAAAGAAAGGAGAAAAAAGAGAAAACCTTTCCCATTAAACGAACACTGCATATACTTCTAAAAGGTAAGAAAAAGGCCTGTTGCGGTAAATTACAATATATTTCAAAAGTAGGCTCAGTTCTGTCATAGAACCAACCCCAGGAACACAAATGTTACCAGAAGAACGCTTATATGTTCCAAACATGAAACGTTCTGAAACCATGACCATGTTCCTGTAAAATCCCTGTATTCAAAGGCCTTCCCGTGATGCAAAAAATAAATTAAATAATCAAAGATGGCAACATAAAAAAGAACAAAATTATCTATAACTATATAACCACAACCCCAAAGATATTTCAGTCATTCACTTATCTCTGTATTAATGCAAATGGTTTACAAACACATAATGCTTATTTAATAAAAGATCTTAAGAAATTTTAGAATCTATTTTTCCTATGTTAATTAATAAAACTGTAAACGCGTCAGTACAGTATGTCACTATACATCGTAATTTGTTAAGGCTCAAAATTAGGACACAATAACATTATTATTGAGGAAAATGTTAAAAATCTTGATTTAATCTATTCCTCTTTAAAAGCTATGTTGTCCTAGATTAACAGTAATATACTTTCTTGAAAGCTAAATTTCTAACAAAATAATCAGCAATGCAGGCACATGTAATCTTTCCGGTAAAGAACACTATTCCACACAACTGAATAAAGATTGTGTCCTGACAGCTCCGGCTCTACTGTTTTTGCCTCCCCAAACAGCGCGGGGGCAGTCAGTGTGCAGTTAGGGCGACAGCCGCGTTTCTCCGGAGGGGGCAATTCGACCGCAGCTTCTGTCTTCAGCCGAAAAACAGAAGCCGCGGAATTGCTGCTGCAGGCAGCTGAATACAGAAACTGCCGCGGAAACTTGCGTGCCGCCCTAACTGCACATGGACTGCCCCGGCGCTGCTTGGGGCGGCAAAAACACACGGACTGCCGCCCCTTGCAGATTGCCGCCCCAAGCACCTGCTTGGAATGCTGGTGCCTGGAGCCGGCCCTGGTGTAAGGGTGAAAACAAACCTCTATTTCTTAAGAATAGGGGAAGGCTATTAAGATACTTGTTTGTAACACAAATTCCAGAAAATCATTCATTTGACAAACCTAAAAATAGCACGACATTGGTTTACTAGACAATCGCAAAGAAAATGCCAGGGCCTTCCGGTGACACTCAAAGCACTCAATGGAAATCACTCAGTTTATTCCAGAGAAATACACACACTCTCCCTACTCCCTCTCTCCAACATACGGACAAATACATTAGTATCTTTACTGATTAGCCGTCTAGAAATAAAAAGATACCAACAATTTCAGATAAAAATGATAAAGCTCCAGAGTTATAGGCTCACCTGAAACGAGGTCTGATCTCCGTTATAAGTGTTTAATTCATCAGTAACTACAGTAGGATTCTTTATCTCACAAGTCTGCTGATTGGTAACAGTATTTGAATGGTTTGATTTGGGAAAGTTCAACTGCCTCTTTCTGGAGTCCGTGGTTAGCGAAACCTCATGTGAGTAGGAGTGAAGAAAAGCTCTGACTCCATCGAGCCCCACAAACTGCGAGTCCGGAACTCCACTGAAAGTCACACTCGAGGAGTCAAACAGCTGCGAGTTTCTCCACCGGCGGAGCCTCAGGGCCAGTAACACTATGATAAAGGTAAAGAACAAGCAGGAAACGGAAGCCACAGCGATCACCAAATATAAGGTGAGGCTGGACTGGGGATCTACAGGAGCTGAGAGGCTGCTTAAATCGGAGAGGATTTCGGGGATGCTGTCAGCAACCACCACCGTGACAGTGGCCGTGGCAGAGAGAGGGGGCTGCCCGTTGTCCTTCACTAAAACCACCAGACTTTGCTTGAGCGTATCTTTGTCGAGAAAGTAGCGCGCTGTCCTGATCTCGCCGCTGTGGAGTCCCACAGAGAACAGCCCCGGCTCTGTAGCCTTCAGCAGCTGGTAGGAGAGCCAGGCGTTCTGCCCGGAGTCTGCATCCACCGCCACCACCTTAGTGACCAGGTAACCCGGCTCGGAGGAGCGAGGGGCCAACTCTACTCCCGTGGAGCCATCGGTGGGAAAGGAGGGGTGTAAGATGTGCGGGGTATTGTCATTCTGATCCAGTATAAAGAGAGTGACGGAGACATTACTGCTGAGAGGTGGGGAACCCCCATCCTGAGCCTGCACTTGGAACCGAATCTCCCGGAACTGTTCGTAATCGAAGGAGCGCAGAGCGTAGAGAGCCCCAGTCTCGGAGTTAATTGAGATGGAGGAGGACAAAGGCACTCCGCTTCTGTCTCCTTCAATAATGTAGTAAGTGACTCTGGCATTTTCCCCCCAGTCGGGGTCATTCGCCTTCAGGGAGAAAACGGATGCTCCTCTCGGGTTATTCTCCGTGACGTAGGCGGTGTAGGATGTTTTATCGAAGAAGGGGGCGTTGTCGTTCGTGTCTAAAATCCGAAGTGGGATCGTGGTGGCTGTAGAAAGAGGAGGAGTCCCATTGTCCGTGGCGGTCACTGTGATGTTGTATGCTGCCACCTGCTCCCTGTCCAGGGCTCGGTCTGTCACCAGACTGTAATAATTATCGAAGGGTTTCTTCAGCTCGAAGGGGAGGTCGCTGGGTATGGAACACGTGACCTCCCCGTTCTCTCCGGAATCTAGATCTTGTACATCTAAAAGAGCGATCACAGTCCCGATGGGAGAGTCCTCGGGGATCGAGCTGATGAGAGACCTGAGAGCGATTTCGGGAGCATTGTCATTCACATCGCTAACAACTATTACAAATTTGGACCTGCCAAAAAGGCCTCCCCCGTCATGCGCTTGTACCTCAATTTCATATAAGGATGCTTCCTCAAAATCCAAGTTTCCCACGACTGTTAGTTCTCCCGTGTTCGAATCGAAGCGAAATATTTTGGAAGCTTTGTCTGTGATTTTTTTGAATGAGTATATCACCTGTTTGTTTATTCCTTCGTCCAGATCAGTGGCTTTTACTGTAAGAATTGTGGAACCATCCGGGACATTTTCCAAAACGTTCACTTTATAGACAGACTCACTAAAAACTGGCGCGTTGTCATTTGCGTCAAGAGCAACGACGCGGATTTGCGCAGTGCCGGATCTGACTGGATCTCCCCCGTCAGTGGCTGTGAGGATTAGATCGTGAACAGCTTGTTCTTCCCGGTCTAGAGACTTTTCCAGCACCAGTTCGGCATATTTAACTCCATCGGTTCCCGTTTGCACATCAAGAGAGAAATGTCTGTTACTGCTGAGTTGATAGCTCTGGAGAGAATTAATGCCCAAATCTGAGTCATAGGCATCACTCAAAGGAAACCGGGATCCCGGTGTTGTTGTCTCGCTGACTTTTAACTCAATTTCTTCTCTCTGGAAGCTGGGAGCATTGTCATTAATATCTGTGATTTCAATTTCAACCCTATAAAGCTTCATTTTATCCTCCATTATAACCTCACAGTTTAACAAACACTCCTTCAGCCCGCCACAGATCTGCTCTCTGTCTATCTTCTCCGTGGTTATTAAATGGCCGCTCTTAAAATTCAAAGCAAAATACTGGGTCCTACCTCTGGAAGCAATGCGGACTGCGCGGTCTGAGAGCTGCTTTACATCCAGCCCCAGATCCTTTGCGACATTCCCCACGAAAGATCCTATCTCCATTTCTTCCGGAATCGAATAGCGAATCTGCCCAGAAGCTGACTCCCAAACGGTAGCCAACATAAAGCAGAACAGGGCTCGCCCTTTGCAGTGCCGCAGAGTTTGAGTTTCTGGCATTCCCATGCTGATACGGAGACGCCGCGTTTGGATTTTATCTTTGGCGGAATGTTTCCGAAAATATGTGTAGTTAAAACCAAAGCCACTTGCAGCGAATATCACCGTTTAATGTTCATACCCGGTGAGTTGAATCTGATCTCTGTGGTTTGTGCTCTGTGTAACAGCGGGGCTGGGCTGGCTGGATCTCTCAGCGCATTTCTCTTCCTGATTGGTGAACAGCGGCGCTCAGAGTCCCAACCAATAACTGCACGCGCTTCCTGCTGGAGCTTTTAGACTGATAGTTTATTGGAATTTTAATTTGATATTCAACATTCTACCCTAAGTGGTTTCTCCTAGTTAGGGATATATGAGAGCTTGAAATGCTCCCACGTAATGAAGGTGGTCAGGAATCTGGGTTGTTATGCACAAATATGTAGAGATAATGATTTACGTGTTTTTAATATGTTTATGCGTGAATTACATGTAAACTGATTTGCCTAGGATTATTATGTCTATATCTATGTTTTTCCATCTGACTGTCCTTGGTGGTGTACTTATGCTCGTTTAGTAAAGTTCTTACTGAGTTGTACATTAGCAACATTAAATATTATATTTTTATATTCAGTTATATTTGGCTGTTCATGTTTGTTACTTTATTCACGTTATTCATTTCTGTCGCAATGGATATAATATGAATGGAAAACTCAGGGTGTACCATGTATGGGTGAGCTCTATCTAACAGAGGATATAAAATTATTTGTATTCCATAAAAAGAACAGGAGTACTTGTGGCACCTTACAGACTAACAAATTTATTAGCGCATAAGCTTTCATGGACTACAGCCCACTTCTTCGGATGCATATAGAATGCATATAGAATGCATCCGAAGAAGTGGGCTGTAGTCCACGAAAGCTTATGCGCTAATAAATTTGTTAGTCTCTAAGGTGCCACAAGTACTCCTGTTCTTTTTGCGGATACAGACTAACACGGCTGCTACTCTGAAACCTTTGTATTCCATATATTTTCCAGTTTTCACTCTTAGTTATTTAATACCTAGTAAATAGGGAGGCTATTGGCTTCCCAGAAAACTCTAACACAAGAAGAAGATATGTAACTACAATTCACTAACTGAAAATACAAAAGTACATTTATTTGTGTATGTATATACACACCACACATACATACACACACACACATACATACATACATACATACACACACAGACTTATATATATATATATATATATATATATACACACACCACATGTGCTGTAGAAATGTCAATGTGATAAACTAAAAAGCCACGTGAAAAATAAAATCACAGGATCCTTCATCCTTCGTTTATCAGCACGGTTGAGCACTTCAACTGCATTTTGCCCACAAAGTCCCCTCTTCCTGGACAACATTCCAGACCTCTGAGCAGCTTCCAATATCCCCATCACTAAAACATCAACCAGCCGAGGGAAATTCCCCTCCCCGCAAATGAGGAATATGCCACTCCTCGCTACTCCTAAAAACAATCGTTCTGGGCCCAGGCCCTTGACAGTCAATATTTACCACACCCCCGTGACAATTCTCATTGTCGAAATCTCGCCATGGGAGATGTAGACTCAGGGTCTCTGGGCAGAATACATACATCTTTCCAGTGTAACCCAGCACTTGCTTCTAGTTCTGGAAAATGCGTCTGGAAAGTTTTAAAATATTATGTATTTCTGTATATCAAGACTTATAAAGCACATTTTAAGAAACTCGATGGCTCCCTATTATCCCAGAGCATTTGGAATCATGGGAATTAAAGCAACCTGGCCTGATAGGTGTAGGTATAGGGGGGAAAGGCCCAATGACCATTTTTAGACTTTCCAAAACATTTGAAAAACAGTCTTGCTTTGCGGGATGTATGGCCATGTACAGAATATAGGATAGTAGGGCAAAAAAGATTTATCATTACTCGTCTGGGAGGAGCAGAAAAATTCACTCATGACTTTGCCACAGGTGAGTAATGAAGCCATCACAAATCCGTATAACTGAAAGCGTTTATATCAAACCCGAAAACCAGGCTATATAAGCGACATAAAGCAGAGTCCTCCAGGGGTACTGGAGGAGTAAAAAGGGTATCTTTATATATTTGTGACTATATCATCTGTCCAAGATATTGTAGAACATTAATCAAAGAAGACTTCAGCAAAATAAGTTGTATGTAGAGGAGTTATTTAAAAAAATGTATGCATTAAAATGGATTGAAACATTTGCTCTGTAAAGATATATCTTTTACCTGAGGTATCTACATATTTATTGAGAATGAAGTTATTATAAGGAAATGTTTTGAATGAGAGGAAGGATGCTCACTCTTAAAAGAAAAAATATAGGTTGTAGTTAAAACAGCGGATTGGGATTTAGGAGTCTTGAGTTTGATTCCGAATTCTGTTACGGACTTCTTTTGTGATCAACAGGAGGTCTACTTTTACTTAAACTCATCTGTAAAATGGGGGTAACCTTACTCTAGGTTCCAAGAATGTCATGAGAACAAATTCATACATGTTTGTGATACGCCTAGATGCCACATGAGGAACTATAGGTAGAAGCCTTAAAAACAAACAAACATACCCAAAACAAAACAACTGCCCCCCCCAAACACCTATTTCACAATGTGTTCCTATACTAGAAGACGCCTGGTTTTAATTTACAATTATTCATTCAAAGATGGATAGGAAAATATATAATGCATGAAAACGGAAGCTCACCTCCACAACAGTCTCTGTCTCAGCTTTTAAGTTGCTAGATCCATCGCACATAAATACCGTCCCTGAGCTGTCACTGCACAGAATATTCTCGTTCGTCTGCACAATAGGCTGCGCGAAAGTGAATTCATTTTTTCGGGCGTCCGAGGACAAACACAGCTGGTAGGAATAAGGCAAAGTCCCATCTTCATAGTTTGGTGGGAACATAGAGCCGGTCTTGGAATAAGGGTCAGGGCCAAAACACTGAAGTAATTTGGGTTTCCTCGACTTTCTCAATTTCATCACAATGGCCAGTGTCACTGTCAGGAGAAACAAAAATGAGATCAAAGCTAGAGCTACCACCAATATAATAGTAAAGCCAGACTGAGATTCCGAGTCACCCGATTGGTCGCTCATTTCCGGAAGAGCCTCTTGGAAGTTCTCAGCAAACACCAGGTTGAGAGTCACTGTGGCTGACAAAGGCGGCTGCCCGTTATCCTTCACCAGGGTGACCAGCCTGTGCTTCACAGCATCTCTCTCCGCAAAGGCGCGGGCTGTCCGGATCTCCCCGCTGTGCAGCCCCATGCTGAAGAGCGTCGGTTCCGTGGCCCGGAGCAGATGGTAGGAGAGCCAGGCATTGTGTCCTGAGTCAGCATCCACCGCCACCAGCTTAGTCACCAGATAACCTGCCTCGGCCGAGCGAGGGACCATCTCGAACAAGGCGGAGCCATCGGCTCCCAGGGAAGGGTACAGGATGCGAGGGGCGTTATCATTCTGATCCAGAATAAACACCCTGACGGTGACATTGCTGCTAAGAGGCGGGGATCCGCCGTCTTGGGCCTTCACTTGCACTTCAAACTCCCGGAATTGCTCGTAGTCGAAGGAGCGCTGCGCATAGATAGCTCCGGTCTGGGAGTTAATGGAGATGTAGGAGGAGAGAGGCAGCTCCTCGAGGTTGCTGCTGAGGATGGAGTAAGTGATTCGGGCGTTCCGGTCCAGATCCCGGTCTGAGGCTTTTACACTGAAAATAGAGGCCCCCGAGGGATTGTTCTCTGGCACATAGGCGATGTAGGAAGGTTTCTCAAAGACAGGGGCGTTGTCATTGATATCCGAGATCTGCAACAGGATGGTTTTCTGGGTGGAGAGGGGGGGAGTGCCTTTGTCTGTGGCTGTGATTGTGATATTGTATTCCGGAGTCCTTTCTCTGTCCAGGGTGCTGTCTGTGAGGAGCTTGTAGTAATTATTGGAAGACGATATAATTTTAAACGGTAAATCTTCTTGTAAACGACAGGAGACCTTCCCGTTTTCTCCGTCATCTCGGTCTCGAACTTTGATCAGAGCTATCACTGTCCCGGGAACTGAGTCTTCGGGAATGGGGCTGGCCAGGGATGCGAGTGTCACCTCCGGGGCATTGTCATTCTCATCAAGAGCCTCGATCTCCACTTTGCAGTGTGTCACTAGTCCGCCGCCATCCTTTGCTTCTACTACCAGGGTGTAGTCACGTGTCTCCTCAAAGTCCAAGGGCTCCTTTACCGTAATTTCCCCGGTTTCTGGGTCCAGACTGAATTTCTGACGGGCTTTTTCTGGAATGTTGCTGAAGACGTAGCTGATCTGAGCATACGAACCTTCATCGCTGTCGTTGGCTTTAACCTGAAGCACTAAAGAGCCCGTCGGTGCATTTTCCCTCAGGCTGACTTTGTAGAGCTCCTGAGTGAAGACCGGGGGGTTGTCATTGGCGTCTGTGACATTAATCCATATCTGGGCGGTCCCAGTTCTCCGCGGCTCTCCCCCATCCACAGCCTTGAGGATCAAGGGAAGGCTACGCTGGTTCTCCCGATCCAGGGGTTTCTGCAGCACTAAATCTGCATATTTATTGCCATCCCGGCTCTCTTTGACTTCCAGGGTGAAATACTGATTGGGGCTCAACTGATAACTCTGCAGAGCATTCTTCCCAACGTCAGGATCTTCAGCATTTCCCAGGAGAAAACGGGCACCTGGTAAAGTAGATTCACTCATCTCTAGTTTGATATTATCTTTTAAAAATCGCGGGGCATTATCGTTAATGTCCTGGATCGCGATATTTATGTGGAAAACATTCAAGGGATTTTCCAGCACAGTTTCGAAATTTATGAGGCAGAGTTGAGATGTCCCGCATATCTCTTCTCGGTCTATCCTGCCATTCACATACAGGTTGCCATTTTCTTCATTCACACTGAAGTATTGCTTTTCCGAACTGACACGGAGCTTCCTATTCGGCAGTTCTCTCACACTCAGTCCTAAATCCTTGGCGAGATTCCCCACAAGGGAACCTTTGGCCATTTCCTCAGGAATCGAATAACGAATCTGCTCCGAGACTGCCCGGCAGAACAAAGACAATAAGAAGGGAAACAACAGTACCTGCCGTGTGACTGCCCGGCCCGGCTCTTTGTGCCTGGTATCCATCCTCATCCCTGTCAATATTACCCTCTTCTTGCTGTCTCTCCCCTTCTTTTTTTAATCAGATCAGGTAATGAAAAACCTCAGCAGGCTGATATAATCCGCGGTAAGAAACAGTAATTGGAGTCCAGATTGTTTAACTGTTCAGAGCGCTGTGAGGGGGTGTTTATTTTTTTCAGCAAAGCATGCGTGGAGTCTCTTTGCTCTGCTTTCTCTCCCATCTGCGCTGTGTGACGGAGCAATCGCACTGCAGGAGGCTCGGATGGATCTCCGACTCCAGCCCTGGCTCCGCATTGGCCAACAGCGGCACTCCGAGTCTCAACGGGAGAACTGCAATAGCAGCGATCTTATCAAGGCGCCGGTGCAGCTGTAGTGATTATTGTGGATTATTCTGTATAGCTAAAAGTCATATTGTAATTGTATAGAAGAGAATGAAACCATTATCAAGTACAAAAATATGAATCTCTGTATAGAAACGTAGATGTCAACTCGACATGCTTTTTGTGTATGTATGTGTGCACCTATCGGTCTGTGAATATTGTAAGCCTAATCCTTCTTTAACTTTTCTTTCACGTTGTTAGTATGTATATATGCGTGCGCGCGTGCGCGCACACATATGTCATAAATAGGTAAAAGAGCTTTTCAGCATTTACAATGACTTCGTTTAAATAATCATATCCCCTGCGAACACACACATGGGTGAGATCCAGATTAGGATAGTTCTATCGAGTTTGACAAAAAGCAATAGAAACCTAGAATGACAAGAGCCGTTGTGGGTTCTAAACCACTGCCTAAACTTTTAAATAGAACCATTTTTAGAGTTTAGAGCCTCTAGTTTGTCTTTTTCTTTCAAAGTAATCTGCCTCCTCAGAAGAGAGTGTTTCTAAAATAACTAAGAAAAGTTTCTATTCTCCTACACTTTACTCTAATTATACAGTAGGCTATATTCTCCGATAGAACCTCACTAAAGAACGTAGTAAAAAGTTCCCAGAAGCTCTCTCGGGTTTACAAAATATAGGGCATCTCAGAAAAGGCAAAAATGTTTCCCTTAAACCTCTGTATTCAAAAGTTTTCTCAGGATGTAAAGCTAAAGTAAGTCTGTCAAATATTCCTACACCAATGAGACGTAAATCTAGCTACAATTACATGCCTACTAGACTGAAGAAATTTAAATAGCCATTTGATCATTATTAATACATTTACTATGGAAACATATAATTTGTCTTAGCTAAACGTTACTAAGATGTTTTAGAATCTAATTTCTAATGTTAACAATGCCACGAAAAACACATTAGTATAATCTGTCACACATATTTATCAATCTGTCAAGGCTCAAATTTAGGACAAAAGAAAATTACTATTGTAGGAAACTTAAAATGGTGTCAAAACGGTCTCTTCATCATAAATATATATTTACATAATCTAATGTAATTTTTATGAATTTTCAACGTCTATGTCTTTCAGTCATGAAAGTTTGCAAAAACCCTGTTTGGACTGAAATAAACTGGGTTGCAGAATAACATTGTACAGACCTCCTCTGTTATAAAATATTGATTTTACTTTGCACTAAAAATGTATAGTCGCTAGAAATCAATGTTTCCAAAAATATACACGAATTTCCACTTGTTTGTAATATTTCAGGCAATTAAAACTCTCCAGTCTCTCTGATTAAATAAACTACCAGATTTGCAACAAACGTATATTTCATAGGAATTGGTAAAAGGGAATTAGGAGATCTCCTTTCTATGGAACAATAATGGACTTAGATGTATCTATCGACCAAATGTTCAGTTGACTAGTGTGACGTTGGCAGACCAGGTGTCAGCTAATGCCAGAGCCCCAGGCCAATTCACTGGTGTATTAGTATAGAACAATGTAATTGTTAAATGTATAAGGGTGTATTTGGAATTTAAACTTCTTGAAAACTAGTGGGATGTTATTTGCATTGTTTTCTTTTATATGTATCCCACTGTAGTAGCAAACATTACATTGTGGATACCCCTGTAACTAAATAACCCATCAAATGAGCCATCAAACAAGCAAGAATCCTTGTGAAATGCAAATGAAGAACTGTAACAAAAAAACTGCTAATATCAAAGCAAGTGGTCATTGTGTGTGAGGATCAGAGGTCAAAGACTCAAAATGGATTTCTCACTCTCCCTCATCAAAGGAAAAGCCCACATGTGTAGTGACACTGTCAACTTGTTTTCTGTGAGAAGAAGCTCTAAGTATGGATTCAAGGAAAGAGCTTTCATGTCTGGACTGTTTGGACTCTTAGAGGGAAGTGTACTAGATGCAAAGCAGAGATCCCCAGAGACAATCTAGGAACCCTGAAAAGACTTTGGGAAAACTGGCAGTTTAGTACATCACTGCCACCTAGGGTGACCAGATGTCCCGATAAAATCGGGACTGTCCCAATATCGAGCAGTTTGTCCTGCGTCCCGACCGAAGTACAGTCGGAACGCCATTTGTCCCAATATTTTGTTTTGGGTGGTTTGTTTGTTTTTCTTGTTGGTTAGGCAGCGGTGACAGGCAGGGGGGAGCGCCTTTTCAATTTCTACACTCACCCAGGTCTCGGCGGCACTTTGGCGGCGGGTCTTTCAGTCGCCAACGGTCTTCAGCGGCATTTCGGCGGTGGGCACTTCCTTCTTTGGTGGCAAGCTTTATTACCCACAGCCGAAATGCCGCCGAAGACCGTCAGTGACTGAAGGACCCTCCGCCTAAGTGCCGTCGAAGACTTGGACGGGTGAGTGTAACAATTGAAAAGGCGCTTCCCCTGCGGCGGTCCTGATATTTTTTAATTCTCATCTGGTCACCCTACTGCCACCATTTGGAGTTCCAAACAGTGACTCACTTGTAGGTATATTTTACCTGCTTTAACTGCTCAATAACTCTTATTTCCTTTTCTTAGGCCTGGTCTACACTAGGCGTTTATGTCGAAGTTAGCGCCGTTACATCGAATTAACCCTGCACCCGTCCACACCGTGAAGCTATTTAGTTCGACATAGAGGTCTCTTAAATTCGACTTCTGTACTCCTCCCTGACGAGGGGAGTAGCGCTAAATTCGACATGGCCATGTTGAATTAGGCTAGGTGTGGATGGAAATCGACGCTAATAGCTCCGGGAGCTATCCCACAGTGCACCACTGTGTTGATGCTCTGGACAGCAGTCCGAGCTCAGATGTTCTGACCAGCCACACAGGAAAAGCCCCGGGAAAATTTGAATTCCTTTTCCTGTCTAGCCAGTTTGAATCTCATTTCCTGTTTGGACATCGTGGCGAGCTCAGCAGCACTGGCAACGATGCAGAGCTCTCCAGCTGTGATGGCCGTGCAATCTCAGAATAGAAAGAGGGCCCCAGCATGGACTGATCGGGAAGTCTTGGATCTGATCGCTGTGTGGGGCGATGAGTCCGTGCTTTCCGAGCTGCGATCCAAAAGACGGAATGCAAAGATCTACGAGAAGATCTCTAAAGACATGTCAGAGAGAGGATACAGCCGGGATGCAACGCAGTGCCGCGTGAAAATCAAGGAGCTGAGACAAGGCTACTAGAAGACCAAAGAGGCAAACGGACGCTCCGGATCCCATCCCCAGACATCCCGTTTCTACGAGGCACTGCATTCCATCCTAGGTGCGGCCGCCACCACTACCCCACCACTGACCGTGGACTCCGAGGATGGGATATTGTCCACGGCCGGTTCCTCGGACATGTTAGCGGACGGGGAAGATGAGGAAGGAGATGAGGATGACGAGGCAGTCGACAGCACTTACAACGCTTTCCCCGACAGCCAGGATCTCTTCATCACCCTTACAGAGATCCCCTACCAACCGTCCCCAGCCGTTAACCCGGACACAGAATCTGGGGAAGGATCAGCCAGTAAGTGTTTTAAACATCTAAACATTTATTTTTAACAGAACAGGAATATTAAGAATAACAAAAATGGGTTTCTCATGATTAGTTTGCCCTAGGCGCTTAACGTTTCAATCCTGGGCAGTGCAACTATTGAAAAAAAATCTAACAATGTCCGGTTTAGCATGATTGTTCTGCCCAAGCCGCTCTACTGTTTAGTCCCTGCCAGTGCAGCTACAGTAAAATGCGGTCTATATGTCCGGGGATAGAGCAGAAATCCTCCTGGGACATCTCGAGGACGCTCTCCTGGAGGTAATTGGAAAGCCTTTGCATCAGGTTCCTGGGGAGAGCAGCCTTATTGGGTCCTCCGTAGTATGAAACGTTTCCGCGCCACGAGACAATCAAGTACTCAGGGATCATTGCCCTGCAGAGCAGGGCGGCATACGGCCCTGGTCTTTGGAGGCTTTCCCGAAGCATTCTTTCTTTCTCACTGTCTGAGATCCTCATCAGGCTGATGTCGCTCATGGTGACCTGCTTTGAATTAGGTAGGGGAATGTTAGTGTTGGGACTGCTTGCCCGTTCCTTTACAGAACTGTAACCGCTGGTTTGCAGCCACGCGGTGGAGGCGGGAGAGGGGCAGCATAAAGGGATCTTTCCCGGGGACAGCCGCGAGGGGGTGGGACAGGGGCAGAGTTCCTGCTTGCCGGATTGCTGGCAGCAGGGACTGGCATTGCTTTCAATGTGAAAGGAGGCCAGTGCTACTATTAAAGTTTTAAGCTGCCACAAGTCTACGGCTTACCATGTCTGCCTGCTACACAAATTCCGGTGTCCTGCCCCGCTTCTCAGATCTGCAGTGCAAGACCCCAGGCACTGAATGCGAAGGCCGAGAATTCGACCTTGTCCTGAGTGCGCATGTGATAGGTGCTGTGCATGGTCTTGTTCACAGAGAAAGACTATGTTCTTTGTTCACAACTACATTTATCTTTCTGAGGAATTAACTCCCTTTTTCCCATTCCCACAGCCACATCTGCGACTGTCCCACAACCTAGCCTGGCATCACACTCCCAGAGGCTAGCGCAGATTAAGCGTAGGAAGAAGAGGACACGGGAGGACATGTTCTCGGAACTTATGGGCTGCTCCCAAGCCCAGGCAGCACAGCAGACCCAGTGGCGGGAGAACTTGTCCCAAATGCACCAAGCACACATGGAACGGGAGGAGAGGTGGTGGCAGGAAGACCAGCAGGCGACTCAAACACTGCTTGGACTAATGAGGGAGCAAATGGACACGCTCCGGCGCCTTGTGGATGTTCTGCAGGAACGGAGGCAGGAGGACAGAGCCCCGCTGCAGTCTATCTGTAACCGCCCTCCCTCGCCACCAAGTCCCATACCCCCCTCACCCAAAGTGCAAAGAAGAGGGGTGGCAGAGTCCGTGCAAACTCTCACTCCACCCCTGCAGACAGCTCTAGTAGTAGAAGGCTCTCATTCCCCAAAATTTGACAAGTTCTTTCCTTCCCGCCTCACACAAGCCCCTGTCCAAGTTTCACCTCCCAGTTTCATGTGTAGTTGCTAATAAAAAATACGTTTCTGTTAATTACTGTTTCCATCATGTTCTTTTGGAGGAGGGGGGGAAGGAGGTTGGTAATTGGACAGGACAGTCACCTTTAGCAGGGTACATAGGCAGGGGCAGGTCCAGCAGCAGGGCACATACACAGTGCAGTCACTAGTTACCCTGGTCAGTCTGGGAGGTGGTTTTCATGTTCTGTGGTGGGGGGTGGGTTGCTCTGTGACTTTGTGGCGGGGGAGGGCAGTTACAGATCTTATGCGGCGGTCCTTATCCTGGATCACAGAGCCACGCAGCAGGGGATCTGTAACCGTCCTCCCCCTGCCACAAAGTCACATAGCCCCCCCATACACACAGTCCCGATCAGGAGGGGTGACAGGCTCCGTTGAAACAACCAGTCCACCACTGCGGAGCCTGTCAATCCTGGAGTTTAGAAGCGTCATTTGCGTCACTACACTACACCCACTCCCCACCACAGTCTGCGTTCCAGGTTTAAAACATTCCCGCGAAAACAGTAATAAAGAAAACGGTGTTCATTAACAAAGTAGAAGTGATTTTATTTCTAAACGTGTGTTGGAAGGGGGTGAAGGGGGTATGTAACTGGAGAGGATAGTCAACATTAACTGGATAAAGAAACGGGGGCAGGTTCAGCTTCTCTGTACACAAACTTAAAAGTCACAGGTTACCCTGCTCACTCAGGAACCTAGCTTTCAAAGCCTCCTGGATGCACAGCGCGTCCCGCTGGGCTCTTCTAATCACCTGACTGGGCGTAATCAGAAGCCAGGCTATTTGCCTCAACCTCCCACCCCGCCATAAAGGTCTCCCCCTTGCTCTCACAGAGATTGTGGAGCACACAGCAAGCTGCTATAACAATGGGGATATTGGTTCCGCTGAGATCACAGTGAGTCAGTAAGCTTCTCCATCTCCCCTTGAGACGGCCAAAAGCACACTCCACCACCATTCTGCACTTGCTCAGACGGTAGTTGAAGAGTTCTTTTTCACAGTCCAGGGCACCAGTATAGGGCTTCATAAGCCAGGGCATTAGCGGGTAGGCTGGGTCCCCGAGGATGACTATAGGCATCTCCACATCCCCAAGAGTTATTTTGTGGTCCGGGAAGTAAGTACCTTCCTGCAGCCATCTAAACAGACCAGAGTTCCTGAAAACACGAGCGTCATGAACCTTGCCCGGCCATCCGACGTAGAGGTTCGTAAAACGTCCCCTGTGGTCCACCAGTGCTTGCAGCACCATGGAAAAGTAGCCCTTTCGGTTAATGTACTGGCTGGCCTGGTGGTCCGGTGCCAGGATAGGGATGTGAGTTCCATCTATGGCCCCACCGCAGTTTGGGAATCCCATTGCTGTGAAGCCATCTATGATCACCTCCACGTTTCCCAGGGTCACTACCTTTGACAGCAGTACATCAACGATTGCCTTGGCTACTTGCATCACAACAACCCCCACGGTAGATTTGCCCACCCCAAACTGGTTCGCGACTGACCGGTAGCTGTCTGGCGTTGCAAGCTTCCAGAGGGCTATGGCCACTCGCTTCTGGACAGTCAGGGCTGCTCGCATCCGGGCAGGGCCGGCTTTAGGAAGTGCGGGGCCCAATTCGAACAGTTTCGACGGGGCCCCTGCAGGGATGACTTAAAAAAAAAAACACTTAAAAAAAACCCTCTCGTTTCTTCCATGTATTATTTACTTTCCATGACTATATAAATAATAACAAAATTATATATTACATACATTGCATCATATATTATAAATATCAAGTTCATTAAGAGGAACTTTATTGTACATCTCACCTATATGTTTTTAAAACTTTATCTTCCTTGCTTTTTGTTTGACAAAATCTTTCAGTATATTGCCTAACTCTAAGCTCTTCATTACTTCGCATTCAATTGACATGATTGCCAAATTGTTTAATCGGTCTTCCTGCATTGTTGATCGCAGATATGTTTTAATTAGATTTAGCTTCGAGAAGCTCCTCTCTCCTGAGGCTACAGTTACCGGAATAGTCAGGAAGATTCGAATTGCTATAAATAAATTTGGGAATGCTGTTGATCGGTTATTATATGCAAGAAATTGAAGCATTTTTAGGGGGTTTCTACAATCAGATGGAAGAATTGGCTTTAACGCTTCCAGTTCTTCAGAAAGCATGTAGCCATTTATGTCAACTGATTTTACAGTTGAAACTTCTTCATTTTCCCGCACTAGTTTCACATCTGTCAATGCAAGTTCCAGATCTGCAGCAGATTTTTGTATGGTGTCCTTGGGAAGATTTTTAAATTTGCATAAAAATCCAAATAAACTCACATGCTTTTGTAAGTGTTCAAACCTTGGTTCAAGTGACTGTAAAGCTTTGTCTAATACTTGATTGAAGCATTGCACTCTGTAAGCTTCTTTTGGATCAGAAAAAGGCTCGTCTGCAGACTCGTACTCAAATTGTTTTTTTTGTTTGCGCAAGCGTTTAGTCTGGAATACTGGAATACTGGAGTCACATCTAGATCTTTGGCAAGTTCATTGGCACCAGTTAACACTTCTTGAAAACCCTTCTCTCTGTACGTTTTTAACCAGTTACAAAGCTTTTCGAATGAAGAAATTCCTACAGAAATATCCATTGTATCACTCTGTAGCTCT
Source organism: Malaclemys terrapin pileata (assembly GCF_027887155.1). Classification (NCBI taxonomy): domain Eukaryota; kingdom Metazoa; phylum Chordata; order Testudines; family Emydidae; genus Malaclemys; species Malaclemys terrapin. The sequence goes on along the minus strand of NC_071512.1, from coordinate 38,359,312 downwards.
TTGCTCACAAAATTCACTTGAAAAAGTAAATCATGCCAGAAAACTAGTGAAACCAAAAACTTATAATCCTTTATTTGAATAGCCAGCCATTCAGCTTCATTTTTTGCTTGAGCATCATCGGTTGTTTCTGCTACCTCTACAAGTGCATCATAAAACTCCCCTGCTTGGTACCGCAGAGCTTTGACACTTTGCATTCTACATTCCCATCGTGTTTCGCAAAGTGGCTTTACAGAAAGGCCAGTAACATGTTTTCTAAAAATAGTCCATCTTTTAGTAGATGCAGAAAAAAGGACGTAAATATGCTGCAAGGCCCCAAAGAAACTCATCGCATCTGGACATGTTTTGGCCATGTCTCCCAAAATGAGATTATAGTTGTGACATGCACATGGTGTAAAAAAAGCTCTTGGGTTTGTTTTCAAAAGTCGTGCTTGTACACCTGATATGTTTCCCTTCATATTTGCACCGTTGTCATAGCCCTGCCCACGGATATTTGCAACGTCCAATCCCAGGTCTTTGAGTTCTCTTAAAAGGGTATTGTACAAATATTCACCTGTGCTGCTTTCTACTACTATGAACTTAATGAAATGTTCATATACTCCTGCCGGAATATTTGGTGATACACCATCAGCCACATACCTAATTGTCAATGACATTTGTTCTTGGTGACTAATGTCAGAAGTGCAGTCGAGTATAATAGTAAAATACTTAGCAGCCTTAATTCGAGCTATTATTTCATGTTTAACAGCATTCCCTATAATACTAATAACTTTTGAATGTTTTTTCCTAAATAATGGTCATGTATTTCTTTGTTCTTGATTCTTCGTAAATGTTCCTGCATCACTGGGTCAAACTTTCCCAGTAATTCAATAACTCCAAGAAAATTTCCATTGTATGATGTTCCCAGCCGTTCATCCGACCCACGAAATGATAAGTTTCGTTCTGCTAGCAACTGAACAACAGCGACTAGTCTCTCAAAAACTTGATACCAGCGTTTTGCTTCTTGGTCAATACATTTTTGTTGTATTGAGTCAATGTTTTTTTCAGTAGATAACCTTTGCTGAAGGTCGCAGCAACTAAGCATAGCTTGTAAATGTCCTTTTGAGTTTTCGTGCTCGGCCAATCTTGTATGAATATTAGACCAGTCATTAAAACCATTAGATGCTAATGAACTTGTCACATTATTGCAAAAAATCTTACAGTAATAACAAAAGATCTTGTCGGCTGACACTGAGTATATCACCCATGGACGAGGTACAATTTCACCATTTGAAAGTTTCCTTTTGCAGTGAAACTTTGAAAAGTGTTTCCCAATCTTATTTTTAGGGAAATCTTCTACAGTAATTTTAGGCGGCCCTTGTTCTACTAAATACTCCCTGATATGCTGGCTAATGTATTCTGGCCAAGTTGCAGGATCATCAGATATTTCTATCTGGTCAGCAGAGTTGAAGTTGCCTTTCTGCTCTGGATCTAAATCACTCACATCTTTATTATCAGAAAAGCATTCTTGACCCTCAGTACCTTCAGCATCAGTTATAATCCTTTTCGTAGTCTTCTCTTCACCGTGATTGTCTTGAGTGTCTTCTTCAGACTGATTTGGCTCTTCAAATTCTTTGTCATTGCTGTCGTTCTCGGTCTGTGTCATATGTTCTACTGGAGAATTTTCAACCATATCTGCATCTTCACGGAGCTCTTCTGGCTCAACAGTAGAATCAGGTCTGCTAAAATACTTGTTTAAAGCACCCTTTTGCTTCTGTCTTTCAACTGCCTTTGCCTTGTATGTGGCTCTTTTCTTACTCCCACTTGGGTACTTTCTACCAATGTCTCTTGATCTCTTACCCATATTGATAGACGTCACCACATTCTAAAAGAATAATTATAGATTTTCACTTTCATATTAGGAAAATAATTTGTTTGGATATTTGTACAACTGATTTTCTTCAATAATGTTTAATTTATAAAATATTTCCTTATTAATATAAAATTGCCCCCTCATCCCCCCAGCGCCGCCTGGCTCCGTCAGAGATGCTTCAGTAAGTTTTTTCTCAGGCTGGACACCTTCCAGGCCTGGGCACAATTCTTTCCCCTGGTACAGCTCTTGTTCCAGCTCAGGTGATAGCTAGGGGATTCTTCATGATGGCTCCTCTCCCCCCTTTGTTCTGTTCCACCCCTTTATATATCTTTTGCATAAGGCGGGAACCCTTTGTCCCTCTGGGTTTCCAACCCCCCTCACTGGAAAAGCACCAGGTTAAAGATGGATTCCAGTTCAGGTGACATGATTACATGTCACTGCAAGACTTCATTACCCACTTGCCAGCACACACATATACAGGAAGACTAACAGGTAAACACAGCCATCTGCAGACAATGGTCCTGGTCAATGGGAGTCATCAAGATTCCAAGCCACCATTAATGGCCCACACTTTGCATAATTACAATAGGCCCACAGAGTTATATTTCATATTTCTAGTTTTAGATACAAGAGTGATACATTTATACAAATAGGATGATCACACTCAGTAGATTATAAGCTTTGTAATGATAGCTTACAAGAGACCTTTTGCATGAAGCATATCCCAGTTACATTATATTCATTTATTATATTTTTATAAACTATCCCAGTTACATTATATTCACTTATTATCATGTTTTTATAAAACCATATAGACTGCACAACGTCACACCCTCCTCCTGAACTTACTGCCAGAGACTTGGACACTGACCATGGCGGAGGCAGTATACCTAAAATTCATTTTTGGGCTCCCCTACGGGGCAGACACTCCTGTGTCCCCCCAAAAGGGAAAGAGACCCCGATCCAGCTGTAGGCTCACAGCTACCAGCTATGAGAGACCTTTCGCTGGCCAGCAAAATCCCCCCCTTTCACTCAGGTTGGGTTTGCTTCCAGCTAGAGTCCTTGGGGCCTGTTCTCATCGCAGCGGTCCCCAGATCCCCAACTTCCACCTTTGGGACACAAGCCTCTGTGCACCCCAGGGCAGGCCCTGCCCCCTGCTGACCTGCAACTTCCTGGCAATCAGCAGCTGTGGTGGCCTCCTTGCTACAAGGTGGTACATCCCCCTCCCCCAGGGAGATGATTAAGGGACATGAGCTGGCTTCGTCCAGCCACTCCTTCTGGAACTTCCCTTGAGCCCTGGGGCTACAGGAACTGGCTACAACCAGCCCTGCCCCCGCAGCTGCATACTTTACTGCTGCAGAGGAATCTAAGAGACACTTTTGGTGGAGCTAGATGAAAACCACAAACCCCAGAGCAACAGGCTGGAAGACTAGACTGAACCCACCACCCACCCAGTCTAGTCCATCCCAGAGCCCAGGACTGAGGGCAAATGTCCTTCCACCCCCGGGTCACCTGCTTCCACTCCTGGCCTCTCCCAGCGCTGCCAGCGATTCTGTGTGGCTGCATTGGGTGGGATTTCAACCAGACCCCCCCTCCCCCCGCTAAATTCACCCCTGTTTTGCGACCACTCTGCACCTTCCTTCCTTGCCCTAGAGCTGCTGGATGGCTAGAAGGCTGATCTGGGCGTTTGATTGATCTGGAATATTATCGTGCCCCCCCCTCAAAAAAAACTTAATGTCCACACAGCTTTGGGGGGGGGCTATTCCTCCCCCCCCAAAGCCGGTCTATTTTATTGTTGCAGGGCAAAGGAAGGAGCCAGAGTTTAATGGAAATATTCAGCCCCTACAGCGGTCTTGCAGCAGGGGAAGCAGAGTTGATGGGAAGGGAACTGGTTTGGATAGGAGCCCCCATCCCCCTCCTTTGCAAAATAATTTGGGGAAGGAAATCAGATCACTCTGTGCCTCGGTTTCCCCTCTCTCGGGGGGGGGGGGGTAAAAGTCTCAGCCTGACGTGTTGAAGACCTTTCGCATTCTCCCCTTTTGATGTATTTGATTTCCTCATCCAAACCCCCCTCTCTCTCTCACCTGGAATTCACAGCACTAAGTACTGGCTCGGGGCTTTCTTCCTGGGTTTATTGGGTTTGATCCCGAGTTTAGTTTTGAAACTGACACAGGCACAAACTCACCCTCAAACAGCAACACCACCAAAAACCACAAAACCAACCCAATATTACACACCTAGGGGGAATCACAGGGTCAAACACTCACCGACTGAAGCCCCAGCAGCTGCTCAGGTGAGTGAGGTCCACACTGCAGAGATTCCCGTCTCCCAGTGGACAGGAAGCCCCCTCAGCATCTCCTCCAGGTGAGTGCTGGGGGGAGGGGAGGGGAAGGCTGCAAAGCACATGTGCCTTCTCCCCCCTCCCCCCCACCCCCCCTGCAACAGCCGCGGCTGCCACTGCCTCAGCTCTAGCCCTCTGCCGGCCAGCGCAGCGTCTCTCGTTGTCTAGCAGCAAGAGCTGCTGCTTCCCAGAGAGCCACAGAGATTTGCTTCAGGCAGGGACACACTGCTGCCCAATTGCGTGGGGCCGAGGTGAGTGAGGTGGGTCCACTGCAGGAAACCCCCTCGGCGTCTCCTCCAGGTGAGTGCTGGGGGGAGGGGAGGGGAAGGCTGCAAAGCACATGTGCCTTCTCCCCCCTCCCGACCTGCAACAGCCGCTGCCTCAGCTCTAGCCCTCTGCCGGCCAGCACAGCGTCTCTGGTTTCCTAGCAGCAAGAGCTGCTACTTCCGGGAGAGCTTTGTTTCAGGCAGAGACGCTGCCGATCTGCGCGGGGCCCTCTCAGGCGCGGGGCCCAATTCGGGGAAATCGGCCAAATCGGCATAAAGCCGGCCCTGCATCCGGGTGTCACTGCGCTTCAGGGCAGGGGACAGCAACTCACAAAGTTCAAGGAAAGTTCCCTTACGCATGCGAAAGTTTCGCAGCCACTGGGATTCATCCCAGACCTGCAGCACTATGCGGTCCCACCAGTCCGTGCTTGTTTCCCGGGCCCAGAATCGCCGTTCCACAACATCCACATGACCCATTGCCACCGTGATGTCCTCGGCGCTGGGTCCCGTGCTTTCTGACAGGTCTGTGCTACTCTCAGACTTCAGGCCCTCACCGCGGTGCCGTAGCCTCCTCGCCTGACTTATCTGCATCTGCCTCTGGGAAAGGTGGATGATAAGCTGTGAGGCGTTGAGAACGGCCACAACTGCAGCGATGGTCGCAGCGGGCTCCATGCTCGCAGTGCTGTGGCGTCCGCACTGTCACTGACTAGAAAAGTGCGCGAACTGATTTCCCGCTGGCGCTTTCAGGGAGGGAGGGCGGGAGTGATGGACGGATGACGACAGTTACCCAAAAGCACCCTCGACACATTTTTTTACCCAGAAGGCATTGGCGGCTCCACCCAGAATTCCAATGGGCAGCGGGGACTGCGGGAACTGTGGGATAGCTGCCCACAGTGCACCGCTTCCAATGTCGACGCTTTCCCCGTTAGTGTGGACTCACAAAGTCGAATTACTGTCCTTAGTGTGGACACACACGTTCGAATTTGCAATATCGATTCCAGAAATTCGATTTAAGTAAAATCGAACTACTCTCGTAGTGTAGACATACCCTTAGCTAATAAACCTTTAGCTCGTTTACTACAGAATTGGCTGCTAGCACTATCTTTGGTGTAAAATCTAGAGTACCAATTGATGTGAAGTAAGTAACTTGTCTCCTGGGACTGGGAGCAACCTGATGTAGTGTGATTTTTGGTTTCATTTGATTTGTGATTTTATCACAAAGTCCAGTTTGTCAGGATGACAAGATAGACTGGAGAGTCTGAGAGGACTTTCTGTGACTCTATGATAAGACTGGTCTTGTGATCCAGGAGTTCACATTTGTTACTGGCTTGGTGAAATCTAATTATAGAACACATCACCAGTTTGGGGTGTCTGCCCTGCTTTTCACAGTCTGCCCTGACATAGGAGCTCACAGTTCCTGTGCCAGTGTGGATGTGGTGCTCCTGATTCTCCTTCACTGAATATCTGTGTTTTAATTCTGTCTTTGGCTGAATGTTACCGGTAATGTTGATAGTTAAACCAAAGCTAAATTCATTCCTAGAATACAGTTCTTTACTGTTCAGTCCAGATCCCTTGAGTGCAATGCTTAATTTGTAATAAAAGAGGTGCTGGGGCTCAAGCAATCTTTTTACTTTCATAACTGTCCTAGCAATCCCAAAGGTGCCAGGACTCAGTCCTGGCAAGCCCTGGCACAAATTAAACACTGGGTGAGTGTGAATCTGATGTCTGTGTTCTGTGCTGCGTAACAGCCAGGCTGGGCTGGTTGTATCTCTGATCACGTTTCTCTCCCTGATTGGTGAACAGTGGTGCTCAGAGTCTCAATCAATAGCTGCCGAACCTCCATGCTGGAGTTTTTGACAAGTACTTTCATTTGAGAGTTAACATTATAAATATGCTATTTTCTAATTATTATGTATATAAGTCTGAAGTATTCCAAAGGAATAAAATATGTGTTTGTAGAACTGATTATTACTTATAAAGTTTTAGTGGTTTAATTTTGTTTATTTTGTTTGCTTGACTATGAATTACAAATACATAACATGGTCCAGAATTATCAAATATACAGTTGAATTTGAGAAACATATATATTTATGTTTCAACTGTCCTCTGTGCATTTCACTCTTATGATGCATTGTGCAATTGCTAAATACTTATATCTTTGTAGTAAACTTATACCTGACTTGTACATCAGTAGATGTACTATTTCACATTTTTGTATTATTTGATTTGTTCATTTTTGTCATTTAAGTCTGTTCTTGCACTGTGGATTAAATATGAATAAAGGACTCAGGAGTGCTATCTATACATTGGCTTTATCTATTCAGTGATAAAATAATTTTTAACTCTAATATTTATCGGTCTGGTAGTCGTCATACAAAGTTTTATAGTATCTAGAACAATGGAGAGCTATTGGCAATGCTACTGAAGAATGCTACTTCAAGGGGAATATATATTCCAATAATGCAAACATTTAAAATATAAAATCACACATATAGGACACACGCATACTAGTAACGTCAATGTGATCAATTGCTGAGACATATGGTGAGTAAAATCATATGATACTACAGCTTGTCGTATACTTTTGAACACTCTGACCACTAATACACCTATTCCATGGCAAAAACATCTATTATTATAAACATTTGAGAAGCTAACACAAAATCGCTATTTTAAAAGTACCAACCAGACAAGTACATGTTTTCCTTTTCCCCTCCAAAGTGGTATATGACCTTTCTCACATAAAAAAATTAAAGAAATAAAATACAATAAAAACACTGGCCCCTGGGCCCATAGTAGTCAATAGCCAGTGAGACTATGAAGAGTCTACTTCTTGCAGGCTAGAAATAGAAGCACTGTCTGTTGCTGTTGAAAAGGAGTTATAGCATTCCAGTGGTACCCAGTACTTGCTTCTATCTTGGGAAAGTGTAGAAAAACTGGTTCTTAAAAACATTACTCATGCCACGGCCAGTAGGCCTCAACTGAACACTGATAAATGCTTAGCTGGAAACCAGTCTGGCTCACCTTTGTATTAGTATTGTTAAAACAGGTATTAGATTTATAAAAATGTGTTTACTGTTTAGACTTTATTAAATGCTTGTAAATTGCTGCATGCATTAATCTCACTTATAATCTCTGTACCCCATGTTATAAAGTAATATTAAAGTGTTTGCCCTGTAACTGTATAAGTGCTTGCTCTGAAACTGTAAACCCACACAGTCAGGAGAGAAGCAAGTGTGAAATACTAGTTTACCAGAGGAGATGTTAGCGCCTTCCCAACAAAAGAAGGCCTATAAACACCAGACAAACCACTGTGGAACATCAGAGGACAAAAGACTTTGTTGATTTGTTGCTCCTCCCTCACAATCACTAAGAGCAGACATGCATGTGGACTCCTCCAATCAGTTTGAACTCTGGGGGAAGGGCATAAAGACCTCTGACAAGAAGAAACTGAATCTCTTTGCAGCTTGGACTTTGGGAGGGCAAGGTTTCTAAGAATAAGCAAGGGATCCACAGCTGCTTAACCAAGGTTAGCCCTAAAGGACATATAGAGCTTCCATATTAGAGCAGCTTCTATCACCTTATGAAACCTAAGACTGTAACTCATTTGTCAGTGCATGTTTATTTGCTTTAATCTTGTAAATAACTCTCTAATTTCTTTTTCTTAATAAAATTTAATAAATCTGTTTAATAAATCTTTAGTTAATTTATTGTAGGCCTGACTACAAGTGCTGTCTGCAGTGTAAGGATCCAAGGTGCCATTGACCTGGGGTAAGTGATTGGTCCTTTGGGACTGGGAGTAACTGAATATTGTTATGATTTTTGGGATAAGGGACTATCTATCAGAGAGGTAAGCTTACCTAGGTAGCAAGACAGACTAGAGTACCCCTGGGGACTGTCTGTGACTCCATGTTCAGACTGTAATAATGCTTGAGGAGCTTACACTTCTTATTTGGTTGGTGAAATCTAATATAGAACTCACAACCAGTTAGGAGTTTTTGCCCTGCATCTTAACAGCCTGTCCTGTGGTTGGTACTCAGGCCTTTGAGCCACTCCAGACTGCTTAAAAATTATACATTCACTTTTATATACAAAGACTTTTTAAATGCATCATTTAAAGGTTAAACGGGTCTGGCTTCACACCCTTACTGAACAGTTGGACTCAACGTAACTAAGGAAACCTAACTTGAACGGGCAGTTACAAAGAAAAAAAGTCCCGTTAATTTTTTTTAAACTCTGTACATTACTTGTAAAACAAATGTCCCCCTTGTAAGATATAGACATAGACAGATTACAGGAAGAAATGTAACGGTTTTATCATAACTTCATTTGAATGACCCGCATAATGCTCTAATAGCTTTGCTACTGTTGAGTAATTCAGCCACCACAAACTTATGCCAATAAAACTTTTATATCACACCACAAAATCATGTTACATAAGGAACACCTAAGGGGTGGGTCATCAGTGGAACAATAGAATCTTTATATGTTTGTGTCTATATTAACTAATCAGGTTCCTATCACACTCTTAGCAAAAATTGCTGCAAGAGAAGCAGTTTAATCGTTTTTTTTTACATCTTTATCTTACAGTCATTCCCATTGTGCGTCAGCTCCTCCCCAGTAAAATGGGTAAAATAAAGCTACTCTAAAATGCAGGACTATTGTGGAAACAACTAATTAGTGTTTCAGAGACGCCAATTGTGTGCACCACATAACAGTCTAAAAACCAGTACGGTTCAATTTCACAATGACCTCCTACACTTCTTAAAGATGAAAAGAGTTACTTTAAAATCTTCAAACAAAGATGAATATGAAATTATAAGTTCACCAGCTCAGCTCCGCAGCTGGCTGCGTCTCTCAGCATGTAAACTACTAGATCCATTGCCCATAGATACCATTCCAGAACTTTCACAGCACAAAATATTATCTGCTACCTGGACATTTGGTTTCAGGAAAGTGAGATCATTCTTCCTGGCATCTGAGGATAAACAGCTGGTAGGAATAAGCTATCCGCTCAGAGGGAAGGGTACAGGATACAAGGAGTGTTATCACTCTAATTCAGAATAAACACCCTGACGGTGACCCTGCTGAGAGGCGGGGACCCGCCATCTTGGGCCTTCAGTTGCATTTCAAGCTACCAGAATTACTCATAGTCGAAGCAACGCTCCACATAGGATTTGAGTTTTATCTTGTGCTCAATCGCAGAATTCCTCTCTGATATGAACAGGTCATTTATCCCCATTGTGGTGAGCCTTATCCTTAAAATGGGGATAACTTTCACTGTCATACACCTGAGAACAAATTCTGAGACCGCAAATACTATGGCAATGGCGCAAAAGAAAAGCCTAAATACATTAAGGCAGTATTTCACAATGACTGCGTACTCTCTATAAAGATAGCACATGAGGCATCAAAACAGAAACTTACCTCCCCAGCAGTCTCTGTCCTACGATGTAAGCTGCTAGCTCCATTGCCCATAAACACCGTCCCTGAGCTGTCACTGCACAGAATATTCCCGTCCATCTGCACATTCGCTTTCAGGAAAGTGAAATCATTCTTCCTGGCGTCTGAGGACAAACACAGCTGGTAGGAATAAGGCAAAGTCCCATCTTCATAGTTGGGTGGAAACACCGTTCCAGTCTTGGAATAAGGCTCAGGACCAAAACACTGAAGTAATTTGGGTTTGCTTGACGTTCTCAGTTTCATAACAATGGCCAGTATCACTGTCAAGAGGAACAAAAATGAGATCAACGCTAAAGCCAGCACCAAATACAACTGTAAATCAGACTGAGGTGCCGAGTCACCCGATTGGTCGCTCATTTCCGGAAGAGCCTCTTGGAAATTCTCAGCAAACACTAGGTTGACAGTCACTGTGGCGGAGAGAGGCGGCTGCCCGTTATCCTTCACCAGGGTGACCAGCCTGTGCTTCACAGCATCTCTGTCCGCAAAGGCGCGGGCTGTCCGGATCTCCCCGCTGTGCAACCCCATGCTGAAGAGCGTCGTTTCCGTGACCTGGAGCAGATGGTAGGAGAGCCAGGCATTGTGTCCTGAGTCAGCATCCACCGCCACCACCTTAGTCACCAGATAACCTGCCTCGGCCGAGCGAGGGACCATCTCGAACAAGGCAGAGCCATCGGCTCCCAGGGAAGGGTACAGGATGCGAGGGGCGTTATCATTCTGATCCAGAATAAACACCCTGACTGTGACATTGCTGCTAAGAGGCGGGGATCCGCCGTCTTGGGCCTTAACTTGCACTTCAAACTCCCGGAATTGCTCGTAGTCGAAGGAGCGCTGGGCATAGATAGCTCCGGTCTGGGAGTTAATGGAGATGTAGGAGGAAAGAGGCAGCTCCTGGAGGTTGCTGCTCAGGATGGAGTAAGTGAGTCGGGAGTTCCGGTCCAGATCCCGGTCTGAGGCTGCTACACTGAAAATAGAGGCCCCCGAGGGATTGTTCTCTGGCACATAGGCGCTGTAGGAAGGTTTCTCAAAGACAGGGGCATTGTCATTGATATCCGAGATCTGCAACAGGATGGTTTTCTGGGTGGAGAGCGGGGGAGAGCCGTTGTCTGTGGCGGTGATTGTGATATTGTACTCCGGGGTCCTTTCCCTGTCCAGGGTGCTGTCTGTGAGGAGCTTGTAGTAATTATTAGAAGACAACATTGTAGTAAACGGAAAATCGTCCAGTAAATGGCATGAGATCTCTCCATTATCTCCAAAATCTAGATCATTAACACTGATCAGAGCTATCACTGTCCCAGGTACTGAATCTTCTGGGACAGGACTGGACACGGATGTGAATGTCACTTCGGGGGCATTGTCGTTCTCATCAATAACTTCTATTTCCACTTTGCAGTGTGTCACTAGTCCGCCTCCATCCTTTGCTTCTACTGCCATGGTATAGTCATGTGTCTCTTCAAAGTCCAAGGGCTCCTTTACTGTGATTTTTCCATTTTCTGAGTCCAGGCTGAATTTTTGAAGGGTCTTTTCTGATACCTTGTTAATAATGTAGCTGATCTGAGCATTTGAACCTTCATCGTTGTCAGTGGCTTTAACCTGAAGCACTAAGGAGCCCGTCGGTGCATTTTCCCTCAGGCTGACTTTGTAGAGCTCCTGTGTGAAGATGGGAGGATTGTCATTGGCGTCGGTGACATTAATCCATATCTGGGCGGTCCCAGTTCTCTGCGGCTCTCCCCCATCCACAGCCGTGAGGATCAAGTGAAGGCTGCTCTGGCTTTCCCGGTCCAGTGATTTTTGCAGCACTAAATCTGCATATTTATTTCCATCCTGGCTCTCTTTGACTTCCAGGATGAAATACTGATTGGGGCCCAGCTGATAACTCTGTAGAGAGTTCATCCCAACGTCAGGATCTTCAGCATATTCAAGGAGAAATCGAGCCCCTGGCAAACTGGATTCACTGATTTGTAGATCGATGCTGTCTTTTAAGAAAAGCGGGGCATTATCGTTAATGTCCTGGATCGCGACATTTATGTGGAAAACATTCAAGGGATTTTCCAGCACAGTTTCGAAATTTATGACGCAGAGTTGAGATGTCCCGCATATCTCTTCCCGGTCTATCCTGTCATTCACATAGACGTTGCCACTTTCCCTATTCACGCTGAAGTATTGTTTTTTAGCTCCAGAGACAACACGGAGTTTCCGGTTGGGCAGTTCTCTCACACTCAGCCCCAAATCCATGGCGAGATTCCCCACAATGGAACCTTGGGCCATTTCCTCCGGAATCGAATAACGAATCTGCTCCGAGACCGCCCGGCAGAACAAAGACAAGAAAAAGGGAAACAGCAGTACTTGCCGTGTCACTGCGCAGCCCGGCTCTCTATGCCTGATTTCCATCCCAGTGCCCGTCAGAATTCCTCTCTTCTTCCTGGTTCTTTTTCTTTGTTTTCATTACATTAGAAAGGATGGAATCAGCGGTAACGTATCGCAGCCAGAGCCCAGATTGCCTGTTGATTATGTGTACAGAGAGCTCTGAGGATGTTCCCCTTTCTCAGGCAGAGTGTGAAGGTTTCTTTGCTATGCTCTATCCGATCTGCACTGTGTGACGGAGCAATCGCACTGCAGGAGGCTCGGATGGATCTCCGGCTCCAGCCCTGGCTCCGCATTGGCCAACAGCGGCACTCCGAGTCTCAACGGGAGAACTGCAATAGCAGCGATCTTATTCAGGTGCTGGTACAGGTCAAGTGACTATCATGGGAGGTTTTCTTTTCTGCTTACTATGTATTCTATATGTACAGCATTTAAAATGATTGTCCCTAATTGTAAACAAGTGAATCACAGAATAGATGTAAACAATAAATAAATAAATAATAAATAAAAATAGCCGTAAATGCTATTTGCATATGCACACGCATATCTATCCATCTGTGGATAGTGCCAGGCCTTAGTTTTCTGTGCCATATGTATGCAGGTGATGGGTCTGATTCTTTAATTATATATTTGTATGTATGTGTGTATGTATATATGAATATGAATAATGACAAGAACTTTCCAACATTTATAACAATTTCTATTTAAAGAATCACATCTACCACATACCTGAAATACACCCAAAGATACTTACCTATTGTTGGACACAAGACAATATTTGTAATACGAGAATGACATGAGCGGCCGCAGGCTCTAAACCTCAAAGAAAACTTCGGAGCGAAACAATGCTCTTACACTTGGAGCCTTATTGTCCTTTTTAGATTCATTTTTTCTTCAAAAAAATCTGCCCACTCACAGAAAGTATTTCTAAATCAATTAAGGAAAGGTTCCAGTCTCATAAACTGAACTGTAAGTACCCACTAGACAAAGTTCTCCTATAGAACTGCCCTAAGGAAACACAGTAAAAGGTTGCCAGTCATACCCTCACGTGTCTCAATTTTCAAGCATCTCTCGAAGCCGTGTGCTCAAAATCTATCCTATGATGCAATGAAAAAAACAATCTTGAAATATCCCTACACCAATAACAGATAAATTTAATTATAATTATAGGTACAGTTCACCAAAAATAGACAAAGATAGTGCCAGGTTTTATATCAATCGCTATTTCATCGGAACTGATTTAGAATCTCTGTTCTTTATAGCTCGGTACAAACATTAGTGTACACACACACACATTTTATTTATATGTACTGACCAAATACTCCGCTGGTTCCAATACCACCTAATCTAATTCCAAATGAATTACAAGTGCCTTTATTGGTTCCACACATGTATTTAGACCATAAAACAGCGCCAAAAATATTAGCTCACCTGAACCGAGGTCTGATCCCCATTACTAATGTTTAATTCTTCAGTAACTAGAATAGGATCCTTTATCTCACAAGTCTGATCACTGGTCACTGCATTTGCATAGTTTGATTTGGGAAAGTTGAACTGCCTCTTTCTGGAGTCCGTGGTTAGCGAAACCTCATGTGAGTAGGAGTGAAGAAAAGCTCTGACTCCATCGAGCCCCACAAACTGTGAGACGGGAACTCCACTGAAAGTCACACTCGAGGAGTCAAACAGCTGCGAGTTTCTCCACCGGCGGAGCCTCAGGGCCAGTAACACTATGATAAAGATAAAGAACAAGCAGGAAACGGAAGCCACAGCGATCACCAAATGCAAGGTGAGGCTGGACTGGGGGTCTGCAGGAGCTGAGAGGCTGCTTAAATCGGAGAGGATTTCGGGGATGCTGTCAGCCATCACCACCGTGACAGTGGCCGTGGCAGAGAGAGGGGGCTGCCCGTTGTCCTTCACTAAAACCACCAGACTTTGCTTGAGGGCATCTTTGTCTACAAAGTAGCGCGCCGTCCTGATCTCGCCGCTGTGGAGTCCCACAGAGAACAGCCCCGGCTCTGTGGCCTTCAGCAGCTGGTAGGAGAGCCAGGCGTTCTGCCCCGTGTCTGCATCCACCGCCACCACCTTAGTGACCAGGTAACCCGGCTCGGAGGAGCGAGGGGCCAACTCCACTCCCGTGGAGCCATCGGTGGGAAAGGAGGGATGTAAGATGTGCGGAGTGTTGTCATTCTGATCCAGTATAAAGAGAGTGACGGAGACATTACTGCTGAGAGGTGGGGAACCCCCATCCTGAGCCTGCACTTGGAACCGAATCTCCCGGAACTGTTCGTAATCGAAGGAACTCAGAGCGTAGAGAGCCCCAGTCTCGGAGTTAATTGAGATGGAGGAGGACAAAGGCACTTCGCTTCTGTCTCCTTCAATAATGTAGTAAGTGACTCTGGCATTTTCCCCCCAGTCGGGGTCATTCGCCTTCAGGGAGAAAACGGAGGCTCCTCTCGGGTTATTCTCCGTGACGTAGGCGGTGTAGGATGTTTTATCGAAGAAGGGGGCGTTGTCGTTCGTGTCTAAAATCCGAAGTGGGATCGTGGTGGCTGTAGAAAGAGGAGGAGTCCCATTGTCCGTGGCGGTCACTGTGATGTTGTATGCTGCCACCTGCTCCCTGTCCAGAGCTCGGTCTGTCACCAGACTGTAATAATTATCGAAGGGTTTCTTCAGCTCGAAGGGGAGGTTGCTGGTTATGGAGCATGTGACTTCCCCGTTCCCTGCGGAGTCTAGATCTTGCACGTTTAAAAGGGCGATCACAGTCCCGGGGGGAGAGTCCTCGGGGATCGAGCTGATGAGAGACCTGAGAGCGATTTCGGGAGCATTGTCATTCACATCGCTAAGAACGATTACAATTTTCGATTTGTCGAAAAGACCTCCCCCGTCATGCGCTTGTACCTCAATTTCATATAATGCAGCTTCCTCAAAGTCCAGATTTCCCACAATAGTTACAACTCCTGTGTTCGAATCCAGTTGAAGTTTTTTGGAAGCTTTGTCTGTGATTTTTTGGAAAGAGTATTTCACCTCTTTGTTGACTCCTTCATCCAGGTCAGTGGCTTTTACTGTAACAACTGTGGAACCTTTAGGCACATTTTCCCAAACGCTCACTTTGTAGACAGGCTGGCTAAAAACCGGGGCATTGTCATTAGAATCGAGAACAATAACGCGGATTTGCGCAGTGCCGGATCTGACTGGATCTCCCCCGTCTGTGGCTGTGAGGATTAGATTGTGAACGGCTTGTTCTTCCCGGTCTAGAGACTTTTCCAGCACCAGTTCAGCGTATTTTATTCCATCAGATCGCGTTTCTACATCCAGTAAGAAATGCCTGTTACTGCTGAGTTGGTAGCTCTGGATTGAATTTAGTCCCATATCCGGGTCCTCTGCCTGACGCACAGAAAACCGTGATCCTGGCGCTGTTGTTTCACTGATTTTTAAATCTAATTCTTCTGACTGGAAGCTGGGAGCATTATCATTAATATCTGTGATTTCAATTTCGACCGGAAAAAGATTCATTTTATCCTCCACTATAACCTCACAATTTAACAGACACAATTCCATCCCACCACAGATTTCTTCTCTGTCTATCCTTTCCGTGACGTATAAATGGCCGCTCTTAAAATTCAAAGCAAAATACTGTGTCCTACCTCTGGAAACAATGCGAAGGGCGCGGTCTGAGAGCTGCTCTACATTCAGCCCCAGATCCTTTGCGATGTTCCCCACGGAAGAGCCTTTCTGCATTTCCTCAGGAATCGAATAGCGAATCTGCCCAGAAACTGCTTCCGAAACGGCAATCAATATAACGCAGAATAGGACGGGAGCTGTACAGTGCCGGAGCTTCTGTGCATGAGCCATTTCCTTGCTGATGTAGCGCCGCCGATTCTCTGTCAGGGAATGTCTCTGTTTGGATTTTATCTTTGGTCAAATATTCCCGAAGATATTGGGTACCAAATCAGGAGCCAATTTCAGCCAGTATCGTCCATTAATGCTTAGCCCAGAGTCTGATCTGTGTGTTCTGTGCTGTGTAACAGCGGGGCTGGGCTGGCTGGATCTCTCTTCGCGTTTCTCTCCCTGATTGGTGAACAGCGGCGCTCTGAGTCACAACCAATTACTGCAGTAGCTCTGCGCTGGAATTTGTAGAGTTGTATTTATATTTGACATTTAATCTTTTAAAATATGCTACGTTCTGTTTTGTAGGTAAATAGGGGAGTCCAATATATCCCCAGAAAACAAATAAATTGTTGTCGGAGGCGAATCTGACTTTATTCCTTATACAGAGTTACTGATATATATTTGTAATTTTAATATGTTTTCTATGAATTACACATACATCGATTTTGCCAGAGTTATTACTCTCTCTTTATATGTGGCACTTCAATCTAACTGTGAATTTTATGAGAATTTCTCTCACTAACTGTATAGTTGTAATATACTGATATCCTCGTGTCGTAACCTTGTACCTGACTTGTTCATCTGTCTCATTAAATAATATTTTGTTCACATTTCAGATATTTTGACTCAATCAAATTTGTCATTAATTCACTATATTCATTATCAGCTCATTTGATTACATAGAAATATAGGAGCCATACGAGCGCTATCATTGGGTAGGCTCGTCAAAAGGGTGATACAAAAATGTACTATAAAGTTTCACATTCCGTTTTATAATAGCTATTACAATAAGAGGCTATTAGCTTCCTGGAAAAACTGCCACAAGAGGAATATATATAAAGTCAAAATACGAAAGGATACACGAGTGCATGTATGTACACAGCCAAAACACATACACAGACACGTATATATGTGATGTTAATATCAATTTGATAAATTGCAGAGCAATATGATTAATAAAATCACATGCTTCTTCAATTTCTCATGCATATTTGACCACTTCAGCTGCACCCTGGCCACTGTTGCACCCCCTCAAGGAAATTCTCTAACATTCCAAACCGGTAAGATGCTTCAAGAATCTGAAAATTTGAACTATCCACTTTCCAGGGAAATTATGGACTATGCGCCTTCCCCTACCTTGAAATATTTAAACTGTTCCGAGACTTATGGTAGCTAATATTCAGTTCAGTCATAACTCAGGGACAGTTGGGTCCATATCTCTAGCTCCTGGAGGGCTACAAGTAGATCTACGCTATTGCAAAGGAGTTTAACATTCCCAGTGGACTCAGCACTTGCTTAGGAGGGCTCTGGGCTCTGGAAAGTACAGAGAGCCGTCCTCCCAAAAATGCCAGTTAAATGTATAAAAAGGCTTTAAAATATCATTTTACGAATATTTATGGCTCCCTATGATCCCCTGAATATTTGGATTCACGGTAGCTAAGAGAACTTGGTGTGACAAGTGCAGATAAAGACAGAAAAATAGCCCTATAATAGTTTTTAATCGCTCAGATATTTGTAAAACACTTTCCTCCATGTAAATGATGTGCCATATCCAGAACACATTATGGTTATATCATCACTTATTTAAGCTGACCTGCAAAATTTCCTCATCGCTCTCCCACTGGTGAATAACAAAGTCATAATAAAAAAACGTAGCTTTATATGATACCATATCCAAATATCATGCTATACAATTCACAAGAAAGAGGCAAGACATTGGCCAAACCACAAGCGCACTTTCTATAATTGCGATTATAACAACTTCAAAACTTTTGGCACTTTAAACTTACGACACTTTTACAAAGAACAGTTCAAAAGAAGCATATTGAAGAGTATTAATTAAAATTTACATATTAAAATTAAAAGGCTGTCCTATTTTTCTCTGGCGTTAGCAGAAGCACATCATACTGGCGAGCAGGTATATAATCTCGCTGAATAATGCACTTATTTAATTTAAATATTTTCAAATGAGACAAAATATGCTCGTTGGAAAGAGCGAATGGATTTGCAGTTAAGCAAGTGTATAGGGCCTTAGAACATTTGAGTTTTATCTTGTGCTCAATTGCAGATGTCCTCTCTGACATGCCTACGTCACTTATCTCCATTGTGGTGACCCTTATCCTTAAAATGGGGATAACTTTCACTGTCATACACCTGAGAACGAATTCTGAGACCGCAAATACTATGGCAATGGCGCAAAAGAAAAGCCTAAATACATTAAGGCAGTATTTCACAATGACTGCGTACTCTCTATAAAGATAGCACATGAGGCATCAAAACAGAAACTTACCTCCCCAGCAGTCTCTGTCCCACGATGTAAGCTGCTAGCTCCATTGCCCATAAACACCGTCCCTGAGCTGTCACTGCACAGAATATTCCCGTCCATCTGCACATTCGATTTCAGGAAAGTGAAATCATTCTTCCTGGCGCCTGAGGACAAACACAGCTGGTAGGAATAAGGCAAAGTCCCATTTTCATAGTTGGGTGGAAACACCGTTCCAGTCTTGGAATAAGGCTCAGGACCAAAACACTGAAGTAATTTGGGTTTCCTTGACGTTCTCAGTTTCATAACAATGGCCAGTATCACTGTCAAGAGGAACAAAAATGAGATCAAGACTAAAGCCAGCACCAAATAGAACTGTAAATCAGACTGAGGTGCCGAGTCACCCGATTGGTCGCTCATTTCCGGAAGAGCCTCTTGGAAGTTCTCAGCAAACACCAGGTTGAGAGTCACTGTGGCGGAGAGAGGGGGCTGCCCGTTATCCTTCACCAGGGTGACCAGCCTGTGCTTCACAGTATCTCTCTCCGCAAAGACGCGGGCTGTCCGGATCTCCCCGCTGTGCAGCCCCATGCTGAAGAGCGTCGGTTCCGTGGCCTGGAGCGGGTGGTAGGAGAGCCAGGCATTGTGTCCTGAGTCAGCATCCACCGCCACTACCTTAGTCACCAGATAACCTGCCTCGGCCGAGCGAGGGACCATCTCGAACAAGGCGGAGTCATCGGCTCCCAGGGAAGGGTACAGGATGCGAGGGGCGTTATCATTCTGATCCAGAATAAACACCCTGACGGTGACATTGCTGCTAAGAGGCGGGGATCCGCCGTCTTGGGCCTTCACTTGCACTTCAAACTCCCGGAATTGCTCGTAGTCGAAGGAGCGCTGGGCATAGATAGCTCCGGTCTGGGAGTTAATGGAGATGTAGGAGGAGAGAACCTCCTGGAGGTTGCTGCTCAGGATGGAGTAAGTGAGTCGGGCGTTTCGGTCCAGATCCCGGTCTGAGCCTTTTACACTGAAAATAGAGGCCCCCGAGGGATTGTTCTCTGGCACATAGGCGGTGTAGGAAGGTTTCTCAAAGACAGGGGCGTTGTCATTGATATCCGAGATCTGCAACAGGATGGTTTTCTGGGTGGAGAGCGGGGGAGAGCCGTTGTCTGTGGCGGTGATTGTGATATTGTACTCCGGCGTCTTTTCCCTGTCCAGAGAAGATTCCGAGACGATTTTATAATAATTGCGAGAAGAGGACACTATTGTAAATGGCAGACTCTTTAGAATGTAACAGGTGACGTGTCCGTTTTCTCCGGTATCTCGGTCATGGGTTTTGATCAGAGCTATCACTGTCCCGCGCACTGAGTCTTCCGGTATTTGGCTGGACACAGATGTGAATGTCACTTCCGGGGCGTTGTCGTTTTCGTCAAATATTTCTATTTGAATTTTGCAGTGAGCAGTTTGGCCACCCCCATCCCTGGCTTCTACTTCCAGCATGTATGTGTTTGTTTCTTCAAAATCCAAATACTGTCTATTTGTAATTATTCCGTTCTCAGGATCTAAATGAAATACTGTACGAGCATTTTCCTTCGCGTTGCTGAATGAGTATGTGATTTGGGCATGTACCCCTTCATCCTTATCCGTGGCTTTCACCTGAAGCACTAAGGACCCCCGAGGTAGGTTTTCCCTCAGACTGACTTTGTAGATCTCCTCAGTAAATTCGGGAGGATTGTCATTGGCATCAGTGACATTAACCCTAATTTGAGCCGTCCCTGATTTGACTGGATCTCCGCCATCCACGGCCGTCAGGATCAAGTGATGGGAACTTTGTTTTTCCCGATCCAAAGATTTTTCCAGCACTAATTCTGGGTATTTATTTCCATCCGGGCTCTCCTTCACAACCAGGGTAAAATGCGGGCTCTTGCTGAGCTGGTAACTCTGTACTGAGTTGATCCCCGTATCTGGATCTTGCGCTTGTCGTAGGGGAAATCGCGTACCCGGTAGTGCTAACTCATTGATTTCTAATGCGATGTTACTCTTGATGAACCGCGGGGCGTTATCATTAATGTCCTGGATTGCTACATTCACATGGAAAGCATTTAATGGATTTTCCACCACCGTTTCGAGTGTCAGGACACAAAGGGGTGTCTCCCCGCATATCGCCTCCCGGTCTATCCTGCCATTCACATACAGGTTGCCATTTTCCCCATTCACACTGAAGTATTGCTTTTCCGAACTAACACGGAGCTTCCGCTGCTGCAGTTCTCTGGTATTTAATCCCAAATCCTTGGCGAGATTCCCCACAAGGGAACCTTTGGCCATTTCTTCAGGTATGGAATAAGGAATCTGCTCCGAGACCGCCCGGCAGAACAAAGACAGTAAGAAGGGAAACAACAGTACCTGCCGTGTGACTGCCCGGCTGGGCTCTCGGCGCCTGATTTCCATCCCGGTCTCTGTCAGATTTGCTCTCTCCTTTCCTTGTTTGTTTTGTTTACATCTGTTGTTTACTATCCCATCTGGGCAAAGGAATCCGCGGCAGAGGGGGAAAAGTTCCCGTATTGTGTGTTCTAACGTCCGTTCCCTTTTCTCAGCCGGACTGTGAAGGTCTCTCTGCTGTTTCCTCTGCGATCCGCGCTGTGTGACGGAGCAATCACACTGCAGGAGGCTCGGATGGATCTCCGGCTCCAGCCCTGGCTCCGCATTGGCCAACAGCGGCACTCCGAGTCTCAGCCCGAGAACTTCAATAGCAGCGATCTTATCAAGGCAGCTCTACTCACAATCATTCATGGCGGTTTTCTTGTTTTGTTTTGTGTTTTTTCTTCTAATTTGCGTGTAAATGCAAAACATGTAGTATAGTAAAAACATTGCCGTGAAGTATAAACATCTGTGTTTCCTAATATAAGTATAAATGTAAAGTCTAAATGCTTTTTGAATACAGATAGAAACAAAGATAGATATAGATATGTGTGTGTGTCTATTTATTGATAGTGTAAAACTTAAAAATCTTGAGATTTCTTTGCCTTTGTTTCCATATATGTTTGCGTGTATGTGTGGGTGTACGTCTTGGTCTGTGTCAGTGTAATGAATATGTACAAGAACAACAATTTCCATGTAATAACCACATCCTCCGCAAACACTCCTCTGGGTGAGATTCTGCTAAACACAGTTCCAAAGCGTTTGACAGAAAACAATAGTTTTTAAACCCAATAGCACGAGTGATTGCGGGTTCAGAATATAAATCTAAACTCCCGAGCAAATCTATTTTCGTGGTTAGCCCTTATTGTCACTTTTAGGTTATCTTTCCTTCGAAAGTAATCTGCCCACTCACAATACAATGGTTGTTTCTAAAAAGTACTAAGAAAATTTCTCTTGAGTTGAACTATAATGAAAAAACAGGTGCTTTTCACTCGTAGAACCGCTCTAAAGAACAGTTTAATAGTTTTCCAGACATTCCAAAAACTAAACATGAATGGAAAACTTAAATGAGTCCTAGAGAGCCAATGTATTCAAAGTCTTCCCAGGGATACAAAGACAAAGGAGACCGTCAAATAATGTAATTATAATCACGTGCCCACTATTCAAACATATTTGAGTTAGCCCTTCTCTGATTGCTTTAGACAATGTGCTATGGAAACATATATTACTATTTTAATAAAAAATTACAATAAATGTTAGAATCTTTTCTTTTATTGGACTAACTTCTGTTGGTGAAAGACACAAGCTTTGGAGTTTACCAAAAAGAGTTCGCTGTAATCTCGAATGCTTCTCTTTCTCACCAACGGAAGTTGGTCCAATAAAAGACAATACTTAACCCATCTTGTCTATCTAATATACTGGAGCTAACTCGGCTACAACACCACATAGAGAATCTTTTCTGTGCCAACTACATGCTATAAAAACATATTACTGTAATGTGTCATCAATTTCTCTCAAATTCTCAAGGCTCAAATATAAGACAAAAGAACATTATTGTTGCAGGAAATTTAAAATAATGTTTAAATAGTCCAGGGATCGGCAACCTTTGGCACGCGGCCCGCCAGCACATCCCTTAGCCCGCTCAGCTTCCCGCAGCCCCCTTTGGCCCGGAGCAGCGAACCGCGGAAAGTGGGAGCGGCGATTTGCCGAAACTGCCCGGCCTGCCAGGGTGCTTACCCTGGCGGGCCGCAAAGGTTGCAGATCCCTGAAATAGTCTCTTCTTCTTAATCAAACATTTACATAACTTTAGCTTCATGATTATGCATTTCTACCCTGCATTATTTGCAATACGGAAAGTCAGATGAAATCATATTTGGAGTTAAATACACTGGTTTATAAAAATAAGTTAATATTGAGAACTGTGTGGTCACTGAAATATTTTGCCTTTCAGTAACATTCTTATTCTCTCTGAAAATCTATGTTTCTTCTGACAATATAGGAAAATTCCCTTACTTTGTAATATCTCACGTAAGGTAACGTATATAGTATCACAGATTAAAGGCAGATTCAAGTTTTGAACAAATCACCGTTTCATGAGAACTTCAAAAGGGAACTAGGAAATCTGTTTTCTAAATGGGTTCACAATGTAAATATTATTACACAAAATATATTTATATATACAAAGCCGTCCAATACTCTGAGGACAACATTGACTCCAAACTCAATCCCGAATAGCATGCCAGAGTATGGTTCGGATGATCAAAGCTTTACAAGAAAAACATATAGTATAACCGAGACTCTCTCTCCGCCTCCCGCCAGATTCTCTCTAATACAGGCCCCCAAATACTTGATGCACTCAGTAATTCTCTAGCGATTAACAGCTACCTATATTTACAAATATAAATCACAAGATTAAGCAGATATTAGCTGACCTGAATGGACGTCCGATCCATGTTATTGTCTAACTCTTCAGTAATTAGAATAGGATCCTTTATCTCACAAGAGTGCTGACTAGTCAGAGTATTTGAATAGTTTGATTTGGGAAAGTTGAATTGGCTCTTTCTGGAGTCCGTGGTGAGAGAATCCTCATGTGAGTAGGAGTGAAGAAAAGCTCTGACTCCATCGATCCCCATAAACTGCGAGACGGGAACTCCACTGAAAGTCACACTCGAGGAGTCAAACAGCTGCGAGTTTCTCCACCGGCGGAGCCTCAGGGCCAGTAACACTATGATAAAGATAAAGAACAAGCAGGAAACGGAAGCCACAGCGATCACCAAATACAAGGTGAGGCTGGACTGGGGGTCTGCAGGAGCTGAGAGGCTGCTTAAATCGGAGAGGATTTCGGGGATGCTGTCAGCCACCACCACCGTGACAGTGGTCGTGGCAGAGAGGGGGGGCTGCCCGTTGTCCTTCACTAAAACCACCAGACTTTGCTTGAGGGCATCTCTGTCTACAAAGTAGCGCGCTGTCCTGATCTCTCCGCTGTGGAGTTCTACAGAGAACAGCCCCGGCTCGGTAGCCTTCAGCAGCTGGTAGGAGAGCCAGGCGTTCTGCCCAGAGTCTGCATCCACTGCCACCACCTTACTGACTAGGTAACCCGGCTCGGAGGAGCGAGGGGCCAACTCCACTCCCGTGGAGCCATCGGTGGGAAAGGAGGGGTGTAAGATTTGCGGGCTGTTGTCATTCTGATCCAGTATAAAGAGAGTGACGGAGACATTACTGCTGAGAGGTGGGGAACCCCCATCCTGAGCCTGCACTTGGAACCGAATCTCCCGGAACTGTTCGTAATCGAAGGAGCGCAGAGCGTAAAGAGCCCCAGTCTCGGAGTTAATGGAGATGGAGGAGGAGAGCGGAGCTTCCTGGATCTGACCCTCGGTAACAGAGTAGGTGACTCTGGCGTTCTCTCCTTCGTCGGGGTCATTGGCCTTCAGGGAGAAAACGGAGGCTCCTCTCGGGTTATTCTCCGTGACGTAGGCCGTGTAGGACGTTTTATCGAAGAAAGGGGCGTTGTCGTTCGTGTCTAAAATCCGGAGTGGGATCATGGTGGTTGTAGAAAGAGGAGGAGTCCCATTGTCCGTGGCGGTCACTGTGATGTTGTATGCTGCCACCTGCTCCCGGTCCAGGGCTCGGTCAGTCACCAGACTGTAATAATTATCCAACGATTTCCTCAGCTGGAAGGGGAGGTTGCTGAGTACGGAGCACGTGACCTTTCCGTTCTCTCCAGAATCTAGATCTTGCACATTTAAAAGGGCGATCACAGTCCCGCGGGGAGAGTCCTCAGGGATCGAGTTGACGAGAGATGTGATTGTTAATTCTGGAGAGTTGTCATTCACATCGCTAACAACGATCACAATTCTGGATCTGTCGAAAAGGCCTCCCCCGTCATGGGCTTGCACCTCGATTTCATATAACGCAGCTTCTTCAAAGTCCAAGTTCCCCACGACTATTAATTCTCCCGTCCTTGAATCCAAGTGGAATATCTCTGAAGCTTCATTAGTTATCTTTCTGATTGAGTATTTTACCTCTTGGTGTATTCCTTCATCGGGATCAGTCGCTTTCACTGTCACCATCGTGGACCCCGCAGGCATATTTTCTAAAACATTAACTTTATAGACCGTCTGAGTGAAAACTGGTGCATTGTCATTCGCATCGAGAACAATAACGCGGATTTGCGCAGTGCCGGACCTGACTGGATCTCCCCCGTCAGTAGCTGTGAGGATTAGATCATAAACAGCTTGTTCTTCGCGGTCCAGAGACTTTTCCAGCACCAGTTCTGCATATTTAACTCCATCTGATCCGGTTTGCACGTCCAGGGAGAAATGCCTATTACTGCTGAGGTGGTAGCTCTGGAGAGAATTTATCCCTAAATCTGGGTCTTGCGCCTCCTGCAGGGGATACCGCGATCCCGGTGCCGTTATCTCGCTGATTTTTACTTCCGATTCTCCCGCCTGGAAGTTGGGAGCATTGTCATTAATATCTGTGATTTCAACTTCAACTCTATAAAGCTTCATTTTTTCTTCAACAATAATCTCAAAAGTTAACAGACACTTCTCGATCCGGCCACAGATTTGCTCTCTGTCTATCCTTTCCGTTGTGATTAAATGGCCGCTCTTAACATTTAAAGCAAAATATTGCGTCCTACCTTTTGATACAACGCGGACTCCGCGGTCTGAGAGCTCCTTTATATCCAGCCCCAGATCCTTTGCGATATTCCCCACAATGGAACCTTTCTGCATTTCCTCGGGAATGGAGTAGCGAGTCTGCCCAGAAACTGCCTTCCAAACGGTAACCAACATAAAGCAGAACAGGGCTCCCCTTTTGCAGTGCTGGCGCCTTTGAGTTTCTGCCAATCCCATGCTGATGTGGACACGCCACTGATTCTATGTCAAGAAACGTGTCTTGATTCTGTATTTGACCCCCTGATTCCGGTAACGTTGATAGTTAAACCAGAGTCAGTTTTAGCGAATATCTGCCTTTGCAATGTTCAGTCCAGACCTATTGAATGTGCTTCTGATCTGTCAGCGTTCAGTGCTCTGTAACTGCAGTGCTGAACTGGCTGGATCTGTCGTCGCGTTTCTCTCCCTTACTGGTGAACAGCGGCGCTCAGAGTCTC
Organism: Malaclemys terrapin pileata; assembly: GCF_027887155.1. Taxonomy (NCBI): domain Eukaryota; kingdom Metazoa; phylum Chordata; order Testudines; family Emydidae; genus Malaclemys; species Malaclemys terrapin. Next base: position 38,333,356 of record NC_071512.1, on the reverse strand, counting down.
AACCAATAACTGCAGAATCTCCTTGGAATTTTTGACGGTATTTGCACTGGATGGTTAACGCTATAAATATGCTGTTTTCTCATTATTATGTACGTTTTCGTCGGAGGTACACACAAGGAATAAGAATTTTTGTTGTACTGAATCTGACTTTATTAGTTATAAGGGTTTAGTGATTGAATTTTGTTTAAATTTACTATGCTTGATTATGAACTACAGATACATAGCTTTGTCCAGAGTTATGCATATTGTAAGTGTATATGGATATGTTTCTCCAATCTGATTCGCCTCTCTGCATTCGACCCTGGTGGTGCGTTGTGCAATTGCTGAATGCTAACATCTTTGTAGTAATCTTATATCTGATTTTTACATCGCTAGATGTATTTCAATTTTTTTCTACATCTGACTTGTTCATTTGTCGCTCAAGCCAATATATTCATATTACTGCACTATGGATCAAATATTAATAAACGATTCAGGAGCGCTGTCAATGAGTTGGCTATATCTATTCTGTGATATACAATAATTTGTACTCCATATATTTACCAGTCTGGCAATTTTCATATTGAGTTTTATAATATTTAAGACAATGGGAGGTTATTGCAAATGGTGCTAAAAGAATGCTACTTTAAGAAGCATATATATTCCAATGCACACATTTCGAATATCAAATCACATAAACACAACACACAGGTAGTAGTCATACAATGTGATCAATTGCAGAGACAGATGGTGAGGAAAATCACGTGATTTTATCGTTGGTTATACACCTTTGATCGCTCTGCCCACTAATGCACCTCTTCCAGGATAGCGGTTAATATTACCAACCTATGAGCAGTTTAAAAACAGTATTTTAAAACTATCAAAGAGGCAAAGAAATATTTCCTTTCCCCCTCTACAGTGGTATATGTCCTTATCGTCCACAAAAATAAAATAAAAACACGTGACCTAGACCCAGGGTAGTCAATAGTCAGTCATACACCGATACTACTTTGAAGAACCCATATCGTGAATTGCAAAAAATAGGAGCACTGTCTGTGCTGCAGAAAAGGAGTCATAACATTCTAGTGGTACTCAGTCCTTGCTTCTAGTTTTGGAAAGAGTAGAGAAACTAGCCCTTAAATATTACATATTCACATTTATATACAAAGACTTTTAAAAATATATTATCTAAATGTTTAAGGCATCACATGACCACTGAACATTTGGACTCATAGTAACTAAGGGAGCCTGGCTTGACAGAGGCAGGTAATGAGAAAAAAATAGGCCCAACAAAATTTTTAACAAATTTTCCCCTTATAAGACATGTGGCATGGACAGTTACAGGAAGAGGTGTTTTAATGGTTTTATCATCACTTCTTTGGAATGACACATGTAACTCTCTAATGGCCTTGCCACTGTTGCGTAAAGTGGCCATCACAAACATATGCAGATAAAACCTTCATATCACACCATAACTTCATGTTATATAGGTGATATGTAATAGGTGAGAAACTGGTGGAATAATAATAATCTCTTTATATATTTGTAACTAACCTGGTTCCTTTTGAACTTTAAAAAAATTGGTTAAAACTATAGTAGAGAATAGAATTATCAGACACATAGATGAACATGATACATCTGGGAACAGTGAAAAGGGCTTTTGTAAGGGGAAATTATTCCTCACCAATCTATTCGAATTATTTAAGATGTCAACAAACATGTGGACCAGCATGATTCAGCTAATACAGTCTACTTGGACTTTTAGAAAGCCTTTGACAAAGTCCCACACCAAAGACTCTTAAGCAAAGTAAGCAGTCTTGGGGTAAAAGGAAAGGCCCTCTCTTGGCTCAGCAACTGTTTAAAAGATAGGAAACAAAGGGTAGAAATAAAGGTCAGTTTTCAGAATGTAGAAAAGTAAATAGTGGGGTTTCCCAAGAATCTGTACAGGGATCAGTGCTGTTCATAGGGTGACCAGATGTCCCGATTTTATAGGGACAGTCCTGATATTTAGGACTTTTTCTTATATAAGCACCTATTACCCCCCCCCCCCACACACACGTCCTGATTTTTCACATTTGCTATCTGGTCACCCTAGCTGTTCAACATATTCATAAATTATTTGGAAAAGGGGGTAAACCATTTGCAGAGGCTATAAAATTCCTAAAGGCAGTTAAATCCAAAGCTAACTATGAAGAGCTACCAATGGATCTCATAAAACTGGGTGATGGGGCAACAAAATGGCAGATGAAATTCAATGTTGATAAATGCAAAGTAATGCACATTGGAAAAAATAATCCCTACTATACATACAAAATGATGGGGCCTAAATTAGCTTTTACTATTCAAGAAAGAGATCTTGGCATCATCATGGACAGCTCTCTTAAAACTGCAGCCAATTAGTTCCTTTTAGCATCCATTTATCATTGTGCTATTTGCCATTTCATACATAAACAATGTAGGCTAAATAGACTGAAATTGTAGGATTGCCGAAGTATAAGACTGCAAGTATTTAGGAATGATGACTGTGTATTAGGTAAAAACAGTGAGGAGTCCTTGTGGCACTTTAGAGACTAACAAGTTTATTTGGGTATAAGCTTTTGTGGGCTATAACCCAGTTCATCAGATGCATGGAGTGAAAAAAAGTAGGCAAGTATAAATATAAAGCAGATGAAAAGATGGGAGTTGCCTTACCAAGTGTGGGGGGGTCAGTGCTAATGAGGCCAATTTAATTAGGGTGGACGTGGCCTATTCCCAACAGTTGACAAGAAGGTGTGAATATCAACACAGGGGAAATTATTTTTTGTAGTGACCCAGCCACTCCCAGTCTTTATTCAGGCCTAATTTGATGGTGTCAAGTTTGCAAATTAATTCCAGTTCTGCAGTTTCTCCTTGAAGTCTGTTTTTGAAGGGGTTTTTTTGTTTTTTTTTTGTGTTTTTTTTTGAAGAATGGCCACTTTTAAGTCTGTTATTGAGTGTCCAGGGAGATTGAAGTGCTCTCCTACTGGTTTTTGACTTTTACAATTCTTGATGTCTGATTTGTGTCCATTTATTCTTTTGCATAGAGACTGTCCAGTTTGGCCAATGTACATGACAGAGGGGCATTGTTGGCACATGATGGCATATATCACATTGGTAGATATGCAGGTGAACAAGCCCCTGATGGTGTGGCTGATGTGGTTAGGTCTTATGATGATGTTCCTTGAATAGATATGCAGACAGAGTTGGCAACAGAGTTTGTTGCAGGGATTGGTTCCTGGGTTGGTGTTTTTGTTGTGTGGTGTGTAGTTGCTGGTGCATATTTGTTTCAGGTTGGGGGACTGTCTGTAAGCGAGGACTGGCCTTTCTTCCAAGGTCTGTGAGAGTGAGGGATTGTCCTTCAGGATAGGTTGTAGATCCTTGATGATGTGCTGGAGAGGTTTTAGCTGAGGGCTGTAGGTGATGGCTAGTGCATTCTGTTACTTTGTTTGTTTGGCCGGTCCTGTAGTAGGTGACTTCTGGGTACCCTTCTGGCTCTCAATCTGTTTCTTCACTTCCCCAGGTGGATATTGTAGTTTTAAGAACGCTTGATAGAGATCCTGTAGGTGTTTGTCTCTGTCTGAGGGATTGGCGCAAATGTGGTTGTATCTTAGGGCTTGGCTGTAGACACTGGATCGTATAATGTGGTCTGGATGAAAGCTGGAGGCATGTAGATAAGTATAGTGGTCAGTAGGTTTCTGGTATACGATGGTGTTTATGTGACCATCGCTTATTTGCACTGTAGTGTCCAGGAAGTGGATCTCTTGTGTGGACTGGTCCAGGCTGAGGTTGATGGTGGGGTGGAAATTGTTGAAATCCTGATGGAATTCCTCAAGGGCCTCCTTCCCATGGGTCCAGAAGATGAAGATGTCATCAATGTAGCGCAAGTAGAATAGGGGCACTACGGGAGGAGAGCTGAGGAAACGTTGTTCTAAGTCAGCCATAAAAATGTTGGCTAACGAAAGCTTATGCCCAACTTAATTTGTTAGTCTCTAAGGTGCCACAAGGACTCCACATTGTTTTTGCTGATACAGACTAACACGTCTACCCTTCTGAAACCTATGTATTAGGTATATAAGTAAAACATGGCTGGAATGCAAGGGTTACAGGCTGAGGCCTGTAAGATTTTAGTTTAGCCATACTAGGCCTTGATCTTAAGAATGCTTGACATGAGTGGGGGACATAGGAATAACCCTATGCCAGTCAGGTTAAGAGATTACTGTGAAAGATATGCTAATAGGTAATGTTACAGAAAACTAGATTGCAATAAACCGCAATGAACTGTGCAAGATCACGAAACACCTGATTGTAATATCATGGAATGTCCTATCCTGACCACAGGGTACATGTTGTGCATAGATACTAATGAGAATAAGAGGAACTAAGAAACAATCTATGAAAAACTTGACACCCCAACATTCATAAGCTGTGGAAGTACAGATAAGGAAAAGAAGTATATGTATATGCATAAGGTGTTATGCACGGTCAGAAAAACAATACAAAAGAGGTTCACTGGTTGAGAAAAAGTGGGATGACCCCAAGGGATGACCCCCACGGGACAGCCCAAGCAGGAACCATATGTCTGTCAATGATTGTCTGTTGAGAGATCAGTCAGACCCTAGAATATCTTTGAGGATGTGAGTATGACTACAGTCTTAGTCATTGCATGTTTTTTGTATGATTTATATATGCATACATCATTGTAACTTTACTTATTGCTTTAATAAAACTTGTAGTACAGATAAGACTTTTTACTTGTGGTCATGTCTGTGGTCACTATCCTTGAAGTTTGTGTGTTCCTAGAGTCTCTAAATTTGAGAGAAACAGAAGAGGAGATTTTCAGTCTTCTGAACTTGAAAATGTAGCAACAGGAGCTGAACTCATGGTAGTTTAATACAAATTATTATATTTAATTTAAAGAAATAAAAAGTCTACAAAACATCTGCTCAATGTGCAATGTGCAAAAAGGCTAACACAATGTTAGGAACCATTAGAAATGGGATAGATAATGAGGCAGAAAATATCATAATGCCACAATATAAATCCATGGTACACCCAAGCCTGAAATACTGCATGCAGTTCTGGTTGCCCAATCTCAAAAAAGATATATTAGAATTAGAAAAAGTACAGAGTAGGGTAACAAAAATTATTAGGGGTATGAAATAGCTTCTGTACCAGGAGATATAAAGGAGTTTGAAAAGAGATAACTGGGGTGAGGGAGGATAGAGGTATGATAGAGGTCTATAAAATCATGAATGGTATGGAGAAAGCGAATAAAGAAGTGTTATTTACCCCTTCACATAACACAGCAACCAGGGGTCACCCAATGAAATTAATAGGCAGCAGCTTTAAAACAAACTTAAGGAAGTACTTCTTCACAAAATGCAGTCAATCTGTAAAACTCACTGTCAGGGGGTGCTGTATAAAGCCAAAAGTATAACTGGGTTCAAAAGAGAATTAGATACAGTCAAGGAGGAAAAGTCCATCAGCCACGATTAGCCAAAATGATCAAGGATGCAACTCATGGTTTGGGTGTCCCTGAACCTCTGCATGCCAGAAGCTGGGACTGGATGACAGGGGATGGATAACTTGATAATTTCCCTGTTCTGTTCATTCCCTCTGAAGCATCTGGCATCAGCCACTGTCAGAAGAAAGGATATTGGGCTACATGGACTATTGGTCTGATCCAGTATGGCCATTCTTCTTATTATTATAAGCTAGGAAGATTTCTGCTAAAGAAGCAATTCAATCATCTTGCTTTTTAATCTTTATCTTCAATAAATTTGCATTAAGACTTTTCTCTATCATTACAAAAAGTATATCTTATTGGAGGAAAATAAATACTTCTGGATAATACAGTTATTCCAAGCAACTTCTTTGAAATGAAAGATAGGATGTTCTTCCATTACAAGAGGAGTTGATTTGTAGACAAAGCACTGGACTCAGACTTGGGAGGTTCGAGTTCTATTTCTTCTCTGTCAGAGATTTCCACTCTGATTTGTGACAAGTCATTCCCCTTGTATTCAACTCCTCCCAGTAAAATGGGTAATAACGCTACTCTAAATTGCAGGGGTGTATTGTGGACAACATCACTAGAAGAAAAGACATTTTAGACTTGATTCTGACCAACAGAGAGGAATTGGTAACAAATTTGAAGGTGGAAAACAATGTGGGTCAGAGTTACTAGGGAAAGGAAGGAGCAAGAGCAGGAGAATAAGGACTTCAAGAAAGCAAACTTTAACAAACTCAGAGAACTCATAGGTAAGGAGAAGAAAATCTAAGGGAGAAAGGAGTTCAGGAGAGCTGGCAGTTTCTCAAGGAGACAATATTAAAAGCACAACTGCAAACTATCTTGATGCAAAGGAAATATAAGAATAAGGCACAAAATAAGTTACTCCAAGAAAGAGACTTCAAAGTCAATAAAAAGTGGGTCTTTTAATACATTAGGAGCAAGAGAAATACAAAGGAAAGTGAAGATCTTCTACTTAATAAGGAAGGAGGCCTAAAAACTGTTGACATCAAGATGGCTTAGGTATTTAATACCTATTTTGCTTCAGTCTTCACTAAAAAGATTAATGGTAATAGTGATGTTGCACTCCATATGATTTTATGAAAACATGCTAATTAGTGTGAATATAATGTAACTGGAATATGCTTCATGCAAAAGGTCTCTTGTAAGGTATCATTACAACATACTGAGTATGGTCATTCTATTTGTATAAATGTATCATTCTTGTATCTGAACCTATAAATCTGAAATATAACTCTGAGGTCTATTGTAATTATGCAAAGTGTGGGCCATTAATGGTGGTTTGGAATCTTAATGGCTCCCATCAACTAGGACAACTGATTGTTGTCATAACTATAAAGGGAAGGGTAACAGCTGTCCTGTGTACAGTACTATAAAATCCCTCCCTGGCCAGAGACTCCAAAATCCTTTTCCCTGTAAAGGGTTAAGAAGCTCAGGTAACTTGGCTGGCATCTGACCCAAATGACCAAAAAGGGGACAAGATACTTTGTTTTCTCAACTTGTAAATGTACCTTTTACTAGAGTGTTTATCTTTGTTTGCTGTACTTTGAACCCAAGACTAGAGGGGAGTCCTCTGAGCTCTTTAAGTTTGATTACCCTGTAAGGTTAATTTCCATACTGATTTTACAGAGATGATTTTTACCTTTTTCTTTAATTAAAAACCTTCTTTTTAAGAACCTGATTGATTTTTCCTTGTTTTAGATCCAAGGGGGTTGGATCTGTATTCACCCGGAGTTGGTGGGAGGAAGGAGGGGGAATGGTTAATTTCTCCTTGTTTTAAGATCCAAGGGGTTTGGATCTGTATTCACCAGGGAATTGGTGAAAGGTTTCTCAAGGCTTCCCAGGGAGGGAATCCAATTGGGAAATGGTGGCAGCGGACCAGAGCTAAGCTGGTAGTTAAGCTTAGAAGTTTTCATGCAGGCCCCTACATTTGTACCCTAAAGTTCAAAGTGGGGATACAGCCTTGACAATTGTAAATGGCTCTGTTTACTTGCAAGGCTTCCTGTGAGTCAGGCCAGGAAGAATGAAGGCTTGGGGTCTCACAGGACGTGTGACCATGTCACCTGGTACTGGAATCCATCTTAAACCTGGTGTTTTTCCATTTAGAAGGAGGGAGGGGGGGCCCAGAGAGACAAAAGATTCCCACCTTGTGCCAAAGCTATTTAAGGGGGTGGAACAGAACAAAGGGGGTTCCAGTCATGAGAAATCCCCTAGTTACTACCTGAGCTGGAGCTAACAAGAACTGTACTAGGGAAAGGATTGGGCCCAGACTAGGAAGGAGTCCAGTCTGTGAAAGAAGCTTATTGGAACATCTCTGGGGGTGAGATTTCATCTGTAATCAGTTTCTTAATGTATTAGGCTTAGACTTGCATGTTTTGCTTTATTTTGCTTGGTAACTTACTTTGTTCTGTATGTTATTATTTGGAACCACCTAAATGCTACTTTTTATACTTAATAAAATCACTTTTGCTAATTATTTAACCCAGAGTAAGTAATTAATACCTGGGGGAGCAAACAGCTGTGCATATCTTTCTATCAGTTTTATAGAAGGTGGACAATTTATGAATTTACCCTGTATAAGCTTTATACAGAGTAAAACGGATTTATTTGGGATTTGGATCCCATTGGGAGCTGGATGTCTGGGTGCTAGAGACAGAAACACTTCTTAAGCTGTTTTCAGTTAAGTCTGCAGCTTTGGGGTGAGTGGTTCAGACCCTGGGTCTGTGTTGGAGCAGACTGGTGTGTCTGGCTTGACAAGACAGGGTTCTGGAGTCCCAAGCTGGCAGGGAAAATGGGCTCAGGGGTAGTCTCATCACACCAGGTGACAGTCCCAAGGGGGTCTCTGTGATCGAATCCGTTACAGTGACCAGATAATTAATACAATGAATATTAACGAGAGAGAAGATATGATGCTGATAGACCAGGTGCCAGCTCATGCTAAGGTCCCCAGGTCTCAATTAAACACTGAACAATACATACCTAAAATCAATCTGGGTCACCTATGTGTTAGTATTGTTAAAACAGATATTAGAATTACAAGAACATCTTTAGACTTTATTGAATGCTTTTGAGTTACTGCATGCATTAATCTAATTTATAACATCTGTAACACATATTGTAAGGTAATCTTTGAGCAGCTGTAGTGTGAGTCTCTGTGACTGTGTAAATCACCACACAGGAGAGAGACATCATCTAGTTTGAAGGGCTGATATTCAAAAGAAGGTGTTATGCCCTTCCCAGAAGGAAAGATCCATCAGTACCAGATAGACTACTGTGGATCCTTGCAGCTGGAATTTCCCTATATTTCATCAACAAGAGGACAAAAGACTTTTGTTGTTCTGTCCTTCTTCCTATGAAGATGAGTCATGTAAGCAGACCCCTCTGTCACATATTGGCAGTGGTGGCTCCAGGCACCAGTGCTCCAAGCGCGTGCCTGGGGCGGCAAGCCGCGGGGGGCGCCCTGCCGGTCCCTGCGAGGGCGGCAGTCAGGCAGCCTTCAGCGGCATGCCTGAGGGAGATCCACCGGTCCCGCGGATTCGGCGGCAATTCAGCGGCGGGTATGCCAAAGCCGCGGGACCGGCAGACCTCCCACAGGCATGCCGCCGAATCCGCGGGACCGGGGATCTCCCGCAGGCAGGCCGCCAAAGGCAGCCTGCCTGCCGTGCTTGGGGCAGCAAAAAAGCTAGAGCCGCCCCTGCATACTGGGGCACAATTCAGACTGGTGGGGGGCTGTGTAACCCCTTCCCTGCAACTGTAGGTGCCTTACAGTGCCTTGCCATAGTAGCTCCCACCTGGGCCACTCACAAACAGCTTTCAAGCCACACCCTGATGGTCTCTGTGTAACTGCACCCTGCCAAGTACACCCTGGCTCTTACCAGCCTTGGCTATACTGTCCCAGATCTTCATGTCTTATGCTGCCTAGCCCTTTCATAGAAACATAGAATCACAGAATATCAGGGATGGAAGGGACCTCAGGAGGTCATCTATTCCAACCCCCTGCTCAAAGCAGGACCAATCCCCAACTAAATCATCCCAGCCAGGGTTTTGTCAAGCCTGACCTTAAAAACCTCTAAGGAAGGACATTCCACCACCTCCCTAGGTAACGCATTCCAGTGCTTCACCACCCTCCTAGTGAAAAAGTTTTTCCTAATATGCAACCTAACTCCCCCCCGCGCGCACACACACACACACACACACACACACACTGCAACTTGAGACCATTACTCCTTGTTCTGTCATCTGGTACCAGTGAGAACAGTCTAGATCAGTGGTCCCCAACCTTTTTGTGGCCAGCAGCACATTCATGTTTTCAGAAGAGTGTGGCGGGCACCAACAATTTTTCAAGGCTTATTTTGTATTTGTACATTAAATAATACGAAAAACATCATATTTAATATTACATAATATATGAATCCATAAGATAAAAAAGGCAATTTTTCATGTAAAAGGTATTAATTAAATTATTCGGCAATTACTCTTTCACCTTACCATGTGAATTTCCTCTTTTTTATCTACCTGTAAGAAAAATTAAGGAGTTTTTACAAAATAAATATCATAAACATTCAGTCCATTCTGCAGAGGCGGAGCGGTGTTTGTTTGTTTGTTTGTTTGTTTGTTTGGCAGCAGTTCTGGGCAGTGTAGAGAGAAGCCTGAGAGAAGCCGCGAGGACAGAGAACACCGGCGCCCGCAGTCTGCAGCCCCGGAGTACTCTGTCCCCAGCAGGTGCGGGGCCCTTGCTTCTCTCCCCTGCTGGGCACTAGGCAGACCCCGCGCCTGCCAGGGACAGAGAACACCGGCGCCCGCAGCCTGCAGCCCCAGAGTTCTCTGTCCCCAGCAGGCATGGGGCCGTGGCTGCCGGGGACAGAGAGCACCAACGCCCGCAGCCTGCAGCCCCGGAGAAGCTGGAGAGAAGCCGCAGCCCCGTGCCTGCCAGGGACAGAGAACACTGGCGCCCGCAGCCTGCAGCCCCAGAGTTCTCTGTCCCTGGCCGGCGCGGGGCCATGGTTTCTCTCTCCTGCTGGGCACTAAGTGGGTGCACATAAATGCCCTGGCAGCCGCTATGGCACCTGCGGGCACCGTGTTGGCGACCACTGGTCTAGATCCATCCTCTTTGGAACCCCCTTTCAGGTAGTTGAAAGCAGCTATCAAATCCCGCCTCATTCTTCTCTTCTGCAGACTAAGCAATCCCAGTTCCCTCAGCCTCTCCTCATAAGTCATGTGCTACAACCCCCTAATAATTTTTGTTGCCCTCCGCTGGACTCTTTCCAATTTTTCCACATCCTTCTTGTAGTGTGGGGCCCAAAACTGGGCATGGTACTCCAGATGAGGCGTCACCAATGTCGAATAGAGGGGAATGATCATGTCCCTCGATCTGCTGGCAATGCTCCTACTTATAAAGCCCCAAAAGCAGTTAGCCTTCTTGGCAACAAGGGCACACTGTTGACTCATATCCAACTACTCGTCCACTGTAATCCCTAGGTCCTTTTCTGCAGAACTGCTGCCTAGCCACTCGGTCCCTAGTCTGTAGCAGTGCATGGGATTCTTCCATCCTAAGTGCAGGACTCTGCATTGTCCTTGTTGAACCTCATCAGATTTCTTTTGGCTCAATCCTCCAATTTGTCTAGGTCACTCTGGATTCTATCCCTACCCTCCAGCATATCTACCTCTCCCCCCAGATAAGTGTCATCTGCGAACTTGCTGAGAGTACAATCCATCCCATCATCCAGATCATTAATAAAGATGTTGATCAAAACTGGCCCCAGGACCGACACCTGGGGCACTCCGCTTGATACCAGCTGCCAACTAGACATAGAGCCATTGATCACTACCCATTGAGCCTGACAATCTAGCTAGCTTTCTATCCACCTTACAGTCCATTCATCCAGCCCATACTTCTTTAACTTGTCGGCAAGGATACTGTGGGAGACAGTATCAAAAGCTGTGCTAAAGTCAAGAAATAACATGTCCACTGCTTTCCCCTCATCCACAGAGCCAGTTATGGCTCATCATAGAAGGCAATTAGGTTAGTCAGGCATGACTTGCCCTTGGTATATCCATGCTGACTGTTCCTGATCACCTTCCTCTTCTCTAAGTGCTTCAGAATGGATTCCTTGAGGACCTGCTCCATGATTTTTCCAGGGACAGGTGAGGTTGACTGACCTGTAGTTTCCCGGATCCTCCTTCTTCCCTTTTTAAAAGATGGGCACTACATTAGCATTTTCCCAGTCATCCGGGACCTTCCTCGATTGCCACGAGTTTTCAAAGAGTTTTCAGAGCCAATGGCTCTGCAATCACATCTGCAAACTCCTTTAGCACCCTTGGATGCAGCGCATCCAGCCCCATGGACTTGTGCTCATCCAGCTTTTCTAAATAGTCCTGAACCACTTCTTTCTCCACAGAGGACTAGTCACCTGCTCCCCGTACTGTGCTGCCCAGGTCAGCAGTTTGGGTGCTGACCTTGTTCATGAAGACAGAGGCAAAAAAAGCATTGAGTACACTAGCTTTTTCCACATCCTCTGTCACTAGGTTGTCACCCCCATTCAATAAGGGGCCCACACTTTCCCTGACCTTCTTCTTGTTGCTAACATACCTGAAGAAACCCTTCTTGTTACTCTTAACATCTCTTGCTAGCTGCAACTCCAAATGTGATTTCCCCTTCCTGATTTCACTCCTGCATGCCTGAACAATATTTTTATACTCTTCCCTGGTCATTTGTCCAATCTTCCACTTCTTGTAAGCTTCTTTTTTGTGTTTAAGATCAGCAAGGATTTCACTGTTAAGCCAAGCTGGTCACCTGCCATATTTACTATTCTTTCTACACATTGGAATGATTTGTTCCTGCAACCTCAATAAGGATTCTTTAAAATACAGCCAGCTCTCCTGGACTCCTTTCCCCCTCATGTTATTCTCCCAGGGGATCCTGCCCATCAGTTCCTTGAGGGAGACAAAGTCTGCTTTTCTGAAGTGCAGGGTCCGTATTCTGCTGCTCTCCTTTCTTCCTTATGTCAGGATCCTGAACTTGACCATCTCATGGTCACTGCCTCCCAGGTTCCCGTCCACTTTTGCTTCCCCTACTAATTCTTCCCTGTTTGTGAGCAGCAGGTCAAGAAGAGCTCTGCCCCTAGTTGGTTCCTTCAGCACTTGCACCAGGAAATTGTCCCCTACACTTTCCAAAAACTTCCTGGATTGTCTGTGCACTGCTATATTGCTTTCCCAGAAGATATCGGCGTGATTGAAGTCCCCCATGAGAACCAGGGCATGTAATCTAGTAACTTCTGTTAGTTGCTTGAAGAAAACCTCATCCACCTCATCCCCCTGGTCTGGTGGTCTATAGCAGACTCCCACCAGTACGAACATATTAAGTCCATAATTCCTTTAAGGAAATAGTATGCAATCTTATTATCTTAAAGGGAGTTACCCAGAGACTTCTATTTCAACACATTAGATTAGATAAAACAGTAAAACAAATATATTAACTACAAAAAGATAGATTTTAAGTGAGAACAAGTATTGCAGCATAAAAGTCAGAAATGGTTACAAGAAAAACAGAGATAACATGCTTACTAGTATCTATTTAAGAAACTATCTTAGTTGCAAAGCACACTTTTTCACCACATGCTCCAGCAGATTATTGACCAAGGTCAGGACCCCTCCCCCAGAGTCCAATGGCTGTTTCCTTGTCTTCTCAGGTGCTGAAAATGATGTGGGCAGGGAGAGAAAGAGGGATCCCTTGGGATGTCTGTCCCTTCTTTTTATAGTTTCAGTCCCCCCCTTGAAAAATATTTCCAGCTGAGACCCAGGAGACAAAGAGTTGATATGGAAGGATATTCCATGGTGGTTTTTTTTTACCTGTTTGAACTTCCTTTGTTTTCCCTCACTGCTCGGTGACTCTGTTTACTGCTTAAATGCAAATTAAGGCAAGCACACATTCCTTCTTTTGTTTAGGACAGACCTGATTTCTGCTTGGGCAGGGCTGTAGAACATGTGTTCATAACATCATACAGGGGAATTTTATAACGTCACATACAATGTTGCCACACATATTTTACCAGTATATTACTGACCAGCAAATTTTGAGTTTTCATATGAAACCTTACAAGGCTTCCATTGTACAGAGATTATTAGAATAATGTGTAGAGTGTGAATATAGCAGTGTATTCCATCTCACCCAACCACCAGCAGTGCTTGCAGCTGAGAGTACATGCCAGGAGGGGGATAAAAGGAACTTTATCTCTATGCTGCTTGAACTCTGGGTGCAAAATGTTTCTAGGCATAAGCAAGAGATCCCCAGCTGCTATGCTTGGGTTACCCTCAAGAACATATACTGCTTGCTTATTATGGAAGCTTCCATTAGTTTTTAAAAATAAAGATTGTATCTCATTTGTGTTTCTATGATTACCTGCTTTAACCTTTTAAATAAATCTTGGATTTTCTTTTCTTATTTAATAAATCTTTATATAGTTTATTATAGAATTGAATAGAAGCCAATTGTCTTTGGTGTGATATCTACAGTGCAATTGACCTGGGGTAAACGACTGGTCCTTTGGGACAGGGAGTAACCTGAATATTGCTGTAATTCTTGATGTCAGGGACTAGCTATCAAAAAGGTAAGCTCATGTTGGTGGTGAGACAGACTAGTACATAAGGGGACTATCTGTGACTCCATGTTAAAGCTGTCATAGTGCCTGAGGTATTTACACTTGATATTTGTTTAGTGAAATCTAAGTATAGAACTCACAGCCAATTTGGGGTTTGTGCTTTGGTTCCTAATAGTCTGTCCTGAGTTTGGTACTTACTCTCTTGAGTCACTGCAGGCACACAAGCCAAAATAGGGAAAGAACAGGTGAAAGAATGTTTAAATAAGTTGGTAGGGCCTGACAAAATTCATCTTACAGTACTTAAGAAACTAGGTGACGCAATCTCAGAACTGTTAGCAATTTGCGAACTCCTAGGGGATAGATGAGGTCCCAGAGGACTAAAAAAGGGCAAACATAATACCTGTTTTTTAAAAGAGGAACAAGAATAACCTGCAGAATTATAAACCTGTCAGCCTAATTTCAATACCAGGATAGATACTGAAACTAATTATTAAACAATCAGTTTGTAAGGTTCTAGAGGACAACAGGATTATAAAGAATAGCCAGCATGGATTTGTCAAGAACAAAATATGCTAACCAACCTATTTGCCTTCTTTGACAGGGTTACTGGCCTTGGGGAATGGGCGGAAGTGATAGATGTGATATATATTGATTTTAGTAAGGTTTTTGACACAGTCCCACATTACATTCTCATAAGCACAATAGGGAAATGCCATCTAGATGAAATTTGTATAAAATGGATTCACAACTGGTTGAAAGACCTTACTCAAAGAGTAGTTATTAATGGTTCATTCACAAACTGGGAGGATGTATTTATTGGGGTCCTGCAGTGGTCAGTCCTGGGTTCAATATTATTCAATATTTTCATTAATGACTTTGATAATGGAGTGGAGAGTACACTTATAAAATTTGCAGATGACACCAAGATGGGAGGGCTTGCAAGCTCTTTGGAATAAAGGATTATAATTCAAAATGACCTCTACAAACTGGAGAATTGGTCTGAATTCAACAAGATGAAATTCAGTAAAGACAAGTGTAAAGTACCTAGGAAGGAAAACATCAAACACACAGCTACAAAATGGGGAATAATAACTGGCTAGATGGTAGTACTGCTGAAAAGGATCATGGGGTTATAGCAGATCACAAACTGAATATGAGTCAACAATGTGATGCAGTTATGAAAAAGGCTAATAACATTCTGGTGTGTATTAACAGGACTGTAATATGTAAGACATGGGAGACAATTGTCCCCCTGTATTCAGCACTGTTGAGGTTTCAGCCGCAGTACTGTGTCCAATTCTGGACACCACATTTTAGGAAAAATGTGGACAAACTGGAGAGAGTCCAGAGGAGAGCAACAAAAATGATCAAATGTTCAGAAAACCTGACCTATGCAGAAAGGTTAAACAAACTGGGCATATTTAGTCTTGTGAAAAGAAGACTGAAAGGGGACCTGATAACAGTCTTCAAATATGTTAAGGGCTGTTATAAAGACAATGGTGTTTAGTTGTTCTCCGTATCCACTGAAGGCAGGACAAGAAGTACAGTAATTGGCTTAATCTGCAGCAAGGAAGATTTAGGTTAGACTAGGAGAACTTTCTAACTATAAGGGCAGCAAAACACTTGACTAGGCTTCCAAGGAAGGTTGTGGAATCCCCATCATTGGAGGTTTTTAAGAACAGGTTGGACAAACACCTGTTGTGATGCTGGCAAACTAGGTGCCAACTTATGCCAAGATCCCCATATCTCATTTGAATATTGACAAACAGGTAGCTGGAATCAGTATAGCTCACCTGAGTGTTAGTATTATTAAAACAGGAATCAGAATGATAAAAATGTGATTAGTGTTTAGAATTTATCGAATGCTTGTAAGTTTCTGCATGCATTAATCTCACTTACAAAATCTGTATCCCACATTGCAAGGTAATATTTAAGCATTTATATTATAAGTCTCTGTAAGTCACCAGACAGGAGAGAAACATTAACTCCTGTTAAATACTAGCCTCCAACAAAAGATGTTATGTCCTGCCTGGCAAAGAAGCCCCATCAACACCAGAACAACTATTGTGGAACATCAGAGGACAAAAGATTCTGTTTATTACTCTTCCCCCATCCCCCATGAATAGGAAACCTTCAAATGAATTCCTTCCAACAGCTGAGTTTGCAACTTAAAGCAGAAGGGAGGAAGGAATCAGAAGCCCTAACAAGGAGGGACTGTACATTTATGCTACTTAAACTCTAAGGGGCAAGGATTACTAAACATAAGCAAAAGTTCCCAAGTGCTTAGCCAGTGTTAGCCCCAAGGAACACATAGAACTTGCTTATTAGAGAAGCTTCTACTACCTTTTGAAACTTAAGACTGTAACTCATTTGAGAGTGTATATTTAGCTGTTTTCATCTTTTCGTAGTTAATAAATGCTTAGATACTTTAGTATAGATTTGGCTACTAGCCTCTTTGATGTGAGACCTAAAGTGCAATGGACCTAGGGTAAGTGACTGATCCTTTGGGACCGAGAGTAACCTGAATATTGCTGTGATCATTGGTGGAAGGGACCATCTATCACAATGGCAAGCTTACCTTGGTGGTGAGACAGATTGGAGTATCCAAGGGGACTGCTTGTGACGCCATGTTAATGCTGTTAACGTGTTCAAACTTGATAACTGGTTGGTGAAAACTATATATAGAATTCACAGCCAAAAGGGGGGGGGGAATGAGAGGGGATTGTGCCCTGTTTCCTAACAGTCTGTCCAGGCTCTTGATTCATTGCAGAACAGCTTGACACCTGTCACAGATGGTATAGGTTTCCTTGGTCCTGACACGGTAGAGAGGGCTGGGAGGTCCTTGCCATTTTTATATTTTCATTATTCTATGATTAATTCATGTTTCAGAGATTCCAGTGATGTGTACCACATAATAGCCAAAAAAATTACTCACGTTCAGTTTCACAATGACCTCCTACACTCCTTGAAGAGGTAAACATATAATTTAAAAATCTGCAAACAAAGATGAATATGAAATTGGAAGCTTACCTCCCCAGCAGTCTCCTTCTCAGCATGTAAGATGCTACTTCCATTGGCCAGAAATAGCATCCCAGAGCTGTCACTGCACAGAATATTCTCTGCTATCTGGACATTAGGATTCTTCTTGCAATCCGAGGATAAACACAGCTGATATGAATAAGGTAAAGTTCCATCATCATAGTTCAGTGCGAACCTATGGCTAGCCTCTGAATAAGAGTCAGGACCAAAACACTGAAGTAATTTAGGTTTCCTTGAACTTCGCAATTTCACCACAATGACGAGTGTAACGGTCAGGAGGAATAAAAATGAGATCAAGGCTAAAGCCAGCACCAAGTAAAACTGTAAATCAGACTGCGATGCCGAGTCACCCGATTGGTCGCTCATTTCCGGAAGAGCCTCTTGGAAATTCTCAGCAAACACCAGGTTGAGAGTCACTGTGGCGGAGAGAGGCGGCTGCCCGTTATCCTTCACCAGGGTGACCAGCCTGTGCTTCACAGCATCTCTCTCCGCAAAGGCGCGGGTTGTCCGGATCTCCCCGCTGTGCAGCCCCATGCTGAAGAGCGTCGGTTCCGTGGCCTGGAGCAGATGGTAGGAGAGCCAGGCATTGTGTCCTGAGTCACCATCCACCGCCACCACCTTAGTCACCAGATAACCTGCCTCGGCCGAGTGAGGGACCATCTCGAACAAGGCGGAGCCATCGGCTCCCAGGGAAGGGTACAGGATGCGAGGGGCGTTATCATTCTGATCCAGAATAAACACCCTGACGGTGACATTGCTGCTGAGAGGCGGGGACCCGCCGTCTTGGGCCTTCACTTGCACTTCAAACTCCCGGAATTGCTCGTAGTCGAAGGAGCGCTGGGCATAGATAGCTCCGTTCTGGGAGTTAATGGAGATGTAGGAGGAGAGAGGCAGCTCCTGGAGGTTGCTGCTCAGGATGGAGTAAGTGACTCGGGCGTTCCGGTCCAGATCCCGGTCTGAGGCTTCTACACTAAAAATAGAGGCCCCCGAGGGATTGTTCTCTGGCACATAGGCGCTGTAGGAAGGTTTCTCAAAGACAGGGGCGTTGTCATTGATATCCGAGATCTGCAACAGGATGGCTTTCTGGGTGGAGAGCGGGGGAGAGCCTTTGTCTATGGCTGTGATTGTGATATTGTACACCGGGGTCCTTTCCCTGTCCAGGGTGCTGTCTGTGACAATTTTGTAATAATTATTGGAGGACGATATTATCTTAAACGGCAAATCATCCTGCAAATGGCAGGAGATCTTTCCATTATCTTCAGAATCTTGATCGTTAACATTGATCAGAGCTATCACTGTCCCGGGCAGTGAGTCTTCTGGGACTGGATTGGACATGGATGTTAGTGTCATTTCGGGTGCATTGTCGTTCTCGTCAAGAACCTCGATTTCCACTTTGCAGTGTGTCACTAGTCCGCCTCCATCCTTTGCTTCTACTGCCATGCGATAATCACGTGACTCTTCCAAGTCCAAAGGGTCCTTCACTGTAATTTTCCCGGTTTCTGGGTCCAGACTGAATTTCTGACGGGCTTTTTCTGGAATATTGCTGAAGACGTAGCTGATCTGAGCATTTGAACCTTCATCGTTGTCGGTGGCTTTAACCTGAAGCACTAAGGAGCCCGTCGGTGCATTTTCCCTCAGGCTGACTTTGTAGAGCTCCTGTGTGAAGATGGGGGGGTTGTCATTGGCGTCGGTGACATTAATCCATATCTGGGCGGTCCCAGTTCTCTGCGGCTCTCCCCCATCCACAGCCGTGAGGATCAAGTGAAGGCTGCGCTGGCTCTCCCGATCCAGGGGTTTCTGCAGCACTAAATCTGTATACTTATTTCCATCCTGGCTCTCTTTGACTTCCAGGATGAAATCCTGATTGGGGCTCAACTGATAACTCTGCAGAGAGTTCATCCCAACGTCAGTATCTTCAGCATTTCCCAGGAGAAAACGGGCACCTGGTAAAGTAGATTCAATAATCTCTAGTTCGATATTATCTTTCAGGAAAAGCGGGGCATTATCGTTAATGTCCTGGATCGCGACATTTATATGGAAAACATTCAAGGGATTTTCCAGCACAGTTTCGAAATTTATGAGGCAGAGTTGAGATGTCCCGCATATCTCTTCCCGGTCTATCCTGTCATTCACATAGACGTTGCCATTTTCTCCATTCACGCTGAAGTATTGCTTTTTAGCTGCAGAGACAACACGGAGCTTCCGGTTGGGCAGTTCTCTCACACTCAGTCCCAAATCCTTGGCGAGATTCCCCACAAGGGAACCTTTGGCCATTTCCTCAGGAATCGAATAACGAATCTGCTCCGAGACCGCCCGGCAGAACAAAGACAATAAGAAAGGAAATAACAGTACCTGCAGTGTGACTGCCCGGCCCGGCTCTCGGCGTCTGATTTCCATCCCGGTCCCTGTCAGATCTGCACTATTCTTGCTGTCTTCTTTGTTTTCATTAATCCCTTCGGGTTGAAGAAATGTACGATCAAGTAGTGCAAATAGAGTCCTGATTGTCTTCTTAGCTGTACAGAGCGCTCTGTGGCGGTTCCTTTTTCTCAGCCGGACTGTGAAGGTCTCTCTGTTGTTTCCTCTGCGATCTGCGCTGTGTGACGGAGCAATCACACTGCAGGAGGCTCGGATGGATCTCTGGCTCCAGCCCTGGCTCCGCATTGGCCAACAGCGGCACTCCGAGTCTCAGCCCGAGAACTGCAATAGCAGTGATTTTATTATGGGCGACGAAGCAGCACTAGGACTCTCGTGGGAGATTTTTTTTTTCTGTTCAAAATGTATTCTAAGTGTACAGTTTTGTAAAACGATTTCTCTTAATTGTAAACAAATGAATCACAGATGAGATGTAAAAGTCTCGACTATAAATACTGTGTACGTATGTTTGTGTGTAACCATTCAAGGATAGTGCAAACCTCGGACATTATTGAGTTTTCTGTATCGTTTGTGTGTATGTGGTGACAGTGATTCTTTCAGTATATTTATATTTGTATATCTGAATATGAAGAGGTAGGAGAACTTTCCAACATTCACAACAAGTTCTATTTAAAGAATCACATCTACCACAATCACTAATACCCGTGAGTGAGACACAGCCAATACTGTTTGACAGAGTCAGCATTTTTAATACGTGAATGACATGAGCGCACATGAGTAGCAGCGGGCTCTAACCCTCAAAGTAAACTTCTGAACTAAGCCATTTTCTGAGTTAGCTTTAGAGTCTTATTGCCCGTTTTAGCTTCTCTTTTTCCTTCAAACTATTTGGTCCACTCACAATACACAGAAAGAAGAACAGGAGTACTTGTGGCACCTTAGAGACTAACAAATTTATTAGAGCGGTGCCACAAGTACTCCTGTTCTTCTTTTTGCGGATACAGACTAACACGGCTGTTACTCTGAAACCTGTCACAATACACAGAGTGTTTCTAAAGCAACAAAGGAAAGTTTCCATTCTCAAATTGTACTATAAATACACACTAGGCAGAATTCTCCTACAGAAACAGACTGCACTAAAAAGCACAGTAAAAGGTTTCCAAACATACCCTGAAGTGTTCCAGATTTGAAGCATCTCTGGAAAGGTAAAATCAGTCCTAGTAAATCCGTATATTAAAAATTGCCCTACGATGCAAAGATAAAATAATACTGTCAAATATCCGTACACCACTGACTGATAAGTTATCTATAATCGGTCCACTCACCGTGGAAATTTCAGTTAGACATTTTAAAATTATTCTTAATCCATGTGGTGTTGAAAAACATATCTCTTCCTAGATAAACGTGACTAAGAAATGTTAGAATATTTCTTCTAATACTAGCTATGTTTAAAAGCATTAGTATAATCTGCCACACATATATGGCAACTTCTCAGGGCCCCAAACTAGGACACAAGAATATTATTATTACAAGACATGGAAAAATGTTCAAATAGTATCTTCATCCTAAATAACTATTTATAACTGTTGCTCCCTTTTCACTCCAGCTGCTCGTCAAATTTCTGGGCCCTGGGGAGGTTTCAGCTGGAAGCAGAAGTTGATGGAGTCTGGTATTTTCTTTGATGCAGACTTATTTATTTACAGTGAATGTACAAAGACCTTCTTCTCCAAAGACAGGAGGACCGAAGAAAAAAAGGATCAGTTTCTAAGTTTATAGACCCAAGACTCTTTAGCCAACACCAGACTCAAAAGTTCTCTCAGTTTAGTGTCTGTGCGTTATGCCTCTCCTCCACCCCACCACACAAACATTACTCAGCAACAGCCCTCCTCCCACTCACTCCAAACTTCCGGGTGGGTTCACAACCCCTTTTTGTTTTAGGTGAGGGGCTTCCCATTAACTTATACTGACAGCTACGTTACTTTAAAAGTGTATTCACACCCAGTCTCAAAGAGGTTTATGATGGCTGCAGTCACCAATACCTCTCAGAATAACATAACCTTAATTTCCTCATGGATTTTGAGGGCATATAGTTTGCAATAACATCGAATTGGAATTCAAGTAAGCTGATTTGTAAATTAAAATAACATTGACAGCCAAGCAGATACCTATTCACTCTGCTTTAAAACACCGTTCATATTCTCTGCCAATCTTTTTTTTTTTTAATTATGCCTGAATACCTTTATATTATTTCAGGCAATGAAAAGTATCCGTTATAATAGATAAAGATAGTGCCAGGTTTTAAATGAATTATTATTTCATCAGTAAAGTGAATTAAGATATGTCTTTTCTGTGACACAAAACAAAATTTATAAGGTCTGACCAAATGCTCCGGGAGTTACAATGGTTTCCAAAACACTTCCAAATGAATTACATGTGCATTATGCTGAATATAACACCCCTCCTGTACATTTAGAATATTGCTATATATTCAAAAGTCCTTATATCTAAACACAAATAAGAAAGCGCCAAAATATCTGCTCACCTGAACAGAGGTCTCTTCCCCGTTATTAATGTATAACTCTTCAGTCATTAGAATAGGATTCTTTATCTCGGAAGTCTGCTGACTAGTCAGAGTATTTGAATAGTTTGATTTGGGAAAGTTGAATTGGCTCTTTCTGGAGTCCGTGGTTAGAGTAACCTCATGTGAGTAGGAGTGAAGAAAAGCTCTGACTCCATCGAGCCCCACAAACTGCGAGACCGGAACTCCACTGAAAGTCACACTCGAGGAGTCAAACAGCTGCGAGTTTCTCCACCGGCGGAGCCTCAGGGCCAGTAACACTATGATAAAGATAAAGAACAAGCAGGAAACGGAAGCCACAGCGATCACCAAATACCAGGTGAGGCTGGACTGGGGATCTGCAGGCGCTGAGAGGCTGCTTAAATCGGAGAGGATTTCGGGGACGCTGTCAGCCACCAGCACTGTGACAATGACCGTGGCAGAGAGAGGGGGCTGCCCGTTGTCCTTCACTAAAACCACCAGACTTTGCTTGAGCGCATCTTTGTCTACAAAGTAGCGCGCTGTCCTGATCTCGCCGCTGTGGAGTTCTACAGAGAACAGCCCCGGCTCTGTAGCCTTCAGCAGCTGGTAGGAGAGCCAGGCGTTCTGCCCGGAGTCTGCATCCACCGCCACCACCTTAGTGACAAGGTAACCCGGCTCGGAGGAGCGAGGGGCCAACTCCACTCCCGTGGAGCCATCGGTGGGAAAGGAGGGGTGTAAGATGTGCGGGCTGTTGTCATTCTGATCCAGGATAAAGAGAGTGACGGAGACATTACTGCTGAGAGGTGAGGAACCCCCATCCTGAGCCTGCACTTGGAACCGAATCTCCCGGAACTGTTCGTAATCGAAGGAGCGCAGAGCGTAGAGAGCTCCAGTCTCGGAGTTAATGGAGATGTAGGAGGACAGCGGAGCTTCCTGTATCTGACCCTCGGTAACAGAGTAAGTGACTCTAGCGTTCTCCCCTTCGTCGGGGTCATTGGCCTTCAGGGAGAAAACGGAGGCTCCTCTCGGGTTATTCTCCGTGACGTAGGCGGTGTAGAATATTTTATCGAAGAAGGGGGCATTGTCGTTCGTGTCTAAAATCCGGAGTGGGATCGTGGTGGTTGTAGAAAGAGGAGGAGTCCCATTGTCCGTGGCGGTCACTGTGATGTTGTATGCTGCCACCTGTTCCCTGTCCAGGGCTCGGTCAGTCACCAGACTGTAATAATTATCGAAGGGTTTCTTCAGCTGGAAGGAGAGGTTGCCGGGTACGGAGCACGTGACCTCCCCGTTCTCTCCTGAGTCTGCATCTTGCACATTTAAAAGGGCGATCACAGTCCCGGGGGGAGAGTCCTCGGGGATCGAGCTGATGAAAGACCTGAGAGAGATTTCCGGAGCGTTGTCATTCACATCGCTAACAACGATTATAATTTTCGATTTGTCGAAAAGACCTCCCACGTCATGCGCTTGCACCTCAGTTTCATACAATGCAGCTTCCTCAAAGTCCAGTTTCCCCACGACTGTTATTTCACCCGTTTTCGGGTCCAAGTGGAACATTTGGGGAGCTTTGTCTGTGATTTTTTGGAAAGAGTATTTCACCTCTTTGTTGACTCCTTCATCCAGGTCAGTGGCTTTTACGGTAACAACTGTGGAACCTTTAGGCACATTTTCCCAAACGCTCACTTTGTAGACAGGCTGGCTAAAAACCGGGGCATTGTCATTAGAATCGAGAACAATAACGCGGATTTGCGCAGTGCCGGATCTGACTGGATCTCCCCCGTCTGTGGCTGTGAGGATTAGATTGTGAATGGCTTGTTCTTCCCGGTCTAGAGACTTTTCCAGCACCAGTTCAGCGTATTTTATTCCATCAGATCGCGTTTCTACATCCAGTAAGAAATGCCTGTTACTGCTGAGTTGGTAGCTCTGGATGGAATTTAGTCCCATATCTGGATCCTCTGCCTGACGCACAGAAAACCGTGATCCTGGCGCTGTTGTTTCACTGATTTTTAACTGAAATTCTTCTGACTGGAAGCTGGGAGCATTATCATTAATATCTGTGATTTCAACTTCGACCGGAAAAAGTTTCATTTTATCCTCCACTATAACTTCACAGTTTAACAAACACTTCTGCACTCGACCACATATCTGCTCTCTGTCTATTCTCTCCGTGATGTATAAATGGCCGCTCTTGAAATCTAAAGCAAAGTACTGAGTCTTACCTCCGGAAACAATACGGACTCCGCGGTCTGAGAGTTGCTGTACATCCAGCGCCAGATCCTTTGCGATATTTCCCACAAAAGACCCTCTCTCCATTACCTCCGGAATAAAATAGCGAATCTGCCCAGAAACTGCCTCCCAAACGGTAACCAGTATCATGCAGAACAGGGCTCGTCCTTTGCAGTCCCGGAGCCTTTGTGCATCTGCAGTTCCCATGTTAATGTGGAAATGCCGCCGATTCGTCAGGGAATGTCTGCCAAATGTTTCCGAAAATATCGGGTGTTAAACAATAAGCCTATTTCAGCCGGTATCGTCCATTAATGCTTAGTCCAGAGAAACCCGGTGAGCGAGAGTCTGATCTCTGTGCTCTGTGCTGTCTAACAGCGGTGCTGGGCTGACTGGATCTCTCTTCGCGTCTCTCTCCCTGATTGGTAAACAGCGGCGCTCAGAGTCTCAACCAATTACTGCAGAAGCTCTGCGCTGGAATTTGTAGATTTGTATTTATATTTGACACTTATTTTTTAAAATATGCTGCGTTCTTTTTATTAGGCAAATATGAGTCTGATATATGCACAGGAAATCCACAAAACTGTTGTCAGTGACGAATCTTTTATTCCTTAAAAGACTTACTGATAATATTTTTGTAATTTTAATCTGACTCCATATGAATTAGACATATCTCCATTTTCCCCTTGAGTTATTATGTATATATGTAGCTTTTAAATATAAGTGATTTTTTTAGACTTTCACTCACATACTGTGCAATTGTTATATATCAATATCTTCGTTTAATAACCTTAGATTTTATATATATCTCTGCAGCATTAAGTCAAATTTTGTTCACATTTCAGATATTTTGACTTGGTCAGATTCGTCATTTAATTCATAACATGAATTACCAAATCAATGGGTGAAATGAAATTTTAAGTGTTATCTATGGGTGGGCTTTGTCAAATGGGTACTATAAAACAATTCGTACTCTGTGTATTTCCCAGCCTGGTAGTTTTCAAGTTCAGTTTCCTAATATCTAGTCTAATTTTCCTTGATAATGCTACCACAAGAAGAACATATATGCCAATAATGCATGAAGTCAAAATATGAAACGAACACGTGTGTATATATATACACAGAGCAACATAGACATATACACAGATACATATCACATATGTGGTAGTAATATCCATTTGATAAATTACGGAGCCAAGAGATGAATAAGATCACGTTTCTTCAATTTGGCATGCATCTTTGACCACTTCAGCTGCACTTTGAGCACTACTGCGTGCCTTTGAGGACAACCTATGTTCTTATGTTCTAACTTCTAGGATTTCCAAACCGCGGAGTCCTTCAAAAATGCGACATTCTGAAATATAAGCATTCCAGGGAAATGTTTCCTTCTTCCCCTCAGTTGTGGAGTATGCTCCTCCCCAGCTGAAATATTTAAACTAACCCCAGAGCCATGATAGTCAATATTTAATCATGCTTCAGTGACAATTCTAAGGATCGATATATCGAGATTCTGGAGGGCTATTAGTATATCTACGCTATTGAAAAATCAGTGTTTAACATGTCCATTGGATTCAGTATTTGCTCCTAGCTCTGGAAAGTGCAAAGAGGGCCAACTCCAGAACATATCATGTGTATGCATTTTAAGGATTGTTGTGGCTCCTATGATCTGTGAATATTTGGATTCTCGGTAGCCAAGAAAACTTGGCTTGACAAGAGCAGATAAAAACAGAAAAATACTCTACAACATTTTAAAATCTGTGAACTATTTGTAAAATATTTCCACTATACAAATTGTGTGGCATATACAGAATACATTATGACATTTTGTGAGTTTTTTTTATCATCACGTTTCAGGTGCCCTGCATAATTACGGCATTGCTCTACCACTGATAGGAAATAAAATCACAAACAATTATGCCAATAACACCCTTATATGACACCATATCCCAATATCATGCTATAAAAGTCTCAAGAAAAATATGAAAAGTCGGTCAAAATATTTAAATATTTGTGATTATAACAGCCACCTAAGATCGTAAAGAAGAGGTGCTCAAAAAGCATATAGAAGAGCATTAAAGAAAATTTACATATTAAAATTAGATTACTTTAATATTTTTGTCTTCTTTGGAAGAAATACATCATATCTGAGATGCATAAATATTTCTACATAATGTACTTATTTCAGTTAGACCTTTTGTAATGAGAGAAACGAGGCTCTGATTTCGAAAGTAAGAATGGACGTGCAATTAAGGAAGTGGATAGGGAATTGGGAAGATAGAGTTTTATCTTAGATTCAAATGCAGAATTCCTCTGTTACATACAATCCTCTGTCCAAATGTTACATACCCTTGTGTCTCATTTCGTCATCTATAAACGGAGATAATATTTCTCTGCCATGCAGGAATTTTTGTTCTGAAAACAAATTCACTTATATATGTGATACCTCATCCACTATCGAGATAAAAGCGAGATACACCTAAGAACATTAAGGCAGTATTTCACAATGATTGCCTACGATGTAAAAATATCAGATTACGCATGAAGAAAGAAGCTCACCTCCCCAGTAGTCTCCGTCTCAGCCTGTAAACTGCTACATCCATTGCCAATAAATGGCATCCCAGAGCTGTCACTGCACAGAATATTCTCTGCCATTTGGGCATTGGGTTTCAGGAAGGTACATTTATTCCTCGTTAAATCTGAGGACAAACACAGCTGGTAGGTGTAAGGCAAAGTCCCATCTTCATAGCTTGGTGGGAACCTGCGGCCGGTATTTGAATAAGGGTCAGGACCAAAACACTGAAGTAATTTGGGATTTCCTGACCTTCGCAATTTCATCACAATGACGAGTGTAACCGTCAGGAGGAACAAAAATGAGATCAAAGCTAAAGCCAACACCAAGTAGAACTGTAAATCAGACTGAGGTGCCGAGTCACCCGATTGGTCGCTCATTTCCGGAAGAGCCTCTTGGAGGTTCTCAGCAAACACCAGGTTGAGAGTCACTGTGGCGGAGAGAGGCGGCTGCCCGTTATCCTTCACCAGGGTGACCAGCCTGTGCTTCACAGCATCTCTCTCCGCAAAGGCGTGGGTTGTCCGGATCTCCCCGCTGTGCAGCCCCATGCTGAAGAGCGTCGGTTCCGTGGCCTGGAGCAGATGGTAGGAGAGCCAGGCATTGTGTCCTGAGTCAGCATCCACCGCCACCACCTTAGTCACCAGATAACCTGCCTCGGCCGAGCGAGGGACCATCTCGAACAAGGCGGAGCCATCGGCTCCCAGGGAAGGGTACAGGATGCGAGGGGCGTTATCATTCCGATCCAGAATAAACACCCTGACGGTGACATTGCTGCTGAGAGGCCGGGACCCGCCGTCTTGGGCCTTCACTTGCACTTCAAACTCCCGGAATTGCTCATAGTCGAAGGAGCGCTGCGCATAGATAGCTCCGGTCTGGGAGTTAATGGAGATGTAGGAGGAGAGAGGCAGCTCCTGGAGATTGCTGCTCAGGATGGAGTAAGTGATTCGGGCGTTCCGGTCCAGATCCCGGTCTGAGGCTTTTACACTGAAAATAGAGCCCCCCGAGGGATTGTTCTCTGGCACATAGGCGGTGTAGGAAGGTTTCTCAAAGACAGGGGCGTTGTCATTGATATCCGAAATCTGCAACAGGATGGTTTTCTGGGTGGAGAGAGGGGGAGAGCCTTTATCTGTGGCTGTGATTGTGATATTGTACTCCGGGGTACTCTCCCTGTCCAGGGTGCTGTATGTGAGGAGCTTGTAGTAACTGTTTGACGAAACCGCTAGTTTAAAAGGCAATTTGTGTTGAATGTGACACGTGACTTCTCCGTTTTCTCCCGTATCTTGGTCACGAACTTTGATCAAAGCTATCACTGTGCCGGATACTGAGTCTTCAGCTACCGGGCTGGACACAGATGTAAACGTCACTTCCGGGGTATTGTCGTTTTCGTCAAGTATTGTTATTTGAACTTTTGAGTGAGCGGACTGGCCACCCCCGTCCCTGGCTTCTACGCCCAACGTGTATTTATGTGTGTCTTCAAAATCTAGAATCCGTGTATTTGTAATTCTTCCTTTCTCAGGATCTAAATAAAATAATGAACGCGCATTATCTGGTATGTTGCTGAATGAGTATGTGATTTGGGCATGTACCCCTTCATCCTGATCCGTGGCTTTCACCTGAAGCACCAAGGAGCCCCGTGGTAGGTTTTCCCTCAGGCTGACTCTGTAGATCTCCTCGGTAAATACGGGGGGATTGTCATTGGCGTCAGTGACATTAACCCTAATCTGAGCAGTCCCGGATCTGACTGGATCTCCCCCATCCACGGCCGACAGGATCAAGTGATGAGAGTTTTGCTTTTCGCGATCCAGAGATTTTTCCAGCACTAATTCTGGGTACTTATTTCCATCCGGGCTCTCCTTCACAACCAGGGTAAAATGCGGGTTCTTGCTGAGTTGGTAATTCTGCACTGAGTTGACCCCAAAGTCTGGATCTTGCGCAGATTCTAGTGGAAACCGCGCACCAGGCAATGCTGATTCAATAACGTCTAAGTCAATGGTGTTTGTCTTGAACCGCGGGGCGTTATCATTAATGTCCTGGATTGCTACATTCACATGGAAAACATTCAAAGGATTTTCCACCACCGTTTCGAGTGTCAGGACACAAAGGGGTGTCTCCCCGCATATCGCCTCCCGGTCTATCCTGCCATTCACATACAGGTTGCCATTTTCCCCATTCACACTGAAGTATTGCTTTTCCGAACTGACACTGAGCTTCCGCTGCTGCAGTTCTCTGGTATTTAATCCCAAATCCTTGGCGAGATTCCCCACAAGGGAACCTTTGGCCATTTCCTCAGTTAGGGAATAACGAAAGTGCTCCGAGACCGCTCGGCAGAACAAAGACAGTAAGAAGGGAAACAACAGTACCTGCCGTGTGACTGCCCGGCTCGGCTCTCGGCGCCTGATTTCCATCCCGGTCTGTGCCAGATTTACTCTCTCCTTTCCTTGTTTGTTTTGGTTACATCAGATGTTTACAAATCCCATCAGGGCAAAGGAATCCGCGGCAGAGGGATAAACGTTCCCGTATTGTGTGTTCTAACGTCCGTTCCCTTTTCTCAGCCGGCCTGCGAAGGTCTCTCTGCTGTTTCCTCTGCGATCCGCGCTGTGTGACGGAGCAATCACACTGCAGGAGGCTCGGATGGATCTCCGGCTCCAGCCCTGGCTCCGCATTGGCCAACAGCGGCACTCCGAGTCTCAACGGGAGAACTGCAATAGCAGCGATCTTATTAAGGCGCCGGTGCAGCTCTACTCACACAATCATGCCTGTTTTGTGTTTTTTTCTTCTAATTTGCATGGAAATGCAAAACATGTAGTAAAGTAAAAGCATTGCCGTGAAATATAAACAATAGTGTTTCTTAACATAAGTATAAATGTAAAATCTAAATGCTTTTTGAATATATGTGTGTATGTGTGTTTGTGTCTATTCACTGATAGTGTAAAACTTAAAATTCTTGAAATTTTTAGCCTTTGTTTACATATATATATGCGTGTATGTGTGGGTGTACGTCTTGGTGTCTGTGTGTGTAATGAATATGTACAAGAACAACAATTTCCATGTAATAACCACATCCTCTGCAAACACTACTATGGGTAAGATTCAGCTAAGCACAGTTCTAAAGTGTTTGACAGAAAGCAATGGTTTTTAAACCGAATGATTGCGGGATCAAAATATAAATCTAAACTCCCGAGCGAAACTATTTTCGTGGTTAGCTCTTATTGTCACTTTTAGGTTATCTTTCCTTCGAAAGTAATCTGCCCACTCAGAGTACACAGGTTGTTTCTAAAAAGTACTAAGAACATTTCTCTTGAGTTGAGCTATAGTGAAAAATCAGGCGCTTTTCTCTCGTAGAACCGCGTTAAAGAACACTTTAATAGTTTTCCAAACATTCCAAAAACTAAACATGAATGGAAAAGTGAACTGAGTCCTAGTGAGCCAATGTATTCAAAAAGTGATGCAAAGACAAAGGAGACCGTCAAATAATGTAAGTATAATCACGTGCCCACTATACAAACATATTTGAGTTAGCCTTTCTTTGATTGCTTTAAACAATGTGTTATGGAAACATATATTACTATTTTAATAAAAAATGCAATAAATGTTAGAATCTTCTCTTTTATTGGACCAACTTCTGTTGGCGAGAGAGACAAGCTTTCGAGCTTACATGGAGCTTTTCTTCTTACCTGAATGCTTGTCTTTCTCACCAACCGAAGGTGGTCCAATAAAAGACAATACCTAACCCATCTTGTCTATCTAATATCCAGGAACCAACTCGGCTACAACACCGCATACAGAATATTTTTGGTAATACTAACTACATGCTATAAAAACATATTATTGTAATGTGTCATCAATTTCTCTCAAATTCTCAAGGCTCAATATAAGAACATTATTATTGCAGGAAATTTAAAAGACTGTCGAAATAGTCTCTTCTTAATCAAATATTTACATAACTTTAGCTTCATGATTATGCATTTCTACCCTGCATTATTTGCAATTCGGAAAGTCAGATGAAATCATATTTGGAGTTAAATACACTGGTTTATAAAAATAAGTTAATATTGAGAACTGTGCTGTCACTGGAACATTTTGCCCTTCAGTAACATTCTTATTCTCTCCGATCTATGTTTCTATGTTTTTAAAAACATAGGAAAATGTCCTTACTTTGTAATATCTGAAGTAAGGTAACTTATATAGTATCACAGATTAAAAGCAGATTCAAGTTTTGAAAAAAACACCGTTTCATGAGAACTGCAAAAGGGAAGTAGGAAATTTGTTTTCCTAAATGGGTTCACAATGTAAATATTATTACATAAAATATATTTATATGTACGTATCCGTCCAATACTCTGAGGACAACATTGACTCCAAACTCAATTCCGAATAGCATGCCAGAGTCTGGTTCAGGTGATCAAAGCTTTAAAAGAAAAACATCTAGTATAACCGAGAATCGATCTCTCTCCCCGACCCACAACATTCTCTCTAATACAGGCCCCCAAACGCTTGATGCACTCAGTAATTCTCTAACGATTAACAGCTACCTATATTTACAAATATAAATCACAAGATTAAGCAGATATTAGTTGACCTGAATGGACGTCTAATCCATGTTATTGTCTAACTTCTCAGTAATTAGAATATGATTCTTTATCTCACAAGAGTGCTGACTAGTCAGAGTATTTGCATAGTTTGGGGAAAGTTGAACTGGCTCTTTCTGGAGTCCGTGGTTAGAGAAACCTCATGTGAGTAGGAGTGAAGAAAAGCTCTGACTCCATCGATCCCCACAAACTGCGAGACGGGAACGCCACTGAAAGTCACACTCGAGGAGTCAAACAGCTGCGAGTTTCTCCACCGGCGGAGCCTCAAGGCCAGTAACACTATGATAAAGATAAAGAACAAGCAGGAAACGGAAGCCACAGCGATCACCAAATACAAGGTGAGGCTGGACTGGGGGTCTGCAGGAGCTGAGAGGCTGCTTAAATCGGAGAGGATTTCGGGGATGCTGTCAGCCACCACCACCGTGACAGTGGTCGTGGCAGAGAGGGGGGGCTGCCCGTTGTCCTTCACTAAAACCACCAGACTTTGCTTGAGGGCATCTCTGTCTACAAAGTAGCGCGCCGTCCTGATCTCTCCGCTGTGGAGTCCCACAGAGAAGAGCCCCGGCTCTGTAGCCTTCAGCAGCAGTAGGAGAGCCAGGCGTTCTGCCTGGAGTCTGCATCCACCGCCACCACCTTAGTGACCAGGTAACCCGGCTCGGAGGAGCGAGGGGCCAGCTCCACTCCCGTGGAGCCATCGGTGGGAAAGGAGGGGTGTAAGATGTGCGGAGTGTTGTCATTCTGATCCAGTATAAAGAGAGTGACGGAGACATTACTGCTGAGAGGTGGGGAACCCCCATCCTGAGCCTGCACTTGGAACCGAATCTCCCGGAACTGTTCGTAATCGAAGGAGCGCAGAGCGTAGAGAGCCCCAGTCTCGGAGTTAATGGAGATGGAGGAGGAGAGCGGAGCTCCCTGGATCTGAGTTCCAGTAATGGAGTTAAAAGCCAGAGAGTCCTGTGGCACCTTTAAGACTAACAGATGTATTGGAGCATAAGCTTTCGTGGGTGAATGCCCACTTCGTCAGATGCATGTAATGGAAATTTCCAGGGGCAGGTATAAATATGCTGGCAAGAATCAGTCTGGAGATAACGAGGTTAGTTCAATCAGGGAGGTTGAGGTCCTCTGCTAGCAGTTGAAGTGTGAACATCAAGGGAGGAGAAATTGCTTCTGTAGTTGCTAGCCATTCACAGTCTTTGTTTAATCCTGATCTAATGGTGTCAAATTTGCAAATGAACTGAAGCTCAGCAGTTTCTCTTTGGAGTCTGGTCCTGAAGTTTTTTTGCTGTAAGATGGCTACCTTTACATCTGCTATTGTGTGGCCAGGGAGGTTGAAGTGTTCTCCTACAGATTTTTGTATATTGCCATTCCTGATATCTGACTTGTGTCCATTTATCCTTTTATGTGGTGACTTTCCAGTTCGGCCAATGTACATAGCAGAGGGGCATTCCTGGCACATGATGGCATATATAACACTGGTGGACGTGCAGGTGAATGAACCAGAGATGTTGTAGCTGATCTGGTTAGGTCCTGTGATGGTGTTGTTGGTGTAGATATGTGGGCAGAGTTGGCATTGAGGTTTGTTGCATGGATTGGTTCCTGAGTTAGAGTTGTTATGGTGTGGTGTGTGGTTGCTGGTGAGAATATGCTTAAGGTTGGCAGGTTGTCTGTGGGTGAGGACTGGCCTGCCTCCCAAGGTCTGTGAAAGAGAGGGATCATTGTCCAGGATGGGTTGTAGATCACTGATGGTGCGTTGGAGAGGTTTAAGCTGAGGACTGTAGGTCCTCAGTGGAGTTCTGTTGGTTTCATCATAAAGGTTGGGGTGCGGGAGGGAGTGCAGGGTGTGGGAGGGGTGTGAGAGGGGGTGCGGTGTGCAGGAAGGGGCTCAGGGCAAGGGATTGGGGCAGAGGAGGGGGGAGGGGTGTATGAGGGGGCTCAGGGAAGGGGGTTGGGGTGCAGGAGGGGTGCAGAGTGCAGGAGGGGGCTCAGGGCAGGGGTTGAGGTGTAGGAGGGATGTTGAGTGCAGGAAGGGGCTCAAGGCAGGGGGTTGGGATGCAGGAGGTGTGCGGGGTATGACAGGGGGCTCAGGGCTGAGAGTTGGAGTGCATGGGGGTGCAGGGTGCCGCAGGGGGCTCAGGGCAGGGAGTTGAGATGCATGGGGGTGCAGGGTGCAGCAGGGGGCTCAGGGCAGGGGGTTGGGGTGCGAGGTGCAGGCAGGGGGCTTAGGGCAGGGAGTTGGGGTGCAGGAGGGGTGCAGGGTGCAGGCAGGGGGCTCAGGGCAGGGGAGTGGAGTGCAGGAGGGGTGCAGGGTGTGGCAGAGCCAGATCTGGCCCGCAGGCATTAGGCTGTCTCTCGGCACACCCGGCACACCCCATGCGCTCTCAGGGAGAAAACAGAGGCTCCTCTCGGGTTATTCTCCATGATGTAGGCAGTGTAGGAAGTTTTATCAAAGAAAGGGGTGTTGTCGCGCGTGTCTAAAATCCGGAGTGGGATCGTGGTGGCTGTAGAAAGAGGAGGAGTCCCATTGTCCGTGGCGGTCACTGTGATGTTGTATGCTGCCACCTGCTCTCTGTCACCAGACTGTAATAATTATCCAACGAATTCCTCAGCTGGAAGGGGAGGTTGCTGGGTGTGGAGCATGTGACAACCCCGTTCTCTCCGGAATCTAGATCTTGCACAGTCAGGGGGGAGAGTCCTCAGGGATCGAGTCGACAAGAGATGAGAGGATTGGTAATCCTGGTCACAATTTTGGATCTGTCGAAAAGGACTCCCCCATCATGGGCTTGCACCTCGATTTCATATAATGCAGCTTCTTCAACATCCATGTTCCCCACGACTGTTAATTCTCCCGTCCTTGAATCCAAGTGGAATGTCCATGCAGCTTTATTAGTTATCTTTCTGATTTGAGTATTAGAACATAAGAACATAAGAATGTCCTTACTGGATCAGACTAAGGGCCAGGTACCCAGAGGGAATGAACAGAACAGGTAATCATCAAGTGATCTACCCTCTGTCGCTCATTCCCAGCTTCTGGCAAACAGAGGCTAGGGACACCATTCCTGACCATCCTGGCTAATAGCCATTGATGGACCTATCCTCCATGAACTTATCTAGTTCTTTTTTAAACCCTATTATGGTCTTGGCCTTCACATCATCTGGCAAGGAGTTCCACAGGTTGACTGTCTTTTGTGTGAAGAAATACTTCCTTTTATTTGTTTTAAACCTGCTGCCTATTAATTTCATTTGGTGACCGCCTAGTTCTTGTGTTATGAGAAGCAGTAAACAACACTTCCTTATCTACTTTCTCTACACCAGACATGATTTTATAGACCTCAATTATATCTCCCCTTAACCATCTCTTTTCCAAGCTGAAAAGTCCCAGTTTTATTAATCTCTCCGCATACAGAAGCTGTTCCATACCCCAAATCATTTTAGTTGCCCTTTTCTGAACCTTTTCCAATTCCAATATATCTTTTTTGAGATGGGGTGACCACATCTGCACATAGTATTCATGATATCGGCGTACCATGGATGTATATAGAGTCAGCATGATATTTTCTGTCCTATAATCTATCCATTTCTTAATTATTCCCAGCATTCTGTTCACTTTTTTAATTGTCGCTGCACATTGAGTGGATGTTTTCAGAGGACTATCCACAATGACTCCAAGATCTCTTTCTTGAGTGGTAACAGCTAATTTATACCCCATCATTTTATATGTATAGTTGGGATTATGCTTTCCAATGTGCATTACTTTGCATTTATCAACATTAAACTTCATCTGCCATTTTGTTGCCCACTCACCCAGTTTTGAGAGATCCTTTCATAGCTCTTCACAGTCTGCTTTGGACTTAACTATCTTGAGTAGTTTTGTATCATCTGCAAATGTTGCCACCTCACTGTTTACTCCTTTTTCCAGATCATTTATGAACATGTTGAATAGGACTGGTCCTAGAACAGACCCCTGGGGGAACACTACTATTTACCTCTCTCCATTCTGAAAACTGACCATTTATACCTACCCTTTGTTTCCTATCTTTCAACCAGTTACCAATCCATGAGAGCACCTTCCCTCTTATCCCGTGGCAGCTTACTTTGCATAAGAAGCTTTGGTGAGGGACCTTGTCAAAGGCTTTCTGAAAATCTAAGTACACTATATCCACTGGATCCCCTTGGTCCACATGCTTGTTGACCCCACTCAAAGAATTCCAGTAGATTGGTGAGGCATGATTTCCCTTTAATAAAACGGTGTTGACTCTTCCTCAACAAATTATGTTCATCTATATGTCTCACAATATTGTTCTTTATTATAGTTTCAACCAGTTTGTCCGGTACTGAAGTCAGACTTACAGGCCTGTAATTGCCAGGATCACCTCTGGAGCTCTTGTTAGAAATTGGCTCACATTAGCTATCCTCCAGTCATCTGGTAAAGAAGCTGATTTAAATTATAGGTTACAGACTACAATTAGTAGTTCTGCAATTTCACATTTGAGTTCCTTCAGAATTCTTGGGTGATTACCACCTGGTCCTGGTGACTTATTGCTGTTTAATTTACCAATTTGTTCCAAAACCTCCTCTAATGATACCTCAATCTGGGACAGTTCCTCAGATCTAAAAAGAATGGCTCAGGTTTGGGAATCTCCCTCATATCCTCAGCTGTGAAGACCAATGCAAAGAATTCATTTAGTTTCTCCGCAATGGCCTTATGGTCCTTGAGTGCTCCTTTAGCACCTTGATCGTCCAGTGGCCCCATTGGTTGTTTAGCAGCCTTCCTGCTTCTAATGTACTTAAAAAAAAATTGCTATTACTTTTTGAGTCTTTGGCTAACTGTTCCTCAAATTCTTTTTTGGCCTTCCTAATTGTATTTTTACGCTTCATTTGCCAGTGTTTATGCTCCTTTCTATTTTCCTCACTAGGATTTAACTTCCACTTTTTAATGGATGCCTTTTTGCCTCTCACTGCTTCTTTTACTTTGTTGTTTAAGCAACATGGTGGCTCTTTTTTGGTTCTCTTACTATGCTTTTTAATTTGGGGTATACATTTAAGTTGAACCTCTATTATGGTGTCTTTAAAAAGTTTCCACACAGCTTGCAGAGATTTCTCTTTTGGCACTGTACTCTTTAATTTCTGTTTAACTAACCTCCTCATTTTTGTGTAGCTCCCCTTTCTGAAATTAAATGCCACAGTGTTGGGTCACTGTGGTGTTTTTCCTACCACACAGATATTAAATTTAATTATATTATGGTCACTATTACGAAACGATCCAGCTATATTCACCTCTTGGACCAGATCCTGTGCTCAACTTAGGACTAAATCAAGAATTGCCTCTCCTCTGGTGAGTTCCAGGACCAGCTGCTCCAAGAAGCAATCATTTAAGGTGACAAGAAACTTTATCTCTGCATCCCAACCGGAGGTGACATGACATTTTACCTCTTGGGGTATTCCTTCACCCGGATCAGTCGCTTTCACTGTCACCATCCTGGACCCCATAGGCATATTTTCTAAAACATTAACTTTGTAGACAGGCTGACTAAAAACTGGTGCATTGTCATTAGCATCGTTAACAATAACACGGATTTGCGCAGTGCCGGACCTGACTGGATCTCCCCCGTCAGTGGCTGTGAGGATTAGATCATGGATCTAGCTTGTTCTTTGCGGTCCAGAGACTTTTCCAGCATCAGTTCTGGAATATTTAATTTCATCTGATCCAGTTTGCACATCCAGAGAGAAATGCCTATTACTGCTGAGGTGGTAGCTCTGGAGAGAATTTATCCCTAAATCTGGGTCTTGCGCCTCCTGAAGGGGAAACCACGATCCCGGTGCTGTTGTCTCACTGATTTTTACTTCCAATTCTTCTGTCTGGAAGAATTGTCTTTAATCTCTGTGATTTCCACTTCAACTCTATAAAGCTTCATTTTTTCTTCAACAATAATCTCAGAATCTTGTACATCTAATAGGGCAATCACAGTCCCAGGTGGACAGTCCTCAGGGACTGAATTGAAGAGAGACCTGATAATAATTTCAAGAGCGTTGTCATTCACATAATTGACCACAATGACAACTTTTGATCTGTCAAAATGGCCTCCCTTGTCATACGCTTGCACCTCAATTTCATATAACGCAGATTCCTCAAAGTTCAGGTTCCCCACAAATGTTATTCTACCCTTTTTTGAGTCCAAGTGGAATATTTTGGAAGCTTTCTCTGTTATTTTACTGAATTAGTATTTTATCTGTTGACTCCTTCATCCAGATTGGTGACTTTTACTGTAACCACCCTGGAACCTTTCTGCAAATTTTCCAAAATGTTCACTTTCTAGACAGGCTCATTAAAAACCGGCACATTGTCATTTGCATCAAGAACTATAATTCTAATTTGCGCAGTGCCAGACCTGATTGGATCCCCCCATGTCTAGCTGTGAGGACTAGATCATGAACAGCTTTTTCTTCTCTGTCCAAAGATTTTTCCAGCACCAATTCAGCATATTTTACTCCATTTGATCCATTTTCCACACCGAGAGAAAAGTGCCTATTACTGCTGAGCTGGTAGCTCTGGAGAGTATTAGTTCCAAAATCTGTGTCCTGTGCTTCTGGAAAAAGAAATTGCGACCCTGGAGCTGTTGTTTCACTATTTTTTATCTCAATTTCTTCTGCTTGGAAGCTGGGAGCATTGTCATTTATATCTGTGATTTCAATTTCAACTCTATAAAGCTTCATTTTATCCTCCACTATAACCTCACTGTTTAATAGACACTCCCTCCAGCCCGTCACAGATCTGCTCTCTGTCTATCCTTTCCGTGGTGAGTAAACGGCCTCTCAAAATTCAAAGCAAAATACCGAGTCCTACCTTTGGAAACAAAGCGGATGCCGGGTCTGAGAGCTGCTTTACATCCAGTCCCAGATCCTTTGCCACATTCCCCATGAAAGATCTTTTCTCCATTTACACCAGAATCAAATAGCAAATCTGCCCAGACACTGCCTTCAAAATGGTAACCAATATAAAGCAGAACAGAGCTCGCCCTTTGCAGTGCCAGAGCCTTGTGTATCTGCCATTCCTGTGGAGATGTGGAGAAGCATCTGATTCTCTGTCAGGGAAAAGGTCTCCATTTAGGTTTTATCTTTGGGTAAATGTTTCCAAAACTGTCAATAATTAAACCAAATCCAATTTCAGCTAATGTTGTTCTTTGCTGTTGTCCAGACCCGCTGTGTGTGTGAATCTGTTCACTCTGTGTTCTGTGCTAAGTATCTGCGGGCTGGGCTGGCTCGATCTCTCATTGCATTTCTCCCCTTGTACGTGAACAGTGCCCCTCAGAGCCTCAACCAATAAATGCAGTATCTCCATGCTGGAAATTTTAAAGCGGTATTTATATTTGAGATTTAATATTGTAAATAAGCCACCTGCTGTTTCTTTGGTAAATATACCTGATGCCGAGGGAAGGAACAAAATGTTGGATGCTGGGGGATCTCACTTTATTCCTTTGAAAGAGTTACTGATAATGGTTGGTGTAGTTTAAATATGGTTGTGTATGAATTAAACATACTCAGATTTTTCTAGACATATCAGATATATGTCTTTTAATCTAACAGTCCATCTGTTTGAATGTCATTCGTGTGGTCACTTGTCATATTCTAATATCCTCTTTTAGTGACTTTATTCCTAACATATACATATATCACATGGAGTAATATTTTGTTCACATCTGAGATATTTTGACTTGGTCAAATCTGCCATTTAAGTTACAGTATTCATTACCAGCTCAGTGGATGAAATAGGAATACAGAAAACATGAGTGCTCACAATGGATGAGCTCTGTAAAATGGGTGACATAAAATAATCTGTACTCCATACATTTTCAATTCTTGTAATTTTAACATTCAGTTAACAATTGAGAATAGAATGAGAGGCTTCATTGAAAATTATACCAGAAAAGGGCAATAATGCATAAATGCAAAATATGAACAGACAAACATGTGTATTTATATACAGATGCCCAACACACACATCTACAGATATATACCACATATCTGGTAGTAATACCAGTTTGACAAACTGCCTACCCATATAATGAATAAAATCACATGATTATTTGGTTTATTCTGCACCTTTGGTCACTGAGACTCACAGACTTCAAGACCAGAAGGCAACAATTGTGATCATCCAGTCTGACCGCCTGCACATTGCAGGCCACAGAACCTCACCCACCCACGGCCTGTGATAGACCCATAATTTCTCACTGAGTTACTGAAGTCCTTAAATTCCTCATGATTTAAAGATTTCAAATAGCAAAGAATCTACCATTTACTCTAGTTTAAACCAGTAAGTGACCCGTGCCCTATGATGCAGAAGTAGGCAACCTTCCCCCCCCCCCATCTCTGCCAATTTGACCCCTGGAAAAATTCCTTCCCAACCTCAAATACGGTGAACAGTAGGATCCTGAGCATGTTGGCAAAACCCACCAGCCATACACCTGAGAAAATATTGTCTGTAGTAACTCAGAGCCCTCCCAATCTAGTGTCCCATCTCCAGCCATTGGGGATATTTGCTACTAGCAGTTGCAGATAGGCCACTTCCCATTGTAGGCTATCTCATCATACCTTCCTTTCCCTAAAATTATCAAGCTCAGTCTTGAAGCCAGTTAGGGTGTTTGCTCCCATTATTCCCCTTGGAAGGCTATTTTAGAACCTCACGCCTCTGATGGTTAGAAATCTTTATCTAATTTCAAGACTAAACGTGTTGAGGGCCAGTTCATATCCATCTGTTCTTGTGTCAATATTGGTGCTTAACTTAAATAACTCCTTTCCCTCCCTGGTATTGATCCTTCTGATGCATTTATAGAGAGCAATCATATCTCCCATCAGTCTTCTTTTGGTTAGGCTAAACAAGCTAAACTCCCAGAATCTCCTGTCAGTATAGATTTCCACTCCTCTAATAATCCTAGTGGCCCTTTTCTGCACCTGTTCCTGTTTGAATTAATCTTTCTTAAACATGGGAGACGAGAACTGCATACAGTATTCCAGATGAGGTCTCACCAGCGCCTTGTATAATGGTAATAACACTTCTCTATGTCTACTGAAAATACCTTGCCTGATGAATCATAGGATTGCATTAGCTTTTTCATGGCTGCATCACTTTGGAGGCTCATAGTCATTCTGTGATTGACCACTAATAACCTCCCTCCAGCCTGACAGTTCTCCTTTCAGTATGGCCTGTTGTCGTCTCCCTTTTAACCAGTTCCTTATCCACCTTTCAATTCTCATATTAATCTCCTTCTTCTCCAATGTAACTAATAATTTCCCATGTGGAACTGTATCAAATGCCTTACTGAAATCCAGGTAGATCTACTGTATTTCCTTTGTCTAAAAAATCAGTTATCTTCTCCAAGAAGGAGATCAGGTTGGTCCGACATGGTTTACCTTTTTCAGAAAACTATGTTGTATTTCATCCGCGTTACCGTTTACCTCTTTGTCATTACCTACTTTCTCTTTCAAAATTTGTGCCAAGACCTTGAATATAATTTAGGTCAAACTCAAAGGCCTGTAGTTTCCTGGATCACTTTCTCGCCTTTCTTATAAATAGGTATATATTAGCAATTTTCTAATCATAGGTCATGACCCCCAAGTTTACAGATTCATTCAGTTGCACTCTGTCCATCAGCTTGCAGACAGAAGGCAAGAGTCAATGCTCCGGCTGTTGGAGCATCAAACTGATATGCTCCAGCATATGGTTGATCTGCAGGAAAGGGCAGCAGGAGCAGAGACTGCCACTACAGCCCCTGTGTAACCAACAGCCCTCCTCCCCAAGTTCCATAGCCTCCTCACCAAGACGCCCAAGAACACAGTGTGGGGACCTCCGGCCACCCAGTCACTCCACCCCAGATGATTGCCCGAGCATCAGAAGGCTGGCCTTCAATAAGAGTTAAAGTTTTAAAATGCAGTGTGTCCTTTTCCTTCCCTCCTCCCCCACCCATCCCGGGCTACCTTGGCAATTATCCCCCTAGTTGTGTGATGACTTAATAAAGAATGCATGAATGTGAAGTAACAATGACTTTATTGCCTCTGCAAGCGGTGCTCGAAGGGGGAGTGGTTTTTGGTTTCCAGGGAAGTAGAGTGAACCGGGTGAGGGGGTGGGGCAGAGGGTTCATCAAGGAGAAACAAACAGAAGTTTCATACCATAGCCTGGC
The DNA here is from genome assembly GCF_027887155.1 of Malaclemys terrapin pileata. Lineage (NCBI taxonomy): Eukaryota > Metazoa > Chordata > Testudines > Emydidae > Malaclemys > Malaclemys terrapin. Next base: position 38,291,734 of record NC_071512.1, on the reverse strand, counting down.
CAGTCACAAAACTCATTTTCAAAGCTTTCCTGATGCGCACCGCGCCCTGCTGTGCTCTTCTAACCGCCCTGGTGTCTGGCCGTGTGTAATCAGCGGCCAGGCGATTTGCCTCAACCTCCCACCCCGCCATAAATGTCTCCCCCTTACTCTCACAGATATTGTGGAGCGCACAGCAAGCAGCAATAACAATGGGGATATTCTTTTTGCTGAGGTCTGAGCGAGTCAGTAAGCTGCACCAGCGCACTTTTAAACGTCCAAATGCACATTCCACCACCATTCGGCACTTGCTCAGCCTGTAGTTGAACAGGTCCTGACTATTGTCCAGGCTGCCTGTGTACGGCTTCATGAGCCATGGCATTAAGGGGTAGGCTGGATCCCTAAGGATAACTATAGGCATTTCAACATCCCCAACGGTTATTTTCTGGTCCGGGAAGAAAGTCTCTTCCTCCAGCTTTCGAAACAGACCAGAGTACCTGAAGACGCGAGCATCATGTACCTTTCCTGGCCATCCCATGTTGATATTGGTGAAACGTCCCTTGTGATCCACCAGGGCTTGCAGCAGCATTGAAAAGTACCCCTTGCGGTTTATGTACTCGGTGGCTTGGTGCTCCGATGCCAAAATAGGGATATGGGTTCCGTCTATCGCCCCACCACAGTTTGGGAATCCCATTGCAGCAAAGCCATCCACTATGGCCTGCACGTTTCCCAGAGTCACTACCCTTGATATCACCAGGTCTTTGATTGCCCTGGCAACTTGGATCACAGCAGCCCCCACAGTAGATTTGCCCACTCCAAATTGATTCCCGACTGACCAGTAGCTGTCTGGCGTTGCAAGCTTCCACAGGGCTATCGCCACTCGCTTCTCAACTGTGAGGGCTGCTCTCATCCTGGTATTCTGGCACTTCAGGGCAGGGGAAAGCAAGTCACAAAGTTCCATGAACGTGCCCTTACGCATGCGAAAGTTTCGCAGCCACTGGGAATCGTCCCACACCTGCAGCACGATGTGGTCCCACCAGTCTGTGCTTCTTTCCCTGGCCCAGAATCGGCGTTCCACGGCATGAACCTTCCCCAGTAACACCATGATTTGCACATTGCTGGGGCCTGTACTTTGTGAGAGGTCTATGTCCATATCAATTTCCTCATCACTCTTGTCGCCGCGCTGCAATCGCTTCCTCGGCTGGTCCTGGTTTTGCTTTGGCATGTCCTGGCTCTGCATATACTCCAGGACAATACGCGTGGTGTTCATAGTGCTCATAATTGCCGCGGTGATCTGAGCGGGCTCCATGATCCCAGTGCTATGGCGTCTGGTCTGAAAAAAGGCGCGAAACTAGTATCTGATGGATGGAGGGAGGGAGAGGCGAGTGACGACATGGCGTATAGGTACAGGGAATTAAAATCAACAAAGGTGGCTGTGCATCAGGGAGAAACACAAACAACTGTCACACAGAATGGCCCCCCCAAAGATTGAACTCAAAACCCTGGGTTTAGCAGGCCGTTGATTTCACGGAGGGAGGGGGAAGCAAATGAATACAGAACAAATCTATTTTTTACATCTTAAGCTGGCAGACGACGGTGCAGCATGACTGATAGCCCTCGGCATCTTCTGGGTGCTTGGCATAAAATAGCATACTATGACTGATAGTCATCATCGTTGAGACTGCCCAGGTGCCCATGACTGACAGCCACTGCAGTACAATGACGACGGATACCAGTCATAATATACCATCTTCTACCAAAAGGCAAGGGGCTGCTTTTGTGTGCAATGCAGCCCCACGTCTGCCAGCACCCAGATCACCGATGAAGGCTACCAGTCATACTGCACCATCTACTGCCAAAAGGCAATTAGCTGCTGCTGTGTAGCAATGCAGTACCACGTCTGCCGGCACCCAGAGGACATATGGTGACAGTGAGCTGAGCTGAGCGGGCTTCATGCTTGGCGTGGTATGTTGTCTGCACAGGTAACCCAGGTAAAAAGGCGCGAATCGATTGTCTGCCGTTGCTCTGACGGAGGGGGAGGTGACTGACGACATGTACCCAGAACCCCCTGCAACACTGTTTTGCATCATTCAGGCATGGGGATCTCAACCCAGAATTCCAATGGGCGGCGGAGACTGCGGGAACTGTGGGATAGCTACCCATAGTGCAACGCTCCGGAAGTCGACGCTAGCCTCGGTATTGTGGACGCGGTCCGCCGACTTCATGCACTTAGAGCATTTTATGTGGGGACACACACAATCGGCTGTATACAACTGATTTCTATAAAACCGGCTTCTATAAATTCGACCTAATTTCGTAGTGTAGACATACCCTAAGGCTCGCCACCTGGGGATCCTGAAGGGCTGTAAGTAGATACATGTTACGGAAAAGGAGAGACTTTCACATTCCCATTGGGAATCAAAGCTTGCTCTTAACTCTGAAAGTGGCACAAAGAAATTTCCCCAAAATATGACATTTGTATGTATATGAAGGCGTTTGGAGGATATTTCTAAATATTTGTATAACTCCTTGTGAACACTGAATATTGGCTCAGGGTAGCTAAGAGAAATCTGGTGTTACAACTGCAAATAAAGAAAAATTGCCCTATAATATTTTTATAATCTCACCAATATTTGGAAAAGTGTTTTTCCCCTTTAAATAGTATGGCATATCCAAAATAACTAATAGTGTTATGTAAAGATTTTATCATCACTTACTTAGCATGATACATCAAGGCTCTGCCACTGTTGAGTAATAAAATCCTAAAAACATATGCCATTAAAACATCTATATCACACCACTACCCAACACAATGCTATAATAGAAAGACATTACCCAAAGAACAAGAGTATCTTTCTATACTTGCAGCTATAGCAACTACCCAAGATCTTACAGAATCATAGAATTGTAGGACTTGAAGGGACTTCTAGAGGTCATCTAGTGCAATCCCTTGCACTCATGGCTGGACTAAGTATTATCTAGACCATCCCTGGCAGCTGTTTGTGTAACCTGGTCTTAAAAATCTCCAACGGTGGAGATTCCATAACCCCGCTAGGCAATTTTTTAACCACACTGACAATTAGGAAGTTTTTCCTAATGTCCAATGTAACCTGCCTTTGCTGCAATTTAAGACCATTGCTTCTTGTCCTAGCCTCAGAAGTTAAGGAGAACAATTTTTCTCCCTACTCTTTGTAACAAACTTTTATGTACTTGAAAACTTTTATGTCCCCTTTCAGTCTTCTCTTCTCCAGACTAAACAAACCCACTTTTTTCAATCTTCCCTCATAGATCATGTTTTCTAGACCCAGGGGTTGGCAACGTTTGGCACACGGCTCACCAGGGTAAGCACCTTGGCGGGCCGGACCAGTTTTATTTACCTGCTGACGTGGCAGGTTTGGCCGATCGCGGCCCCCACTGGCCGCGGTTCGCTGTCCCGGGCCAATGGGGGTGGTGAGGAGCGGCGGCCAGCACATCGCTCGCCCGCGCTGCTTCTCGCCGCCCCCATTGGCCCGGGACGGCGAACCGTGGCCAGTGGGGGCCGCGATCGGCCGAACCTGCCACGTCAGCAGGTAAATAAAACTGGCCCGGCCCGCCAGGGTGCTTACCCTGGCGAGCCACGTGCCAAACGTTGCCAACCCCTGTCTAGACCTTTAATAACTTTTGTTGCTCTTCTCTGGACTTTCTCCATTTGTTCACATCTTTCCTGAAATATGGCACCCAGAAATATACCAGTTGAAGCTAATCCATGCCGAGTAGAGTGGAAGGATTACTTCTCATGTCTTGCTTACAACACTCCTGCTAATACATCTGTGATGCATGGCGAGAAAGGGTTAAACATCCTGCAAAATAAATAACTGTCAAAAGACATGTGGGGAGATAATGTTTGTGTTTTTGTGTATTTTGTGTATGAATCGGGTTGACTATGTAATCAACCGTCCCTATCCATTCTGTATTCTGATAATTCAGAGGTCAAAAGAACATCCTATCATTTAAATGAATTGTAAACATGGGATATCTCGGTATTCATCTCTCTTTGAAATGTACTGTGAATGGTGGAGAAACAAGCAAATGGCCTTATGTTAATTCATATAGCTACGTACTGGTGATGGACCTCCTTCAAAGTCATTCTAATTACCTTTTGTTCCCTGAGGAACTCCAATTTGTCAAAAGACATAAACTTGTATAAAATATCCTTGGGTCCTGATTCTGTCATCTCAGGGCTTGGCTACACTGGCAATTCACAGCGCTGCACTTGCTGCACTCAGGGGTGTGAAAAAACACACCCCCTGAGCGCAGCGAGTGCAGTGCTGTAAAGCGCCAGTGTAATCAGCGCCTGCAGCGCTGCACGCTTGCTCGCAGCGCTGCAAGCTATTCCCCTCGGAGAGGTGGAGTACTTGCAGCTACACTCATGCTTCACACTCATGCTTCACAGCGCTGCCGCGGTAGCGCTGCCACAGCAGCGCTGTGAATCCGCGAGTGTAGCCAAGGCCTCAGATCTGCTTAGGCTTCATCAGGGGAAGTTTGAATCGCAAGACTGAGGTCCCAGTTATTCTGGTGTACCCTGAATATGAGATTTTGACATTGGACTATAACCTATGAACTATTTCTGAAAGAACTCTTTGCAACTACAAAGCTCACCATCTCTGCTATGAATATGAACCTCAATTAATTGAACTCATGTCTGTATGTATATTGATCTTTTAACCATAATCTCTCTCTCTCTTTTTTTTAATACATTTTAATTTAGTTAATAAGAATTGGCTGCAGTGTGTATTTGGGTAAGATTTGAAACAGTCATTAACCTGGGAGATAATGTGTCCGATTCTTTGGGATTGGAAGAACCTTTTCTTTTATATGATAAAATAAGATTTACAGAAATTTTCATCATATTTGACGTGAGTACCTGGATGGAGGCCTGAGGCTGAATCACTTTAAGGGAACTGTGTTGTTTGGACTTCTGAGTAACAGTAAGGTAATAAAGAAGCTGTTTTATATTGGTTTGGTGAATCTAAGTATTGGAATATCCACCAGCTTTATGGGGATTGTCTGCCCCATTCTTTACAGTTCACCCTAATTGAATGACCATAGTTGGCTCCCCACTAGGACCCTGGTCACAACATCCCAGAATGATGTTCACTTTTTTTTGCCACAGCGTTACACTTTTGACTCATATTTAGCTTAAGATCCACTATGACCCCTAGATCCCTTTCTGCAGTCCCCTTTCTAGACAGTCATTTCCCATTTTGTATGTGTGCAACTGATTGTTCCTTCCTAAGTGGAGTACTTTGCATTTGTCCTTATTAAATGTCATCCTATTTACTTCAGATTATTTCTCCGGTTTGTCCAGATCATTTTGAATTTTAATCCTATCCTCCAAAGCACTTGCAACCCCTCCCAGCTTGGTAGCATCCACAAACTTTATAAGTATACTCTCTATGCCATTATCTAAATAATTGATGAAGATATTGAACAGAACCAGATCCAGAACTGATCCTTGTGGGAACCCATTTGATACGCCCTTCCAGGTTGACTGTGAATGACTGATAACTTCTCTCTAGGAATGGTTTTCCAACCAGTTATGCATCTACATTATAGTAGCTCCATCTAGGTTGTATTTACCTGGTTTGTTTATGAGAAGGTTATGCGACACAGTATCAAAAGCCTTACTAAAGTTAAGATATACCACATGTACCACTTCCCCACTACTCACAAGGCTTGTTACACTGTCAAAGAAAGATATTAGATTGGTTTGACACAGTTTGTTCTTGACAAATCCATCCTGACTGTTACTTAGCACCTTATTATCTTCTAAATGTTTGCAAATTGATCGCTTAATTATTTGCTCCATTATCTTTCCAGGTACTGAAGTTAAGCTGACTGGTCTGTAATTCCCCAGAATGTCCTTATTTCTCTTTTTTAGATTGGCACTATATTTGCCCTTTTCCAGTCCTCTGGAATCTCTCCCATCTTCCATGACTTTTCAAAGATAATTGCTAATGGATCAGATATCTCTTCAGTCATCTCCTTGAGTATTCTAGGACAGTGTCTCTCAACCTTTCCAGACTACTGTACCTCTTTCAGGAGTCTGATTTGTCTTGCGTCACACCCCAGACACACCCCAAGTTTCATCTCACTTAAAAACTTACAAAATCAGACATAAAAATACAAGTATCACAGCACACTATCACTGAAAAAATGCTTACTTTCTATTTTTACCATATAATTATAAAATAAATAAATTGGAATATAAATATTGTACTTACATTTCAGTGTATAGTATACAGAGCAGAATAAACAAATAATTGTCTATGAAATTTTAGTTTGTACTGACTTTACTAGTGCTTTTTATGTAGCCTGTTGTAAAACTAGGCAAATGTTGATGTACCCCCGGAAGACCTCTGAGTACCCCTCATTGAGGACCACTGTTCTCAGGCCCTGGTGATTTGAAAACATCTAACTTGTCTAAATAATTTTTAATTTGTTCTTTTCCTATTTTAGCCTCTGATTCTTCCTCATTTTTACTGGCATTCACTATATTAAATGTCCAGTCACTACTAACCTTTTTGGAGAAAACTGAAACAAAAATGTAATTTAGCACTTCTGCCATTTCCACATGTTCTGTTATTGTCCTCCCCCCATTGAGTAATGGGCTTATCTTGTCCTTGGTCTTCCTCTTGCTTCTAATGTATTTGTAGAATGTTCTCTTGTTATTCTTTATGTCTTTGGCTAATTTAATCTTATTTTGTGCCTTGGCCTTTCTAATTTTATCCCTACATACTTGTGTTATTTGTTTATATTCACCCTTTATAATTTGACCCAGTTTCCACTTTTTGTAGGACTCTTTTTTTTTTTTTTTTTTTTTTTTTTGAGTTTCAGACTTTTGAAGATCTCCTGCTTAAGCTAGGGTGATCTCTTGCCATACTTCCTATTTTTCCTACACAGTGGGATAGTTTGCTCTTGTGCCCTTAATAATAATGTCTCTTTGAAAAACTGCCAACTCTCTTGAACTCTCTTCCCCCTTAGACTTGCTTCCCAAGGGATCTTACCTACCAACTCCCTAATTTTGCTACAATGTGCTTTCTTGAAATCCATTATCTTTTTTTTGCTGTTTTTCCTCCTACCATTCCTTAGAATCATGAACACTACCATTTCATGATCACTTTCACCTAAGCTGCCTTCCACTTTCAAATTCTCAACCAGTTCCTCCCTATTTGTCAAAATCAAATCTAGAATACCTTCTCTCCTAGAAGCTTTGTACACCCTCTGGAATAAAAAAAAGTTTCCAATAGGTTCCGAACATGTAGGACAATCTGTGCCCTGGAACGTTAAACGAGGCTCAGTTATTCAAAAGAAGCATTTTGAAAAGTATTTCAAAAATACATGTTTCAGTTAGACAGCTTTCATATTTTTCTCTACTATCAGAAAAAAAGCAGATCTTAAAGAAGATACTTAATGTTTCTGGAAAATGCATTTATTCCAAGGAAAGCTTTTGAAATTGGAGGAAAGACGCTATTCCCTTGAAAGTAAGAACTGTCTTTCAGTTAAAGCAATGGAAAGGGATTTAGGAGGTATGACTTTTATCCTCGGCTTACTTAATACTTCATTCCTGACTTGCCACCGCTCAGTTACTCCCATTATACCTCACATACTCGTGTAAAATGGAAATAACTTTCTCTGCCTTGCAGGGATGTTGTGACAATAAATTCATTCATACTTTGAGACCACGGATAATATGAGGATGACGGAAAGACACCTACTCTTTCACAATAAAAACCTGTTCTGCAAAGATATCATGTAAACAATGAAAACAGAAGCTCACCTCCCCAGTAATCTCCGTCTCAGCCTGTAAACTGCTACATCCATTGCCAATAAATGGCATCCCAGAGCTGTCACTGCACAGAATATTCTCTGCCATTTGGGCATTGGGTTTCAGGAAGGTACATTTATTCCTCGTTAAATCTGAGGACAAACACAGCTGGTAGGTGTAAGGCAAAGTCCCATCTTCATAACTTGGTGGGAACCTGCGGCCGGTATTTGAATAAGGGTCAGGACCAAAACACTGAAGTAATTTGGGATTTCCTGACCTTCGCAATTTCATCACAATGACCAGTGTAACTGTCAGGAGGAACAAAAATGAGATCAAGGCTAAAGCCAACACCAAGTAAAACTGTAAATCAGACTGAGGTGCCGAGTCACCCGATTGGTCGCTCATTTCCGGAAGAGCCTCTTGGAAGTTCTCAGCAAACACCAGGTTGAGAGTCACTGTGGCGGAGAGAGGCGGCTGCCCGTTATCCTTCACCAGGGTGACCAGCCTGTGCTTCACAGCATCTTTGTCCGCAAAGGCGCGGGCTGTCCGGATCTCCCCGGTATGCAGCACCATGCTGAAGAGCGCCGGTTCCGTGGCCTGGAGCAGATGGTAGGAGAGCCAGGCATTGTGTCCTGAGTCAGCATCCACCGCCACCACCTTAGTCACCAGATAACCTGCCTCGGCCGAGCGAGGGACCATCTCGAACAAGGCGGAGCCATCGGCTCCCAGGGAAGGGTACAGGATGCGAGGGGCGTTATCATTCTGATCCAGAATAAACACCCTCACGGTGACATTGCTGCTGAGTGGCGGGGACCCGCCGTCTTGGGCCTTCACTTGCACTACAAACTCCCGGAATTGCTCGTAGTCGAAGGAGCGCTGCGCATAGATAGCTCCGGTCTGGGAGTTAATGGAGATGTAGGAGGAGAGAGGCAGCTCCTGGAGGTTGCTGCTCAGGATGGAGTAAGTGATTCGGGCGTTCCGGTCCAGATCCCGGTCTGAGCCTTTTACACTGAATATAGAGGCCCCCGAGGGATTGTTCTCTGGCACATAGGCGGTGTAGGAAGGTTTCTCAAAGACAGGGGCGTTGTCATTGATATCCGAGATCTGCAACAGGATGGTTTTCTGGGTGGAGAGAGGGGGAGAGCCTTTATCTGTGGCTGTGATTGTGATATTGTACTCCGGTGTCCTTTCCCTGTCCAGGGTGTTGTCTGTGAGGAGCTTGTAGTAACTGTTTGACGAAACCGCTAGTTTAAAAGGCAATTTGTGTTGAATGCGACACGTGACTTCTCCGTTTTCTCCCGCATCTTGGTCACGAACTTTGATCAAAGCTATCACTGTGCCGGGTACTGAATCTTCAGCTACCGGGCTGGACACGGATGTAAACGTCACTTCCGGAGCATTGTCGTTTTCGTCAAGTATTGTTATTTGAACTTTACATTGAGCTGTTTGCCCACCCCCATCCCTGGCTTCTACCCCCAACATGTATTTATGTATGTCTTCAAAATCCAAATTCCCTATATTTGTAATTCTGCCGTTCTCAGGATCTAAATGATATACTTTACGAGCATTTTCCGGAGTGTTGCTGAATGAGTATGTGATTTGGGCATGTACCCCTTCATCCTTATCCGTGGCTTTCACCTGAAGCACCAAGGAGCCCCGTGGTAGGTTTTCCCTCAGGCTGACTCTGTAGATCTCCTCGGTAAATACGGGGGGATTGTCATTGGCGTCAGTGACATTAACCCTAATCTGAGCAGTCCCGGATCTGACTGGATCTCCCCCATCCACGGCCGACAGGATCAAGTGATGAGAGTTTTGCTTTTCGCGATCCAGAGATTTTTCCAGCACTAATTCTGGGTATTTATTTCCCTCCGGGCTCTCCTTCACAGCCAGGGCAAAATGCGGGTTCTTGCTGAGTTGGTAATTCTGCACTGAGTTGATCCCCGTATCTGGATCTTGAGCAGATTCCAGTTGAAATCGCGTACCCGGTAGTGCTAACTCATTGATTTCTAAACCAATGTTACTCTTCATGAACCGCGGGGCATTATCATTAATGTCCTGGATTGCTACATTCACATGGAAAACATTCAAAGGATTTTCCACCACCGTTTCGACTGTCAGGACACAAAGGGGTGTCTCCCCGCATATCGCCTCCCGGTCTATCCTGCCATTCACACACAAGTTGCCATTTTCCCCATTCACACTGAAGTATTGCTTTTCCGAACTAACACGGAGCTTCCGCTGCTGCAGTTCTCTGGTATTTAATCCCAAATCCTTGGCGAGATTCCCCACAAGGGAACCTTTGGCCATTTCCTCAGGTAGGGAATAACGAAAGTGCTCCGAGACCGCCCGGCAGAACAAAGACAATAAGAAGGGAAACAACAGTACCTGCCGTGTGACTGCCCGGCTCGGCTCTCGGCGCCTGATGTCCATCCCGGTCTCTGTCAGATTTACTCTCTCCCTTCCTTGTTTTGGTTACATCAGATGTTTACAAATCCCATCAGGGCAAAGGAATCCGCGGCAGAGGGGTAAACGTTCCCGTATTGTGTGTTCTAACGGCCGTTCCCTTTTCTCCGCCGGACTGCGAAGGTCTCTCTGCTGTTTCTTCTGCGATCCGCGCTGTGTGACGGAGCAATCACACTGCAGGAGGCTCGGATGGATCTCCGGCTCCAGCCCTGGCTCCGCATTGGCCAACAGCGGCACTCCGAGTCTCAACGGGAGAACTGCAATAGCAGCGATCTTATCAAGGCGCCGGTGCAGCTTAGTCGTTTTATTTATTAATTATTAATATTATTATCATCTAAAGAATATACTCAAATTGTAAAGCACTGTACATTTCTTGTTAAATGTAAACATCTGCATCCCAGAGCAAAACTATACATATATTCTCCAAATTTTTTTGTAGATATATCTCTATATATGTGGAAGCTATAATATGAAATCTTGTCCTTTTCTACAAACTAATCCTTTTGATTTAGTATAGAAAAAATAGCTGTCTGGTGAATCTAAAAAATGAATACGGATAATTTATAGTTCTAATTATTTTTAAACTATATCAAACGAGTAGATAGAAGAACTTTCCAACACTTGCAAAAAGTTCTCGTTTATAAACCACAATCCTCAAATATCCACGTTCACACATATGCGTGGAATCCAGCAAGTGATAATTGTGAAATATTTGACAGAAAGAATTATTTTCTTAATTGAGAAGAGCGGGAACGATTGCAGGTTTATATATCCGATTTAGCATCATAAGTAAAATCCATTTCACACTCACATATATGTCCATTTTAAGCTTCTCTTTTTTTCCCGAAAGAAATCTGCCCATTAAAAATGTACAACTACAAAAAGAAGATGAAGAAGGCGGCTCCGCTCTCCTAAGTGATACTGTACTTAAAAGCTAGGTTCTCTCATAAATCCTAATAAACAAAATAAAAGGAGTCCGGAAGAACCCTTAAGCGTTCCATATATAATGCATACCTAAAATCGTGGGAATGTTCTCTTGAAAACCCTGTATACAAAAGCTTTTCCGTGATGCAAATCTAAACTAGGAGAATCAATCATGTCAGCACAAATCAGACGTAAAATTAGTACTATACACCCATTATACCAACATATTTCAAGTCAGTTAAGAATTTATCTGTATTAATATACAGTGCTATAGAAGCACGTAGTTTTTTAAAAGCATAACAAAGAAGAAGTAAAATATTCTGTCTGAAATGTTGAAGTAATTAGTCATAAATAAAGGATTCTATAACGTTAGTTTCTGGATTATGTATTTCTAGTCTCTCTCTGTATATAAAGAAAAATAGTAAAACCTAAAACTTCAAAACCAAAACCCTCCCTAAAGAACAGTATTTACTCCGAAAAGGGAGGGAAGCCAGACAACAGGAAGTCCAGTTGGGACTTCGCTATTAATTTTATGTGGAAGATATTCAGATAATACGATGCTATGTGGCAGCAGAACAGCGATAGATAGATAGATAGATAGATAGATAGATAGATAGATAGATATTGCAATAAAGAAAGTGATCTAACTGCAGGCTTCCAGATTTTGATGCACATTTCAATGTAAACCATATTATTATTCAGAGTTATGATAACTTTCCCACAAATTGGGAGACGGGAACTCTCGAGGAGTCAAACAGCTGCGAGTTTCTCCACCCGCGGAGCCTCAGGGCCAGAAACACTATGATAAAGGTAAAGAACAAGCAGGAAACGGAAGCCACAGCGATCACCAAATACAAGGCGAGGTTGGACTGGGGGTCTGCAGGAGCTGAGAGGCTGCTTAAATCGGAGAGGATGTCGGGGATGCTGTCAGCCACCACCACCGTGACAGTGGCCGTGGCAGAGAGAGGGGGCTGCCTGTTGTCCTTCACTAAAACCACCAGACTTTGCTTGAGCGCATCTTTGTCGAGAAAATAGCGCGCTGTCCTGATCTCTCCGCTGTGGAGTCCTACAGAGAAGAGCCCCGGCTCTGTGGCCTTCAGCAGCTGGTAGGAGAGCCAGGCGTTCTGCCCGGAGTCTGCATCCACCGCCACCACCTTAGTGACCAGGTAACCCGGCTCGGAGGAGCGAGGGGCCAACTCCACTCCCGTGGAGCCATCGGTGGGAAAGGAGGGGTGTAGGATTTGCGGGGTATTGTCATTCTGATCCAGTATAAAGAGAGTGACGGAGACATTACTGCTGGGAGGTGCGGAAACCCCCATCCTGCACTTGGAACCGAATCTCCCCGAACTGTTCGTAATCGAAGGAGCGCAGAGCTTAGAGAGCCACATCCGAAGAAGTGGGCAGTAGCCCACGAAAGCTTATGCTCTAATAAATTTGTTAGTCTCTAAGGTGCCACAAGTACTCCTGTTCTTTTTGCGGATACAGACTAACACTGGCTGCTACTCTGAAACCAGTCTCGGAGTTAATGGAGATGGAAGAGCCCAGAGGAGCTTCCGGGATCTGACCCAGGGTAACCCAGTAAGTGACTGGCGTTTTCTCTCTTCCCCCATGTGATGTTGTATTTTGCCATCTGCTTCCTGTCCAGGGCTCGGTCTGTCACCAGACTGTAATAATTATCGAAGGGTTTCTTCAGCTGGAAGGGGAGGTTGCTGGATATGGAGCACCTGACCTCCCCGGTCTCTCCTGAATTTGGATCTTGCACAGTTAAAAGGGTGATCATAGTCCCGTGGGGAGAGTTCTCGAGGATCGAGCTGGTAAGAGACCTGAGAGCGATTTCCGGAGCGTTGTCATTCACATTACGGACCGCAACGACAACTTTTGATCTTTCAAAAAGAACTTCCCGTCATGAGCTTCCACTTCAATTTCATATCACGCAGATTCCTCAAAGTCCAGGTTCCCCACAAGTGTTAGATCTGCCGTCTTCGAGTCCAAGTGGAAGCTTTATCAGTTATCTTTCTAACTGAATATTGCATTTCTTTATTGATTCCTTCATCAGGATCAGGCGCTTTCACTGTCACCGCCCTGAACCCTATAAGACACATTTTCCAGAACACTCAGGTTGTAGACCGACTGCCTAATACTGGCGTATTGTCATTTGCAGCCTCAACAATAACTCTGATAATGCGAAATGCCAGACCTAACGGGATCTCCTCCGTCAGTGGTTGTAAAGGTTAGATTGTAAACCTAACCTCTATATATTGTAAAGTTCGTTCTTCTCTGTCCAGCCACTTTCCCAGCACCAATTCGGCATATTTAACTCCATCGGATCCACTTTGCACAACCAGAGAGAAACGCCTATTCGTGCTCAGTTGATAGCCCTGGAGAGACATAATGCCCATATGTGGGTCCTGCGCCTCCTGAATTGGGAATCGGGTCCTCGCCACTGTTAACTCTCTGACTTTTAACTCCAGTTCCTTCGTTTGGAAGCTGGGAGAATTATCGTTAATACATTTTATTTCAATGTCAGTTTCATAAAGTTTCATTTTATCCTCCACTTTAGCCTCAAATTTAACAAACAGTTCTCCATCCGGTGAGCAGACCTGCTCTCTGAGTATCCTTTCCGTGCAGATTAAACGGCCACTCTTAAAATTCAAAACAAATACTGAGTCCTACTTCTTCGCACAATGCGTACTCTGCGGTCTGAGAGCTCTTTTATATCCATGCCCCGCAGATCATTTGTGATGTTCCTCACGAAAGAGCCTTTCTCCATTTCCTCCGGAATCGAATAACGAATCTCCCCAGAAATTGATTCCCAAACAGTAACCAATATAATGCAAAACAGGGCTCACCCTTCGCAGTGTCGTTGCTTATATGTTTCTATTCTGTCACTCTCATGTTGATGTGGCAATGCCGCCCATTCTCCTCTGGGAATGTCTCTGTCTGATTTTATATTTGGCCGACTGTTTCCGACAGTATCACTTGTTAAATCATAAACTGTTTCCATCGAATATCGCCCTTTACGATTCCACCCAGACCCGCTGAGTGACAGGACCGGCTCCAGGGTTTTTGCCACCCCAAGAGCGCAAGCAAAAAAAAAAGCTGCGATCGCGATCTGCGGCGGCAATTAGACCAGAGGTCATTCGCTCCCAGCGGGACCCTCCGCCGAATTGCCCCCAAATAGTTGGACGTGCCACCCTTCTCCGGAGAGGCCGCCCCAAGCACCTGCTTGGCAAGCTGGTGCCTGGAGCCTGCTCTGCTGAGTGAGAGAGTCTGACCTGTGTTCTGGGCTGCGACACATGGGGTGGAGATGGCCGGATCTCTCCTGGCGTTAGTCTGCCTGATTGGTGAACAGCAGAGTTCAGAGTCTCAACCAGTAACTGCAGAAGTTCTGTGCTGGAGTTTTTCGATTGGTATTTATATCAAACAATAACGACATACGCTCCCTGCAAGTTTTTAATTTGATATTTTAAAATGTGAATAAGCTACTTTTCACTTTTATATAAATAGGAGAGTCTACTGGCACATAAAGAATGAACAAAGGTATTGCTGGTGCAGAATCTCTTATTTTACATACAAATATTGTAATAATATGTTGCGTAATTTTAATATGGTTGTGCATGAATTTTACACACACACATTTGTTTATAATGATCATGTGTATGTCACCTTGACAGATTGGTCCTTCAGTCCTCATATAGATTACACCGATCACAACACATCTTCCAGTCTTCTCTTATCCTGGCCTTGCTGCTCCATGTTCAGCAATACCTTTTCACCATAAAATCTTCCCATCCCTTTGGAGATTGGCCTAGTGGTCATTTCAGTTCCCAGGGGTACCATTTGGCAACAGCTGCAGTCCACTGATTGTCACTGAGCCCAGTTACATGCCGGACCTATCACATTTTATTGTACCTGCTTTCAACAACGACTTCCTGAACTCCGCTCTGCTGTCTGATCACTTCATTGGGGAGTTGGTCATGGATTGAAATCCCCCAAATTCCATGTATATGCAAATATCTTTTACCTGGATATGATATTCTTCCACCTTACTGTCATCTGTGCCTTTCATTTGGGCACTGTGCAATTGTTAAACAGTGCTGCCCAATTTTAGCAACCTTCTTTCTGGTTTGTACAGCTGCAGCTGTAAATACTATTTATTTTAAGATAGTATTTATTTGTTCAAATGTTATTCATAAAATTAATTAGCAGTTCAATTGATGATAATGATAGGAGCTCAGCAACAAACAAGAGGCAGGGATGTTGGAACAATTTGTATAGTGGGGGTGCTGAGAGCCATTGAACCAAACTGTAAACCCTGTATATGATGGAAACCACTTCAAGCCAGGGAAGACACCCATCTACACTGAATGGATTGTCCTGTAAATATTCTGTCTGGGTATAGGTAATGGCTTCCTGCTATGACTAAGTGAAGTCATGCATGGACATGTGACTTGCCCATGTGACTCCAAACAATATCTTGTCACCTGTGATTTTCCACTAGCTGTGCTGAAGGCTTTGTTTGAAACAATGAGTTTCCCTCCACATGGCAAAAGCTATGAAAGGCCCTGGAAACATCTCCATTTTGCCTCTAGCCTGCTCCAGCCCCTTTCCTGCTCAAGCCTCTGGACTATGAACTTATACTAATGGGAGTATTCTAACCAAGGGACTGAGGACCTTCGGATGATTTGAAAGCAAACAGAGACTTATGAAGCCAGCAGTTTATTCCATCAATGCTACAAGCCTGAACCAAGAACTTTGCAATTAC
Organism: Malaclemys terrapin pileata; assembly: GCF_027887155.1. Lineage (NCBI taxonomy): Eukaryota > Metazoa > Chordata > Testudines > Emydidae > Malaclemys > Malaclemys terrapin. The sequence continues at coordinate 38,275,799 of NC_071512.1, read as the reverse complement.
TGTATGTATTTGATTCCTTTAACCAATTTTAACTCTCACCTTTCTTTCTTTTTTATAAATAAACCTTTAGATTTTAGATACTAAAGGATTGGCAACAGTGTGATTTTTGAGTAAGATCTGAGTTGTATATTGACCTGGATGTGTGGCTGGTCCTTTGGGATCAGAAGAACCTTTTATTTGAGGAGATTGGTTTTAAAGAACCACTCATCTTTAAATCCAGTGGTTTTGGTGGTGATATAAACACTGGAATGCCTAAGGAAACTGCTTTTATGACTTCTTCCTAGCCAGTGTGATGAAACAGAAGTTTACTTTTGTTGCTGGTTTGGTCTATCTCATGGCAGAATAACCTCCAGTTTTGGGGTGTGTCTGCCCTATTTCTCAGCAGTTTGTCCTGAATTTGGTATTCTCAGTTGTGACCCACAAAGACACAGTTACAGTGGTAAAACTGGCAGACCCAGAGAAGGAAGGGAGAGCCAAAAGAGTAGAAAAGGGCTCAGGGAAATGCAGCAAGGTATGGGGTGAAACAGATCTTGACTGTTGACTAGAGGGTTCCTGAGCTGGAACCTGGGGTAGGGGGCAGGCCTGGGTTCCCCAGTTAGCCTCTGGAACAGTGGCACTGGAGGGGCAGTGCATAGGAAGACTGCCTGAGTCTGTTTGGGGGAATAGACTCCCCCCGACTGTGACCTAGCCAGAGGGCTGAGTCATGAAGAGACTGCAGCAGCTCCTAGAGGGAGAGAGGGGCTGCAGACAAAGAGCTAGAAGTGGAGGGATGGCTTGCAATCATAGGGAGAGGTTGAGAGCTCAACCTGGTGAGCTATTCCCCAGAATGGCCAGGAAGAGGCACCATACCTGTGGTGTGTAGACTACCCATCATACTTCCCTTGTTGCAATTTAAGATCATTGCTTCTTGTCCTGTTCTTGGAGGTTAAGGAGAACAATTTTTCACCCTCCTCTTTATAACAACCTTTTGTGTAGTTGAAAACTGTTATCATGTCCCACCTCAGTCTCCTCTTCTCCAGACTAAACAAACCCAGTTTTTTCAATCTTTCCTCCTAGGCCATGTTTTCTAGACCTTGAACCATTTTCGTTGCTCTCCTCTGGATTTTCTCCAATTTGTCCACATTTTTCCTGAAATGGGGCACCAAGAACTGGACACAATACTCCAGTTGAGGCATTATCAGCATGGAGTAGAGTGGCAGAATTACTCCTTGTGTCTAGCATACAATACTTCTGCTAATACATCCCATATTAAAGGACATACAGAACTTGCACATTATAGCAGCTTATATTACTTTTTGAAAACTCAGACTGTAATTCATTTGTGTGTGTATGTTTACCTGCTTTAACCTTGTAAATAACTCTTATTTCTTTTGCCTAGTTAATAAATATTTATTTAGTATTATAGAATTGGCTACAAGCATTTTCTTTGGTGAGAGATCTAAGGTACAATTGACCTGGGGTAAGTGACTGGTCCTTTGGGACTGGGAGTAACCTGAATATTATTGTCATTTTTGGTGAAAGGGACTATCTATCATGAAGGAAGGCTTGCCTGGGTGGCATGATAGACAGGAGTGCCCAAGGGACTGTCTGTGACTCCATGTTAAGACTGCTATAGTGCTTGAGGAGTTCACACTTAGTATTTGGTTGGTGAAAATTATTATCAAACACACAACCAGTTTGGGGTTTGTGCCCTGGTTTGTAACAGTCTGCCCTGAGTTTGGCACCCATGTTCATCAGTCACTCCAGACAAAATGACTATATGGTAATATTGAGGGGTTGTATTGTACTGTCCTCTGGTGTCTGTGCTGGGACAACTTGTGTGCTCTAATGATCCCCAGAGTCTGTGTCAGCAGGGGCTTTTTGCTCCTGGTAGGTTCAACCATGCTGTATTGGTCTGTGAGGGAGGGGCCAGACAAAACAGAAACCCTGGTCCTCCAGGTTAGGGGGTAGGCACACAGCTAACAACCCTGTCTCATAAAAGACAAAATATGTTATGGAAACAGCGATGGAGAAATCGAATATTACTGTGTGTGATAGCCTTCAGGAGTCAATGACCTATATGACTGCCAGTGGTGAAAGCCAAAAGAAAGCCACTGGCATGAAGACTGAAGTGCTCAACACCAAGACAAAACCCAAACTTGTTTTTTGGAATGTACGGATAACACTGGTCTACAATTTTTTAGAGAAGTCGTCTGCTTCAGAGATAAAATGTGCTATTTACTATGTATTTTGATGTGCTGAATTCAAATATGACAATTAAAACAACTGATTGGCTACTGTTTCTAAGATATTTAAGTTTTTACATTTTATGTCTATGTATATTGTGTAGATAGTAGAGTTTTAATCATAAATTGTAAACATAGGTCTTTTCATGTGTTTATTGTTGCTTTACATGATAATATTTCACCTGCCTTTTAAAAATCAGCAAAAGGGTTATATAAATAAAATTTATTATGAAACAAAAGGCAAAAAACTATTATGTACATAGTTTAGTCCTATTCAGTGTCTACTCGGCGCTTCTTGGCTTGTCTCTTGTATTCATTAAATGGAGCATCTCTTGTCACTGTCCAGCAATAGTCTGCAAGCATTGATGGGCTCCATTTGCCCTGATAGCGTTTCTCCATTGTTGCAATGTCCTGGTGAAATCGCTCGCCGTGCTCGTCGCTCACTGCTCCGCAGTTTAGTGGAAAAAAATCTAGATGAGAGTGCAAAAAATGTATCTTTAGTGACATGTTGCAACCAAGGTTTTTGTATGCCTTGAGGAGGTTTTCCACCAACAACTTGTAGTTGTCTGCTTTGTTGTTTCCGAGAAAATTTATTACCACTAACTGGAAGGCTTTCCATGCCGTCTTTTCCTTGCCACGCAGTGCATGGTCAAATGCATCATCTCAAAGAAGTTCATGAATCTGAGGACCAACAAAGACACCTTCCTTTATCTTAGCTTCACTTAACCTTGGAAATTTTCCACGGAGGTACTTGAAAGCTGCTTGTGTTTTGTCAATGGCCTTGACAAAGTTCTTCATCGGACCCAGCTTGATGTGTAAGGGTGGTAACAAAATCTTCCTTGATTCAACAAGTGGTGGATGCTGAACACTTTTCCTCCCAGGTTCCAATGACTGTCGGAGTGGCCAATCTTTCTTGATGTAGTGGGAATCTCTTGCACGACTATCCCATTCGCAGAGAAAACAGCAGTACTTTGTGTATCCAGTCTGCAGACCAAGCAAGAGAGCAACAACCTTCAAATCGCCACAAAGCTGCCACTGATGTTGGTCATAGTTTATGCACCTCAAAAGTTGTTTCACGTTGTCATAGGTTTCCTTCATATGGACTGCATGACCAACTGGAATTGATGGCAAAACATTGCCATTATGCAGTAAAACAGCTTTAAGACTCGTCTTCGATGAATCAATGAACAGTCTCCACTCATCTGGATCGTGAACGATGTTGAAGGCTGCCATCACACCATCGATGTTGTTGCAGGCTACAAGATCACCTTCCATGAAGAAGAATGGGACAAGATCCTTTTGACGGTCACGGAACATGGAAACCCTAACATCACCTGCCAGGAGATTCCACTGCTGTAGTCTGGAGCCCAACAGCTCTGCCTTACTCTTAGGTAGTTCCAAATCCCTGACAAGGTCATTCAGTTCACCTTGTGTTATGAAGTGTGGTTCAGAGGAGGAGGATGGGAGAAAATATGGGTCCTGTGACATTGATGGTTCAGGACCAGAAGTTTCATCCTCTTCCTCTTCCTCGTCTGACTCAAGTGAGAATGATTCTGGTGCATCAGGAACCGGCAGTCCTTCTCCGTGGGGTACTGGGCGTATAGCTGATGGAATCTTTGGATAATGCACAGTCCACTTTTTCTTCTTTGACACACCTTTCCCAACTGGAGGCACCATGCAGAAGTAACAATTGCTGGAATGATCTGTTGGCTCTCTCCAAATCATTGGCACTGCAAAAGGCATAGATTTCCTTTTCCTGTTCAACCACTGGCAAAGATTTGTTGCACAAGTGTTGCAGCATATGTGTGGGGCCCACCTCTTGTCCTGATCTCCAATTTTGCAGCCAAAATAAATGCGATACACTTTCTTAACCATAGTGGTTATACTGCCCTTTTGTGATGCAAAAGTCATTTCACCACAAACATAGCAGAAGTTATCTGCACTGTTCACACAAGTATGAGGCATCTCTGCTCACTTTGGCTAAACAGAAATGTGTCCCTTTGCAAAATCAAACACTGACAAATAAGAGAGCATGACACTGTATGATTTCTAGAGCTGATATAGGACAATTTGTTCAGTAGAGTGATGTAAGCTTCGTTATGATTGCATCATCCATGACTTCTAGGAATAACATGATGCAATTCCTATCATGTATGATGCAATACTAGCTTCAGATTGCATCATTCATTGTTTTGCCTAAAAAGCAAGTACTGTCCAAACCCAGTCATAGATTTATTCATAGATCCAGTCAAAGATGTATTTTAGTCATTTCTGGTTTAAATTTAGATCCCTTCCCTTTATAACTCACTTATCCTCCGCCATTCCCAAGTCAAGGGTCATATATATAGACCCAATAGCATATCTTGAAAACTAGAGCCAATCAACAATTTTAAGCATCATTTTCGTTCTCAGTGACCCAGAATTAGTAAAGTTTGACTACATTTATTTCAGAAGCATTTTGGCTGTAGAGCAGTGTAATGTATGAAACAGGGACGCTAGCTCAGGTCACAGCAGAGATGAGATGCTACAGCTTACACATCCTGGGTGTTAGGAAGAGCAGATGGATGGGATCAGGAAGATTAACAACAGCCTCAGGAAAAAGTTTGCTGTTTTCTGGACAGGATGATGGATAACACCATGAGGGTGTGTCATAACTATAAAGGGAAGGGTAACAGCTCTCCTGTGTACAGTACTATAAAATCCCTCCTGGCCAGAGACTCCAAAATCCTTTTCCCTGTAAAGGGTTAAGAAGCTCAGGTAACCTGGCTGACACTTGACCCAAAGGACCAATAAGGGGACAAGATACTTTCAAATCTTGCGGGGGGGGGGGGGGAAGGCTTTTGTTTGTGCTCTTTGTTTGGGAAGTTGTTCGCTCTTGGGACTGAGAAGGACCAGACATCAATCCAGGTTCTCCAAATCTTTCTGAACAAGTCTCTCATATTTCAAACTTGTAAGTAAACAGCCAGGCAAGGCGTGTTAGTTTATCTTTGTTTTCTCAACTTGTAAATGTACCTTCTGCTAGAGTGTTTATCTCTGTTTGCTGTACTTTGAACCTAAGGCTAGAGGGGGGTCCTCTGAGCTCTTTAAGTTTGATTACCCTGTAAAGTTATTTTTCCATCCTGATTTTACAGAGAGGATTTTTACCTTTTTCTTTAATTAAAAGCCTTCTTTTTAAGAACCTGATTGATTTTTCCTTGTTTTTTAGATCCAAGGGGGTTGGATCTTGATCCACCAGGAGTTGGTGGGAGGAAGGAGGGGAGATGGTTAATTTCTCCTTGTTTTAAGATCCAAGGGGTTTGGATCTGTATTCACCAGGGAATTGGTGAAGGTCTCTCAAGGCTACCCAGGGAAGGGAATTAGCTTTGGGATGGTGGCAGCGGACCAGATCTAAGCTGGTAGTTAAGCTTAGAAGTTTTCATGCAGGCCCCCACATTTGTACCCTAAAGTTCAAAGTGGGGAAGCAGCCTTGACATGGTGGCAGAGTGGTGGGATCATTTTAAACCAAAAGCCAGTAAGATTTTTTTTTCTCCTTTCTAGCTGCTTGGAAAGCAGAGCTGAAGGTAGATGCATATCTTATCTCTCCTTGCCTGAAGGCAGAGGTGTTAAGTTTTTTTTAACAAGGGTCTTTGTTAAGAGAAGGGTTCAATCAGTGAGCAAACAACTGGTAAAAGTAATTTACAAGCTGAACTGTTTTTTTTTTCTTTCTACTCAGGGATAGCCAGTTAGAAAGTCTCTGTTACCTCAGCAGCAGCCTGAGCTGAGTGCCTCCCAGTTTCAGTCAACTGCAGAGGGGTGTGGCCCAGCACAAGAAAACAGGAAAATGACTACCAAAGAAGTAGCTAACAAAATAGAACTGGCCAGACTAGAAGCAGAAGAAAATGAAAAAAAACATCAGAGACTGCTTCAATTAAAATAACTTGAGAAAGAGCAGAGAGAAAGAGAAGAGAAAGCCAAAGAGGAGGCCCTCAAGAGAGCTATGGAGCTGAGAGAAAAAGAGATGAAGCATGAACTGGAATTAGCACAGGCTAGGCCGGATATACCAGCCAATCCTAACAACCCCTCTCCAGGTACCACTTCCCATCCCAGAAAATTCCCCACCTACAAGACAGGCGATGATACTGAGGCCTTCTTAGAAAATTTTGAAAGGGCCTGCCTTGGATACATCATCACTACAGACCAGTACATGGTAGAGCTGAGGCCGCAGCTCAGTGGACCCTTAGCAGAGGTGGCAGCTGAAATGCCTAAGGAACACATGAACAGTTATGAACTTTTTAAAAACAAGGCCAGAATCAGAATGGGGCTAACACCTGAGCATGCCCTTCGGCGGTTCAGAGCCCTAAGGTGGAAACACGATGTGTCATTTACCCGACATGCCTACCACATTGGGAAAAATTGGGATGCCTGGATATCAGGAGCAAATGTTAAATCTACGGAAGAGTTGCCCTTCCTAATGCAAATGGAGCAGTTTTTAGAGGGTGTTCCTGAGGAAATAGAAAGGTACATCCTAGATGGGAAGCCCAAAACTGTAACCGAGGCGGGGGAGATTGGAGCCAAATGGGTGGAGGTGGCAGAAAAGAAAAAAACTAGTAGCAGTTGGAGCGAATATCAGAAGGGGCAACCTGAAACCAAACCTTACCACCGGGGACAACCCAAGGCCCCACCCACATCCCAAGGGAAACCCCAGATGCCTTCTCACCCCACCACACCAGTCTCCACCAGCCAACATCGCCCCGGTGATACCTTAGCAGGGCGATGTTTTAAATGTAATGAACTGGGACATATAAAGGCTCACTGCCCCAAGAACCCCAACCGATTACAGTTCATTACACCACAATCACACCAAAGATCCCCAGACCCAGATGCCTCTTTCATACCCTCAGAGCGAAGGGAAACCTTGAGAGTGGGCGAAAAGAAGATTATCGCTTGGAGGGACACTGGGGCACAAGTGTCAACTATCCACCAATCCCTAGTGGACCCCAAACTCATCAACCCGGAGGCTCCAGTGACAATTCAGCCCTTCGTGTCACAGTCTGTAACCTTGCCTACAGCCAAGTTGCATGTCCAGTACAAGGGCTGGTCAGGAATTAAGACTTTTGCAGTCTATGACAATTATCCCATCCCCATGCTGCTGGGGGAAGACTTGGCCAACCATGTGAAGCTAGCCAAGAGGGTGGGAATAGTCACCCGCAGCCAGGCTAAGCAAGCTTTCACATCCATCCCTGTTCCTGAGCTGTCCCCCAGGGCCCCGTCTGTGTTACCAGAGACCCAAACAAAGGTGGTGGAACTGGATCCCCTGCCAATGACTGCAACAGCCGTAGTGGATCCAATCCCAGAGACCCAGACAAAGCCAGTCCTAGAACCAGAACTGGCAACGCGACCAGCAACAGACCCATTGCCAGCACTGAGTCCAGCGCTTGCAAACCCGTCTACCACTCCAACGCCAGAGGGCACCAGCGAGCCTGAACCGGCAGAAGCAGCAGATAACCCTACCCAAGAGGCTCAGCCAGAGCCTGAAATACCACATAGTGCACCAGCAGACAGCGGTTCACAGTCAATGGAAACAGCCCCAGAACCTGCATTGCTTCCAGAGGGACCAAGCCCCAGTCCACAGTCCAAGGAGGAACTGATGTCTCCAGCATCAAGGGAACAGTTCGAGGCCGAGCAGGAAGCAGATGACAGCCTTCAGAAAGCTTGGGCGGCGGCACGGGGCACCCCACCGCCTCTCAGCTCTTCTAATCGATCCCGGTTTGTTGTAGAACAAGGACTTTTATACAAGGAGACTCTTTCTGGTGGGCACCAGGAAGACTGGCATCCTCAAAGACAGTTGGTAGTTCCCACTAAGTATCAGGTAAAGCTCTTGAGCTTAGCCCATGATCATCCCAGTGGCCATTCTGGGGTGAACAGAACCAAAAACCAGATGGGGAAATACGCTTTTGCATGGACTACCGTAAGCTAAATGCTGTAACTCGTCCTGACAACTATCCAATGCTACGAACAGATGAGCGATTGGAGAAATTGGGACATGCCCAATTCATCTCTACTTTAGACTTAACCAAAGGGTACTGGCAAGTACCACTAGATGAACCCGCTAAGGAAAGGTCAGCCTTCGTCACCCAGGCAGGGGTGTATGAATTCAATGTACTCCCTTTCAGGTTGCGAAATGCACCCGCCACCTTCCAAAGACTTGTAGATGGTCTCCTAGCAGGATTGGGAGAATCTGCAGTTGCCTACCTCAATGATGTGGCCATTTTTTCTGATTCATGGACAGAACACCTGGAGCACCTGGAAAAAGTCTTCGAGCGCATCCGGCAGGCAGGACTAACTGTTAAGGCTAAAAAGTGTCAAATAGGCCAAAACAGAGTGACTTACCTGGGGCACCAGGTGGGTCAAGGAACTATAAATCCCCTACAGGCCAAAGTGGATGCTATCCAAAAGTGGCCAGTTCCAAAGTCAAAGAAAAATGTCCAATCCTTCTTAGGCTTGGCCGGATATTATAGGCGATTTGTACCACACTACAGCCAAATCGCCGCCCCGCTGACAGACCTAACCAGAAAGAAACAGCCAAATGCAGTTCAGTGGACTGATGAGTGTCAAAAGGCCTTTCACCAGCTTAAGGCGACACTCATGTCTGACCCTGTGCTAAGGGCCACAGACTTTGACAAACCGTTCCTAGTAACCACAGATGCGTCCGAGCGGGGCGTGGGAGCAGTTTTAATGCAGGAAGGACCAGATCAAGAATTCCATCCTGTCGTGTTTCTCAGCAAGAAACTGTCTGAGAGGGAAAGCCACTGGTCAATCAGCGAAAAGGAATGCTACGCCATTGTGTACGTGCTGGAAAAGCTACGCCCATATGTTTGGGGACAGCGTTTCCAACTACAAACAGACCATGCTGCGCTACAGTGGCTTCATACCACCAAGGGGAATAACAAAAAACTTCTTCGGTGGAGTTTAGCTCTCCAAGATTTTGATTTTGAAATACAACACATTTCAGGGGCTTCTAACAAAGTGGCTGATGCACTCTCCCGGGAAAGTTTCCCAGAATCAACTGGTTAAAAATTGTTCTTGGAATGTGGAACATATTGTTAGTTTTTATATAATCAGTAGTATGTCTAAAGGTGCATGTGTCTTATTAACTCTGTTTTCTCCTAGAGCTCCAGGAAGAAATCACAGCCAGTGTGGAACCAGCTGTCCAACACTATCTGTGATTTGGGGGGCGTGTCATAACTATAAACGGAAGGTTAACAGCTCTCCTGTGTACAGTACTATAAAATCCCTCCTGGCCAGAGACTCCAAAATCCTTTTCCCTGTAAAGGGTTAAGAAGCTCAGGTAACCTGGCTGACACTTGACCCAAAGGACCATAAGGGGACAAGATACTTTCAAATCTGGGGTGGGGGAAGGCTTTTGTTTGTGCTCTTTGTTGAGAAGTTGTTCGCTCTTGGGACTGAGAGGGACCAGACATCAATCCAGGTTCTCCAAATCTTTCTGAACAAGTCTCTCATATTTCAAACTTGTAAGTAAACAGCCAGGCAAGGCGTGTTAGTTTATCTTTGTTTTCTCAACTTGTAAATGTACCTTTTGCTAGAGTGTTTATCTCTGTTTGCTGTACTTTGAACCTAAGGCTAGAGGGGGGTCCTCTGAGCTCTTTAAGTTTGATTACCCTGTAAAGTTATTTTTCCATCCTGATTTTACAGAGAGGATTTTTACCTTTTTCTTTAATTAAAAGCCTTCTTTTTAAGAACCTGATTGATTTTCCTTGTTTTTAGATCCAAGGGGGTTGGATCTTGATCCACCAGGAGTTGGTGGGAGGAAGGAGGGGGGATGGTTAATTTCTCCTTGTTTTAAGATCTAAGGGGTTTGGATCTGTATTCACCAGGGAATTGGTGAAGGTCTCTCAAGGCTACCCAGGGAAGGGAATTAGCTTTGGGATGGTGGCAGCGGACCAGATCTAAGCTGGTAGTTAAGCTTAGAAGTTTTCATGCAGGCCCCCACATTTGTACCCTAAAGTTCAAAGTGAGGAAGCAGCCTTGACAGGGTGTAATAATATCACCCTGATTCAGTGCTATGCTCTGACAAATAACAGTGATGATGAAGTAAAGGATAAATTCTACCTTACACTACAGGTGGAGTTAGAGAGAGTATCATGCCTCAACCTAATTATCGTCATGGGAGACCTGAATGCCAAGGTCCGAAAGGACAGCACAAACAATGACAGAGCAATGGGAAGACATGGGTGTGGCACCATGAATGAAAATTAAGAAAGGCTTGTTGATTTCTGTAATATGAATGGCCTAGTCATCGGTGGAATCCTATCTGAACATTGTGAAATTCACAAGCTGACATGGTGTTCTCCAAATGACAGAGATAAGAACCAGATTGACCATATCATGATCAATGGCAAATGGCGATGCTCATTGACAGATGTGAAAGTGAGAAGGGGTGCAGATGTTGGCAGCAACCCTCACCTCATGATAGCCTCTATCAAGCTAAAACTGAGAAGTGAGAGTCCACCAATCAAGGGACCTAAGTGTTATGATATTGACAAGCTAAAGTCCCTTGAAATACAGAAAGCCTTCGTTCTGCAGTTAAAGAACAGGTTTCAAGCACTTGCAGACCTTGATGAAGAGGAGGGGAATGCAGATGAGGAGATCAACAAGAAGTGGGACAAAGAACCAGTAATTTATAAATAGAGCCATGAAGCCTGTCTAGGCTACAGGTAGAAGAGAAGGAAGGAGTGAATTACACCCAGCACATGGAATGCCATAGAAACCAGATGAGCCCTGAAGAAAAAAGTTTTAGACACAAAATCCCAGAAGCTAAAGGACAAATACCACGAGCAGTATAGCAAGGCACACTGGGAGGTCAAACACCTTATGAGAGTGGACAAACAGCATAATATTGATAATCTGGCAACACAAGCAGAGGATGCAGCTGCTCGTGATGAACAAGGAATCGTCTACAAAATGACGCAGCTTATCAGTGGTAAATGGCAGACACCAACAAATACTCTCATCAGGAGCAAACAAGAACACCTACTAACAACTGAAAAAGAACAAGAAATGTGCTGGACAGAGCATTTTAGAGAATTGCTGAACAGGGAGCCACCTAAAGAGGAAGCAAACATCCAGGAGGCAGAAGAAGATCTTGATATCAACATAGACACCTCAACTAAGGAAGAGATCAAGTGCCAGATGAGTGGACCAATGGGGTTATAGTGAAGATACTAAAGAAAGGAATCCTCAGTGATTGTAATAACTGGCGTGGTATCACACTTTTATCTGTGCCAAGCAAAGTATTGTGTAAGATCATAGTCCAGCATCTATCAAAGGCGGTCTATAGTGTTCTCAGAAAAGAGCAAGCTGGTTTTTGGAAAGGGCGTGGATGCACAGACCAGATCTTCACTCTACGAAACATAATAGAATTGTGCTTAGAATGGCAACAGCAACTCTACATACATTTCATAGACTATGAGAAGGCTTTTGATAGCATTCACAGGACCAGTGTATGGAGCATTCTGTGGGCGTATGGAATTCCTTTCCGTATAATCAACATAATCAAAAGCTTCTATTTCAACTTTACATGCAGTGTTGATCAGAGTGAGCTCAGTTTTGAAGTCAAAACAGGAGTATGCCAGGGGTATGTCATGTCTGCAATCCTCTTCAACATTGCCATTGACTGGGTAATCCGGCTGTCACAGAGTTTGGGGGAGGCAAAGCCCTGCACCCCCAGCTTCCTGCGATTCACCATGACTTTTAGCCAGGCAGTAAAACAGAAGGTTTATTAGATGACAGGAACATAGTCCACACCAGAGCTTGTAGGCATAAACGGGACCCCCTTAGTCAGGTCCTTCTGGGTAGTAGCGAACTTAGCCCCCAACCGCAAAGTTCTCTACGGTTCCCCTGCCAGCTCAAGACTGAACCTCTCCCACCCCTCCTTTCTTGCCTTTTCCTCTTTTCCAGGCCAGGAGGTCACCTGATCTCTTTATTCTCCAACACCTTTAGCTATCCCCTGGCAGGGGGAAAGGGCCCCAGCCATTAGTTGCCAGAAGACAAAGTGCCAGCCATTTATGCACACTGGCCCTTTGCTCTGCAACAATCTCACCCCCTAAAAACTTAAAAAATGCATAGGGGAAACTAAGGTACCCACACACTATTAAATAAAACATTAAAAACAGTCCCACTTCATCACATCGGCATACAAAAGAAGACATGCCAAGAAGCATTAAATGGACACTCTTCTCATCCCTTGAAGACCTGGACTTCCCGGATAATGTCGGTCTCCTATCACACCATATACAAGAAAAAACAACTCAACTCAATGCATTCAGCCAGCAAATTGGACTGAAAACCAACTGCAATAAGACAGATATCATAGAATATCAGGGTTGGAAGGCACCTCAGGAGGTCATCTAGTCCAACGCCCTGCTCAAAGCAGGACCAATCGCCAGACAGGTTTTTGCCCCAGATCCCTAAATGGCCCTCTCAAGGATTGAATTTACAATCCTGGGTTTAGCAGGCCAATGCTCAAACCACTGAGCTATTCCTCCCCTCCTTTAATATTGCATCACCAGTACGGATAGAGGATTATGTTCCCACCAGTGTAGAAGCATTCACATACTTGGGCAGGACGGTGGAACAAGCCAGGACATCCAGAACAAAATCAATAAAGTCAGGAACACCTTCAGGAGCTTAAATACAGTCTGGAAATCATCAAAATACAACACCCAAACTCAAGATTTATAAGAACTGCATACTTTCAATACTACTTTATAGTGCATAATGCTGGGGAATGAGAAAGTATGGCATGTCCAAACTGTCTTCATTCCATACAACCTGCCTCAGAAAAATCCTCCATATCTTTTGGCATAAGATATCTCAAACCAAGATCTATTGACACAATGCAGCCAAGAGGATCTGAGCACCATCATTGCCAGCAGGTGTTGGAGATGGATCGGTCATGTGCTTCGGATGGAAACTGATTTCATCAGTAGAGTGGCAATAAGATGGACACCTGAAGGCAAGCGAAAATGAGGCCGCCCAAAAACAACATGGCAAAGAGCTGTGGAAGCTGATCTGAAAAACCTGGGGCACAGCTAGGGAACCATTGAAAGACTTGCCAGAAACAGACAGGATTGGAGGAGCTTCATCACTGCCCTAAACGCCAGAGGCGTAATAAGAACATGATGATGATGATGATGTATTGTGAGCTTCTGTGACTGTGTAAATCACCAGACAGAACAGAGACATGAATTAGTGTGAGGGGGTGATCTTCAACAAAAAGTGTTATGCCCTTCCCAAAAGGAAAGACTATCAATATCAGATGGACTACTGTGGATGTTGCAACTGAAAGTTATCGATGTACTGTCAACAAGAAGACCAAAGACTGTTGTTGTTCTGCCTCCTCAGTGAAGATGAGTCATTCAAGGAACTCCTCATATCAGCTGACCTTTGCAGCTGAAAGCATGTGAGAAGGAGAGAATATAATCCCTAACAAGAAGGCATTGATCATCTCTATGCTGCTTGGGCTCTGGGGAGCGAAGTGTGTTTCCAGGCATACACACAAGATCCCCAGCTGTTTAGCCTGGGTTAGTCCTAAAGGACATATACAGCTTTCTTATTATAGAAGTTTCTATTACCTTTTGAAACTTAAGATTGTAACCCATTTGTGTATCTGTTTAGCCATTTCAACCTTGTAAATAACTCTCCTGTTTCCTTTTCCTATTTAATAAATATTTATATAGTTCATTATAGGATTGACTACAAGTGTCTCTTGTAGTGTCTCTGGAGGATCTTAACAGAAGCTACAAAGTTAGACATCTTAAATCAGCAGGTCCAGATAACTTGCATCCAGGAGTTTGAAAAGACATGCCTGAGGAATGCATTGAACCATTAATATTGATTTTCAATAAGTCTTGGAGCTCTTGGAAAGTTCCAGAAGACTGGAAGAAAGCTACTGTTGTGACATTTTTTCAAAAGAGCTAACAGAATGACCTGGGTAATTATAGGCCTGTTAGCCTGACATTGATCCCAGGCAAGATTATGGATCAGCTGATATGGGACTCCATTAATAAACAACTAAAGGAGGGTAACATAATTAATGCCAATCAGGATGGATTTATGGAAAATAGATCCTGTCAAACTAACTTATCTTTTTTGACGAGATTACAACTTTGGTTCATAAAGGTAATAGATATAATGTAATATATTTAGACTACTGTAAGGTGTTTGATTAGTTACAACACAACATTTTCATTAAAAAACTAGAATGATATAAAATTAACATGGCAAACATTAAATGGATAAAAACTGGATAACTCATAGGTCTCAAAATGTAACTGTAAATGGGGAATTGTCATCAAATGGGTCTGTTTCCAATGGAGTCCTTCAGAGGATCAGTTCTTTGCCCTATGCTTTTTAACATCTTTATCAATGACCTGGAAGAAAACATAAGATCATAAATGATAAGGTTTACAGATGACACAAAAATTGGGAAAGTGATAAACAATGAAGTGGGGCAGGTCACTGATTCAGAGTGATCTAGATTGTTTGGTAAACTGGGCCCAAGCAAACAATATCCATTTTAATATTGCTAAATTTAAATGTATATGTCTGTAAATAAAAAATGGAGACCATAAATACAGGATGGGAGATGCTATCCTGGGAAGTCGTGACTTTGAAAAGATTTGGGGGTGGGGATGGATAATCAGCGGAACATGAGGTCCTGATGTGATGCTATGGCCAAAAGAACTAATGTGATCCTGGGACACATAAATAGGGGAATCTCAAGTAAGAGTGGAGAGGTTATTTTACCTCTGTGTTTGGTACTGGTGTGACCATTGCTGGAACTCTATGTCCAGTTCTGGTGCCCACAATTCAAAAAGGATGTTGATAAATTAGAGATGGTTCACAGAAGAGCCATGAGAATGTTTAAAATATCAGAAAACATGCCTTATAGTGCTAGATAGACTCAAGGAGCTCACTCTAATTTAACAAAAAGAAAGTTAAGGTAATAGACTTGATTACAGTACCTAGATGGGGAACAAATATTTAATATTGGGCTTCAATCTAGCAGAAAGGTATAATACAAGCCAACGGCTGGAAGTTGAAGCTAGACAACTTGAGACCAGAAATAAGGTGTAAATTTTTAATGGAACAATTTACCAAGAGTCTTGGTAGATGCTCCATCATTGACAATTTTAAAATCGAGATTGAATGTTTTTTCTAGATGATATGCTTTAGTAATTATTTTGGAGAAGTTCCACGGCCTGTGTTATAGTGGAGGTCAGACCATATGATCACAATGATCCATTCTGGCCTCAGAATCTATTAATGGATGAAATATGAGTGTTAAAGAGATGCTGGGAAATCTGTCTGTTTGTATGTACTGTGCCTAATGGGTAATAGTAAATATTGTATTCGGCATTTTTATCTGGTAATATCCATATTCAATTTTAGAAGTTCTAGTATTATGAGAAGCTATGGGCTCCTTTGTACTGCAAGAGCATTATATATGCCCAAATCAGGCAGAGACATTTTGAACCACAAACAATCGACTACAAACCATCACCATCACTTGGCCCACTAACTGATCTCCTTCAGGTCAATAATCAGCATTCCAATCCATAGATCAGGTTCAAAGAACTGACATAACAGCAACTCACAAAAGAATACACCTCCCATTCCCTAAATATGGAATGTCCACTTCTAATTACAGGGGCCCAAGGCCCAGGTCAGGCATTATTTAATCATACAACACTGACCCTGCAGAAATAGAATCCCTACATTATTAAGAAAAAGTTTATAGCTTTGCCGTGGGACCCAAACTGACTTTAGGCACTGAAAAATTACAAGCTATCGAATCTTAAATACTTTCAATTTTTATTCAAAGACTTCAAAAAGTAGTTCTATAATATATATGATACACAGAGATTATAGGAAGGTTTGGCATAAAGGTTTTATTATCACCTGGTTAGGAGGACCTGAATAATTGACTGAAGATTTTGCCACAGATGAATAATGCAGCCTCTACAAAGCCATGTCAATGAAATCTTTACACTATATTAGTGTATTTTACAGATATGTAATTGTGTATCTGTAAAATGAAAGAGATGTGACACTTAAAATGAATAACAATCTTCTTCTAGCTGAGAATAATTATTCAATTTCCCATGGAATAGCAAAAAAGGAATATTTCCAAAGAAGCAATTAAAAAGTTTTTTTTTAAAAGAACATTGTTAATATATAGGAATAATTATTTTTTCCTACTCACAAGAAGCAGTACAACCCACTTAAATTATAAAAAGGCTCCTAGAAATGTAGTTATTGTAAAGAAATCCACTGAAATGAGAGGAAGGATATTCTTCCTTGGAGATGCAGGAGGGAGTGGTTGTTAAGGCAATGGTGGGGACTTAAGAAATCTGAGTTTATTCTATTATACTTCTTTCTGACCTTACAAAAGTTATTTTTCTTCTTAATGCCCTGTAAAATGGGAATAACAAAAATGGGAATAACCCCCGAATGGGGTACAGTGAAAACAAATTCATGCAATTTTGAGTGCCAGTAAATCCTATAAAAATAACAACAGTTTAACAAAAGTCTCCTATACCATTTAAGGAAGAGTAGTCTTGTACAATTATGAAAACAAGTAATACATCTAAAAATCATATAAACCACGGAACTAGAAACTTACCACTTCAGCAGTTTCAGTTGTTAAGACGCTACATCCGTTGTTCATAAGTAAGGTCCCAGAGTTCTCACTGCACAGAACATTCTCTGATATCTGGGCATTAGATTTCAGGAAAGAAAATTCATTTTTCTTAGATTCTGAGGATAAACATAGCTGATAAGAATAAGGCAAAGTACCCTCATCAAAATTTGATGGGAATGTAGGGACAGTCTTGGAAAAAGGATCAGGACCAAAACACTGAAGTAATTTAGGTTTCCTTGAACTTCGCAATTTCATCACAATGGCCAGTGCCATTGTCAGGAGGAACAAAAATGAGATCAAGGCTAAAGCCAGCACCAAGTAAAACTGTAAATCAGACTGAGGTGCCGAGTCACCGGGTTGGTCACTCATTTCCGGAAGAGCCTCTTGGAAGTTCTCAGCAAACACCAGGTTGAGAGTCACTGTGGCGGAGAGAGGCGGCTGCCCGTTATCCTTTACCAGGGTGACCAGCCTGTGCTTCACAGCATCTCTGTCCGCAAAGGCGCGGGCTGTCCGGATCTCCCCGCTGTGCAGCCCCATGCTGAAAAGCGACGGTTCCGTGGCCTGGAGGAGATGGTAGGAGAGCCAGGCATTGTGTCCTGAGTCAGCATCTACCGCCACCACCTTAGTCACCAGATAACCTGCCTCGGCCGAGCGAGGGACCATCTCGAACAAGGCGGAGCCATCGGCTCCCAGGGAAGGGTACAGGATGCGAGGGGCGTTATCATTCTGATCCAGAATAAACACCCTGACGGTGACATTGCTGCTGAGAGGCGGGGACCCGCCATCTCGGGCCTTCACTTGCACTTCAAACTCCCGGAATTGCTCATAGTCGAAGGAGCGCTGCGCATAGATAGCTCCGGTCTGGGAGTTAATGGAGATGTAGGAGGAGAGAGGCACCTCCTGGAGGTTGCTGCTCAGGATGGAGTAAGTGAGTCGGGCGTTCCGGTCCAGATCCCGGTCTGAGGCTTTTACACTGAAAATAGAGCCCCTCGAGGGATTGTTCTCTGGCACATAGGCGGTGTAGGAAGGTTTTTGAAAGACAGGGGCGTTGTCATTGATATCTGAGATCTGCAACAGGATGGTTTTCTGGGTGGAGAGGGGGGGAGAGCCGTTGTCTGTGGCTGTGATCGTGATATTGTACACCGGGGTCCTTTCCCTGTCCAGGGTGCTGTCTGTGAGGAGCTTGTAGTAATTATTAGTAGATGAAATTATTTTAAATGGCAAATTATCTTGAATGCGACAGGTGACGTCTCCATTTCCTCCATCATCGCGGTCTCGGGCTTTGATGAGAGCTATCACTGTTCCGGGAAGTGAGTCTTCGGGAATGGGACTGGATACGGATGTCAATGTCACTTCGGGGGCGTTGTCGTTCTCATCGAGAATTTCTATTTGAACTTTAGAGTGGGCAGTCAGACTTCCCTCATCCCTGGCTTCCACGTCAATCGTGTAGCTATTTTTTTCTTCAAAGTCCAAAATACCTTTTGCTGTAATCTTTCCATTACTAGCATCCAAACCGAACAGTTGCTGCGCGCTCTGCGGTATGTTGCTGAAAGAATATGTTATTTTGGCATTTGTACCTTCATCCGCATCAGTTGCTTTCACCTGAAGCACTAAGGTTCCCTTCGGTAGGTTTTCTCTCATGCTGACTTTGTAGATTTTTTCAGTGAATATAGGGGGGTTGTCATTGGCATCAATAATGTTAATCTTAATCGGAACTGTCCCCGTTTTGACTGGCTCTCCCCCATCCACAGAGGACAAGATTAAATGAAGAGACCTTTCTTTTTCTCGATCCAAAGGTTTCTCTAACACTAATTCTGCATATTTGTTGCCGTCCGGATTTTCCTTCCGTTCCAAAACAAAATATGGATTTGGACTTAGATGGTAACTCTGCAGTGAGTTGATTCCAACATCGGGATCTTGCGCAGGTTCTAGCGGAAATCGCGCACCAGGTTGTGCTAATTCATTAATTTCTAAATCGATATTATTTTTAAGGAATCGCGGTGTATTGTCATTAATGTCCTGGATTGCCACGTTCACATGGAAAACATTTAAAGGGTTTTCAACCACAACTTCTAAATTTAAGACACAAAGGGGTTTCTCGCCGCATAGTTTCTCCCGGTCTAACCTGTAATTTACATACAGCTTGCCCTGTTCCTCATTTAAAGTGAAATATTTATTTTCCGAATTCACACGGATCTTTCGCAGAGGCAGTTCTCTCACATTCAGCCCCAAATCCTTGGCGAGGTTCCCCACAAGGGACCCTTTGGCCATTTCCTCAGGAATCGAATAACGAATCTGCTCCGAGACCGCCCGGCAGAACAAAGAGAATAAGAAGGGAAACAACAGTATTTGTAGTCTCACTGCTCCGGCTGTCTGTCTGTGTCTGTTTTCCATCTCAGTCACTCTCAGCGCCTTTGTTTCCTTTCCCGGTGTATTTTGAATAGATATTCCGGACCAAATTCTCCTCAGATTGTAAGATTCCTCCGTAATAAAACATAAATAAAATCCATTCCCGTTAATTTTACCTCGGAAATCCGATACAGCGGAAGGACTTCTTTTGGCAGAAACACTGTCCCTCTGCTCTCCTTCATCCGAGATCGGCACTGCGTAACACTATAATGGCTTTCCAGTGGGCTCCGGTGGATCTCCGGCCGGCTGCAGCCCTCGCTCCGCATTGGCCAACAGCGGCACTCTGAGTCTTAGTGAGGGAATTGCAACGCTAAATGAATTGCATCGTGAGAGGGGAAATCACAGGAGCCCAAAATAGGAGGAAGTGTAAGTTCTTGCTTCCACATGACTAATTTTGGAGGGTAAAAGATTATAAAGCGGCAGACAAGAAGGCAGTCCTCAAGACAGGTGTTTTGAGAAAGATGTAAAACTGAATGAGTTAGATTCACTCTGAAAAGGTGCAAAGTTACACTTTGATTTTGGATTACAATATATCTGCCTCAAGAGAAATCAACGAGTTGATTCAATATAATAGAAGTAATTGACTGGAGGATTAATATGACATTAAGTAGATTGTCAGTATTATAATTAATTTTATATAAGACATCACAGTTCCCTAACAACAAAGTTCGGAGTGATCTTGTGTGGAAATTCTCTTGTTTACAAAAGAGATAACATTATATTTAATCTATAAAGAACAAAGAAAGTCAACTATTTTCGATGCTGAAAATGTATAGCACGCTTCCCTGATAAGAATAAACACTTTTCAACTCCCTTTTCAGGATTAAAACATAGGTGCAAAACTCTTGCCCATTTTGGATTTGTGTTTAAAATAATCTATGAATGGTTTTATGATTTAAGCATTGGGCCTTGAGTCTGGAGATCTGGGTTCTCTTCTCAGCTCTGCCACAAATTTCCTGTGCATGACATTTGGAAAGTCACTTAGGCCAATTTTTTCAACGTTGTGTGCTTCAAGTAAGGTAATTAAATTCATAATTACAAATATACGTAAGTGACTTGATGTTCAGGTATGTGGAATATGTTTTCCAATTGATTTTACTGGGATTTTTATCTACCACCAAATCTTGAAACAGACCACTTATTTAAATGTTTAAAATGTAGGTGCCTAATTTTAAGCATGCAGATTTGAAAAAAGAAGTTGGCCTCTGTGCTTGACCTTCCCCATATTTAAAATTGTGATAATAAATTTTTATTAAATAGACAGGATTATTGGGAAACTAATATTCATTGTAATTTTAATGTCCTTGGGGGCTGATCTAAAGGGGCTGATGGCAGAGGAGAAACACTCCTGTTGATTTCTGTAAGCAAAGATCAAACCCTTGGTTGGACAGCATTATATAACTGTGAAGCATAACCATGATGTTCCAATGACAGCAATCCATCATAAAGAAAATAAAGCATTAGGGTCATTTAAGGTAAGGACTTTTTATTCTCAAGTAATTGAATAGTTATAATCCACGTCAGGTTCCCAAGATCTCATCTCCTGAGGAACAAATGGAATGATCCACAGGAGAATAATTCATAACCGCATCAGTGATGAAGCACCCAGTATATCCCACATCATTGAGACCTGGCTGGATGACACCTGTACTAGCCCACTTCATCCTCCTAGGATGGTCAGTGTATCACAGGCCTAGGCAAGACAAGACAGCAGGCAGCACTGCATTCATCTTCTCATCAAACATCAAATCCAAAAAAGTAAGACAACATTCAAATTAATTCATCTGACAATAGAAATCAGAGCCAAAGCTAACGTAGTTTTGATGCTTTTTAAACACATGACTGACTAAAGGATTCATAAAGGAGCTCACTGATACCTTTTCAGTTATGGTGGTGACATACCCCAGCTTGTCATCCTGGAAGATTTCAAAATACATATTTAAAAGGCTGCAAATGCAAAAGCCCCAAAATGCATCTCCTCTCTTGACTCTTCAGGACTTTCACTGGTAATCTCATGTCCAGCCTATGCAGCTGGTCATACCCTGGACCTGACCTTCAGCCTAGATATCAAGATCAAGGACATCAAAACGCAGCCACTGTCTTGGATAGACCATCACCTCATTACAGCAGTGATCAGAGATCTTCCAGTTCTGAAGTAACGAGACCAGTGATCCTGATTTGGCCATGAGGACACATGGACACCAAGAATTCCCAAAGGCTGCTAAAAGACAACAGCATTCCCCCCATAGAATGAGAAGAGGAGGACGTGGTGAATCATTATCACTGTACATGAGCCTTGATCATTAACTGAATGGTCCCCAAATGGCCACTTCCTCTCCATGGCCCACACAGAATTCCTGGGTTTTCTGACATTCTGCACTGAATAAAGAAAGAGGGATGGCAAATTAAGTGCTAATGGTGGAAAACAAAAGCTGATACACAGAGGATGAAATGTAATAAGTTCCTCAAACCCTGTACTGAGGCTTTATTACAGGCCAAAATAACCCTCCTATTAACCTCCACTGAGGATACCAAATCCTACCATAAGGAGCTACCCAGAGTGGAAAACCAGTTCCTTAATCCTTAATTACAACAACCTGCATCAGAACTGAGTACCAAGCCCTGCAAAGAGCTATCATCCTACTTCACTAAGAAGATCACGCACATTCAGAAAACCTTTTCAAGGAGCCTGGATCCACTCTACCTGTACTCACCAATCAACAGACTATATGCATTCCTGGAATTCAGTGCATTCACTCATCAAGAAGTTAAGGACACTCTTAAAAAGTCCCAACCCAAGACTTCTGAATCAGATACATGCCCTTCCTGACTTGTGAAAGAGTCATGAGCACCTGGTGCCACTCATGACAGAAATAGCCAATGTCACATTCAGAGAAGGAATCTACCCTTCTTCCTTCAAACATGCGGTCATCTAACCAACATCAAAGAAACCCACCCTGCATACATCAGTTCTAGCCATCTATCACCCAAAGTAAAAGCTCCCATTCCTGAATAAACTCACAGAATAGCTACACAAAGGCCAACTACAATCTTACCTAACTAACATTAATATTCTAGACCTGGCACAATCTGCATTCAGACCAGTAGATGGAACTGAAATGGATTGTGTGGCACTGATGGATAATTTCCTTCAGTCAATGGATAAAAGGCAGACATCCATTCTCATCCTCTTGGACAAGTAGCACTTTCTATCATCTCTGGTTAGCTAGGAGACTCCCCATCCTGGCAGAGGATGACCTGACCTCAATTATTCTCTTGACTGGTCTATAGCTATGTGATATGACTGGCATAAATCCTTCAGTGTTAAGGAAATTCCATATAGTATAGAGCACTGTAGTGCATCTTCTCAACAACACAGGATACCACTAGCACTTCAAACCTGTCCTCTACTCTCTACCTTGGCTTCCCATACAAGAATTGAATAAAGTTCAAGATATCAGTCATATTCAAAGCTCTGTATGGCCTCGGGTCTAGGATATCAAAAAGATTGCCTAAAGATGCAGGATGAACATCTTGGTGGACAATTTTGCTCCTCTGGCAAAAAGGAACTCTTTATCATAAGGGCAAAGCTTGTCTGTATGGGAGACAGAACTTTCTTGGGGCTAGTCCAAGACTTTAGGAGTAACTCCCCCCCCCCCTCCACTAAGGATAATAACAAACCGCACCACCTTCCACTCCAAGTGTAAGGCACATTTCTTTAACCTTGCCTTCTTTAACAGAGAACAAAGATAGATATAAGTCATGTCACTTAATATACTACTGGAAAGAACTCAGATACTATGGTGATGAGTGCAGTATAAGAGCCTATATAGAATAGAATAGAACTATTAAGTGTTCTAAATAGGAAACATCACAAGGAATTTTGAAAATTTCACTTATAAACCCAATCGTCAAAGGACGCCACCAGGATCCAACATAAGGCTCTGATAAATTGTTTTTGTATATGAGTCAGAGTTCATTGCATTACCAACGACCAAGGGATTTAATATAGTGACTAGTTAGCTCTCATTTCAAATATATAATTGTGACTATGTAGGAGAATGTTTTCTCTAATAATAAAATTATTACAAAGTCATGCTATAACCTCCTTTATAAACGTTGAATCAAACCATTAAATGTTTCAAGGCCCAATGGTAACACACAAACAACAAAAAATATAGAGATTATCACATATTATAATGATGCCATATATCCTAGTTTCATAATTCTGCATTTCTGACATTTACATAATAATAATAATAGATACGAGTGGAATTTAAATGAGTTTGGTTTAAAAATTGGATTAATCCTCTTAAAGCTGAGAGGTATATCTTCACCAGGCAAGTTAATAATCTACAAATAATTATAAAGTAATGATTATGACCCGACTCAGCAAAGTATCTGTATCAATAGGGTTATTGACTTGTTTACATGTATACAGGTGTCTTAAGGAGCGTGCTGAATGAGTGCTTATATAACGTGCTGTATAAAAAAATGTCCATAACTTTCAAACGTGAAAGGCCAGACTAGTGGGAACATGTATATCAACAGGGAAACAAAATTAAAAGAACATGAGATAAATTATAGGACAAAACTACGATTTTACACGTGATTAAATTATATTATAGAAAAAATAAGGTAGTTCTTTTACTACGTTAAATTTAAGAGGTTCACGGTCTTCAAATCAAACTGTCTTCCAATAAAATTGAAGTACTATATACACTGAAATTTCTGTACTATCCCAAGTAGGTAACAGATATATGAAGATACAGGAAGAGAATCTACTTTCAGACAAACATTAAAAGGGTGTAATTTCACTGAAAAAAGAGAAACATATATTGTGCCATTTAAAAAGAAAAGGTAGATGATTGAAAATATATCAAAAGTCACACATATCCTAATGCCCCGAGAGCCAACCCTTGCAACACAGAAGCCACAGTTCACTATTGACTTCAGTGGGGCCTGGAATTACCTCCTTTCCTTATCTCACAAACAAACATAAAGCATCATTTCCCTCTCATTAGACATTGCCCGATAAATTAACATTATATACTTTCGACCCACAGAACGAAGACACAATAACCTTAGCTCACCTGAACAGAAGTCCGATCCCCGTTACTAATGCTTACATCCTCAATAACTAGAATAGGATCCTTTTTCTCACAAGTTTGCTCACTACTCAGAGTATTTGAATAGTCTGACTTGGGAAAGTTGAACTGGCTCTTTCTGGAGTCCGTGGTTAGCGAAACCTCATGTGAGTAGGAATGAAGAAAAGCTCTGACTCCATCGAGCCCCACAAACTGCGAGACGGGAACTCCACTGAAAGTCACACTCGAGGAGTCAAACAGCTGCGAGTTTCTCCACCGGCGGAGCCTCAGGGCCAGTAACACTATGATAAAGGTAAAGAACAAGCAGGAAACGGAAGCCACGGCGATCACCAAATACAAAGTGAGGCTGGACTGGGGGTCTGTAGGAGCTGAGAGGCTGCTTAAATCGGAGAGGATTTCGGGGATGCTGTCAGCCACCACCACCGTGACAGTGGCCGTGGCAGAGAGAGGGGGTTGCCCGTTGTCCTTCACTAAAACCACCAGACTTTGCTTCAGCGCATCTTTGTCGAGAAAGTAGCGCGCTGTCCTGATCTCGCCGCTGTGGAGTCCCACAGAGAAGAGCCCCGGCTCTGTAGCCTTCAGCAGCTGGTAGGAGAGCCAGGCGTTCTGCCCGGAGTCTGCATCCACCGCCACCACCTTAGTGACCAGGTAACCCGGCTCGGAGGAGCGAGGGGCCAACTCCACTCCCGTGGAGCCATCGGTGGGAAAGGAGGGGTGTAAGATGTGCGGGCTGTTGTCATTCTGATCCAGGATAAAGAGAGTGATGGAGACATTACTGCTGAGAGTTGGGGAACCCCCATCCTGAGCCTGCACTTGGAACCGAATCTCCCGGAACTGTTCGTAATCGAAGGAACGCAGAGCGTAGAGAGCCCCAGTCTCGGAGTTAATGGAGATGGAGGAGGAGAGCGGAGCTTCCTGGATCTGAGTTCCAGTAATGGAGTAAGTGATTCGGGAGTTGTCCTCCAAGTCGTAGTCACGCGCCGTCAAGGAGAAAACGGAGGCTCCTCTCGGGTTATTCTCCGTGAGGTAGGCGGTGTAGGATGTTTTATCGAAGAAAGGTGCATTGTCGTTCGTGTCTAAAATCCGGAGTGGGATCATGGTGGCTGTAGAAAGAGGAGGAGTCCCATTATCCGTGGCGATCACTGTGATGTTGTATGCTGCCACCTGCTCCCTGTCCAGAGCTCGGTCTGTCACCAGACTGTAATAATTATCCAACGATTTCCTCAGCTGAAAGGGGAGGTTGCTGGGTGTGGAGCACGTGATTTCCCCGTTCTCTCCGGAATCTAGATCTTGCACATTTAAAAGGGCGATCACAATCCCAGGCGGAGAGTCCTCAGGGATCGAGTTGACCAGAGATGTGATTGTTAATTCTGGAGCGTTGTCATTCACATCACTAACAATGATCAGTATTTTCGATC
Organism: Malaclemys terrapin pileata; assembly: GCF_027887155.1. Lineage (NCBI taxonomy): Eukaryota > Metazoa > Chordata > Testudines > Emydidae > Malaclemys > Malaclemys terrapin. Next base: position 38,249,935 of record NC_071512.1, on the reverse strand, counting down.
TATCGAAAAGGCCTCCCCCGTCATGGGCTTGCACCTCGATTTCATATAATGCGGATTCCTCAAAGTCCAAGTTCCCCACGACTGTTACTTCTCCCGTCCTAGAATCCAAGTGGAATATTTGGGAAGCTTTCTCTGTGATTGTTCTGAATGAGTATTTTAATTCTTTGTTGACTCCTTCATCCGGATCAGTGGCTTTTACTGATACCACCGTGGAACCTTTCGGCACATTTTCCAAAACCCTCGCTGTATAGATAGCCTCAGTGAAAACTGGCGCGTTGTCATTTGCGTCAAGAACAATTATGCGGATTTGCGCAGTGCCGGACCTGACTGGATCTCCCCCGTCAGTAGCTGTGAGGATTAGATCGTGAACAGCTTGTTCTTCCCGGTCTAGAGACTTTTCCAGCACCAGTTCGGCATATTTCACAGCATCAGTTATAGTTTGCACATCCAGAGAGAAATGCCTATTATTGCTCAGTTGATATATCTGGATAGAATTAATTCCCACATCTGGATCCTGCGACTGCTGCAGGGAAATCCGGGTCCCCACAGCTGTTGTCTCGCTGATTTTTAACTCTAATTTCTCTGATTGGAAGCCTGGAGCATTGTCATTAATATCTGTGATTTCAACTTCAACTGGAAAAAGCTTCGCTTTATCCTCACGAAGAACCTCAAACTTTATCAAACATATCTCTATCCGGCCACAGATCTCCTCTCTGTCTATTCTGTCTGTGGTGTATAAATGGCCACTCTTAAAATTCAAAGCAAAATACTGACTCCTACCTCTGGCAACAATGCGGACACCGCGGTCTGAGAGCTCTTTTAGATCCAGTCCCAAATCCTTTGCTATATTCCCCACGAAAGAGCCTTTGTGCGTTTCCTCCGGGATCGAATAGTGAATCTGCCCAGAAACCGCCTCCCAAACGGTAACCAATAAAAAACAAAACAGGGCTCGCCGTTTGCGGTCCCGGAGACTTTGTATATCCTCCATTTTTCTCCGGATGTATATAGTGCTCTGATTCCCAGTCAGGTATGTATTTTCTTTTAGCCGCAGTCCTTTGTTTTCGCAATCACTGATGTTAAAATTAAGACTATTTCATAGATATTTCTCAGTAAAATCCCTCTGAGTAAGTGTGACTGATCTCTGTGTTCTGTGCTGTGTAACTGCGGGCGGGGCTGGCTGGATCTCTCTTTCCATTTCTCTGCCTGATTGGTGAACAGCGGCGCTCAGAGTCACAACCAATAACTGCATTAAAAAAAAATCCAACACCTTCCTATCTGTTTGTTAATTAATCTTTTCTCACGACTATTTATTTACAGTTACTTCCTCTATTTAAAATGTATACACTTACCAATACGCCTATTTGAGTTTCACATGGAATTACGTTAAGTAAATAGTCCTTGATAAGCAATTATTTAAGTAGAGTTCGTTGTGTTAAAGGAACACAGATGTACTATTTCCCAGACAAGAGGGTGATATCACAGTTGTATTTACCTGAATAAAATACAGCTCTGTATATAAATTTGTCAGGAGCTCACAAAGATATTCTAAAATTGGCTCCGCGTTCTGTTACACACTTTGCTTTGAAACTATATTGAAGTTCCCTGCCAACTATGGACTGTAGCATATTGGTAAATGGAATTTTTAAAATGTCAAATGTTATAATCCTTCGAATAGTCCATCACTGACTGACGCTTTTCCTTCAAAACTTCTAACGGGATGGTGAGAGTATAATTTTCACATTCCATAAATCTCAGGTAAGACAGTTACTGCTACAAAATTTATATCAGCAACGCGCAATAGTATCAGAACTTTGGACATAGTGCTGCACAATTCAATTGCCACTAATCACCGGTTGGTACCAAACATTTACAGTACTACACCGAAGAGAAATAACGCACACATATAAAAATAAAATTAATCTAAAAACCTTCTAGTTCACATGATTATACATATTCATGAATATCATTTTAAATCGTCTGAATAATTTAATTAAAAATCAGAGAAGAGACACCATAACTAACGCGATAATGCAAAAACTCACCTTGAGAAGAATTTCGGACGCGGATTTGGGTGCTTCAGAACCAGAATTATTCACAACTAAAATCCCAGAGTTGTCATTGCAAAAGATATTATCAGCTGTAACGTTCTGGTCACTACTTTTAAGCAAGTTAAATCCATTTTGCCCGCAGTCTGTAGCCAAACACAAGTTATAGGAATACGGCAAGGTCCCGTCTTTGTAATCTGGTAGGAATCTGGGATCAGCCTTGGAAGAAAGCGCAGGCCTGACATACTGAAGAATAGAGGAGCCTTTTGAACTTCTAACTTTCATGGCTATCACCACTATAATTGTAATTAGAAATAAAAATGAGATGAAGGCTAAAGCCAACACCAAGTAAAACTGTAAATCAGACTGAGGTGCCGAGTCATCCGATTGGTCGCTCATTTCCGGAAGAGCCTCTTGGAAGTTCTCAGCAAACACCAGGTTGAGAGTCACTGTGGCGGAGAGAGGCGGCTGCCCGTTATCCTTCACCAGGGTGACCAGCCTGTGCTTCACAGCATCTCTGTCCGCAAAGGCGCGGGCTGTCCGGATCTCGCCGGTGTGCAGCCCCATTCTGAAGAGCGTCGGTTCCGTGACCTGGAGCAGATGGTAAGAGAGCCAGGCATTGTGTCCTGAATCATAATCCACCGCCACCACCTTAGTCACCAGATAACCTGCCTCGGCCGAGCGAGGGACCATCTCGAACGAGGCGGAGCCATCGGCTCCGAGGGAAGGGTACAGGATGCGAGGGGCGTTATCATTCTGATCCAGAATAAACACCCTGACGGTGACATTGCTGCTGAGAGGCGGGGACCCGCCGTCTTGGGCCTTCACTTGTACTTCAAACTCCCGGAATTGCTCGTAGTCGAAGGAGCGCTGCGCATAGATAGCTCCGGTCTGGGAGTTAATGGAGATGTAGGAGGAGAGAGGCACCTCTTCGAGGTTGCTGCTCAAGATGGAGTAAGTGACTCGGGCGTTCCGGTCCAGATCCCGATCTGAGGCTTCTACACTGAAAATAGAGCCCCTCGAGGGATTGTTCTCTGGCACATAGGCGGTGTAGGAAGATTTCTCAAAGACAGGAGCGTTGTCATTGATATCCGAGATCTGCAACAGGATGGTTTTCTGAGTGGAGAGGGGGGGAGAGCCTTTGTCTGTGGCTGTGATTGTGATATTGTACTCCGGGGTTCTCTCCCTGTCTAGGGTGCTGTCTGTGAGGAGCTTGTAGTAATTATTAGAGGAAGATATTATTTTAAACGGCAAATTATCTTGAATGCGACAGGTGACTTCTCCATTTCCTCCATCGTCTCGGTCACGGGCTTTCATCAGAGCTATCACTGTCCCGGGCACTGAGTCTTCGGGAATTGGAGTGGACATGGATGTGAGTGTCATTTCGGGTGTATTGTCGTTCTCATCCAGAATTTCTATATGAACTTTGCAGTGATCAGTGAGACCTCCCCCATCCCTCGCTTCTACACCCATTATATAATTATTTCCTTCTTCAAAATCCAGAAATCCTTTTGTTGTGATTATTCCGTTACCAGAATCTAAACTAAACAGATGTCGTGAACTCTGCGGTATGTTGCTGAAATAATATGTTATTTTGGCATATGATCCTTCATCTGCATCAATGGCTTTAACCTGGAGCACTAAAGAGCCCTTTGGTAGATTTTCCTTCAGGTTGACTTTGTAGATCTCTTCGGTGAATACAGGGGGGTTGTCATTAGCGTCAGTAACAGTTATTTTAATCTGAGCTGTTCCAGTTCTCACTGGATCTCCCCCATCCACAGCCGTCAGGATCAAGTGATGGGAACTCTGCTTCTCTCGATCCAAAGGTTTCTCTAACACCAATTCTGACTCCTTTTTTCCATCTGGATTTTCCTTCAGTTTCAATATAAAATACCGATTTGGACTGAGCTGGTAACCCCGCAGTGAATTGGCTCCAACATCGGGATCTTGCGCAGGTTCTAGAGGAAATCGCGCACCAGGTTGTGCTAATTCATTAATTTCTAAATCTATATTATTTTTAGTAAACCGCGGTGCATTATCATTCATGTCCTGGATTGCGACATTCACGTGGAAAACATTCAAAGGGTTTTCAACCACAGCTTCTAAATTTAGGAAACAAATCAGTGATTTCCCACATATCTCCTCCCGGTCTATCCTGTTGTTCACATACAGGTTGCCATTTTCCCCATTCACACTGAAGTATGGCTTTTCCGAATTGACACGCAGCTTTCGCTGAGGCAGCTCTCTGCCATTTAACCCCAAATCCTTAGCGAGATTCCCCACAAGGGAACCTTTGGCCATTTCCTCGGGAATGGAGTAACGAATCTGCTCGGAGATCGCCCGGCAGCACAAAGAGAATAAAAAGGGAAACAACAGTACTTGCCCCGTGACTGCCCGGCCCGGCTCTCTGTGTCTGGTTTCCATATCAGCCACTCTCGGCTCTGTATTCCTTGCCTCTTTTATTCTGAATCGATTCTCCGTTCCAAATTTCCCTCGGCTCGTAAGAATCCTCGGGGTCGGTAATGAAATATAAATGAAATGTATTCCCCTGCTAGATTATAGCAATCCGGGAGGATTTGGTTTTTCCGCGACACTGTGTCTTTCTGCTGCGTTTCTTAAGAGATCTGCACAGTATAATAATGCAAATAGCTCTGCAAGAGGCTCAGTCCAATAGGTCCCCGGCTGCAGTCCTGACTCCGCATTGGCCAACAGCGGCGCTCTGAGTCTTAGTGAGGGAACTGCAGGCGAAATGCTCACATCGGAGACGGAAATACGCAAGACCCCGCAATATCACTAAGCATAAATTCTTTCATAAACTATTTTTTGAGAGTTAAAAAAATCATCAAGATCTGAGAAGTGGAAACTCCGCAGACCAGGTCAATTTATAATGAACCAACTCCGAAGGTAAGATTCTCATCGGAATGTTGCAAAATTAGTTTTCCTTTCAAGAGTACAACCGACTTCTTTACCCTCTTGATTTAAAATACAACATGTAAGTGTCTGTTGGTGTAAAAAAATGCCATTGCATGCATTTTCAGCGTTATAAGTAATTTCAGGTGAGGCAGTTTAGCTCCCTCATATCCTCATTCGGTTAGACTATTTGTAAATTTCTGTTGTTGCCATAGGCGATAACATGATTTTCGTCGCTAGAGAGCAGAGAACGTTAATTATGATGGAGGCTGAATATGGAATGTATTAAGTAAATTCAAAGTATGCTTCTCTGAAGATGGAACTATCTTACTTAAAACCCTTTGTTCACGGCTAGATGTACCCATTCTTATTTTATTTCTAAAATAATCTCCCGGTATGTGTATGAACGAGGCCTGGGACATAAGGTATAATCCTGTTCTCGCAGAGGTCAACAGCAAATATTTTATTGCTTCAGTGGTGTCAGGATTTCTCCCTTGAGAAACAGTTCCCTTCCCAGCTCCGACACAAAACTCCTAGGCAGTGGTTGAGTTTTCGTAAAGGCGGGGAGGGGGCACGAGGCCCCGCCCCCTTCTTTGCCCACGAGGCCCCGCCCCTGGCCAAACCGGATCACGGAGCCCTGGCCTCCTCACCTGCTGATGATGGAAAGGCCGAGAGCATCCCCCGGTGCCCTGTCTCCGTCTCGCGGGACCCCTGCCCACTGCAGTTGGAAGGTCCGCGCTGGGTCCCCACAGCTGCTCGCGCGGTTCTTATCCCTACCCGGCTCCGGCTTTCCGCCTGGCCTAGGGTGCCGAAGAGCCACCCGGGCAGCTGTGGGGAGCAGCCGCGGACCATCCATCTGTCCTGGGCGGGGACATGAGTCGGGGGCTGCTCTCGGCTTCCCCGGACAGGGCAGGTGGAGGATCTCCGGCTCCGGTTCCTCAGGCCGCTGTTGTCTGGGCCAGCTCCAGCGTCTGTTCCCGGCGGCATGACTGGGGGCGGGACCTCAGGGGGAAGAGGAGGGGCAGGGGGCCGGGCCCTGGGGAAAAAAGTGGACGGACCTGGAGGGCCATGGTCAATTGGTCCCTGCTGTTCCAGCACCCATGCTAAGTGCAACATTTGGAAAGTTAATTAGTCCAAATTTTTCAAATTTGGAGCCCTCAAGTTAGGTAACTAAAGCCATACTGAAGAGCCTAAATAAGTGTCTTGATTGTCAGTGACACTGAGCTAGGGTTACCATATTTCAACACTGAAAAAAGAGGACACTCCAAGGGGGCCCTGGCCTTGCCCCAACTCCGCCCCTTCCCCGCCCCCATTCCAACCCCTTCCCCAAACTCCTTGCCCCAACTCTGCCCCCTCCTCTGAGCACCCTGCATTCCCCCTCCTCCATCCCACTCTGATCTTGGTTGGGGGTTGCTAAGTGCTTCCCTGCTCCCCACTCGCCCTGCAGCCCCTGCACCCCCTGCCCCTGCAGCCTCTGTGACCCCTGCTCCCCACTTGTCCCCCCACCGCCCTTGCAGCCTCTGTGCCCCCTGCCTGCCCTGCCCCTGCGTCTCCTGCCCCTGCAGCCTCTATGCCCCTACCTGCCCTGCTCCTCCTTGCCCTGCAGCCTCTGCACCCCTCTGCCTGCCCTGCTCCCCCGCTCACCCAGCAGCCTCTGCCTGGTGGGGGCTTCGGAGGCTCAGCGGCGACCAGGGCGGCGCGGGTCCCTGCAGCCCCGGCACATGCCGCACTCCCCGCCGCCTCCTTCCTGCCGCCGCTGAGCACGTTCCCCGGCCTGTCCCCACTGGAACAGCTCCCACAGCACTGGGTTCCGAGCCACGTGGGGCAACGGGGCCGCAGGAAGGGTCCCCCAGTGGCTGGGGTCCCCTCCCGCGAGGGAAGCCCGAGCTGCTGGCTGGGCCCGGCCTCCCCGTGGTCCTGTGGGCTCAGCTGGAGCACGTGGTCTGCCTGGCCTGCAGGGCCAGCAGCGGCCCCTCTGCCGCTTTCTGCGGCTGCGCCCCCCCTGCCCGAGCTCACTACAATGTAGCCGGGGCGACTGGGCTGCACTGCGGACCCGACGCATCTTGCTGGGGCCGGTCGGACCCTGGCTTATGCTTCCCTATTTCCCCAGACATGTTCGGCTTTTTGAAAATTCCCCCTGGACGGGGATTTGAGCTCCAAAAAGACGGATATGTCTGGGGAAATCCGAACATATGGTAACCCTAACTGAGCAACTTCAGCTGCCACTCACTTAATTTGGGATCTGTGAGTCCCCGCCTACTAGAATATGAGACCTTTTATATAGCTGACTAAATATTGATTCACATGCCTAATAACAACATTTGAACACTTTGATTTAACCTATCTGTGCCTGAGCTTTCTCGTAGTTAATTTGGGAATAATATAATTTTCCTAATTCAAAGGATTGTTGTTAGACTAAATTAATCATTGTTTGTAGTTTACTGTGAGCCTGATCCAAGGCCCAGTGAAATCAATAAAAATCAATAAAAATAAGAATCCCACTGACTTCAATAGGTTTTTTGGATCAGGCCCCTTAAAATGCTTGCATGGAAGGGAGTATATAAGTGTGAAGTATCACAGAGATGTTCTGATGAGAACAGACCAATAGAGTACAAAAATTATGAGATAACTAAAAATAAGAGATTTTACTTTTTTTTTCTTATAGGCATTCCATATTATAATCCAAGTCAGATACCAAAGAGGACATTTCCTTATGAACAAAACAAACAGTTATCAATAGAAATATTAGGTACTCCACATATGAAACATTTTATGTAATAGTGAAAATATTGACATAAAATTATTCTTCAAAAAATATCAGTAGGTGAAGGGACACAATGCAGGTCTTCAATAAATGTCTTTAGTTAGTTGTCAGAATCCATTGCAATACCTCACACCAAAGCATTTCATCTAGTGACTAAACACATATGTGATGTCAGGGAATGACTGTCCCTAAAGAAACTACTAGAAAGATGTGTGAGAAACTTTTCTGTATTCTTATTAATAATTATTATAAAGTAATTATATACCCCACTGAAGAAACTTTTAATCAAACATTAAAATGTGTTTAGGCCCAACAGGAAGACACAAACAAAAACATACAGAAATTAATCTGACATGTTAAAATGATAGGATTTATTTATGCTAGCTCCATAATTCTGTATTTATTACATTTACAGTATATATATCAGTACCGGCAAGATAATGCCATGTATGTGTGGGATTGAATTAAATTTGTAGATTGAATATTAAAGTAGATTCTTTCTTTTAAAGTCGAGAGGTCCTCTAATCAGTGAGTCTTCTTTAAACATCCACATTTTATTTGAAAATGTAGAATTTTAAACATGGTAAAAGCATTGATGTGTGTTCAAAATTCAAATAAGCAGGGACAATTTCACAAGAGAGGAAAAAATATTCTCCTAATCCAAACAAATAACAAACATTATTCCATAAATCCACAAAATTGATAGATACTTGTGTAACTTCCAGACGAAGAATACATATTTTAAAATATATATAAACTGGAGGAGATGATAACCTTCACACAGTCTTCTCTATTATGTGTGAAAGCACAAAGAATGTTATCAAATCAATGACCAGAGGTCCTTAAATGACCTTCCAGTCAGAAACAGAATGGTAATAATGGCCCATGTCAGGGCCAAACCTTCAAATAGGTCCATTGCTTCAAATTGTGCAGCTCAACATTGAGGGCCTATCTAATGCAAAATGTGATTACCTCACAATGATCTTGCAGATTCAAAATATCTATGCCCTTGAGGTACATAAAACAGACCTGGAGAGTGAAGGCCAGTGATAGAAGATCAGTAGAGTCCACATGTCTGCAAGCCATCACCCTACATATGGACTTGTGATGTACATAAAATATGACCTTAAAGATTCCATCAAAGTCCTACCTATGATGAACCCCTACTCAATCACCATCAAGAATGGCTATCTAACAGTCATTAACTTATACAAGCCACTGTCAATGGAATGGTCAAGTCCAGTTTTACCAACACCAAGCCATCCTACCATCTATGTAGGAGCACATCCTGGGCTTTCACTGAAGACCAGCACCTCCTCTCCAATGCCAAATACTGTGGCATGTTCAGATTGGATGGAGGCAATGCTATACTCCTGACATTTGTTTTGTGTCACGTGACATCTGTGGTCACACAATACCATTGAAAAGGCCAATTCTCAATGACTTCGCCAAGAGCAAATACAGCCCAGTCATGGTTTGCATAGGCCTACAATTTTCACTCATTCAATCGTTCCTGCAACTGCCCTGGAAAATACAGTCTGCTGACTGGCCCAGCTATGTGGTGATTGTAGACGGCTCGATAAACCAGATTCCATTATATTCAGCTAATTACCACCACTTTGTAGGCCTACTAATATTGGCTGCCAAATGAGCATTGCATGGGGCTTCATAAAATCATTAACTCCTTGTTGGACAGAAGAGAACAAGGCACTCTTCCAGAAATATCAAGCTCACAAAAGCCCCAGGAGGCAGGTTACTAGTGGAGTTCTGCAGGGATTGGTTTTGGGACCAATCCTATTTAACATTTTTATTACTAACCTTGGTACAAAAAGTGGAAATGTGCTAATAAAATTTGTGGATGACACAAAGTTGGGAGGTATTGCCAACACAGAGAAGGACCGGAATATCATACAAGAAGATCTGGACAACCTTGAAAACTGGAGTAATAAAAAAATAGGATGAAATTTAATAGTGTGAAGTGCAAGATAGGGACTTAGGGACTAACATCAAGAATATTTGCTATAAGCTGGGGACTTATCAGTTAGAAGTAACAGACAAGGAGAAAGACCAGGATGTACTGGTTGATTACACGATGTGTATGAGCCAGCCACATGATGCAGCCATGAAAAAGGTTAATGCAGTCCTAGAATGCAACAGGCAAGATATTTTGAGTAGAGATAGGGAAGTGTTAGTATCATTATACAAGGCACTGGTGAGACCTCATCTGGAATACTGTGTGCAATTCTGATATTCCATGTTTAAGAACAGTTTGAATTCATCTGTCTCCCAAGTTTAAGAAAGATGAATTCAAACTGGAACAGGTGCAGAGAAGGGCTACTAGGATGATACAATAAATGGAAAACCTACCTTATGAAAGGAGATTGAAAGAGCTTGGCTTATTTAGGCTAACCAAAAGAAAGCTGAGGGGAGATATGATTGCTCTCTATAAATACATCAGGGAGTGAGAGGAGTTATTTAAGTTAAGCAGCAGTGTGAACACAAAATTCTTCTGTGTGTGTGACACTGGCAGACCAGGTACCATCTAATTCCAAGGCCCCTAGGTCTCAACTGAACACTGAGCAATACATAGTTGAAAACCAGACTGGCTCACCTGTGTGTTAGCATTGTTAAAATAGAAGTTAAATTTATAAGAATGTGTTTAGTGCTTAGACTTTATGAAATGCTTGTAGGATGCTGCACGTATTAATCTCACTTATAACATCTGTACCCCATGTTATAAGGTTATATCGAGTGTTTGCATTGTAATCCTCTGTAACTGTAACTCACCAAACAGGAAAGAAGCATTAACTAATGTGAAATGCTGACTTCCACAGAAGGTGTTAGGTCCTGCCCTCAAGAAGGCCCACTGAAACCAAATGAGGCATTGTAAAACATCAAATACTTCATTAATTGCACTCCTCTCCCCACTCCCCGATGAAGAGGAGACATGAGCATGAACTCATCCCATCAGCTTGAACTCTGAGGGGAAGAGAATAAAAATCCCAGACAAAAAGAAAATGGATCTCTATGCTGCTTGCACTTTGGAGAGGTCAGAATTTCTAAGCATAAGCAAGGGACCCCCAGTTGCTTAGCCTGAGTTAGCCCTAGAGAAAATATAGGGTTTGCATATTACAGCAGCTTGTACTACCTTTTGGAACCCAACTGTAATGCTCTTGATTCACTACAGACAGCTTGACAGTGTGACATTTGGAAAGCTGTTTAGGGCAAAATTTTCTAACTTAGATGTAAATCCATCATTATAAATATAAATAAGTGATGCTGGCAAACCATGTGCCAACTGATGTGAAGGTCCCCAAGTCTCACACTGACAAATATATAACTGGAATCAGTGTGACTCATGTGTGTGTCAGTATTGTTAAAAAAAAGTATTAGAATGATAAGAATGTGTTTAGTTTTTAGAATTTCTTCTTCTTCTTTCGTATGGCTGGTGTAGAGCAGCAACTACAATTTCACCTGAAGTTGATTGAGCCAAATGGCTACATTAGGAGTAGCAGAATTTATTGAATGCTTGTGAGTTGCTGCACATGTTAATCTCACTTATAACATCTGTATCCCATATTGCAAGGTAATATTTAAGTGGTTGTAGTGTAAGCCTCTGTGACTGTGTAAATCATCATTCAGGAAAGAGACATTAATTAATGTGAACGGCTGATCTTTCCAGAAGGTGTTATACCCTTCCTAAAAGAAAAGGTCTATCAATATCAAACAGACTATAGTGAGATATTGCAACTGGAATTTTCCTACCTACCATCAACAAGAGGACGCTGTTGTTGTTCTGCCTCCTTCCCCTGAAGATGTGCCATGAAGTGGCCTCCTCCCATCAGCTGAGTTTGCAGTTTAGAGCACATGGCAGGAAGTGGACAAAAACCCCAAACAAAAGGAACTAGCTTCTTGGAGTGTGGGGAGGAAGTATTTCTATGCATAAGCAAGAGATTCCAAAGCTGCTTAGCATGGATTAGCCCTAAAGGACATATAGAGGTTGCTTATTATATAAGATTCATTTACCTTTTGAAATTTAAGATTATAACTCATCTTGTATATATATTTACCTGCTTTAACTTTGTAAATAAACTAATTTCCTTTTCCAAACAGTCTACGCTGAGGTTGGTACTCACACTCTTGAATCACTGCAGGCAGCGTTACAGCTTAATTTTGAGCATCTGTAACTCCCATTGATGTCATTAGGATTTGTGGAGCTCAGAACCTACCAAACGCGGCCCCCCACTTAATGCCTAAATATAGGTTTATGTGTTTAGAAGTTTGAAAAGCTCAATCTCAGTCCATGTCTCAGCTTCCTCGTCTGTCAAATATGTAGAATATACATTTCCTACCTCACAGGATTGTTGGGAATCTTAATTAAATAATTATTATCTGTAATGCACAGTGAGATCCCTGGTTAGAAGGCACTATGTAAGCTGTAATGTGATGTATATGATGATGTTCTTATTCACATATTATGATGTTCTTAATGACAGCAGTTCAACATACAAAGAATCAAAAATGTTAAGGTAACTCAAGATTAAGATAACACATGTAATTCCATCATTGAAATGTAGGTCATGTCCCAAGAAGACACTGTCTTCGGGACAAAACTAAAATGTTCCAGAGGAATTCCAAATAGGAGACATGGAATGCTGAAATTATTCATTGTAAACACATTCATTAGAAGATATCACCAGATGCAAAGATACAACATATGCCTCTGATAAATTTCTTTTGTAATATCCCTCGGCCCACGCTGCTTCCTGCAGCCCCCATTGGCCTGGAGCGGCGAACCGCGGCTAGTGGGAGCCACAATTGGCCGAACCTGCGGATGTGGCAGGTAAACAAACCGGCCTGGCCCACCAGGGGCTTTCCCTGAGCAAGCGGCGGACCAGCTTTGAGAACCACTGCCTACAATATTGCATACATAAAGTTAAATTGTCATTTTCAAATGAAAGATACCTACATTGAAATATACATAAATATAACTACATCTATATAACTGTTTATAAACAGACAAACACAACTTTATTTCCTTTTACTTCCACATAAATCCTTCATTTTTCTTCTCATTTGATATGATTCTAGAGACAATCAGTATATCTTCATTCCACGTACAAAGAACTAAAGATGCTAGGTCAGCTGAATCAGTGCCTCTATACGGAAATTTAAAAAATTGTCTTTTCTAAACATTAAAAACAGGTGCCGGAACTTATCTCTAATTAAAATAAAAGCAACGACAATAAAACCCGATGAATAAATCTTCACCCACAACATTTAACTCGCAAAGGCCAGACTATTGGAAACAAGAAAATCAATGCTGCAGACAACTGCAAAGAACTTCAGATGAATTAATCAGCAGAATTCTGCACTAACATAATTCTAGATTACAACAATAAAAACAAATTGAAGTCATATGACAGTGGGATTAAATTAACTGTGTGAGAAAAAAAATGCAATCTAATGCAGTGGGGTAGATTTGAAGCTCATCAACATCACATCAATGTGCCTTCCACTAACCTTAGTATTTCACATACTCAGAAATATCTGTATATTTGTAACTTCCCAAACTGGGTCTCAAGAAATCTTAAAAAGATAATGTTGTTTAAAACAAATATTCAATAAAGATCAGGGGGTAGCCGTGTTAGTCTGTATCTACAAAAACAACAAGGAGTCTGGTGGCACCTTAAAGACTAACAGATTTATTTGGGCATAAGCTTTCGTGAGTAAAAACCTCACTTCTTCGGATGCATCCGAAGAAGTGAGGTTTTTACTCACGAAAGCTTATGCCCAAATAAATCTGTTAGTCTTTAAGGTGCCACCAGACTCCTTGTTGTTTTTATTCAATAAAGAGTAATTTCATTTAAAATAATAAAGGAAAAGGATGTTTGTGCCAAATTCATGGCTATGAAAAACACGTCATGGACCATGAAATCTGGTCTCCCCCTATGAAATCTGGTCTTTTGTGTGCTTTCACCCTATATACTGATTTCATGGGGGAGAAATTGGGGGTCCTGACCCAAAAGGGAGTTGTAGGGAGAGTTGCAGTATTGTCGTTCTTACTTCTGTGCTGCCCTCAGAGCTGGGCCACTGGAGAGTGGCGGCTGTTAGCCGGACACCCAGCTCTGAAGGCAATGCCCTGCCAGCAGCAGCACAGAAGTAAGGGTGGCAATAACATACCATGCCACCCTTATTTCTGCACTGCTGCCTTCAGAGCTGGGTGGCCAGAGAGTGACTGAGGGCCCAACTCTGCAGACAGCAGTGCAGAAGTAAGGGTGGCAATACCACACCATGACATCCTTACTTCTGTGCTGCTGCTGGTGGCTGCTCTGCCTTCAGAGCTGGGCTGCCAGCCAGCAGCCACCATTCACCAGCTGCGCAGCTCTGAAGGCAGCGCTGCCAGCAGCAGCACAGAAGTAAGGGTAGCAGTACCACAACCCCCCCCTACAATAATCTTGTGACCCCTCTGCCCCACAACTCCTTTTTTGGTCAGGACCCCTACTATTACAACACCATGAAATTTCAGATTTAAATAGCTGAAATCATGAAATTTACTATTTTAAAAATCCTATGACCCTGAGATTGACCAAAATGGACCCTGAATTTGGTACATTCATAAGTAATCAAGACACAATAATACCCTCCTCCCCTAGAGCAAGCCATATGTACACTGTATTTTCTCAGTCACAGAGGGCTTGATGCTACACTTATTGAAGTCAATGGCAGAACTCACACTAACCTCACTAATGCAAATTCAGTACTCTTTAATCCGTACTTTTCAACTAATTGCACAGTCCACGAGGAAGACTAAACTTATATACTATAAACTAATAGCAAAAAGACCGATTATGTTAGCTCACCTGAATGGAGGTCTGATCCCCGTTACTAATGTTTAAATCTTCAGTAACTAGAATAGGATCCTTTATCTCACAAGTTTGCTCGCTACTCAGAGTATTTGAATAGTTTGATTTGGGAAAGTTGGACTGGCTCTTTCTGGAGTCCGTGGTGAGAGAAACCTCATGTGAGTAGGAGTGAAGAAAAGCTCTGACTCCATCGAGCCCCACAAACTGCGAGACGGGAACTCCACTGAAAGTCACACTCGAGGAGTCAAACAGCTGCGAGTTTCTCCACCGGCGGAGCCTCAGGGCCAGTAACACTATGATAAAGGTAAAGAACAAGCAGGAAACGGAAGCCACAGCGATCACCAAATACAAGGTGAGGCTGGACTGGGGGTCTGCAGGAGCTGAGAGGCTGCTTAAATCGGAGAGGATTTCGGGGATGCTGTCAGCCACCACCACCGTGACAGTGACCGTGGCAGAGAGAGGGGGCTGCCCGTTGTCCTTCACTAAAACCACCAGACTTTGCTTGAGCGCATCTTTGTCTACAAAGTAGCGCGCTGTCCTGATCTCGCCGCTGTGGAGTCCCACAGAGAAGAGCCCCGGCTCTGTAGCCTTCAGCAGCTGGTAGGAGAGCCAGGCGTTCTGCCCGGAGTCTGCATCCACCGCCACCACCTTAGTGACCAGGTAACCCGGCTCGGAGGAGCGAGGGGCCAACTCCACTCCCGTGGAGCCATCGGTGGGAAAGGAGGGGTGTAAGATTTGCGGGGTGTTGTCATTCTGATCCAGTATAAAGAGAGTGACGGAGACATTACTGCTGAGAGGTGGGGAACCCCCATCCTGAGCCTGCACTTGGAACCGAATCTCCCGGAACTGTTCGTAATCGAAGGAGCGCAAAGCGTAGACAGCCCCAGTCTCGGAGTTGATGGAGATGGAGGATAGCCGAGCTTCATTTATATGTCCTTCATTAATAGAGTAGGTGACTCGGGCGTTCTCCTCCAAGTCGGAATCATTCGCTTTCAGGGAACAAACGGAAGCTCCTCTGGGATTGTTCTCTGTGATGTACAAAGTGTAGGATGGCTGGTTGAAGATAGGAGCGTTGTCGTTTATGTCTGAAAGCTGTAGTAAAATTGTTGCTGTTGATGATAAAGGAGGGATCCCTCGGTCTGTGGCTGTGATAGTTACACTGTAATTCGAGACCCGCTCCCTGTCCAGTGATGTGTCAGTCACCAAACTATAGTAATTGCCAAATGACTTCTGTAACCGGAATGGAAGGTTGGCTGGTATGGAGCACGTGACCTCACCATTCTGTCCGGAATCTCCGTCTTGCAAATTTAATATCGAGATTACTGTTCCGGGGGGAGAATCTTCAGAGACTGAGTTGAACAGGGAAGTGATTGCAATTTTCGGGGTATTATCATTGACATCAATAACCGTTATCAGAACTTTGCACCTGGCGGAGAGATCTCCAATATCCTTTGCCTCCACTTCCATTTCATATAATGCAGCTTCCTCGTAGTCCAGGTCACCTATCGTTGATATTTCTCCTGTCCTAGGGTGAAGCTGGAATATCTGAGACGCCTTTTCTGTAATTTTTCTAAATGAAAAGGTCACCTCAGAATTCTGTCCCTCATCCCAGTCAGTGGCGTGTATTGTAATTATCAAGGACCCTGGAGGCGCGTTTTCCAAAACAGCCACTTTATAGACCGGCTGAGTAAAAAGCGGTGCATTGTCATTGGCATCCACAACCACAACACGGATCTGAGCAATGGCAGATCTGACTGGATCTCCCCCGTCAGCTGCTGTGAGAGTTAATTTATGGACAGTCTGCGTTTCCCGGTCCAGAGACTTTTCCAGCACTAGTTCCGCATATGTAACACCATCAGATCCAGTTTGCACATCCAGAGAAAAGTGTTTGTTATTGCTCAGTTGATAGCTCTGGATGGAATTAATTCCCACATCTGGATCCTGCGCCTCCTGCAGGGAAACCCGGGTCCCCACAGCTGTAATCTCACTAATTTTTAACTCTAGCTCATTCGCTTGGAAGGTGGGAGCATTGTCATTAATATCTGTGATTTCAACTTCAACTGCGAAAAGCTTCACTTTATCCTCAATAAGAACCTCAAAAATTAAGAGACACTTCTCGATCCGGCCACATATCTGTTCTCTGTCTATCCTTTCTGTGGTGATTAAATGGCCGCTCTTAAGATTCAAAGCAAAATATTGAGTCCTACCTGTGGAAACAATGCGGACTCCGTGGTGTGTTAGCTCCTTTATATCCAGTCCCAGATCCTTTGCGATATTCCCCACAATGGAGCCTTTCTGCATTTCCTCGGGAATCGAATAGCGAATTTGCCCAGAAACCGCCTCCCAAACAGTAGCCAACATAAAATAGAACTGGACTCTCTTTTTGCAGACCCGGAACCTTTGTGTATCTGCCATTTCTCTTCTGATGGGTATGGAACTCCGATTCCCGGGTCACGGCTGAGAGTATTTTCGCTTATCTTTAATCCTTTGTTTCCGCAGCCACTGATGTTTTAACCAAGGCTGTTTTATATAAAATTCCTGCAGCCGTGTTCCCTTTACAATCTCTCTGAGTGAGTGTAATCTCTCAGTGTTTTGCACTGTGTAACTGCGGGGCTGGGCTGGCTGGATCTCTCATCTCGTTTCTCCACCTGATAGGTCAACAGCGGCGCTCAGAGTCTCAACCAATAACTGCAGACAATGATTTAAAATCCGCCTTTTAATCTGTTAATTTAAATCTCTAGCGCTATGTATACCGAGTGGTGTTTATATTAGAAATAAACTCATATGAGTTTTCGATTACGTTGTTTTAATGAGGACAGTTCCTTATCCATTTTACATAAAGATCACGGTGCTATTGAAATACTGATGTGCCATTTAGCTTTATACCTAGAGTGCGCAGTCACAGTTTTCTTTGTCAGAATGAAGCAAGTCTATTGGTGTCAGGGACTCACAAAGATATACAAATATGAAAACACCAAGTGTTGTACACATTTCCTGTGAATTATTCAGAGCCTCCTATAGTTTCCTTACTCCCCTTCAAATAGAGATTTGAAGAACCATGATATCACAGGCACGTTATTGTTGCACGTTAAGGGATATTTGTAATTGTAACATTGTATTTCCATCTTATTGTCAATAAAACCTGTTATTTTCAACCCGTGAGAACAGAATACCTGAGATATATAATTGTGTATAATGGGAATAGCTGACGGTCCCTTTCAAATTAAAAAGCAACAGAGGGTCCTGTGGCACCTTTAAGACTAACAGAAGTATTGGGAGCATAAGCTTTCCTGGGTAAGACCCTCCCTTCTTCAGATGCAAGTAATGGAAATTTCCATTACTTGCATCTGAAGAAGGGAGGTTCTTACCCAGGAAAGCTTATGCTCCCAATACTTCTGTTAGTCTTAAAGGTGCCACAGGACCCTCTGTTGCTTTTTACAGATTCAGACTAACACGGCTACCCCTCTGATACCTTTCAAATTAATATCTCTTACATGCTGTATTATACCACTAAGCAAAGATAAATGGTATTCCCAATGTTTGCTCCTTTTCGGTGACCTAACAGATATCCCGAGCGGTTTTGTTTTCTACATGTTAATGCAGAATTAGATGTTCATCTTCAGAGAGTGATACAGACAGGGAAGGATACTAAGAGGGCGTTAAATCCGAGAAATGAAAAACTATCTCAGTGTATGATGGACTATAGAATCCTCATGTAGAGGTGACCATATTCGGTCCTTTTCTCATCATTCCTCTTTAGCTACCATAACTTTTATGCTGGAGGAAATGCGGTTTTTTAATTGACTTAGATATGTCCTAATCAATTAGTTTAAAAAAACTTTGCAAATTAATAGATCACGATTCTTCAGAAGTCATAATAAATTAGTTGGTTGATCACAAATGATTAAATTTAACACCGCATTCTGTTACACGCTTTGATTTTAAATGGTATTGATGTTCCCTAATGATTAAGAACGTTAACTCATTGTGAAATTGAATGGAAAAATGACTCATTTAATAATTATTTGAATAAGTATCTCCTTAAATGTCCGAAAAGTCTCATTAGAAGACGATATTAGAAGAATTGGAATATATTTACAGCATGCCATAAATTCCAGGCAGGTAAATTATGGCTGGAAAATTTAACTCATTGATGCACAGTCACATCGCAGTCAAAATCAAAACCCTGCCAAAACACAAACACGCAATTCTCCCCATGGAAAGATGATAAGAAAGAGGTGACAGATACTTAATGCACTATTGGAAGTTGGTCTGATACTGCACAGATAAGGGAAAGATACGAATCTATATAGCATAGAATAGAACAAACAAGTTTTGCTTCTACAAATCTACCACTAAACAGCAGGTGCCGACAATCCTTTGGTACTAAAACTTGGAGCACCTGATAACAGCAATTGCACACAAGGGAAAAAAGAATTACTCTGAAAAGATCGCAATATAAACGACTCTATAAATTTCATAAATATCACACCACAATGTGCTCACTTAAAAATCAAAGTGTAGACTTCACCTCGAATATGTCAGTGAAAAAATTCACCGGTGGAAGCCTTCGGGTGTCAAATGTTGAGCCCTCTAAACCAAAATTACTGCTTAAAATTAAAATCGCAGCGTTGTCATTACAAAAGATATTCTCGGCTGTATTACTCTGCCCATTAGTTATCAGAAAGTTTAATTCATTCTTCCCAGCGTCCTTAGCACAACACAGTTTATAAGAATATGGCAAAATCCCATCATCGCAGTTTGGTAGAAATCGGGGATCTGCCATGATGGAATAAAGATTAGAACTGATTTATTGAATAACAGGGGAATTCTTTGATCTTCGGAATTTCATGATTAAAGCCACTGAAACTGTTACTAGGGGGTGAAAGCAGATTAGCGCTACAGCCAGGACCCAGTAAATTAAATAACGCATTAATGCAAAAACTCACCTTGAGAAGAGTTTCGGACGCGGATTTGGGTGCTTCAGAACCAGAATTATTCACAACTAAAATCCCAGAGTTGTCATTGCAAAGGATATTCTCAGCTGTAATGTTCTGGTCGCTACTTTTAAGCAAGTTAAATCCATTTTGCCCACAGTCTGTAGCCAAACACAAATTATAGGAATACGACAAAGTCCCGTTTTCGTAATCTGGTAGGAATCTGGGATCAGCCTTGGAATAAAGCGCAGGCCTGACATACTGAATAGAGGAGCTTTTTGAACTTCTAACTTTCATGGCTATCGCCACTATAATTGTAATTAGAAATAAAAATGAGATGAAGGCTAAAGCCAACACCAAGTAAAACTGTAAATCAGACTGAGGTGCCGAGTCACCCGATTGGTCACTCATTTCCGGAAGAGCCTCTTGGAAGTTCTCAGCAAACACCAGGTTGAGAGTCACTGTGGCAGAGAGAGGCGGCTGCCCGTTATCCTTCACCAGGGTGACCAGCCTGTGCTTCACAGCATCTCTCTCCGCAAAGGCGCGGGCTGTCCGGATCTCCCCGGTATGCAGCCCCATGCTGAAAAGCGTCGGTTCCGTGGCCTGGAGCAGATGGTAGGAGAGCCAGGCATTGTGTCCTGAGTCAGCATCCACCGCCACCACCTTAGTCACCAGATAACCTGCCTCGGCCGAGCGAGGGACCATCTCGAACAAGGCGGAGCCATCGGCTCCCAGGGAAGGGTACAAGATGCGAGGGGCGTTATCATTCTGATCCAGAATAAACACCCTGACGGTGACATTGCTGCTGAGAGGCGGGGACCCGCCATCTCGGGCCTTCACTTGCACTTCAAACTCCCGGAATTGCTCGTAGTCGAAGGAGCGCTGGGCATAGATAGCTCCGGTCTGGGAGTTAATGGAGATGTAGGAGGAGAGAGGCAGCTCCTCGAGGTTGCTGCTCAAGATGGAGTAAGTGAGTCGGGCGTTCCGGTCCAGATCCCGGTCTGAGGCTGCTACACTGAAAATAGAGGCCCCCGAGGGATTGTTCTCTGGCACATAGGCGCTGTAGAAAGGTTTTTGAAAGACAGGGGCGTTGTCATTGATATCCGAGATCTGCAACAGGATGGTTTTCTGGGTGGAGAGGGGGGGAGAGCCTTTGTCTGTGGCTGTGATTGTGATATTGTACTCCGAAGTTCTCTCCCTGTCCAGCGTGCTGTCTGTGAGGAGCTTGTAGTAATTAATAGAAGATGATATTATTTTAAAAGGCAAGTTGTGTTGAATACTACAACTAAGTTCTCCATTTTGTCCGGCATCTGGATCAAGAGCTTTGATCAGAACTATCACTGTTCCTGGCGGTGAGTCTTCGGAAAAAGGACTGGATACTGATAAAATCGTCACTTCCGGGGCGTTGTCGTTCTCATCCAGTACTTCTATATGAACTTTGCAGTGATCGGTCAGCCCACCTCCATCCCTGGCTTCCAATTCCATGATGTATTCATTTTTCTCTTCAAAATCCAGGATCGCTGTATTTGTAATTTCTCCATTCTCAGGGTCCAAATGGAATAATTTGCGGGTGTTTTCCGGTATGCTGTCGAAAAAGTATGATATATGGCCATTTAAACCTTCGTCTTTGTCACTGGCTTTCACTTGAAACACTAAGGAGCCCTTTGGTAGATTTTCCCTCAGGCTGACTTTGTAGATCTGTTCAGTGAATACAGGGGGGTTGTCATTGGCGTCAGTAATTTTAATCCTAACTTTAGCTGTCCCAGATCTGACTGGATCTCCCCCATCCAGAGCCGTCAGGATTAACTGGTGGGAACTTTCCTCCTCCCGATCCAAAGACTTTTCTAAGACTAATTCTGCTTGCTTTTTGCCATCTGGGCTCTCTTTCACTGCCAGTGTAAAGGAGGGGTTTTTATTGAGTTGGTAATTCTGCAGTGAGTTGATCCCAGAATCCGGATCTTGCGCAGATTCTAGTCGAAATCTCGCACCCGGCAGTGCTGATTCGCTGATTTCTAGATCAATGTCACTCTTTATGAACCACGGGGCATTATCATTAATGTCCTGGATTGCGACATTCACGAGGTAAATATTTAAAGGATTTTTAACCACCGTTTCGAATGCCAGGACACAAAGGGGTGTCTCCCCGCATATCTCCTCCCGGTCTATCCTGTCATTCACATACAGGTTGCCATTTTCCCCATTCACACTGAAGTATTGCTTTTCCGAACTGACACGGAGCTTCCGCTGCGGCAGTTCTCTGACATCCAACCCCAAATCCTTAGCGAGATTCCCCACAAGGGAACCTTTGGACATTTCCTCAGGAATCGAATAACGAATCTGCTCCGAGACGGCCCGGCAGAACAAAGAGAATAAGAAAGGAAACAACAGTACCTGCCGTGTGACTGCCCATTCGGTCTGTATGTGTCCGGTTTCCATCTCACTCGCTTGCACTTATGCTCTTTTCGTTTCTCTTTTATTCCGTTTAGATCCTGTAGTTAAAATCCAGCCTGTATTGTAAATATTCCCAGCGATGAAAATAAAATAAAATCCCTTTATTACTCCAGTTGTGCATCCGAGTCCCGATAGAAGGTTTCTCTGAGCATCGAGGCTGTGTGCGCTTTTGTCTCCGCTCTGCGCTATGTGATTGAGCAATCACACTGCAGCCGGCTCCAATGGATCTCCGGCTGCAGCTCCGCGCCTTATTGGCCAACAGCGGCACTCTGAGTCTCTGCCGGAGAACTGCAGCTCGAATGATATGATAAAAGCCAGGACGTAGGTACAGAGAGGGCAATGGAAATTCGTTTGGATCAATGCATTCCCTCGTCCATCCTTAGGTAGAAAAATATATAACGCACACACAAAAAGAATTTAGGAAAGCTGAATGGTATGGTTTCCATTTTGTCTGCTTTTTGTGTAGTTTGTATGTTCTGTCACCAAAGTGGCTTGATTTTAACAAAAAGCGCAATGAAATTGTTTCAGAGTAACAGCCGTGTTAGTCTGTATCCGCAAAAAGAAGAACAGGAGTACTTGTGGCACCTTAGAGACTAACAAATTTATTAGAGCATAAGCTTTCGTGGACTACAGCCCACTTCTTCGGATGAAATTGTTATTATTACAAAATTTCCCTATCCAGAATCAGGGCCCTGGCACAACACAATTATTTCTCTTCAGAACTTCCTTCAAAAATAAAATATCTTTTCAGTCATCTTTCCGTGTAAACGGCCTAATTCTGGTCTGGTGGATTTCGTGGGATTTATGGTACTTTGATGTAAAGAGAGCACAGGATTGTCAAGATCTAATAACACCTATCTGAAACTAAACAAGTAAACATAATATATACGTAACTGAGGAGATTGAAGCTTCATTCAAAAAGGTTTCTCGGAGTTGTTATAAGACCCTCTGTAAACTGATCCTTCCTTCCAACAAACAACTGTAGTTCCCTTTAAAAATACTGTATATGTTACGCTACACTGTTTGAATTGTAGTAACGTCGAAAAGCCCCAATGAAGATCGAGATCTAATTGTGTGTAAACAAAAAAGTACACATCACGCTTGCCTGGATGATTTGCTATGTTACTTGAACCTGAGTCATGAATTAAGGCTCAACAAACAAACAAACAAACAAACAACAACAAAAAACCTACCCTAATGAAGAGGGAAAGGAAGTAGAGGGTCATAAGGAAAGTGGAATCACTCTAATACAAGGTAATAATGCGTGATGGATCAAAAAAGACGATGGGTTTTACAATAAATAAATAAATAATATTTCCGGCTCCTAAAACACATCAACCTGGTTAAAAAGAAAAATAAGAAAAGAAGCAAACTCACTTGAACAAATTTCTTCTCACCATCGCCATTCTTTAAATCTCCCGATATTGACACAGAATCATTTATCTCACAGGTCTGCTGACTGGTCAGAGTATTTGAATAGTTTGATTTGGGAAAGTTGAATTGGCTCTTTCTGGAGTCCGTGGTTAGAGAAACCTCATGTGAGTAGGAGTGAAGAAAAGCTCTGACTCCATCGAGCCCCACAAACTGCGAGACGGGAACTCCACTGAAAGTCACACTCGAGGAGTCAAACAGCTGCGAGTTTCTCCACCTGCGGAGCCTCAGGGCCAGTAACACTATGATAAAGATAAAGAACAAGCAGGAAACGGAAGCCACAGCGATCACCAAATACAAGGTGAGGCTGGACTGGGGGTCTGTAGGAGCTGAGAGGCTGCTTAAATCGGAGAGGATGTCGGGGATGCTGTCAGCCATCACCACCGTGACAGTGGCCGTGGCAGAGAGAGGGGGCTGCCCGTTGTCCTTCACTAAAACCACCAGACTTTGCTTGAGCGCATCTTTGTCGAGAAAGTAGCGCGCTGTCCTGATCTCGCCGCTGTGGAGTCCCACAGAAAAGAGCCCCGGCTCTGTAGCCTTCAGCAGCTGGTAGGAGAGCCAGGCGTTCTGCCCGGAGTCTGCATCCACCGCCACCACCTTAGTGACCAGGTAACCCGGCTCGGAGGAGCGAGGGGCCAACTCCACTCCCGTGGAGCCATCGGTGGGAAAGGAGGGATGTAAGATGTGCGGGCTGTTGTCATTCTGATCCAGGATAAAGAGAGTGACGGAGACATTACTGCTGAGAGGTGGGGAACCCCCATCCTGAGCCTGCACTTGGAACCGAATCTCCCGGAACTGTTCGTAATCGAAGGAGCGCAGAGCGTAGAGAGCCCCAGTCTCGGAGTTAATGGAGATGTAGGAGGAGAGCGGAGATTCCTGGATCTGACCCTCGGTAACAGAGTAGGTGACTCGGGCGTTCTCCCCACAGTCAGGATCATTCGCTTTCGGGAAAGAAACGGAAGTTCCTCTGGGATTGTTCTCTGTGATGTACAAAGTGTAGGATGTCTGGTTGAAAATAGGAGCGTTGTCGTTTATGTCTGAAAGATGTACTAAAATAGTTGTTGTTGATGATAAAGGAGGAGTCCCTCGGTCTGTGGCTGTGGTACTTATATTGTAATCGGAGACCCGCTCCCTGTCCAATGCTCTGTCACTCACCAAACTGTAATAATTGTCAAATGATTTCTGTAACCTGAATGGCAGGTTGGGTGGTATAGAACATATGACAACACCATTCTCTCCAGAATCCAGATCATGTAAATTTATAAAGGCGATTACAGTTCCCGGTGGGCTGTCTTCGCTCACAGAGTTGGTGAGTGAGGTGACTGTAATTTGAGGCTCATTATCATTAACATCAATCACAGTAACCAGGACTTTAGATCTGGCCGAGAGGTCTCCAACGTCTTTGGCTTGAATCTCCATTTCATATAATGCAGCTTCCTCATAGTCCAGGTTTCCCACAGTTGATATTTCTCCCGTTTTAGAATCCACCTGGAATATCTGAGACGCTTTGTCTTTCATCTTCCGGAGTGAATATGTGACCTCCGAATTTATCGCTTCGTCGGGATCTGTGGCGTTTACTGTCAGCAGCAGAGACCCGACGGGTACATTTTCCAAAACACTCACTTTATAGACAGGCTGACTGAAAACTGGTGCATTGTCATTTGCGTCAAGGACGATAACACGGATCTGCGCAGTGCCGTGCCTGACTGGATCTCCCCCGTCAGTGGCTGTGAGGATTAGATCGTGAACAGCTTGTTCTTCCCGGTCTAGAGAATTTTCCAGCACCAGTTCGGCATATTTGTCCCCGTCAGCTCCCGTTTGCACATCCAGAGAGAAGTGTTTGTTACTGCTGAGATAATAGCCCTGCACAGAATTGGTTCCCACATCTGCATCCTGCGCCCCCTCAAGAGAATATCGGGTTCCCACAGCGGCTAACTCACTGATTCTAAATTCCAATTCATCTTCCTGGAAGCGGGGCGCATTGTCATTAATATCAGTGATTTCAACTTCAACTGGGAAAAGTTTAGCTTTATCCTTAACGAGAACCTCAAAATGTAACAGACATTTCTCCATTTGGCCACAGATCTGCTCTCTGTCAATCCTTTCTGTGGGGCATAAATAACCGCTTTTAACATTCAAAGCAAAATACTGAGTCCTACCTCTGGAAACAATGCGGACACCGCGGTCTGAAAACTCCTTTGTATCGAGCCCTAGATCCTGAACGATATTCCCCACGAAAGAGCCTTTCTGCATTTCCTCCGGAATGGAATAGCGAATGTGCCCAGAAACTGCCTCCCAAACGGTAAAAAATACAAAGCAGAACAGGACTCGCCAGTTGCAGTCCCGGAGCCTTTTTATATCCGTCATGTCTACCACTGGAAATAGATGCCTTAGAGTCCGAGTGTCAGAACAGTATATAAAAACTAGTAAACATAAAAATCCCGCTCTTCAATCAGTAGTTCGTGGATCAAGAGCTTTCCCAGGGGGGTTAGTGCAGCTATGCTGTACTGTGTATTCTGGCTTGAGTGCCTGGTCTGCCTGTTGTGCGATCTGTTACAGCGGGGCGGGGCTGGCTGGATCTCTCGCATTTGTCTCCCTGATTGGTGAACAGCGACGCTCAGAGTCTCAACCAATAACTGCAGCAGTTTAGATACATAATTTTAAACGCATTTCCCCCCAATATATGCGTTAGCTAATTTCTCCAGCATATTTAGTCTCCTAATGTATATTATATATTAATTAGGGCTGTCATTAATCACAATTAACTGAGGTGATTAACCGCCAAAATTAATCACGATTAATAACAATTTTAATTGCACTGTTAAACAATAGAATACAAATTGACATTTATTAAATATTTTGGATGTTTTTCTACATTTTCATATATATTCTGTGTTGTAATTGAAATCAAAGTGTATATTATTTTTATTACAAATATTTGGACTGTAAAATGATAAACAAAAATAGTATTTTTAAATTCACCTCATACAAGTAGTGTTGTGCAATCTCTGTTGTGGAAGTGCAATTTACAAATGTAGATTTTTTGTTACATATCTGCACTCAAAACCAAAACAATGTAAAACTTCAGAGCCTACAAGTTCACTCAGTCCTACTTCTTGTTCAGCCAATGCCTAAGAGAAACAAGTTTGTTTACATTTATGGGAGATAATGCTGCCCGCTTCTTATTTACAATGTCACCTGAAAGTGAGAACAGGCAATGTTATTTGTTTTCGTATGCCCCATCATGCTTAGGCCACCATTCCAGAGGACATGCTTCCATGCTGATGACACTTGTTACAAAATGCATTATTTAAATTTGTGACTGAACTCCTTGGGGGAGAATTGTATGTCCCCTGCTCTGTTTTACCGGCATTCTGCCATATATTTAATATTATAGCAGTTTCAAATGATGATCCAGCATATGTTATTCATTTTAAGAACACTTTCACTGCAGATTTCACAAAAGGCAAAGAAGATACCAATGTGAGATTTCTAAAGATAGCTATGGCACTGGACCCAAGGTTTAAGAATCTGAAGTGCCCTTCGAATTCTGAGAGGGGCGGGGTGTGGAGCATTCTTTCAGAAGTCTTAAAAGAGCAACACTCCAATGCAAAAAATACCCCAAAGCACCAAAAATGAAAATCAATCTTCTGCTGGTGGCATCTGACTCAGATAATGAAAATGAACATGCTTCAGTCTGTACTGCTTTGGATTCTAATGGAGCAGAACCCATCCTCAGCGTGGACGCATGTCCTGTGGAATGGTGGTTGAAGCATGAAGGGACATATGAATCTTTAGCACATCTGGGATGTAAATATCTACAAGAATGCCACGGGAATGCCTGTTCTCACTTTCAGGTGACATTGTAAACAAGAAGAGGGCAGCATTATCTCCTGCAAATGTAAACAAACTTCTTTGTCTGAGTGACTGGCTGAACAAGAAGTAGGACTGAATGGACTTGTAGGCTCTAAAGTTTTACATTATTTTATTTTTGAATGCAGAGTTTTTTACATAATTCTATGTTTGTAAATTCAACTTTCATGATAAAAAGTTGATTTGAAAAATACTATTTATTTTGTTTTTTACAGTGCAAATACTTGTATTCAAAAATAAATATAAAGCGAGCACTGTACACTTTGTATTCTGTTTTGTAATTGAAATCAATATATTTGAAAATGTAGAAAACATCCAAAAATATTTAAATAGTATTCTATTATTGTTTAACTGTTCAATTAATTACACAATTAATCACAATTAGTTTTTTATATCACATGATTAATCAGGATTATTTTTAATTGCGTGAGAGCCCTAATATTAATGAAACAAATCTAGATGCAAAATGCATATTATCTTATGCTAGATATATTGTAAAGCTTAACTCTTCCCTTTAATCCACTAGTCACATAATCTGTGGCAAATGGAACACAACCTCTGCTTAATTTCCTCATTTTAAAATGACGCACAGATTTATTTTTTGCATAATAAATTAAAGTAATCCTGTATTTATATCACATTGTAATAAACAAGAAGACTAATTTTAGTTTACACATTATTGTGTGAAGTCACACAGTCCCATGTACTTTCCCTTCCAATGAACAATTTGTTCACCTTTCTGTTTAGAATTTAGCATCTATTCATTTGTTTACTTATATATTAATTTAGGCATTCATTATAGGGCAAAAGTGCCTATCCAGTGCCTTAGAGACTTTTGCACAGCACAATAATATCCGTGAACTTTATCAAATCCAGTAGCCTACTCTAATTGCAAGGTTAAGACTCATACATCCATAAAACTAAAATATAAATTATCCTGCACACCAGCACAATTTACAGTTAGTCTCCCTTGGCTCCAAGAGCCCATGAAATCAGATTGGCTTTGCATCATGCTCTAAGGTCAACAGAATTTGGCTAATTTGGCCCAGGTGGACTAGCAATCATTTCCAAAGCAGAGGAAAGAGAAAGCCCTGTCAGCAGACGGAGCTTCAGTTCTGGTGCTGCAGTGTAATGCATTTACCGCAGTATGTGAGACAGGGAGAAACGATCTCTCAAATAGACGGGCCCCACCCATTCAGGAGTTTATAGTCCAAAACCAGAATACTGAACACCCCTTGGAAACAAACATGCAGCCATTGCTGATCATGGAGCACTGATTCTCACTTCAGAGGAGAAATCGAAAATACATTTAAGGAAATAATGCAAGAATATCTCATAGGTGTTGTGCACGTGTTTCACCAATATATAAAGTAGGATATTTAAAAATATTACTCCTTTTGGGTAACCCAGTATATGTTCTTTGTTGCTTTGTTTTCGATATGGCAACCCTGAACGGTGAGTTCATTCACATAGACTGATGAACAGAAAGGAGAAGGGAGATAGAAAGCTAGACTGGAAATCTGACTAGCAGATCAAATTTCGAACTGTGTATCTTTAGTTAACTGCTTCTATTTTGGCTTTAATTTTTATGTTTATTTTGGAGGCATTTCTGTTGATGTTAGGCGTTATTTACTTATCTGCTAATGTATTCCATTATTTTATAAAGTTAATATATTTTAATGGTTTTGTTATTCTTAAAATTGATGGAAAATCAAAAAGAAAAAGATCATGAATTTAAAAGGCAATGCGTTATCTACATAGCCATAAACGGAAAACTGCTGATATACAGTTTATTTTATCATTGCAATATATGTCGAAAACTTTCTGCCGTATCACCTTCATACCACTTAAATAACGTCAAGACCCCGAACAAATATAAACAAATACAAGCTGATATAAAAATTGGTTGTTCAGAGGATTACTATTTCTAATTCATCAAGTTTAACGTTAAGTGATATATAACCCCTTGATTTGCCACTACTAAAATATATAAAGATACAAGCACGTGCAAGCGCATGAGCACAGAAACTCACCTTCCCAACGCTGTCAGGTTCAGACTTTTGGTCTACAGAAGCGGAGGTGCTGTTGCTCATTATAAACATCCGAGAGCTGTCATTGGAAAGGATAATCTCTCCTACATCATTCTGGCCATTTGGTTTTAGAATATTAGAGTTATTCCTTCCGGAGTCTACTGCTAAACACAGATTATAGCTATAAGGTAAAGTCGCATCGCAGTAGCTGGGTGGGAATCTGGGACCCGCCTTGGAATAATCAGAACGGAAACATCTCAGAACTGGGGGATTCCTTGCTCTATAAAATTTCATCACAATGGCCAGTATCACTGTCAGGAGGAACAAAAATGAAATCAAGGCTAAAGCCAGCACCAAGTAAAACTGTAAATCAGACTGAGGTGCCGAGTCACCCGATTGGTCGCTCATTTCCGGAAGAGCCTCTTGGAAGTTCTCAGCAACCACCAGGTTGAGAGTCACTGTGGCGGAGAGAGGCGGCTGCCCGTTATCCTTCACCAGGGTGACCAGCCTGTGCTTCACAGCATCTCTCTCCGCAAGGGCGCGGGCTGTCCGGATCTCCCCGCTGTTCAGCCCCATGCTGAAGAGCGTCGGTTCCGTGGCTTGGAGCAGATGATAGGAGAGCCAGGCATTGTGTCCTGAGTCAGCATCCATCGCCACCACCTTAGTCACCAGATAACCTGCCTCGGCCGAGCGAGGGACCATCTCGAACAAGGCGGAGCCATCGGCTCCCAGGGAAGGGTACAGGATGCGAGGGGCGTTATCATTCTGATCCAGAATAAACACCCTGACGGTGACATTGCTGCTGAGTGGCGGGGACCCGCCGTCTTGGGCCTTCACTTGCACTTCAAACTCCCGGAATTGCTCGTAGTCGAAGGAGCGCTGGGCATAGATAGCTCCGGTCTGGGAGTTAATGGAGATGTAGGAGGAGAGAGGCAGCTCCTGGAGGTTGCTGCTCAGGATGGAGTAAGTGAGTCGGGCGTTCCGGTCCAGATCCCGGTCTGAGGCTTTTACACTGAAAATAGAGGCCCCCGAGGGATTGTTCTCTGGCACATAGGCGGTGTAGGAAGGTTTCTCAAATACAGGGGCGTTGTCATTGATATCCGAGATCTGCAACAGGATGGTTTTCTGGGCGGAGAGACGGGGATTGCCTTTGTCTGCGGCGATTACTGTAATATTATACTCTGGGATCTTTTCTCTGTCCAGGGTGCTGTCTGTGATTATTTTGTAGTAATTACGAGAGGAGGACAGTATTTTAAAAGGTAAGTTGTGTTGAAGGTGACAGGTGATTTTTCCATTTTCTCCTGCATCTCGGTCACGAGCTCTTATAAGAGCTATCACTGTCCCGGGCACAGAGTCTTCGGGGATAGGACTGGACACGGATGTGAGGGTTACTTCGGGGGCGTTGTCATTCTCGTCAATAATTTCTATTTGAACTTGGCAGTGACCAGTCAGGTCACCCCCATCCCTGGCTTCAATTCCCATTGCATATTTATTTGTCTCTTCAAAATCCAGACTATCTGTATTTGTTATTACTCCATTTTCGGGATCTATTTTGAATAAATGCAGGACATTTTGTGGGGCATTACTGAAGGAATAACTGATTTCTCCATATAATCCTTCATCCTTATCCATGGCTTTCACCTGTACCACTATGGAGCCTTTGGCTAGATTTTCACTTACTCTGACTTTGTAGATCTCTTCGGTGAATATTGGGGGATTGTCATTGGCATCAGTGATTTTAATGTTAATCTGAGCGGTCCCGGTTCTCACAGGGTCCCCCCCATCCACAGCCGTCAAGATCAAGATATGAGAAGTTTGGTGCTCCCGATCCAAAGGTCTGTCTAAAACTAATTCTGCGTATTTATTGCCATCTGCATTCTCCTTCACTGCCAGGATAAAATACTGATTTGGGCTGAGCCGGTAGTTCTGCAGTGAATTCAGTCCAACATCTGGATCTTGCGCTGATTCGAGTGGAAAGCGCGCCCCTGGCAGTGTAAATTCATTGATTTCTAACACAACGTTATTTTTGTCGAAGCTCGGGGCGTTATCATTAATGTCCTGAATTGCTACATCCACGTTGTAAATGTTTAAAGGAGTTTCAACCACCGTTTCGAATGCCAGGACACAAAGGGGAGTCTCCCCGCATATCTGCTCCCGGTCTATCCTGCCATTCACATACAGGTTGCCATTTTCCCCATTCACACTGAAATATTGCTTTTCCGAACTGACACGGAGCTTCCGTTGCGCCAGTTCTTTGACATCCAACCCCAAATCCTTGGCGAGGTTCCCCACAAGAGAACCTTTGGCCATTTCCTCAGGAATGGAGTAACGAATCTGCTCCGATACCACCCGGCAGAACAAAGAGAATAAGAAGGGAAACCAAAGTACTTGCCGTGTGACTGCTTGGTCGCTCGGTCTCTGCCTGTTTTCCATCCCACTCAGGCTTGCTTTTATTTTCTTATTTATTCTACTTCGATTTTGTGCTTTAAATCCCCGTTAGAATGTTAAAATCCACGGTTTTGGAGAGTAAATAAAATTACCATCTCAATCTAATTTTCCACGAGAGTTTCGAGAGGGTGTCTCTCAGTAGCGAACTGCATGTATGTGTGCGCAATCGCTGACCGAGCAATCTCAGTGCAGGAGGCTTTAGTAGATATCCGGATGCAGCTTCAGCTCTGCATTGGCCAACAGCGGCACTCTGAGTCTGAGTTCCAGAACTGCAACTGTTTGGTCTCATCAAAACGCTCATGTCTAAAGCGCATAATGAAAGGCTAACCCATTCCTGTCTCGAAAGTCCTAAAACAGATGACTAGAGTAAACCATCCTATGTATCGGAAAAAGTTAAATGAATCGGCAAAAATGTGTAGTAAGATACACGCCCACTCCACTCTGTTTTCTGAGAGTTTTGTATGTTCAGTAACAAGTCTGTTTAATTACGAATAAAAGCGTCATTACTTATATTTCTAAGAACGATAAAATTCTATCTGGAAATCCAAACCCACACAGCAAAGCTTCCCTGAATTCCTGTAATATGTGACAGATTCGCCGTTCTTCCATACACAGAGCCAGATTTTAATCTCAGTTACGGCAATGTAAAGGCAGAGGAATTCGTCTAAAGTGAAGGGGGCAGTCTGGTCTAATAGATAATACACAGTAGTAGGAATCATGAGACCTATGCTATATTATGCCCTGGCCATTTTCGGGTGTTGTCTAGCAATTTATGTTCCCTGTATTTTAGTTGATCCGTTGGTAAAGGAGGATATCACCCTGGTTATCTACTTTTGCAGACATTTTAGATTTACGGATGACAATTGTTATTTACGTGCTAAATCTTATTATTACTCCAAATTCACATCTATGTAAATGAACGCAAAATATGCCCCAGTATGAGACGAGAAAATATAAACAACTGAGAATTCTGAACCAGAAACTAAAAATAGTAAATTCTATGGCTACTTAATTTATGTGTCTGAACTCTCATGCTTTGAAGTCCAGACTACTGTACCCCTTTCAGGAGTCTGATTTGTCTTTTGTAGCCCCAAGTTTCACCTCACTTAAAAACTACTTGCTTACAAATTGCTTACTTTCTCATTTTTACCATATAATTATAAAATTAGTTGCAATATAAATATTGTACTTATATTTCAGTAGAACAGTATAAATAAGTAATTGTCTGTATGAAATTTTAGTTTGTGCTAATGCTTTTTATGTAACCTGTTGTAAAACTAGGCAAATATCTAGATGAGTTGATGTATCCCCTGGAAGATCTCTGGGTACCCCCAGGGATACACATACTCCTGATTGAGAACCACTGATGTAGTCTGTTTATCTAATATGACATCCTCTATAATGCAGGTAATAGAATGTTACCCAATGATTCCTAGAGTAGAGGAAATTGATATTCCCTACTGTGTCATTGACACTATTTAGACCAATAATTTATCATTTAACTAGATCATATCTTTTAGAAAAATATCCATTTTCAATTTAAAGACTTAATTATTATGAATTTACCACTTCCAATGCTAATGTGTTTCAATCATTAATTACCTTAACTATAAAACAAATGCATCTTTTTTTCAATTTGAAGTTTTCATGATCCCAGCCATTGTCTCCTATGGCTTTGTCTGTGAGCTTAAAGATAGCCTAAAATCAATTATAGTCTCACTGAATAAACCCTTTCTTATTCTTTCCTTTGATAAAACTCTATAAGCATCTCACCATAAGGTGCCTTTTCCAGAGCTTAAACCAATCCTGTAGCTCTCTCAAGACTGTCCAATTTTTCAACATCTTTTAAAAAATATGGAAACCAGAACTGGACACTATTCTAGTGGTGGTCTCACCGATACCCAATTTAGATGCATCATCACTTCCCTTGATATTATTGAGATGCTGGCAGACCAGGTTGCATCTCATGCCAAGGTCCCCATATCTCAATTGAACTTTGGCAAATATATAGCCGGAATCAGTCTGACTCACCCCTGTGTTAGTATTATTAAAACAGCTATTAGAATTATAAGAATGTATTTAATGTTTAGACTTTATTGAATGCTTGTGAGTTGCTGCATGCATTTATCTCACTTATAATATCTGCCCCCCATATTGTAAGGCAATATTTGAGTGGTTGTATTGTGAGCTTCTGTGACTGTGTAAATCACCAGACAAGGGGGAGACATCATTTAATGTGAAGGGCTGACCTTCAACAGAAAATGTTATACCCTTCCCAAAAGGAAAGGTCCATCTATACCAGATTGACAATAGTGGACACTGCAACTGGAAGATCCCTACACACTGTCAACAAGAGGACAAAATACTTTTGTTATTCTGTCCTACTCCTTGTGAAGATGAATCATGCAAGTGGACTTCTCCCATTAGTTATGTTTGCCATTCAGAGATATGGAGGGCATAAAAACCCAAAACAAAAGGAAATTATTATCGCTATGCTGCTTGGACTTGGGGGGTGGGAGGGGGCTAACCTTTCTAGACATAAGCAAGAGATCCCTAGTTGCTTAGCCTGGATTAGTCCTAAATCATACATAGAGCTTGCCAGTTTTAGCTGTTATTGCCTTTTGAAAGTTGATTGTATGTCTTTTGTATATATGTTTACCTGTTTTAACTTTGTAAATAACTGTTTTGTATCATTTTCCTATTTAATAACTCTTTATAGAGTTTGTTATATAATTAGTTACAGTGTTGTCTTTGGTGTGAGATCTAAGGTACAACTGACCTGGGGACTGGGAATAACATAAACATTGCTGTGATTCTTGGTTTAAGGAACCAGCTATGACAAAGATTCATGCACCTGGGTGGTGATAGATCAACGAACTCAAGGGCACTGTAACTCCATGTTAAGGCTGTCATAGTGCCTGAGGAGTTTACACTTGATAACTGCATGGTGAAATTTAAGTATAGAAATCATAAAAAAATTGGGGTTTGTGACTTGCTTCCTAACTGTCTTCCTTGAGGTTGGTATTCATGCTGTTGAATCACTGCAGGCAGTGTTACACTAGCAGAGTCGACATGATTCACATACCACAGGTCAATTAGGCTTTGTCTACACTGCCGAACTTTAAGTGACATGGTCATGTGGACATAGCTATGTCGCTAAAGTCAGGCAGTGTAGCTGCTGTTTGTCTGCTCTTTTGCCGACAAAATACTTCCACCCCCAACGAGCGGCATTCACGTTATCGGCAGGAGAGTGTTAATGTTTAAACTTGATATTGAGGGTTTTAAAGATTAAAGAATAGACATACTGTGTGAACTACAGTAATATGATAGTCTTAAGGGAGAAGACTTTGAACATTTATGTTTGCATAATGGAATGTCCTTTAAAAGGAAATTCCCAGGTCAGGAGTTAAGAGTTTTGCTCATAAATTTTGACCACATACCCAGGGAAGTAGAGGAGATGGAGACTGATCAACAGGGTGAGAACCATCCTGTCCCACATGCTGCAGAGGCAACCACAACCATGGAACTAGCTGGATTGCAGCACCTGACAGCCAAAGAAGAACCAGAGAATGATGGCAGAATTGTGGATCAGAGAGACGGAAGCAACCAAGGCAGTTTAGGTAAAGGCATGCCAAAGACACATGGAAGAAATAGCAGCAGTCAAATCCAATGAAGAAGCTGGAGAGAGGGTGTGATGTTATCTGATTAAAATATGACCATGCAGATCATTGTTGCTACCACTGTTATATAATTGCAACTAATCTTGTACAAAGTACGTCTAGTAAGATGTCTATGGAAAGGTTATGATTGGCTGAATATGATTATGCTATTTGGATGTATGTATCATTTTTGTATTTGCAGTTATGAGAATTGGCTCTATTCCTGTATTTCAAATATGTTTGCTCCTGTGCTAATGCCCACAAGGTATTTAGCCTGCACATCTTGAAGGGACTAGTCAACTTAAGTGGCCCATCAAGGGACACTTAACTCACAATGGACTATGGAAGATGCCCATCCACACCTGATGGACTTTCATGTGAACAACTAGAGTTTAAGTAATGACCTCTACTGTGATTAAGCAAAATCATGCATGGACATGTGACTTGCCCATGTGACTTCAAACACCAT
The DNA here is from genome assembly GCF_027887155.1 of Malaclemys terrapin pileata. Classification (NCBI taxonomy): domain Eukaryota; kingdom Metazoa; phylum Chordata; order Testudines; family Emydidae; genus Malaclemys; species Malaclemys terrapin. The sequence goes on along the minus strand of NC_071512.1, from coordinate 38,214,052 downwards.
CTTGCTACCTGTAATTTTCTACTAGCTGAGCTGAAACAATGGATTTCCCTCTACATGGCAGAAACTATAAAAGGTCCTGGAAACCCCTCCATTTTGTCTCTTTCCTGCTCAAACCTCTGGACTATGAACTTATACTAATGGGAGCATTCTAACAAAAGTACTGAGGACCTTCCAATTATTTGAAAGCAACCAGAGACTTGTCTTAAGCCAGCAGTTTATTCCATCGCTGCTACAAGCCTGAACCAAGAACTGTGCAATTATTGTATTTATTTGATTCCTTATCCAATTTTAACTCTCAGCTTTCTTTCTTTTTATAAATAAACCTTTAGATTTTAGATACTAAAGGATTGGCAACATCATGATTGGGTAAGATCTAAGTTATATATTGACCTAGGAGTGTGGCTGGTCCTTTGGGATCAGAAGAACCTTTTATTTGATGAAATTAGTTTTAAAGAACCACTAAGCTTTAAGTCTAGTGTTTTTGGTGGTGATACAAGGACTGGAATGCCTAAGGAAACTGCTTTTCTGACTTCTTGTTAGCCAGTGCAGTGAAACAGAAATTTATTTTTGTTGCTGGTTTGGTATATCTTATGGGAGAATAACCTCCAGTTTTGGGGTGTGTCTGCCCTATTTCTCAGCAGTTTGTCCTGAATTTGATATTCTCAATTGTGACCCACAGAGGCACGGTAATAGAGGGTACACGGGAAGCTGATAAAAACTCAAGCAATGCTACTCAAAATACTGGAGCAGCAAAATGATAGGGTTACCATCCGTCTGGGTTTCCCCGGACATGTCCGGCATTTTCAGTGTTAAATGGCCGTCCGGGGGTGATTTCTAATCAAGTAGAAATGTCCGGGATTTCCCCCTTCCCCTCATGCGGAGTGCGGCGTGGCTGATTGGACGCCTGGCCTGATTGAAAGCCGCTTGCAGCCAGTAGGGCCTCTAGCAGCCAGAGTCCCTCCCCATCCCCCGCTCCCTCCTCCCCCACAGAGCAGCACAGCTGTGTTTGATTCCATGTGGAGCCTGCATTTATCCCTCTGCCGGGTGAGTGGGGGGAGCAGGGCAGGCGGCGAGGTGTGTGTGTGTGTGTAGAGGCTGCAGGGGCAGGGGGCGCAGAGGCTGCAGGGCGAGTGGGGAGCAGGGGGCACAGAGGCTGCAGGGGGGTGCAGGGGGCACAGAGGCTGCAGGGGTGAGGGGGTGCAAAGGCTGCAGGGTGAGGAGGTGCAGGGCAGGCAAGGGCATAGGGGCTGTGGGGCGAGTGGGGAGCAGGGAAGCACTTAGCAACCCCCAACCAAGATCAGAGTGGGAGGGAGGAGGGGGAATGCGGGGTGCTCAGAGGAGGGGGCAGAGTTGGGGCAGGGACTTTGGGGAAGGGGTTGGAATGGGGGTGGAGAAGGGGTGGGGTTGGGGCGAGGCCAGGGGTGGGGAAGGGGCGGGGTTGGGGTGGGGCGGGGCGGGACCGGGGCCCCGTGGAGTGTCCTCTTTTTTAAATGTTTGAATATGGTAACCCTAAAAATGGGCTACCCCATCCAGTGAGTATACCCACCCACAACACAAGTGAGTGGGAGAAAGTTTGCCCAGTTTATAAAGACTGACTGTATAGAAGCTTTCCTGTCCACCTTCGAGAGATTAGGCAGGATGCACAATATTCCAGAGGATAAACAGATGCCTATCCTCTTAACCAGATTAACTGGGAAAGTGAGACAAGTTTTAATGATATGGAGGAGGTGATTCTGAGGTGTACAAGAAATTTAAACAAGAGGTATTGAAAAGATTTAAGATTACCCCTCAGTCCTATCAATTGAAATATAGAAACCTCAGAATGTTTCACAATGTCATTCATGTTGAATGTGTACATAAAATGTGTAATTTTATGAAAAAAATGGGTAATGGGGGCAGGGGCTGAAGGTGATGATGGAAAACTGTTTGATCTGATGGTCCAGGAGCAATTGTTATGAGTAGCTAAGGATGAGGTAAAGGAAACCATCTGTGACAAAAAAAATCCACAGTTTTAGAGACCGCAGAAATTGCTGATGAACATGTTGAATCAAGGGCCCATGGAGGGGCAGGGTGCAAATCCAAGGGGAAGGGAAACCCCCATGTTACCCAGGTTAAGAGAGAAGAGGATACTGGAAATAAACCTAACCCCAACTTTGATTTAAAAAGCTCCAAGGGAGCAAAGGGTTTAAATCCCCCTACCTAGAGGGAAGGCAAGTAATCTAACATCACTGTGGGGCTCCTGGCTATATGAAACCAAATTGCCCAAAACTTAAGGTAACCTCATAACTCACACCCTCACCTGGCGTAGTGAATGACACTACCATTGCTCCAGAGGCAGCAGTGGAGCAGGAGGAAACCCTAATGAACTATATTAGGACTGAATCTTGGTTGGGTAGTGAGGAATTTATTAAAAATGCTAAGATAAATGGCATAGATTGTAAGGACTGGAGGGACACAGCATCCCAAAATACTTTGGTCAAGCAAAGTTTGGTAAGGGAGAAAGACAGAATTCCTGGTAAAAGCCTAAATATATCAGCTTTGGCTGAATTCCCTATAACTCTGCCTTTGTCTAAGGTCTACCTCAAGTGCAAGGATTTTAACAGAGACATTGTGGTGGGCATTAGGAGTCTACTTCCCACTGACATTTTAATAGATAATGATATTTATTCATGTCTAAGCAGGTTAATATAACTCTTAGCCACAAAGAGCTTGGGTCTGCCTCTCCTGGCTTGTCTATGGACAGCAAGGAGGGCCGTGAGAGCAGGGAGAAATGCACTCAGTCCTTTGTCAGTTTGAGAGGGACAGCTCAGAGTAACCTGAGGAGGGTTTGGGGATTCCACTGCTTTGCCAGAGTCTCATTTTAACTTAAGTGAGATGCAAATGCAAATTATTGAGGCTCAACAGGCAAATCCTTCTCTGCACAAGGAGAGAAATGTGGCTCAGAATAATACACCTGCTGGAGAAGGAAAGGGTAACTTTTTCTTAGAAAGAAGTTTGTTGTACAGGGATGCTCCTACAGGAAAAAAGAGATGCCCTGGTGATATTTACAGGCATGTAATCATGCCTGATAAGTACAGGACAGAACTGCTGCACGTAGCTCATTATTGTCCCTTTGCTGTACACTTAGGAGTGGAGAGAACGTGTGGGAGGCTCAAACAGAATTTCTATTGATCTCACATGTTTGAGATAGTTCAAAATTACTGTAAGGGTTGTGTCTTATGTCAAAAGCATAAGAAGTTAAAGGGATGCTGTTGCCCATCATTAAGAAGATGTTTGGCAGAATGTCTGTAGATATTATGGGACCCCTACCCAGACATGGAGATATATAGAAGCTGAAACTATGGCTATTGCCCTAATTACCATTTTTAGCCGAGTGGGGAAATCTTATCAGACCATGGTGCAAATATCATCCAGAAACTAATGGTCCAGTAGAAAGATTCAATGGAACTCTGAAGTCTACACTGAGGATGTGTGCTGACTTGTGAGAGAATGACTAGGATGTGTTGCTCTCTTATTTGATATTAATGTACAGGTGTGTACCCCAACAGTCTACAGGGTTTGCCCCCTTTGATCTCGTTTATGGAATATAGATGAGGCGACCGTTAGATTTAATTCAAGGTGTTGGGGAGGGTAGTACAGAAGAGTCAAGACAACCTATAGCAGAGTATGTCACTCATTTTAAAGAAAACTTAAGGTCTGTGAAGGACTTATTGCATCAAACCTTGAAATGAATCAGGTGTCTCAGAAAGCATGGTATGACAGACATGCTTGAGAAAGGTCTTTTTATATAAGTGACTTTGTGTTACTGTTGATTCCTGTAAGGAAAAAAAAAGGATACAAGATTGTTGTGAGGGACCTTTCAATATGATAGGGATAGTGAATGAGATGATTTATGATGCAATGAAACTGCAAGGCAGGGGAGCTGTGTAAAACGGTACATGTCAATACAGGTCTGTCGCATCTTAGGCGCATTTAACATGTGCGATTTCAGCCTTACGCGGTCGGCAAAAACAAAAACAAAAACCCCAAAAAGAGAAAAATAACAATTTAAATACTGTTTCTGTAGTGCGGGTGATTCCGCCCGCCATTACACTCAATGTAATTTTGACCTTACGCGATTTTCGCTTTAGGCGCTGACTGCGGAACGTAACCCCAGCGTAAGATGAGACAGACCTGTAGATTGAAAACTTAACACAAAAGTGAGATGGCAGTAAATATGATTTGTTGGGCTGATGAGGGACCATTTACTGCTCCGTTAAATTATTTGGTCAGCTAGAGTAAGGAACAGACTGCTCTGGAGAGCATTCAGATTTGGAAAGGTTTGGACCCAACCCAAAAGCAGGAGATATTGGTCCTCTTGAAATACCTCAGGCAGATATTTTCAAACCTTCCAGGTTTAACTAACAGCACTGTGCATTCCATAGAAACTATAGGGCCACTCCAGGCCCCTTTCAGAGCATACCATGCTAAAGTAGAAATACAAAGACAAATTCAGGAGGAGGTGGAAAGCATTCTAGACATGGGAGTGACTACTAAATCAAAAATCCCCTGGGTGTCTCCTATTGTAATGGTATCCAAGAGGAATAAAATGATGAAAGTTTGAGTGGATTTTAGAAGGGTAAATGCCATCACCCAACCTGATCCTTACCCCATACCCGAGATAGAGGACCTACTGGATCTATGAAGGGGTACTCTGGATTTAACTCAAGGGTATTCAGAAATTCCAAATTCTGATGCCCAGGAAAAGTCAGTTTTCATAGAGAAGTCTGGCCTATATCAGTGTAAGAGGTTATACCTTTCAGATTAATTAATTCAGGGGGTTCCTTTCAGAGGCTCGTCAATGAGATCCTGCAGGGTTTACAGACCATGGCCCAGGCCTATGTAGGTGACTTGGCTATTTTAAGTGACACCTAGAAAGACTACCTGAACCATGTGGGAATTGCATTGGAGAGGCTTAGAGAAACCAAGCTCACTGTCAAGGTGTCCAAATGCAAGATGGGGGCAGCAGACCTACCTAATTTAGGATATAGGATGGGCAGAGGGTTTGTTCGCCCTGCTCCTCTAAAAGTAAAAGCCATTGGGAATTGGCCTGCCCCGTGAACCAGGAAGTAGGTCCAAGACCCAAGCCTAGCCCATGAACAAAAAAACAGGTTTATTGTTCTGGCGAGTTATTACCAGAGGTTTCTAAAGGGGTTTAGCAACATTGTGGCCTCGTAACCAGACCTTATAAAAAAGGGAAAATTATACTGGGTGATACGGACTGAGGCCTGTGAGAAGGGCTTCAAGGGCATAAAAGAGGCTTTGCCAGTTTAAGTTATCCCTGATTTTAGCAAACCTTGTGCTGTGCACTGATGCTTCTGATATTGGGTTACGTGCATTGCTAATGCAGGCTGGGTTGAGGACAACAGCGACCCCATTGTCTTTTTAAGTAAAAAACTGACCCACATATAACAGAACTATGATGTCATCAAGAAGGAATGTTGTGCCATAGTCTGGGCTGCTAAACCTGCCTGAGGTATTTCAAGAGGACCAATATCTCCTGCTTTTGGGTTGGGTCCAAACCTTTCCAAATCTAGGACTTAGGTTGGTCATTAGGAAAAACTTCCTAACTGTCAGGGTAGATAAGCACTAGAATAAATTGCATAGGGAGATTGTGAAATCTCTGTCACTGGAAATTTTTAAGAATAGGTTAGACAAACACCATTAAGGGATAGTCTAGATAATACTTAATCCTGCCTTGAGTTCAAGGGACTTGAGTTCAAGACCTCTTGAGGTTACTTCCAGTCCTATACTTCTATGAGTCTATAATTTATTAAGGTAATATCTGAGCAGCTGTATCGTGAGCCTCTGAGACTGTGTAAATCACCAGACGAGAGAGAGATCATTTAGTGTGAAGGGCTGACCTTCAACTGAAATTCTTAAGCCCTTCTCAAAAAGAAAGGTTCATCAATAACAGACAGACTATTGTGGACATTGCAACTGGAATTTCACTATGTACCATCAACAATAAATATGCTGGAAATAGCCTCCCCCCCAAAAACTGGCAGAGTGCCCCCCCAAAACACACATACCTCTTCAAAAGCACCCAGCAGCAAAAAACAAAGTTAGCGCCTATGAGTCTGGGGCCCCCTGGGGGGTCATGAGCAAGTTTTAGGGGGCCATCAAGCAGAGCCAGTATTAGACTCACGGGGGCCCAGAGCAGAAAGCCAAAGCCCCACGTTGCAGGGCTGAAGCCCGTGGCCCCGCAACCCGGGGCTGAAGCCAAAGCCTGAGGAACTTAACTTTGTGGGGCCCCCTCTGGTGTGGGTGTGACATTATCTAATTAAAATATGACCATGTAGATCATTGTTGCTACCGCTGTTATATAATTGCCACAAATCTTGTACAAAGTATGTCAAGTGAGGTGTCTATGGAAAGGTTATGATTTGCTGAATATGATTATGCTATTTGTATGTATGTATAATTTTTGTATTTGAATTTATGAGCATTGGCTCTATACCTGTATTTCAAATATGTTTTCTCCCACAAAGTATTTAACCTGCATATCTTGAAGGGACTATTCAAGTTAAATGGCTCATCAAGGAACACTTAACTCACAATGAACCATGGGAGATGCCTATCTACACTTAATGGACTTTCCTGTGAACTTTCCATCTACTAGTATAGATAATGGCTTCTGCTATGAGTAAGCGAAACCATGCATGGACATGTGACCTGCCCATATGACTCCAAACACCATCTTCTTACCTGTAATTTTCCACAGTGAGAACAATGGGATTCCCTTCAATTGGCAGAAGCTATAGAAGGTGCTGGAAACATCTCCATTTTGCCTCTTTCCTGCTCAAGCCTCTGGACTATCATAAAAAGCAACAGAAAGTCCTATGGCATCTTTAAGGCTAACAGATGTATTGGAGCATAAGCTTTCGTGGGTGAATACCCACTTCATCAGACGCAGTATTGCCCACTTCGTCAGACTATCACAGAATCATAGAATCAGGGTTGGAAGGGACCTCAGGAGGTCATCTAGTCCAATCCCCTGCTCAAAGCAGGACCAATCCCCAACTAAATCATCCCATCCAGGGCTTTGTCAAGCCTGACTATGAACTTATACTAATGGGGACATTCTAACCAAAGGACTGAGGACCTTCCAATGATTTGAAAGCAACCAGAGCCAGCAGTTTATTTCATCCCTTCTACAAGCCTGATCCAAGAACTTTGCAATTATTGTATGCATTTAATTCCTTAACCAATTTTAACTCTCACCTCTTTCTTTCTTTCTTTCTTTCTTTCTTTCTTTCTTTCTTTCTTTCTTTCTTTCTTTCTTTCTTTCTTTCTTTCTTTCTTTCTTTCTTTCTTTCTTTCTATAAATAAACCTTTAGATATTAGATGCTAAAGGATTGGCAACAGCATGATTATTGGGTAAGATCTGAGATATATATTGACCTGGGTATGTGGCTGGTCCTTTGGGATCAGAAGAACCTTTTGTTTGATGAAATTGGTTTGAAATAACCACTCATCTTTAAGTTTAGTGTCTGGGTGTTGAATTCAGGACTGGAATGCCTAAGAAGACTGCTTTTCTGACTTCCTGTTAGCCAGTGTGGTGAAACAGAAGTTTACTTTTGTTGCTGGTTTGGTATATCTTATGGGAGGAAAACCACCAGTTTTGGGGTGTGTCTGCTCAATTTCTCAGCAGTTTGTCCTGAATTTGGTATTCTCAGTTGTGACCCACGGAGGCACAGTGACAGTGGGGCCCCAAGCAATTGCCTTGCTTACTACCTCCTAACACTGTCTCTGGCTTTTATATGCAGAAAAACATGGGTGGGCTGTGAAGTTTTTATAGTATGTTGCGGGGAGGGTGTCTCAGAAAGAAAAAGGTTGAAAACCACTGATCTAAGGTACAATTAGACCAGGGTAAGAGATTGGTTCTTTGGAACAGGGAGTAACCTGAATATTGCTGTGATTCTTGGTGTAAGGGCCCAGCTATCAGAAAGGGATACTTCCTTGGGTAGCAAGATTAATTGGAGTATCCAAGAGGACTGTCTGAGACACCATATTAAGGCCTGTTATAATGCCCGAGGAATTTCCACTTGACAATTGTTGGTGAAGTCTAAGTACAGACCTCACAATTAATTTGGGATTTGGGTCCTGCTTTCAAACAGTCTGCCCTGAGGTTGATACTCATGCTCTTGTGTCACTGCAGGTAATGTTACAATTGCGTGAGCCCTTTTGTTATAGGTTCATACTGGGAGCTGTTGTTCAGTTAATTATCTACAATGAGACATAAATACTTTTCAGAGTCACTGTTTTCCAGGGTACTATTCACTATCCTGTCAGAATGGCCTATATTCTTTGTTCCTAGAAAGCTGATTTTGTATTTGACTGTATTAAAATACATTGTATTCAATAACATCTATCTTACAGTCTACATGCCTCTGTATCAATGGTCTGGCTTCGTCATTATTTACCATTCTACCAATCTTTGAGTTATCTGCACAATTCATCAGCAAACGTGTACTTTCTTCAAGGTCACTGGTAATTTTTGAAAAGCATTAGACTGTGAAGTAATCCTTGCTGCACCCCACCAGAAACAGTGCCATAATTGGTAATTTCTCCTTTACATTTAAATTTTGAGATCTATCACTCAATAGAACTTTAAGCCATTTATTATGGATCATATTGATATCCATTTGCCAACTGGTAACAGATTTTGGTGTCTTGCAGGATGGTTTTCTGTTGGTGGAGACCGTACTTGAACAATCTCAAGCAAACCTCTTTTTCAGAAATCTCAGTTGAAACACTAATATCTGGTTTCCAAGAAGCAACTTTGCACCAGTAATTGACTCTAGTCAGAGACATTAAGGTGAACAGGAAACTTTCTTGTTGTTTGCAGTTCCCTCCCAGAAGAGAGCCTGCTTTACAAAAATTAATAACCATGTGCCATCTGGTGACTCCAAGAACAATAATATCTAATTTGGATAGTGCTAAAATTTTAATCAGTTGGTGCTGCAGTTTTAGATCAAACATCTGACAAAAATCTAAATATATTACATCAACACAATTACCTGTGTTAATCATACGTATAATCTAGCCAAGGGATGGCATAAAGTTTGTCTGAAAAGACATATTTCTCGGGAGATGATATTGATTGGCAATATTTATATTTCTGTCCTCTAATTTCTTACTTATAGATCCCTGCATCTACAATTTCATTATTTTTCTCCAAAATAACTTCAGTCTAACTAGACTACAATTACATGGGCCATTCCCTTTTGTGTTTTTAAAATATCTTATTAAACTATGTTAAAACAGTCTTCTTTTATTCTTTTTTGGTTCTAAGAATTACAGTCTTCTTACAAAAGACAGAAAAATGTTACAAAATGAAGGATGTGCTCTTTCATTCTGAAAAGTTTACATATAAAACACACATTAGGCTTCTGATAGGACTGTTAATATAGGATGGTGTTTATCTTTTTTAGGACAAATACCAGGTTTTGGAAATAAAGAACATCTCAAGAACTAAGAGCATATTCCTAATAAAATAATGTCTTCAAAAGACTTTAGCCCATGCAAACCGAACACTTATACCTACATGTTATACTTAAAAAGATATTAAATACATTCATTGTACTATCTTTACCACAGAGAGAGTGTTTCCTCCCATAACACATTAGTCAGTGATATCAAAGCAGGCAAGTGAAACAATAAACAGAAGTGTCTGAACTTTTCCACTTATAAAAATAGCAAAATTCTGCTAATATTAAACCATATGCAGCCATGATAAAATCCTTAGGGAGGCACAGAGACAGTATAAATCAGAGGAGAATTTGGCCTGAAGTCATGATGCAACATGCAACAATTTCAGTCTGTCAAGGCCCAGATGTGGGGCACCTAGAAATCCCTGTCCCTCTCTATGCATCCCAGTATGCTGACCCAGCCTACATTGCTCCCTGAATACTCTGCTCTTCTCTTCCTTATGCCTAGCACCCTATAATTACTTCATTCTCCTTCCATTTTCTGTCAATATCCTGCCTCATTCATGCACCTCCTCTTTCTTCCTATCCAAGACTCTCACTTTCCAAGACCAATAATACAGCTCCTTGATACCCAGACTCCTAACCCCAGTCCAAGTCCCTCCCAACCCATTGTCTGTCCTTCATATCTCCTTCAAGAATCCACCCAGCATAAAGTGCATGGTGTTAGACCAATTTTTTTTATCTTGATTTAAACTTCTCCATTCTCCCCTCAACCCACCTTCCACCCATAGCTAGCAACAGATAGCTGAACTTTGCTCTAGCCAATACAAAACACAAACATTTATTCACTTAAAAATTCTCTTTTAAGTAGGACATAATTTTTCAGTTCTAAGTTTCTCTAAATTTCCTGATATAGTGACATAGTTAGTCAAACACTTCCTCTTCCTATTTCCATCTGAATCCCTCCCACAGCAGTTCTTTGGCTTCTTTCTATAACTCTGCTTTAATTAATCCCAATGAACTTCCTTCCTTCCTAGATTGTGTGATATAGAACAAGCTGTTTCAAGTTTTTATTGTATATCTTTGTAAGTTTTCTAATATGTCCCTGAAAATATCAAAAGACACTTCTACTCAACAACGGAAACAAAACAAAGCAAATCAGGAGTTTCTGGGCATAATCATTCTGAAGATCTTATGATTCAAACCAGTTAGAAACATTTTCACAAGTGAACTACTGTTATATTTGTCAGGTTTCTGGGTGCAGTCCAGACCAGTGAGAGGTTGCGTTACCACCTGCCCTATACCTGGGGGGAGGGATAGCTCAGTGGTTTGAGCATTGGCCTGCTAAACCCAGGGTTGTGAGTTCAATCCTTGAGGGGGCCACTTGGGGATCTGGGGCAAAAATCAGTACTTGGTCCTGCTAGTGAAGGCAGGGGGCTGAACTCAATGACCTTTCAAGGTCCCTTCCAGTTCTAGGAGATAGGATATCTCCATTAATTTAATTTATAACTCTGGGTGTCTTAAATACTTTGCTACTGTGGTTCACAGTTGGGTCATCAACAGTCAGCAGATGAGCATGCAGTTCCCTGAGTGTCTGTATGCCATGCAGCCCTGCTTCAGCACTTCTGAACATAGAGGTCTACTCACAACACAACATCCCCACTGAGGTCTCCAGCAGCCTTCGTTATACCTGCAAGGTGACCCCAACACACACCCTGTCCTGCATTTCCCCTAAACCATCTGCCCAGAAGTGTCCAGCCCTTTCCTGGAACACTCAGAGAATTAATAAGGTTTTTCCTCATCTAAAGAGACAAAAGCTCAACTTATTACTTTAACTGGAGTTAACAATCACTTCAAATAAGAGTAATATGCTTTCTAGTGGCTAAGACTTAACTTAACAAGCTACTGCCTTGGTTCAAGGTAGATTTTCTATCAATCTTTCTTCTTTCTAGCCATGGCTGACTTTCTCGCAGTCGGGTCTTTCCACAGAAGTACAAGGTGTTGGTTTTCTTTGTTTTCTTAGGTGAAAGGTCTTTGCCTAAGCAAGTTTTACATACATTCAGTTCCCAGAGACTTCAACCCCCTTGACTGAAGGACCCACTGTTCTCAGCTTGCAAGAGGTCTGGCCCCTTGTGCATGTCAGTTTTGTTCCCAGACTCTGGATGACCTCATGATGTTCTTCCCTTCCTGTGGACTTCCTGTGCCACTGAGGATTCATATGTAAATGGGAATTTAATTGTTTTTGGTTGCACCTTGCTTAATTTCACTGGAGACAGGTAGACAGCTGCCTTCCCGCCTGTCTGGGAGAAAACTTGTTTCTCCTTTTGTTGGACACACAATTTAAAGCATAATATCAGTGAATATTCATAATTCCTCATATAGTATTAATACCTGCATTTTACAATGATATTAATCACCTGTGTGTCATTAGCTTCCATAAAACACCTTATCAGATACACTTTTATAATACAGTAATATTGTATACTATCAGATGATTCAATTTTTTGTCATCTGAGGTTAAGACCCCTGTCTTTATAGTCCAGCAAACCATTTTCTCCTTCTGGGAAGAGACTCCATGCAGTCTGGTGAAGACTATGCTGGTTCCTCCCCTGCTGGTGATAGTTGAGTTTCTTCTTCCACTCCTTATTAGCTTGATGGCTTTGTTTATCTTCTATGTAAATGCGCCTTTATTGTCTCTGCATGAGGACCTAGTCAGCCAAGCAAATACACATCCCATTGTCTAGGGCAGACTGGTCTTATGCATTTGTTGCCTGTGAAGGGACATGCCTTCTCACTGGCTGGGAGGAGGCTAAGGAGCTCCTCTGGGCCTGTGCTGTACTAACAAGGTACACCTGCACAGCTTGTTCCTCCTCAAGGAGGAGGGTCTTATAAGGGGAAGCCTACCATAGGAAGGGGTGGTGACCAGGAAGAAAGCTGCTCCATGCAGAGACTGTGAGTAACAGAAGCAGGCCAGGTGAGGACAAGAAACCTATGTGGACCACACTGCTTCCAGAACCACCCCTGCTAACAGCCAAGTAACACACCCCAGGAGAGGGGTAGGAGGTAAACACCACAAAGGAGCAATAGACTTTCAGAGACTGAGCCTGTAAAGCCCTATCCAGGGGGCTTTCTGAGACGCTGACTTCTGTTCCAGCCAGACCCTCCCCTCTAACAAGGGACAGGGAGAAAGAAGAACCAAGCCTCTGCCAAGAGGCAATTTCCCCAGAAAACTGATTGCAGCCACTGGGGGTGTAGAGAAGGTGAATGAAGGACAGTGGGACCTGGGTGGGAGGGTTTAGGGAGTCCCGCTACCTCCTACATTGCCCACATTTTAAGAACATAGCACTAGCATATACCCATAACTCTTTGTACATACATCACACAAGAATATTGATAACTGAGTTATTAGTTTTCCAATCATATATAACACACCACCTTTTGGGTATATATCATAACAACAGTGTGCTAGGTGTAGTGAGTATGCCAGAGTTGCTGACACAGAACTGTGAACCACCAATAGGCCTCTGTGTCACAATATTGTAAAAACAAGATAACATTAAAATTAATTTTCTTATTTTTGCCACACTACACAGACATGCTTTACTATGGGGTGACATGTTTCATGGTATTTCAGGGAAACAGGTTTTCTTTTGAGGGAAGTGTAAGTGGGGTTCAATAATATGGTGTAAAAATAAAGCTATATTCAACTTTTAATATAAATTAGTTCCCACTATTTCATAAAAAATAACTCTTCACTTCAGTGACACATTCTACAACCTATTTTATCTTTCAGATAGTTAAAACTAGTCAAAATAAACCACTATATATTTGGTATATTTCAATAGACTTGTCTATTAAATGAGGGATAAAAGTAACAATGATTACAAATTAAGAGGTATTCTTTGGGCTAAACAATGCCTTCCACCATGTTACCAATTTATTAATGTACACATTTCAATATATTTGTAACTTTCCAAGTCATGTAAAGGTGCATTTGGGTGCAAAAATGAAGTGCCCACTTTAAAACTACAGCTGAGTAAATGCTTTGCATTGATAAAATGTGAACTGATATATATTACATTTCCATATGAAGGATGCAGAGAACTGTACAAATATATACGTTTATATATTAGCCAAAGACAAACACTCTCACCTTCGTCTCTATTCCTCAGATGGAAAAGCAATACAGGGCATACAAAGTCCAAACCACACTATGTAAAGTGGCAGACTCACCTGAAAAAGTGGCTGATCCCCATTGCTCAAACTCAAATCCTCCGACATGAGGACGGATTCCTTTTTTTTATCAATTGACTGACATGTTAGGGTACTTGAATAGTTCCGTTTTGGTAGGGTAAATTGGCTCCTTCTGGAGTCCGTGGTTAGAGAAACCTCATGTGAGTAGGAGTGAAGAAAAGCTCTGACTCCATCGATCCCCACAAACTGCGAGGCCGGAACTCCACTGAAAGTCACACTCGAGGAGTCAAACAGCTGCGAGTTTCTCCACCGGCGGAGCCTCAAGGCCAGTAACACTATGATAAAGATAAAGAACAAGCAGGAAACGGAAGCCACGGCGATCACCAAATACAAAGTGAGGCTGGACTGGGGGTCTGTAGGAGCTGAGAGGCTGCTTAAATCGGAGAGGATTTCGGGGATGCTGTCAGCCACCACCACCGTGACAGTGGCCGTGGCAGAGAGAGGGGGCTGCCCGTTGTCCTTCACTAAAACCACCAGACTTTGCTTGAGCGCATCTTTGTCGAGAAAGTAGCGCGCTGTCCTGATCTCTCCGCTGTGGAGTCCCACAGAGAAGAGCCCCGGCTCTGTAGCCTTCAGCAGCTGGTAGGAGAGCCAGGCGTTCTGCCCGGAGTCTGCATCCACCGCCACCACTTTAGTGACCAGGTAACCCGGCTCGGAGGAGCGAGGGGCCAACTCCACTCCCGTGGAGCCATCGGTGGGAAAGGAGGGGTGTAAGATGTGCGGGCTGTTGTCATTCTGATCCAGGATAAAGAGAGTGACGGAGACATTACTGCTGAGAGGTGGGGAACCCCCATCCTGAGCCTGCACTTGGAACCGAATCTCCCGGAACTGTTCGTAATCGAAGGAACGCAGAGCGTAGAGAGCCCCAGTCTCAGAGTTAATGGAGATGGAGGAAGAGAGCGGAGCTTCCTGGATCTGAGTTCCAGTAATGGAGTAAGTGACTCGGGCGTTCTGCCCCCAGTCGGGGTCATTCGCTTTCAGGGAACAAAGGGAAGCTCCACTGTGATTGTTCTCTGTGATGTACAAAGTGTAGGATGTCTGGTTGAAGATGGGAGCGTTGTCGTTTATGTCTGAAAGATGCACTAAAATTGTTATTTGGGAAGCCAGATTTGGAGTTCCTCGGTCTGTGGCTGTGATCGCCGCATTGTAATCCGAGACCCGCTCCCGGTCCAGGGGTCTGTCAGTCACCAAGCTGTAATAATTGTCAAATGATTTCTGTAACCGGAATGGCAGGTTGCCGGGTATGGAGCATGTGACCTCTCCATTATCTCCAGAATCTTTATCTCTGATGTTTAATAGAGCAATCAGAGTCTCTGGAGGGCTGTCTTCGCTGACTGAGCTGAAGAGAGAAGTGATTGTTATTCTGGGAGCATTATCATTAACATCAATCACAGTAACCAGGACTTTAGACCTGGCCGAGAGGTCTCCAACGTCCTTTGCTTGAACCTCCATTTCATATGATGCGGCTTCCTCATAGTCCAGGTTTCCCACAGTTGATATTTCTCCCGTTTTAGAATCCACCTGGAATATCTGGGACGCTTTGTCTTTCATCTTCCTGAGTGAATATGTGATCTCCGAATTTATCGCTTCGTCCGGATCTGTGGCGTTTACTGTCAGCAGCAGAGACCCGATGGGCACATTTTCCAAAACACTCACTTTATAGACAGGCTGACTGAAAACTGGTGCATTGTCATTTGCGTCAAGGACGATAACGCGGATCTGCGCAGTGCCGGACCTGACTGGATCTCCCCCGTCAGTGGCTGTGAGGATTAGATCGTGAACAGCTTGTTCTTCCCGGTCTAGAGACTTTTCCAGCACCAGTTCGGCATATTTGTCCCCGTCAGCTCCCGTTTGCACATCCAGAGAGAAGTGTTTGTCACTGCTGAGATAATAGCCCTGCACAGAACTGGCTCCCACATCTGCATCCTGCGCCTCCTCAAGAGAATATCGGGTTCCCACAGCGGCTAACTCACTGATTCTAAATTCCAATTCATCTTCCTGGAAGCGGGGCGCATTGTCATTAATATCTGTGATTTCAACGTCAACTATGAAAAGCTTCACTTTATCCTCAACAAGAACCTCAAGATGTAACAGACACGTCTCTAGCTGGCCACAGATTTGCTCTCTGTCAATTCTTTCTGTGGTGATTAAATGACCGCTCTTAAGATTCAGAGCAAAATACGGAGTCCTACCTGTGGAAACAATGCGGAGTCCGCGGTCTGAGAGTTCCTTTAGATCCAGTCCCAGATCTTTTAAGATATTCCCCACGAAAGAGCCTTTCTGCATTTCCTCATGAATCGAATAGCGAATTTCCCCAGAAACTGTCTCCCAAGCGGAAACCAATGTAAAGCAGAAGAGGGCTAGTCCTTTGCAGCCGCGGGGCCTTGCTTTATCCGCCATTTCCAGATCTTTGAAGTAGAGGTGCAGGATCCTAATCTCGGGACGCTGTAGTTTAGTGTAATATTTATTGTTTTCTTTCCTGAGATACTAATTTATATAATAATTATACTACGGATATCATTCATGCAACCGTTTGTATGAAGGCTGAGCTACAGACTGTTTGAGCTCTCTGTGTTTTGTGCTGTGAAACAGACGGCTGGGCTGCCTGAATCTCTGATTGCATTTCTCTGCCTCTCTGGTGAACAGCGGCACCCAGAGTCTCAACCGATAACTGCAACAGCTCCGATAAATACTTTTAAACTTGGCTTTCAATATGTTCTGGGTTTTTTCGGCACCATGAGCTTTATCGAGTCTTAAAACTACGTAATAAATCTACAAATTAAACAAATATTGCTGTGATGGCGTACTTACTGTTAGCTAGACTCCTCATTTTGATGCAATAATTTTATAAAAATGTGTCAAACGAACAAAACTATTCCGTTCTCTCTCTCACCTTCAAATTGGGGATAATTCACGACTATGTTTCATACTGGGACAAATCGACCTTGAATATAAATCATACTCGAATAGGACGAATCATTCCTATGTTGTTGTTTTCTTAGACATTACTGCACATACGAATGCGTAGAGTACATTCTTTCATTCTCTTTCCATAAATATTTTTCTCCGACCTTCTTTTCAGTATGCAGCATGCATTTATTTACTTTTTATCTGTATTTTATTTTTTCACGAGAACAAAAATGTCTATGCATCGTTCTCAGGAATTTTGCATATGTAAAATTCAGTATAAATAAAAGCAAATCCAGCAGCCTGTCTCCTATCCCCAAGAGGAAGACTCGTACTCTCGGGAAATTAAAATATCGATAACGCTCCACATTCGTCAACAACAACAAGGTTCTTTCCTAAGAGCTCCTGAAAACAGATGTTTTTTGCAGCATGCCCTAAAGATCATCAGAGTTGGAGATTGATACTAGTTTCCAAAGTTAAGGACACTCACAGTAAAATATCCTGCCATCACCTTCCCCCTTCTCTAATTTACCCCGTTGTGGCTCCAGTTCCGGTGTTTCCGCCTATTCCAATTAGGCCAGTATATCACATTTTGAGTACCTTAAACTTCACTTAGAAATCAAAAGACAGACAATGCAGATCATGGGGCACTGGTGCTCCCTCCTGAGACAAGACCAAAAGTACCTTATTTATACAGGTGGGGATATTTAGTTATTGTAACTTAGCATTTCAATTTACTTATAAATCGAATAGTTTTTAATGATGTGTGAAAATGAAATACCTGTGAAATCATGTTATTGCATGGAAAAGGAGATACAGAAAATATCTCCTAAAGGACTATAAAATAATATCTCATAGGTTCTGTTTACATCTCTTACATCTACATGCAAAAATTGTGTCTTATTCCTTTGGGGTGACCAAGCATTTATCCCTAGTTGCTTTGTGTTAGATATGCTATTAATGCTTCAATCCTCAGAGACTGATGAACAGAAGGAAGAAGGGCAAAAGAAAGACAGGAATGAGAGGGAGAGCAAACTGTGTATCAGCCTAGAAATTAAAATGTTACCCTAGAATCATTTTTAATGTTTAGGGAATAATTTAATCATATTATCAGGAAATTTTCTATTTATGTAACTATTTTTTTTCTGTGCCACTTTATTCTCCCATGCTATGGATGAGGCACATTAAAAATATCTTTATGTTTATATTTGTATTAATACCCATTCCATGTCAAAGGAAGAGAAAGATATAATAATGTGGAAATAAAGTAATGTCTGAACATGACAATTATTATAATATATTGAAACTACTTATTGATAGTCTATATCTCTTTTGGTATTTGTGCATCATGACATATTCCACACTTATCAGAAAACTATTGCTTTTCAACTTGTCTCATCAATGAACTTGGCACCAGAACATGAAACCACTTAAAAAAAAAAAAGTTCTTTACGGAAAGCAAGCTGCATTACAGAAAATAAAATAAAAATGTACTCATAAGATAATTAGTCAAGCAACACTTATAGCAAATAGTGTATTACCAAAAAGGTCCAAGAGCTCTAATTTTGACTAGAATTTAAACTGTTTCAAACCGCAGATACACTAGCGCATCACGACAGAATCTCACCTCATGCAGTGTGTCGGCCTCAGACTTTGGTTCTCCAGGCGCAGATTTACTGCTCATAGGTAGCATTCCAGAGTTGTCTCTGCAAAGAATGTTCTCTTCTATGAAATTCTGACCATTTGATTTTAGGAGGCTAAACGCCATTATGCCAGAGTCTGCGGCTGAACGTTGATTATAGCTATACGGTAAAGTCCCATCGCAGTAGCTGGGGGGCAATCCGGGACCCGACTTGGAATAATCAGAACGGAAACATCGCAAAACTGGGGGATTCATCGACCTTCCACATTTCATCACAATGGCCAGTGCAACTGTCAGGAGGAACAAAAATGAGATCAAGGCTAAAGCCAACACCAAGTAAAACTGTAAATCAGACTGAGGTGCCGAGTCACCCGATTGGTCACTCATTTCCGGAAGAGCCTCTTGGAAGTTCTCGGCAAACACCAGGTTGAGAGTCACTGTGGCGGAGAGAGGCGGCTGCCCGTTATCCTTCACCAGGGTGACCAGCCTGTGCTTCACAGCATCTCTCTCAGCAAAGGCGCGGGCTGTCCGGATCTCCCCGCTGTGCAGCACCATGCTGAAGAGCGTCGGTTCCGTGGCCTGGAGCAGATGGTAGGAGAGCCAGGCATTGTGTCCTGAGTCAGCATCCACCGCCACCACCTTAGTCACCAGATAACCTGCCTCGGCCGAGCGAGGGACCATCTCGAACAAGGCGGAGCCATCGGCTCCCAGGGAAGGGTACAGGATGCGAGGGGCATTATCATTCTGATCCAGAATAAACACCCTGACGGTGACATTGCTGCTGAGTGGCGGGGACCCGCCGTCTTGGGCCTTCACTTGCACTTCAAACTCCCGGAATTGTTCGTAGTCGAAGGAGCGCTGCGCATAGATAGCTCCGGTCTGGGAGTTAATGGAGATGTAGGAGGAGAGAGGCAGCTCCTCGAGGTTGCTGCTCAGGATGGAGTAAGTGAGTCGGGCGTTCCGGTCCAGATCCCGGTCTGAGGCTTTTACACTGAAAACAGAGGCCCCCGAGGGATTGTTCTCTGGCACATAGGCGGTGTAGGAAGGTTTTTGAAAGACAGGGGCGTTGTCATTGATATCCGAGATCTGCAACAGGATGGTTTTCTGGGTGGAGAGGGGGGGAGAGCCTTTGTCTGTGGCTATGATTGTGATATTGTACTCCGGGGTTCTCTCCCTGTCCAGGGTGCTGTCTGTGAGAATTTTGTGATAATTATTAGAGGACGACACTATTTTAAAAGGCAAGTTGTGCTGAAGATGACAGGTGACGTCTCCATTTTCACCGGCATCTCGGTCATAGACTTTGATCAAAGCTATCACGGTCCTGGGCACTGAGTCTTCGGAGATAGGACTGGACATGGATGTTACAGTCACTTCTGGGGCGTTGTCGTTCTCGTCAATAATTTCGATCTCTACTTTGCAGTGACCTATCAGATCACCGCCATCTCTGGCTTCTATCCCCAACATGTATTTATTTTTCTTTTCAAAATCCAGAAGCTCTGTACTTGTAATGTCTCCTTTCTCTTGGTCTAGGCTGAATAATTGGCGCCCTGTGTCTTGTATGTCGCTGAAGGTGTAGGTGATCTTTGCATTCAACCCTTCATCCTTATCCATGGCTTTCACCTGAAGAACAAAGGAGTCTTTTGGTAGATTTTCCCTCAGTCTGACCTTGTAGATCTCTTCAGTGAATATTGGAGGATTGTCATTGGCGTCAGAAATTTTAAAGTTAATGGTAACTGTCCCCGATCTAAATGGATCTCCCCCATCCACAGCCGTCAGAATCAAGTGATGAGAACTTTGTTGCTCCCGATCTAAAGGTTTTTCTAAAATTATTTCCGCATGCTTAATGCCATCTGGGGTCTCCTTCACGGATAGGATAAAATGGGGGTTTTTACTGAGCTGGTAACTCTGCAGCGAGTTGATTCCAACGTCTGGATCTTGTGCAGATTCTACTGGGAATCGCGCGCCTGATAGTGTCGATTCACTGATTTCTAAATCAACGCTGTTTCTTTTGAACCGCGGGGCGTTATCATTAATGTCCCGTATTTCGATGTTCACATGATAAATATTTAAAGGATTTTCAACCACCGTTTCGAATGTCAGGACACAAAGGGGTGTCTCCCCGCATATTTCCTCCCGGTCTATCCTGCCATTCACATACAGGTTGCCATTTCCCTCATTCACACTGAAATATTGCTTTTCCGAACTGACACGGAGCTTCCGCTGCTGCAATTCTCTGACATCCAACCCCAAATCTTTGGCGAGATTCCCCACAAGGGAACCTTTGGCCATTTCCTCCGGAATCGAATAACGAATCTGCTCCGAGACCGCCCAGCAGAACAAAGAGAATACAAAGGGAAACAACAGTACCTGCCTCGTGACTGCCCGGCTCAGATCTCTGTGCCTGATTTCCATCTCAGTCACTCTCCGATACGCTCTCCTGGCCTGTCTGGTCTGAATAGATTCTTTGTCTTAAATTCCCGTTACATCGAAAGGTTTTCCAGACTAGTCACTTTAAGGTAAACAAAATGAACTTCTCTGTCAAGTAACACACCACAAATCCCGGAGACGATTTCTTTTCTCAGCAAGTGTGTGAGAGCTTTCCCCTGCTTTGTTTTCTCTCGGATCTGTGCTGTGTTACTGAGCAATCGCACTGCAGGAGACTCCTATGGATCTCCAGCAGCGGCTCCTGCACCGCGTTGGCCAACAGCGGCACTTGCAGTCTTGGCCGCAGAACTACAGCTAAATTGATCTCGTGAAAGAGAAAGTAGATTCGTAACTCATTGACAAATATAAACTGCATAATCTATATGAAAATGTAGAAACTGCTTGGCATCCATTTTAATTTCGTTTTCTTTTGTTTTCTGTGAAGTTTTGTATGTTCAGGTTCCACAACTGTTTGACTCATTTTTAAACGACATTGTGTAGGATTAGATAGTCTCTCGTCAGGAAGAAAAAGTTTCCCTGAATTCCCAGATTTTGTGACCTATAGTAGCTGTATAGAGGGAGCCAGATTCTGATCTCGTTACTGCAATGTAAATCTGGACACAGCTTGATCCAGTAAGACAAGGTAGCGAGAATCATTAAACAGCGATTATATTCCACCTCGCCGTTGATTTGCTCCAGCCTTTGTCCAGTCACTTAAGCTCTCTGTGTTTCAGTTTTCCATTTTTGAAAGTGGTAGATAATATTGGCAATGTTACCTTTGCAAACTATTTGAAATGTCTGAATAAAAAGTGCTATTTAAATTATAAGTATTATTACTCTAAATTCGTATCTGTATAAATAAGAGCAGATTTTGACCCAAAGAACATTATTTTTTATGTACAAAATGCAAAATGTCAACAATTGAATGTGTTGGAACTGAAATTAAATGAGCAACTGTAAGTTATGTTTAATGTATATGACCAATCAGTCACAGATTTACAATTTTTAAGGCCGTCAAGAACTTCTAATAGCATTTAGTCCGACCTACCACACAACACAGGACAGATAATTTCACCCAATAATGCCTGCAGTGGGGAAACTATTTCCCCCTAATGTGTAAGTGGCATTATTAGAGCATTATAAGTGGTGGTGCAATCATATTTTTTTAGAAAGACAGCCAAACGTTTTTTAAAGACTCCAAGTGACGATGAATTAGCTACTTCTCTTATCAAAGCTTTTCTAGTAGTTAATTACTATCACTGTCAAAAAGTTGCCTAATTTCCAATTTGAGTTTTTCTAACTTTAGGATCCAGTTATTGCCTCGTCATATCTGTCTGCTATATTAAAGATTAAGTTCTCTTAAATCAGGTATGTTTTCCCAGTGTAGCTACTTATATTCCATGATCCAGTTGCATGTTAATCTGCTCTTTAATAAACTGGATAAATTGAGCTCACTAAGTCTCTCACTATAAGGTATGTTGTCCAGTCTTCTAATCATTTTTGTAGCTCTTCTCTGAACCCTTTCCATTTTGAACATCTCTTTCAAAGTGTGGACACCACCAGGAACAATCTCACCAGTATAGTATGCTGAGATAATACCATCTCTCTACTCCTATTCCATATCCCCATAGGTGCTGAAAATAGCTATGCTGAGGGTGCCGCTACACTTCCTGTCTTGAAGTGGTTTTCATCATATACAGTGTTTACAGTTTGGTTCAATGGCTATATACAAATTGTTCCAGTGCCAATACCCACGCCTGTTCCATATTCCCCATATTATACATCCAGTGATGCTGCTATCCCTTTTGCAGCAACATCACACCGAGAGCTCATTCAAATGTTTATACACCCTGACGGTACAACTCTCTCTTCCCCTGTCAAATACACAAAAGTTTCTCATAGTTTCTCCTCCTCTAACATAGGAACATAAGAACGGCCATAATGGGTCAGACCAAAGGTCCATCTAGACCAGTATCCTGTCTTCCAACAGTGGCCAATGCCAGGTGCCCCAGAGGGAATGAACAGAACAAGTATGATCAAGTGATCCATTCCCTGTCATTCATTCCCATCTTCTGGCAAACAGGCTAGGGACACCATCCTGGCTTATAGCCATTGATGGACCTATCCTCTATGAATTTATCTAGTTCTTTTTTTAAAACCTGTTATAGTCCTGGTCTTCACACAATCCTCTGGCAAAGAGTTCCACAGTAACCCCTCCATATGTCCCAGTGACCCCATCTCCTGATAGCCCTTGTGTCCACTCTCATCCTCTCCCTCCCTCTCCTCTGGCTCTTTCCCCTCACACAAGCATGTTTTACTCTCTACCATTAAATAAACAAACAAACCACTCCATCCTTGTCCCTACTTGCCTCTCCAATCACCACCCCATTTCACGTCCCCCTTTAATCTCTGAGCTTGTTGACTGGACCATTTAAAAGCACTGTATGGAGCCTCTCTCCTCCAATTCTACCCTAGACCCTCTCCAATATGAGTTCCTTCCCGTGGACTCCACTGAAAGTATTCCCACCAAAGCCTCTAATGAATTTTGCTAGTCAAATGTTAGAATCAATATTCAGTCCTCAGCTTGTCAACCGCCTTTGAGACTGTCAGCCATACCCTCCTTCTTACAACATTGTCCTACCTTGCATTCTATGACTCTATCCTCTCATGGTTTTCCTCCCACCTCTCTAATGGTTCCTTCAGAGTATCCTTCAGAGACCCCTTCTCATCCACCTTCCATCTTTCAGTTGGGATTCCACATGGTTTTGTCGTTTGTCCTCTTCTCTTCACCCTTCCCAGCTTATCTCTGGGTAATCTCACCCATAAATAAAAATTAAACTATTATCTCTGTGCTGGTGATTCACAGATCTACCTCTCTACTCCAAACCTGTCTTCATCTGTCTAAACTAAAATCTGAGCTTGTCTCTTGCACGTCTCATGAATATCTAGCTATCAGCTCAAGTTGAGAATGAATAAAACAAAGCTTTTCATCTTCCTTCCAACCTGTGCTCTCTGACTACTTTTTATCATTGTGGACAATACCACCATCCTGCCTGTAGCTCACACCCATAATCTGGGTGTCATCTTTAATTTACACCACTCTCTAGGTCCTCACTTCCAGGTTATGACTACATTTTGCTGATTCTTCCTGCATAATATCTCTAACATACGGTATTTGCTAACCATCCAAACAGGTATAACTCTCATCCAGGCTCTCATTGTCTCATGTGCTGAGTACTGCAACATCTTTTTCTCTGGCTTTGGCAAATGAAATCTTGTCCTGCTAATATTCATTTTCTTCTGCTGAAAATATCATTGTTCTGGGCCATTTCTTTGGCTACATCACTGTTCTTTTTGCATCTCTCCACTAGCCCCTCTTCTCTGTAACATCAAACATAAGCTGCTTATCTTCAATTTCAAGCCCTTCCCCATCTATCATCTCTCATTCACTATTTAGATCTCACCTACCACCTCCAATCAGCTAATGATACCAGCCTGCTCTACCCATTTTTTAAATTTTCATACAAGCACCTACATGCTTTTTCCCATGCTGCCCCCACACTTGGGGTGAGCTACCATACACATCAAATTATTGCCAAGGTGTCTACAAAAGACTTAATAATACAGGTTTTAATGCTGCAGGATTTAATCATTTTCTATCATGCTGACCAACATTGTTTTATTGTTTCCTAATACTCCCCCATCTACCTGTCTATATCTATCTGTGTCTCCTGTTTTATAGTTAGATTACTAGCTGCCTTTAGGGCAGGAACTGTCTTTTTTTCTGTATTTGTACATCACTCAGCACAATGGACTCCTGGGCCACGGCTATGACTCCTAGATACTATGGTAATACAAGTAAATAAATAATAGAGCCCTGACCAGTACTTCCATATATGAAATTTGTAGACCAGCAAAGACTAGATGATATCATGTATGTATTGAATGTAGCGCACCAGGAAGCTTTAAGTACAATAAATATTAGACAATTGAAAGATATAATTGATGCTACAGCAACAGTAGCAGCTCATCAGTTTAACGTCAAGCCAACTCAGGAATTGAACCACCAGAAAGCTCCCGATATTAAAGAACCTCTATGGAAATGAAGGTTAGATCAGAAGATTAAGATTTTACACTAAGATATCTTCCCATTGGATAATTGGAGAAAAAATCATTTGAAGAGAAAAAGGAAGTGAATGGCCCTGCAGATGAAATATCAGCTGCATAAAAGGGATGTGAGAGTTGTGAAGGAGCAGTGTAAACAGAAGCTGATTGCACTAACTCATAGATTTGAAAGCTGTTCAGTACGAAGCTGTCAGTATCAAGAGACCAGGTTCTTCATGAGAGACCCTAAAAGATTATTTGACCAGACTGAGAGTAAAAGCAGAATAGGGGAAAAAATTAGAGCCAATAATTAATGTGGAATAGTTCTAGTGCTAGTGGAAATACATTGTGGTCTGAGAATAAACAACATAACCAACAAGAGACTGGATTAATAATGTGTGAGAGAAATTTAGAAATCACAAATACACAGGAATATCAAAGAAATAAACAGGTGAGATACTGACAGGAATGAAAAATAGGAAAGCCCCTGGTCTAGATGGGGTGTGTGGATTCTGACCGAAACACCTCTCTCCGCTGTTTACTTGAAAAATTAAATACATGTTTGAAGAAAGGGTGTTCAAGATGGACAGTGACAGGAAGGACCATCCTCGTGCAAAAAAAAAAAAAAAAGAAAGAAAGAAGGCCACAGTGATCTTATGAATTATGGCTGATCACTTTTGCCAGCTATGTGGGAACTTCTAACGGCAATTCTGGCAAAGAAGATCCAAATAGTGCTAGCTCACAATGGAATGCTTCCTCCTGTGCAAGAAGACTGCTCAATAAACATGAAAAGGAACAAAGGACCGTCTCTGGCTGAACAAAAGGATCAAAGAAGATTCAAAACACAAAAAGAGAGAGAAAATGAGAGATGGTGTGGACAGACAATCAGAAAGCATGTAACATCATCCCACATGTGTGGACCACTAGGACAATGAAAATGCACAAGGTTTATCCAAAGATTATTTTCTTTTTGTGGCAATCTCTGATTAACTGGAACATTCAACTCTACCTGGAATGGACTCTCACTGATGAGATCTAAATTAGAAGAGTAATCTTTCAAGCAGATTCCTTTTCACCAATGCTGTTCATGGTAGCAATGGTTCCAGTGTCATAGATGCTTCGTGAGTGGTTATCATAAGAGCAGCAACCAGTTAACCATTGTTACACATGGATGAGCTGAAGCTATGTGGACAGTCACAAAAGGCAATACTGAGATTGATTACATGTAGAAAAGTTTGGTGAAGATATAAAGTTATGGGTTAGCTTGGCATCTGTAAAGAGAGGCTAACTGGTACACTCAGAGTGCATACAAGTTAACAAAAATGCTATCCAACATATCTCTCACCATGGCCCCTGCAAATACCTTGGAATAAGAGAACTGTCTGTGTTGCAACCTAATAAAGTTAATGAAGAGTGCGGAAATAATATTACAAATGAATAAGAGCTACTCTAATGAGAAAACTCAAATAATTTGATGCAAACCATTACTATGTGGGTAATGCCTGTAGTACGGTACACCGCCAGTTTGCCCAAGTGGAATCAAGAGAGAAGAAAGAAATCGACATCCAAACAAGAAAGCTCTGGAGATGCATAGAGTATGAATATCAATCAAGATGTGGACGGGATGTACATCTGATGATGCGATGGAGGAAAAGGTTCGCTATCTGTGGAAGAAGCAATTAACAATGAAGAATATAACATGAAAATATAAGAGGAGGCAACCAGAGTAAAATATCATCTGGTCGTTATAACACGTGATGGCTGAGCATGCATCCCAGCCCAAGAAAGTAAAAATGAAAGGAGAAAACAAATTGCCAAAGAAATATTCAAAAGATTTACACAGAAATCAGTGCGCAGACAGTGGTGGAGAGAGATAAAACCCACAACTGTTTGAGGATTAACAAACTCATGGTTTGCAGAAGGATACCTCAAGAGAGCGAGAGAGAGAGAGAGAGAGAGAGAGAGAGAGAGACTCAGCAGTGCACAAGAGCAGTCCTTAAGGCTTTATGTTCTAAACAAAAGTGACCAACAGAACTGTTCCCCAAACTGCAGCCTGTTTTCTGAGAAGAGAGAGAGGTGGTGCAGCATGTGTTGAGCACCTCTAGGAGCCTAGCTGGGAAAGAATATATGAACACACACAATTAGGTCACCAAGTGTATGAACTGGAGCCCCTATCTCAAGTACGGATTTCAGTTAACCATGTTGTGTTATGACTACCAAATTGAAAACACTCTACAGAATGGAGAGGCTAAGATTTTATAGGATCTGGCAATTGTCACAGACCGAATGGTGCTGGCAAACAGGCTGAACATAGCTGTAGAAAAGAAGACCAATAAGAATGCTAATTGATATTACCATACCAGCAGACAGAAACATTAGAAAGAAACAAGAGAAGATAATGAAGTATGAAGAACTCTGCCATGTCGTGGAATAATAATGGACGACTAGAACAAAGACAATGTCACAGATATTTGGAGCGATCCCTAAGGGTATGCATGAGTAATTCAATAACGCATAAAGTGTGGAAGACGTCATAACCAGTGACCTTCAGAAAACAGCGCTCTTAAGCACTGTGAGAATTTTAAGGAAAGTCGAAGAACAAGTGCATTTGAGCACCTAAAATGCAGGAATTCTGGTGAGGTTTCAACCAAACCTATGGTGACAAGGTGGGCGAGGTAATATCTTCTATTGGACCAACTTCTTGAAGTTGGTTCTTATTACTTCAGCCACCTTGTCACTCTAATATCCTTGCACTAACGTGGCTACGACAGGGCTACACTGCATAAACCTATGGAATCCGTTCATGGTCAGGATTTATTGGTGACTCACGGGGATAAATTTTAGAAAGTAGTTTCCCCCTTTTTATGCTTAAAGATTTTGTACGTTGTGAAGGCTAACTGTTTTTGTTTGTTTGTTTGTTTGTTTTAATTCTCATGATGTAATACTCAGGGATGCTGCTGCTGCTGATATAACAATCCTTAAATCTTTTTTCAGATTCACTGCTGCCAAGATTACAGTCCCACACTCCCCCAAAACAAAAGTATGGCCGATAATGTTTGTCTGTAAAGGTATGACATTGCAGTTGTCTTATTAAAACACATGGCCTTTGATTGGTCTCAGATTATACAGCGATCCAGATTACTCGGTGTCAATGACCCGCATTTACAATTATTTACCTTTCCATCAATCTCTCTGTCATCTGCAATTTTTTATCAGAACCTATTTTGTATTTTCTTCCACATCGATGACAAAAATATGGAACAGCACCAGAATGAGATCTGATCCCCGTGAGATTCCAAAATAATCACACAGTCATTGGTGAGTCAAACTTGTAATCATATAAAAAAAGATGTCAAAGCCATTTAATAACAGTTGTTTTCCATAAAAACATATTGATTGATACTAGCAATTGGACCTATAAATGTTATTGATAAAGTCTTGTATCAGGTACTACGACTGTTTTTTCTTGGATTTATGTCAGGCTAACTGACTAATTTCCTGGGTCATTCCCATTTACACTATAAAATGTCTCTTTCAGTAAGTTTTCACAGGGTGATGGGAATCAATCTTTCTTTCTTTCTTTCTTTCTTTCTTTCTTTCTTTCTTTCTTTCTTTCTTTCTTTCTTTCTTTCTTAAATGAAGTCTTCCGACAGAGACGAGAAAATGCTTAACATATTTAAGAATGTCCTTTTTTATTTTGAAAAACCAATGTGTAAAAACCACATGAGGTTCCCTCCTAGGATTCTTACTATTGATCAGTGATAAAAGATCTCTTGAACAATTATTAGGTGTTGAAAATGAAAAGCATCTCACAGCACCATGGACAAATTCCTCCAAATATACTTTCTACATCAGAATTCAACATATGCAAATCAATCTATTTTATAATTTAAAAAAAATGAAGTAAATTTCGTTACTTCCTGCACACACGGGTGCACACATGCACATACACGCACGCATACACATACAGAGTCACTCCCAGTTTAATCTCATGACACTTCAATCACCTTCAGTACATAAGATATCAAAAAGTTAAGTTAAACATTAACTATAAGCATGCGAATTTGTCTACTTATACAAAAGGACCAAATTCGGACATGATTTTAAACTCATGCAGCCCTATTAAAATCTATATTGTGTCCCAGGTGCTCCTGGCTCACCTATCCTTCACTACATAAGACCACACCACTACCACCAAGATGGCAGTGCTTAGATGAAATCAGCTCCTGGACGAAGAATAGCTCGCTGAAGCTGGAACTGAACAAAACAGAGGTGATGCTGGTGGGAAGAGGAAAGTATTTTGAGGCGTTTGTAGTCACAGTGAAGTCTCCTTTACCTGAAATTTCACATCTACACTTGATAAATTCAATCTGTAGTCTAGGTGTACTATTGGATTTCTTGCTGATGCTGAGGTCTTACTAACAACAGCTGTGCTTAATGTTTTCTTTCACTTCCACCAGTCTATGACACTCCATCCCATCCTGGTAATGAAGACCTGGCCTCAGTTATTCATGCCCGTATCATCTCTTGACTGGATTACAGCAATGCAATATATTTTGTCATGAAACCTTCAGCACTTTGAAAATTCCAACTAGTACAAAATGCTGCAGCTCATCTCCTCAACAACATAGGTTGCCTGTCCTCTACTGTCTACACTGGCTTCCAATACAATTTCAAATTTTGTTCAAGGTGATGGTCCTTATTGTCCAAGTGCTCACTTCCTTGGCCGCAGAACACCAAAACGACTGTAATGCTTTGGGACAAAGACCGTGGTCAACCACTTTGCTCCTTTGGCAAAATGGAATTCTGAACAATAAGATTAAAACCATTTGTTTGGGGAAAGAACTCTCTCTGGGAGCAGAGTCTGTGGAATGAACTCTCTCGGGAACTAAGGACCATCACAAACATCACCACTTTCTGTTCCAAATGCAAAGCACACTTATTTGACCTTGGCTTCTCTAATCTAAATGGCAGATGTGTACTCACATTTCTTAATGCACTACTGGGAGGAACTCAGACATTATGGTGAAGAACGAGGTATAAAAACCTACATAGCATAGAACAGACTAGGAATAGAGAAAACTCTCAAGGCAGTATATGCATTGTAGATGCAAGCATGTATTTGAGTTTTAGCTGTTTTCATATATATAAATATATAATTTTGTTTTATACCTAAATTATTATAAAATTAAGTATACCTATATAATATGTGTGAGCATAAATTTTATGTGTATACACACAAACTGACAATATATGCTCATTTTCAAATGCTACAAGGAAGCTACTCCTAAAGAAAATTATGTTTCACAATGTATCTCATAATTTAAAACAAAACAAAACGCTGATTCATTTTACTTTGACACGCCGAAGAAAATTCAGACACTCTACTGAAAAAAAAATCTATGTATTAGACCCCCTATCCTAAAGCGATAAAAGTTGATGATACTAGAAATAACTAATCCAAATAACAATATTTTTAACTATTAAGAACTCTAATTTTGAGTTAAAGGAAATGGATTTTAAAAAGCCCTGATATACGAGCGAATCTATACAAAGACTCACCTCTCCAAGTGATTCAGCTTCAGACTTTGGGTCTCCAGGAGCAAATTTACTGCTCATAGGTAGCATTCCAGAGTTATCCCTGCAAAGAATGTTCTCTTCTATGAAGTTCTGACCATTTGATTTTAGGAGACTAAACGCCGTTTTACCAGAGTCTGCGCCTAAACACAGATTATAGCTATACGATAAAGTCCCATCGCAGTAGCTTTGGGGCAATCCTGGACCCGACTTGGAAAAACGATCAGAACCAAAACATCGCAAAACTGGGAGATTCATCGACCTTCCACATTTCATCACAATGGCCAGTGCAACTGTCAGGAGGAACAAAAATGAGATCAAGACTAAAGCCAGCACCAAATAGAACTGTAAATCAGACTGAGGTGCCGAGTCACCCGATTGGTCGCTCATTTCCGGAAGAGCCTCTTGGAAGTTCTCAGCAACCACCAGGTTGAGAGTCACTGTGGCGGAGAGAGGCGGCTGCCCGTTATCCTTCACCAGGGTGACCAGCCTGTGCTTCACAGCATCTCTCTCCGCAAAGGCGCGGGCTGTCCGGATCTCCCCGCTGTGCAGCCCCATGCTGAAGAGCGTCGGTTCCGTGGCCCGGAGCAGATGGTAGGAGAGCCAGGCATTGTGTCCTGAGTCACCATCCACCGCCACCACCTTAGTCACCAGATAACCTGCCTCGGCCGAGTGAGGGACCATCTCGAACAAGGCGGTGCCATCGGCTCCCAGGGAAGGGTACAGTATGCGAGGGGCGTTATCATTCTGATCCAGAATAAACACCCTGACGGTGACATTGCTGCTGAGTGGCGGGGACCCGCTGTCTTGGGCCTTCACTTGCACTTCAAACTCCCGGAATTGCTCGTAGTCGAAGGAGCGCTGCGCATAGATAGCTCCGGTCTGGGAGTTAATGGAGATGTAGGAGGAGAGAGGCAGCTCCTCGAGGTTGCTGCTCAGGATGGAGTAAGTGAGTCGGGCGTTCCGGTCCAGATCCCGGTCTGAGGCTTTTACACTGAATATAGAGGCCCCCGAGGGATTGTTCTCTGGCACATAGGCGGTGTAGGAAGGTTTCTCAAAGACAGGGGCGTTGTCATTGATATCCGAGATTTGTAACAAGATGGTTTTCTGGGTGGAGAGGGGGGGAGTGCCTTTGTCGGTGACTGTGATTGTGATATTGTACTCCGGGGTCCTTTCCCTGTCCAGGGTGCTGCCTGTGAGAATTTTGTAATAATTATTAGAGGACGACACTATTTTAAAAGGCAAGTTGTGCTGAAGATGACAGGTGACGTCTCCATTTTCACCGGCATCTCGGTCATAGGCTTTGATCAGAGCCGCCACTGTGCCGGCTACTGAGTCTTCTGGAATGGGACTGGATATAGATGTGAACGTCACTTCTGGGACGTTGTCGTTCTCATCAAGAATTTCTATTTGAACTTTGCAATGAGCAGATTGTCCTCCCGCATCTCTGGCCTCTATACGTATTGTGTATGTATTTGTTTTCTCAAAATCCAGAATGCCCGTATTTGTAATTCTTCCATTCACAGGATCTAAATGAAATAATTTACGAGCATTTTCTTTAATGTTGCTAAAAATGTATGTGATTTGGCCATTTAACCCTTCATCCTGATCCGTGGCTTTCACCTGAACCACTAAGGAGCCATTTGGTAGATTTTCTCTCAGGCTTACTTTGTAGATCTCTTCAGTAAATTCGGGGCGATTGTCATTGGTATCAGTGACATTAATCCTAATCTGAACCGTCCCAGTTCTGACTGGATCTCCCCCATCCACAGCCGTCAGGATCAAGTGATGAGAGTTTTGCTTTTCCCGATCCAAAGATTTTTCCAAAATTAACTCAGCATATTTGTTTTCATCTGGACTCTCGTTTACTGACAGGATAAAATGCGGGTTCTTGCTGAGTTGGTAACTCTTCAGTGAGTTGACCCCAACGTCTGGATCTTGAGCAGATTCTAGTGGAAATCGCACACCAGGCAGTGCGGATTCAATAATTGCTAAATCAATGTTGTTTGTCTTGAACCGCGGGGCGTTATCATTAATGTCCTGGATTGCTACATTCACATGGAAAACATTCAAAGGATTTTCCACCACCGTTTCGAGTGTCAGGACACAAAGGGGTGTTTCCCCGCATATCTCCTCCCGGTCTATCCTGCCATTCACATACAGGTTGCCATTTTCCCCATTCACACTGAAGTATTGCTTTTCCGAATTGACACGGAGCTTTCGCTGCGGAAGCTCTCGGATACTCAACCCCAAATCGTTGGCGAGCTTCCCCACAAGGGAACCTTTGGCCATTTCCTCCGGAATCGAATAACGAATCTGCTCCGAGACCGCCCGGCAGAACAAAGAGAATAAGAAGGGAAACAACAGTACCTGCTGTCTGACTGCCCGGCCGCTCAGTCTGTGCCTGGTTTCCATCCCATGCATTTTCACGTACGCTCTTTTCTTTATTCTGTACAAAAAGTGCTTATAAATCCAGATATATGGTAAATATCCCAGGTAATGAAGAGAAAATGGATTCAATTGTTCAGGCTAATTGAACATCAGAGTCCAGAGGGAGGCTTTCTCTGAGCAGCAAGGCTGTGTGCGCGTTTCTCGGGTTGTTTTCTCTGCGATCTGCACTGTGTGATTGAGAAATCAGGCTGCAGTCGGCTGTAATGGATCTCTGGCTGTAGCTCCGCACCGCATTGGCCAATAGCGGCACTCTGAGCTCAGACGGAGAACTGCAGCACACTGTCACAAAACTAATGAAGTCACCGATAGAGATCTCGACACGAGGAAAGGTATTCTAATACATTTAATATAAATGTTTTTAAATTATTCTCAATCTAGTCTGTTCTAGCCTTAATTAAATTTTAAAAGGTTCCTCCAAACACCCACGGACATCTCTATAGTTTACAGTAGCACTTTCTTTATCCTTTATCAAAGTTGTTTGCTTCAAAATAAAGTGTAATTGTATTTTTTTATTATTATTGCATTTTCCTCCTAAGAGCCAGAGCCCTCATGGAAGACATGGGGATTCTGTTTATGCTTTAATTCAGGTATCATTTTGAAAATAAAATACTTATTCTTAGATTTTGTGAAGTTTATATATTATGGAGAGAGAAGATGGGTTTTGCA
This sequence comes from Malaclemys terrapin pileata, assembly GCF_027887155.1. NCBI lineage: Eukaryota > Metazoa > Chordata > Testudines > Emydidae > Malaclemys > Malaclemys terrapin. The sequence goes on along the minus strand of NC_071512.1, from coordinate 38,180,554 downwards.
TTCATTATTTCAAGAAATAAAGTTGTGCTTGTGACCTGGTGTGCCTGGGGTAGCCCTCACTGAAAATGCTAAGGTCAGGGCAGGCTGCAAAAGGGAGATCAGATACTCCCAAAACTGGTGGGCAACACTGAAGTTAAATTTACCAGCCAGTCACAAACCATGCTTCTGATCCTCCACACTGGTTATCAAGAAACTAAAAAGAGAAACCACACGGCCCCCTTTATTGCATTTAAGTTCCCTGACTCCCAATCAGCACATAGATCCAGTACAGTGAGAAGTTATTTACAAACTCTGCTCACTATACAAAATGTTCTTCTGACCCCAAAGTGCCAGCCACCTTACCAGGTCAATATTATTTTGGATCTTACCCAAAATATCACACTGCCAGCCAATCCTTTAGTGTCTAAAACTAAAGGTTTATTATAAAGAAAACAGAAAGAACAAGAAGAGAGTTGTTAAATGATAAAGCACTCAGATATATACAGAGACTTCAAAGTCCACATATCAGATTCTGAGCAGTATTGGTGCGTTTTCTGGCTTGAAAGTCCCTCTGGAATACATCCATAGCTTGGATGGGTCATCCAGTCCTTTGTTCAGAGTTTTATTTGTGGAAAATGTTACTCCAGAGGTAAGAAACAGGAATGAAGACAAAATGAAGAAGATGCAGCTGCCTTTCATATTCTTTTGCCATGTGGCTTGTACTTCCTTTGTCCCAAACACAAGTTTCACAGCACATGGCATGGAAAAGCTCTAGAGTTCTCTGTCCACAGGCATGCCCTACATGTCTTGCTGACTCATAAGGTGTAGCCCCTACCTTCTCTCAATGGGTTCATTGTACAGCTGATGTCCCTTGATGGGCCACCAAGCAGGCTTAGTGCTGATGCCATTCTATCTGGGGGAGTCACCCAGAAACACAGCACAAGTTTTGAAATACAGATATATCATACATATCTATAACTCACAATGCAAAGGTGATACAAACATATAAACAAGATCATCATTCCTGGCAAATCATAACATTTTCACAGACACCTTACATGGCCTATCTGCTCAGATTCCTTGCAATTTTGTAATATTGATATAAATATAATAAAGCGTCTCCCATATTCCATACAGTGTCACAGTGCTTTCCCTCACCTCTCAAGAATGAGTTCTCTAGCTGTGAGTCAGTTGTTACAAAACCCCCGCTCTTCCCCCATTTTGGAGCCTGACTTTTTTGTGTGTGGAGATAATGTCACAATTACTGGATAATTTTATTGTTATGAATAACCATAGCCAGAGTGAGTGAAACTGAAACGGATCCTCTAACTTAGGTTTATCCCACAGAGAGCCTTGAAAGTGAGTACAAGTACTATGAATTTGATTTTCCATTGAATAGGTATCCAGTATGTCATTGGGATGATGGGTTCAGGATGACGTGAGTTGCTTAAACATGTTAGAGTATCTGTGTTAACTAGTCTTATCTTTTTTAAATGGCACATTGTTCTTAAATATAGAGAATTGCAGCAGTTGATCCTGGAGATTACAAATGCATGCATCCCTGTGGCTAAGTCTTGGTACTATCTGTTGGATGCAGCAATCGGGCTAGCCATAGGTGGCAAGAAAGTATTTTTAGCGTCCACTGCTATTTGGAAACCTCCTAGACGTATTGAGAAATCTTGCAGGACCTTGAGACTACATAGTGTCTTTACAATCGTAAGGCAGGGCGTGAAGTATTGATGCTAACCAAGCCTCCCAAGTACTTCCCTTTCCCTACTACCAATATTTTTATTCTGACCAGATGTAACTCCACTTAACATAAATGAGCCAAATTATGAGAAAACGGGTGTAATCGTTTATGTCCTTAAACAAAACTGAACGTCTAGGCACGGAATGAAATAAATAATATAAAATAAATTTAACTGTCCTAAGTAATTTCTTATTCAAAGATATTTTTCAAAGTTGGCTTTAAAGATATTTTCCCTCTTCCATTCTAATTTTGTAATAAAAAGAGAAATTTACCTTACACAGAATATACAAACTTTACTAGATCGAAGGATATTTTATTTTATTCTCACAAACACTGTAATGCAAAACTTAAAAACCTGAACAGGTTCCCTATGGAAGCCTTCCTTAAGGAGAATATTCGGTGTTAGAAATATAGAGATTCCTAAGCAGTTCCGGTGAATTCTTGATAAAAACCCATTCTAGAAAGGTATAATAATTTATTTTTCTTCGGCTCATGCCCTAATAAATTCGGTTTTAAAAATGTGAACTAGAGTTTGTCAGACTTGAATAACAACAACAAATAGCTTCATCTCCTATTAATGCATGAGTGTAGAGGATTTGATTCTAATCCTACCTTCTCCGACTGTTTACGAGATTCTGAACCAAGATCGCAGGAAGAGAGACAAATTTGGAGATATCCCATCTCCTAGAACTAGAAGGGACCTTGAAAGGTCATCAAGTCCAGCCCCCTGCCTTCACTAGCAGGACCAAGTACTGATTTTGCCCCAGATTCCTAAGTGGCCCCCCTCAAGGATTGAGCTCACACCCCTGGGTTTAGCAGGCCAATGCTCAAACCACTGAGCTATCCCTCCCACCCAAGCAGGGGTTCCCCGCATGTTTGCTCTGCACAAGAGCTGCTTCCAATATTCAGTGAATAAAACTATATAATTACACGTCAAAATATTTTAAAAAAGGAACTAAAGAAAACTTACCTGACCAAACACATCATTCCCGTCATTATTTTTCGAGTTTTCAATCGGCTCATTAGTGAGAGTGTTTGAATAGTTTGATTTGGGAAAGTTGAATTGGCTCTTTCTGGAGTCCGTGGTTAAAGAAACCTCATGTGAGTAGGAGTGAAGAAAAGCTCTGACTCCATCAATCCCCACAAACTGCGAGACGGGAACTCCACTGAAAGTCACACTCGAGGAGTCAAACAGCGGCGAGTTTCTCCACCGGCGGAGCCTCAGGGCCAGTAACACTATGATAAAAGTAAAGAACAAGCAGGAAACGGAAGCCACAGCGATCACCAAATACAAGGTGAGGCTGGACTGGGGGTCTACAGGAGCTGAGAGGCTGCTTAAATCGGAGAGGATTTCGGGGATGCTGTCAGCAACCACCACCGTGACAGTGGCCGTGGCAGAGAGAGGGGGCTGCCCGCTGTCCTTCACTAAAACCACCAGACTTTGCTTGAGCGCATCTTTGTCGAGAAAGTAGCGCGCTGTCCTGATCTCTCCGCTGTGGAGTCCCACAGAGAAGAGCCCCGGCTCTGTAGCTTTCAGCAGCTGGTAGGAGAGCCAGGCGTTCTGTCCGGAGTCTGCATCCACCGCCACCACCTTAGTGACCAGGTAACCCGGCTCGGAGGAGCGAGGGGCCAACTCCACTCCCGTGGAATCATCGGTGGGAAAGGAGGGGTGTAAAATGTGCGGAGTGTTGTCATTCTGATCCAGTATAATGAGAGTGACGGAGACATTACTGCTGAGAGGTGGGGAACCCCCATCCTGAGCCTGCACTTGGAACCGAATCTCCCGGAACTGTTCGTAATCGAAGGAGCGCAGAGCGTAGAGAGACCCAGTCTCGGAGTTAATGGAGATGGAGGAGGACAAGGGCACTTCGCTTCTGTCTTCTTCAATAATTGAGTAAGTGACTCGGGCGTTCTCCCTCCAGTCAGGATCATTCGCTTTCAGGGAACAAAGGGAAGCTCCTCTGGGATTGTTCTCTGTGATGTACAAAGTGTAGGATGTCTGGTTGAAGATGGGAGCGTTGTCGTTTATGTCTAAAAGCTGTACTAAAATTGTTGCTGTAGAGGATAAAGGAGGAGTCCCTCGGTCTGTGGCTGTGACAGTTACATTGTAATCCAAGACCTGCTCCCTGTCTAGGTGTTTGTCAGTCACCAAACTGTAATAATTATCGAATGATTTCTGTAACCGAAATGGGATGTTTCTGGGGATGGAGCACGTGACCTCTCCATTCTCCGCTGAATCTCGATCGTGTAAATTTATTAGAGCGATCACAGTCCCTGGAGGGCTGTCTTCACTCACCGATTTGATTGCAGACGTGACTGTAATTTCAGGAGCATTATCATTGACATCAATAACAGCTATCAGAACTTTAGACCTGGCCGAGAGGTCTCCAACGTCCTTTGCTTGAACCTCCATTTCATATAATGCAGCTTCCTCATAGTCCAGGTTTCCCACAGTTGATATTTTCCCCGTTTTAGAATCCACCTGGAATATCTGAGACGCTTTGTCTTTCATTTTCCTGAGTGAATATGTGACCTCCGAATTTATCGCTTCATCGGGATCTGTGGCGTTTACTGTCAGCAGCAGAGACCCGATGGGCACATTTTCCAAAACACTCACTTTATAGACAGGCTGACTGAAAACTGGTGCATTGTCATTTGCGTCAAGGACAATAACGCGGATCTGCGCAGTGCCGGACCTGACTGGATCTCCCCCGTCAGTGGCTGTGAGGATTAGATCGTGAACAGCTTGTTCTTCCCGGTCTAGAGACTTTTCCAGCACCAGTTCGGCATATTTGTCCCCGTCAGCTCCCGTTTGCACATCCAGAGAGAAGTGTTTGTCACTGCTGAGATAATAGCCCTGCACAGAACTGGCTCCCACATCTGCATCCTGCGCCTCCTCAAGAGAATATCGGGTTCCCACAGCGGCTAACTCACTGATTCTAAATTCCAATTCATCTTCCTGGAAGCGGGGCGCATTGTCATTAATATCTGTGATTTCAACTTCAACTCCGAAAACCTTCATTTTGTCCTCTACTATAATTTCAAAATTTAACAGACACGTCTCTAGCTGGCCACAGATTTGCTCTCTGTCTACTCTTTCCGTGGGGTATAAATGGCCGCTTTTAATATTCAAAGTAAAATACTGAGTCCTACCTCTGCCAACAATGCGGACTCCGCGGTCTGAGAGATCCTTTATATCCAGCCCCAGATCCTTTGCAATATTCCCCACATAAGAGCCTTTCTGCATTTCCTCAGGAATCGAATAGCGAATCTGCCCAGAAACTGCCTCCCAAACATTAACCAATATGAGGCAGAACAGGGCTTGTCCTTCGTTTCCCAGCAGCATGTGTGCATTCGCCATTTCCAGCTCTCTAAAGAGACATCTGAGATGGAACCAGCACACAGAGTTCGGAGACAGGCTTTCTTCTATTGGGTTTATAATCCAAGCCGAGTGCAGAGGATTTATTCAGCGATGCTGCCGTTTGAAGAGGATTTGATCTCTGTTCTGTGCTGTGAGACACTGGTCCGTCTGCTCCATTTCTCATTGCATCTCTCTCCCCGAGTGGTGAACAGCGGCACTCAGAGTCTCAACTAATAATTACAACTGCTCAGATAAATAAAGCGGTATCTGTTTTTCTGTGTGACAGCTTACTTTTTCAGCACTGTATATAATCGTGATGTCCTAATTAAGGTATGTTTTAAAACTGAACACACAAAGCAAAACTATATATTTTTTGAAGTAATTATCAAAACACAGGATGGTTTTCTGGGTGGAGATGAGGATGTCTTTGTCTCTGGCTATAACTGTAATATTAGACTCCGGTGTCCTTTCTCTGTCCTGAGTGTTCTCCGTGACCAGCTTATAATAATTATTAGGAAAGGATATTATCTGAAACAGAAAGCTACCCTTTATATGATATTTGGCCTTGCCATTTTCTCCTGCATCTCAGACGGATACACAGATCAGAGCTGTCACTGTTCAAGGGAGACAGTCTTCGAGAATTGGTCTAGACACTGCTAGGAGGCGTTGTCCTTCTGATCAACAATATGCACTACTACCTTGCTGTAGGCAGCTATTTCCCTCCATCTTTGGCTTCCGCTCCGAAGATGTATTTATCTGCTCTTCAAAGTCCAAAATTCCTTTAGTTGTAATTTTACCGTTTTCGGGAACCCGCGTAAACATTTGCAGACCATTTTCTGGTATGATGCAGAATGTATGATGCTCAATATGAATTGTTCGTTAAGACCTTTCTCATTATTCCTGGCTTTCACCTGCAGTACAAATAATTATTTTGGTAGATTTTATCTCAGGCTGACTTTGTAGATCTGTTCAGTGAATACAGGGGGATTCTCATTGGCGTCAAATTAATCCTAATTTGAGCGGTCCAGGTTCTGACTGGATCAAGTGATGAGTTACTTGCCATTCCCCATCCAAGTGTTTCGCTAGAAATAGTTCTGAGTATTTATTGCCATCCTGTCTACCCTTCACGGCTAGAGAGAAACGTTGGTTCGGGCTGAACTGGTAATTTTGTAATGAATTCATCCCAACATCAGTATCTTGAGCAGAATCCAGTGGAAATTCGGCACCCGACAATGTTCATCAATCATTTCTAGATCAGTGTTATTTCCTTTGAACTGCGGTGCATTACCATTTAAGTCCCGGATTTCAACATTCACATGAGGAACTTTCAAAGGGTTTTCAACTACAGTTTCCAGTTTTATAAGACAGACTGGAGATTTCCTGCATGTTCTCTCCCCGTCTATTCTGTCATTTACATACAAGTTTCCATTTTCTACACTGATAACGAAATATTGCTTTTTAGCCAGAGCAAGAACAAAGAGCTTTCTCTGAGGCAGCTCTCTGACATTCAATCTCAAGGAGCCTTTTGCCATTTCCTTAGGAATCGAATCTGCTCAGAGAGCACTCGGCAAAGCAAAGAGAACAAAGTATTTGGAAAACAGTACTTGCGGTCTGAGTCCCCAGCCTGTGCCTGTCCCGCTGTGTTTGAGTCCCATCCCTTTTGCTTTCATTTTAACTGAGGCCTGGTCTACACTACAGAGTTGGATTGAAGGAAGCCGCCTTAAGTTGACCTGTTAATGTATGTGTCTACACTACTGGGTCCTTTATGCCGACCTAAGTAACCTCTAATGTCAACTTCTGTAATCCACCTCTGCGAGAGGCGTAGCACTTAATTTGTAGTGCAGATACAGCATTGTGTAATTCAACTTAATTGGCCTCCAGTAGCGTCCCACAATGCTCATCTGTGACAGCTCTGGAGATCATTCTCAACTCTGCTGCAGTGTATCCAGGTACAACGGAAACAGCCCCTCCCCTGCTAAAGCCCTGGGAATTCTTGATTTCCCATTTCCTGTTTGATCAGCATTGGGAGCATGCCAGCTTGAGCACAGCTGATCAAGGAGACTACACGCCCCAAATGCGCTCCAGCCTGGTCTGCACAGGAGGTGATGGATCTCATTGCTGTGTGGGGAGAAAAGTCTGTGCAGGCAGAACTCTGACCCAGCAGAAGAAATGCTGACATCTATGCAAAGATCACTTGTGGAATGGTGGAGAAGGGCTACACAAGGGACACACAGCAGTGCCATATGAAAATAAAAAACCATTGCCAAGCATACCAGAAGGCAAGGGAGGAGAACAGTCATTCTGGTGCTGAACCCCACACATGCCGGTTCTACAATGAGCTGCATGCGATTCTCTGGGGTGACCCTACCAGTACCCCCGAAGCAATGTGGACATCTCACAGGTGTGTGAGTCTAGGGACAACAAGGAGGATGATATAGTGGATGAGGAAGAGGAGGAGGAGAATGAGAGACAGGAGAGTGGTAGATCCAGTCTCCCTGAGAGCCAGGAAATATGTTTAACCCTGGAGCCCTATGGGTTGCAGGACATCGTAGTGGCTGACTGTGATGCTGGGGAAGGCACCTCTGGTGAGTGTACAGTTACAATCAAAGTCCAGTTAAACTTTAGCGGGCACACACATTCAGTGATATTGCATGTTTATTGTGAAGAAAAAGCGAGGTGCTGTGGTTCTCTGCTTACAAAAGGCCGCTCCACCTATGCAGATGGAGACCCCTGGAAAAGAATGTTTACGTGGACTGGGATAGCCCAGGAATCCTCCATGGATATCTCTAGGAAACTTTCATGGAGGTACTCTGCAAGCCTTTGCAGAAGGTTTCTGGGCAGGGCAGTCTTATTTTCTCCACCATGGTAGGGCACTTTCCCACACAACTCCTGAATTAATTCTGTTGTCATCATTGTGGTACACGGCATAGCAGCATAAGAACCAGGTCTATACCCAGATGCTTGCAGCATCTCCTTCCTTTCCACCTCAGTTACTCTCAGGAGACTGATATCACATAGGGTCGCCTAGGGGAAATGGGGAAGTTCTCATTAAAAGTGCTCTTACAAGAAAAAAAGAGCATGTAGACCCACCCCACCCTCCCACATTCCAGATTGCCAAACCACGCGACCGCTAATGTGCCTTTACTGTGCTTGGCATGGGTCGGCAACTAGTTTAAGTGGCTGATAGGGGATGGGGGCCCCACATGTGAGATTCTGCACTTTGGGAGTGAAAACGTTCCCCTCACGCCCGCCCTGTTCGTAAACTGCTTCCTCTGGTGCTATGGGGGAGGGCCATTGTTCAACTAGCTATCTCTGCTCCCGACATAAGCCTGCCATAAACGTCATTAAAAGTGGGCCTACCCACCATGGTTGGAGCAGCAAAATAGTGCAGTGAACGGTTACAGATTCTGATTATGTTATGGCTTGCATGTAGTGTAATAAGTTTTTTTTTAATGAAAACAGCCTTGCTATGAAAACATTTTATTCATGTACAATGGCTCCTTTATTTTTTCCCATGACTGACAGCTGGAAATGTGTCCTTCAGAGTATCATCAACACCTGAAAGCAGACTTTCACTGATTAGAAGGAGGAGAAAGAGAACACGGGAGGACATGTTCACTGAGATAATGAGCGCCTCCGGGACAGCTGACACAGAGCTGAGAGCATGGAGGATTTCACTGTCTGAGAAGTTAGACATGGACATGGATAGCAGGAAAGCCTCCCATGAGCAAGAGTGTGCAGCGCAGGATGCAATGCTTTGGATTATGAGGGACCAAGCAGACATGTTGAGGCATCTGGTTGAACTGCAGGAACAGAAGCAGGAGGATAGAGTTCCTTTGAAGACCCCGGTGGACAGCCAGCCAGCATTGCCTGGTACAGAATCACCCTCCCTCAAGAGTTCCATGAGGCGTGGATGAAAAGTCCATTATCCCTTTCACTTAACTCGGGGGGAGGGTACAAGGAACAGAAGGTTCCCATTCACAGACCTTTGATGGTTTAGAATGCGGTGTTATGTTACACAGCTGAAAATATTTCTCCCGTTCTAACTTTCCAACCTCCTTTCCCCATGGTTATCTTTTTTTTCTGTTCTCCCTCTTTACTTATGTTTGTTAAATAAAATAAATGGATTGGAGAAATAAATGTTCTTTATTGAGTAAAAGCAGTGGGCTTGGGCAGGGGGTTGGCTTTACAGGGACAGTGATACAAGCCAGATGAAGGTTTGGGAAATCACAATGCAGACAAGCAGCTCACATTACTGTGACACATTAGTGAAATGGCTTTTCAAAGCCTCGCAGATATGCAGTGCCTCTTGTTGTGCTCTTCTTATTGCCCTGGTGTCTGGCTGCTCAAAAATGGCTGTCATGTGATCTGTCTCAACTGCCCACACCTGCAGAAAAATTTCCCCCTTTTTTCACAGATATAATGGATCACACAGCAGGTAGCTATAACCATGGGGATGTTCTCTTCACTAAGGTCCCACCCTGTTAGTAAACTTCTCCAGCGCCTTTTTAAATGACCAAAGGCACATTCAACCACCATTCTGAACTTGTTGAGCCTACAGCTGAATGGCTCCTTACTGCTGTCCAGACGAATGGTGTATGGCTTCATGAGCCATGGGAGCAAAGGGTAGGCTGGATCCCCCAGGATAACTATAGGCATCTAAACATCGTCAATGTTCATTTTGTGGTCTGGAAAGAAAGTCCCCGATTGCAGCTTTTTGAACAGATCCAAGTTCCTAAAGATGTGCATGTCATGAACCTTTCCCAATCATCCTACACTGATGTCGGTGAACCGCCCCCTGTGATTCACCAGCACTTGCAACACCATTGAAAAGTATCCCTTTTGGTTTATGTACTCTTTGGAAAGGTGGTTTGGTGCCAAGATGGGGATATGCATGCCATCTATCGCCCCACTGCACTTAGGGAACCCCATTGTGGCAAAACCATTCACTATGTCCTGCACATTTCCTAGACTCACTACCCTTCATAGTAGAAGTCAATTAATAGCCCTGTACACTTAGAACACAGCAGCTTCCATGGTTGATTTACCTACTCCAAATTGATTCCACAATGACTGGTAACTGACTGGCATTGCAAGCTTACGAAGAGTGATCGCCACTCGCTTCTCCACTGTCAGAGCAGCTCTCATTTTTGTGTTGCTGAACTGCAGGGCAGGGGAAAGCTCTGCACAAAGTTCCTGGAGGGTGGCTTTCCACATTTGAAAGTTCTACAGCCACTGCTTGTCATCCTATACCTGCAAAACGATGCGGCCCCACCAGTCACGAGACCAAAAACGGCACTCAATAGCGTGCAGTTGCTCTGTGACTGCCAGCAGCAACTGTGAATTGTTTTTTTCAATGGCTTGCAGCAGGGCTGCTTGCAGGACATCGCTATGTTCCACACAGCGAACCTAACTTCGGCTCTGGAAATACTGCAGGAAAAGGCGTGAGGTGTTTGAGATGCTCACAGCAAGAGTGCACAACTGAGCAGGCGCCATGCTTCTGTGGTTATGATGTATGCATGGCGGTTTTAAGGCGTGAAAACCACTGGGTTGTTTGCCATTGATATGAGGGAGGGAGCACAGTGCATCATGGGATGTCGATGCAATGCCCCCATTCTCCACTGCGACAATGTTTTGATCCCATGAGGCATTGCACAAATGTCTCAAAACACACTGCAGCAAGTTGCATTTTGGGATAGCTACCCACAAAGCACTGCTTTGTGCATATCGATGCAGGCACTGTTAGTGAGGATGCACTCCATCAAGACAATAGGCATGGTGTGGCCACACACAATCAATTTAATTAATTTGGAGGCTCGAGGTCAAATTAGATAAAGTCAACTTAATTTTGTAGTGTAGACAAGCCCTGTCTAGTATATTCAACTGCTGAATCTCCCACACAGTTAGAAATATCACAGCCAAAACACTGAAGAATTTGCTCCTTAATGATCCATTTTCTCCTGTAATGAGGATTTATGGTAGTGAATGCGTGTGCTTGTTCCTCTGCTCTGTTTCCTCTCTGATCTGCACTCTGAGTAGAATATGTGACTTTAGCGTTCTCTTCCCAGTCAGGATCATTTGCTTTTAAAGTGACAATGGAAGCCCCTTTGCGATTGTTCTCTGTGATACAGGAAGTATAGGATGATTGGTTGAGGACCGTCAGGTTGTATTTTTTGTCCAACATAATCAGTGGAAGGAAGTTGGTTGCAGAGAGGAGTCCCTCGGTCCGTGCCTGTGTTATTTACATTGTAATCTGACTCGAGACCTACTCCCTTTCCAGGGCTCTGTCAGTCACCAAACTATAGTAATTGTCAAATGATTTCTTTAGTATAAATAGAAGGCTGTCTGTGATGGAGCACCAGACCTCCCCATTCTGTCTGTAATCTCTAGATAGCCCAGTATCCTGTCTTCCAATAGTGGCCAATGCCAGGTGCCCCAGAGGGAATGAACAGAATGGGTAATCATCAAGTGATCCATTTCCTGTCACCCATTCCCAGCTTCTGGCAAACAGAGGCTAGGGACACCATCCCTGCCCATTCTGGCTAATAGCCATTGATGAACCTATCCTCCATGAATTTATCTAGTTCTTTTTTGAACCCTGTTATAATCTTGGCCTTCACAACATACTCTGGCAAAGAGTTCCACAGACTGACTGTACATTGTGTGAAAAAATACCCCATTTTGTTTGTTTTAAACCTGCTGCCTATTAATTTCATTTGGTGACCTCTAGTTCTTGTGTTACGAGAAGAAGTAAATATCACTTCCTTATTTACTTTCTCTACACCAATCATGATTTTATAGACCTCAGTCATATCCTCCCTTAATTGCCTTTTTTCCAAGCTGAAAAGTCCCAGTTTTATTAATCTCTCCTCATACAGAAGCCATTTCATACCCCTAATCATTTCTGTTGCCCATTTCTGAACCTTTTCCAATTCCAATATATCTTTTTTGAGATAGGGTGACCACATCTGCACCCAGTATTCAAGATATGGGTGTACCATGGATTTATATAGTGGCAATATGTCTTATTATCTATCTCTTTCTTAATAATTCCCAAAATTCTGTTCGCTTTTTTGACCGCCACTGCACGTTGAATGGATATTTTCAGAGAACTATCCACAATGACTTTAAGATCTCTTTCTTGAGTGGTAACAGCTAATTTAGAACCCATCATTTTATTTATATAGTTGGGATTATGTTTTCCAATGTGCATTACTTTGCATTTATCAACATTGAATGTCATCTGCCATTTTGTTGTCCAGTCACCTAGTTTTATGAGATCCTTTTGTATCTCTTCGCAGTCTGCTTGGGATTTAACTATCTTGAGTGGTTTTGTAGCATTTGCAAATTTGCAAACACCTCACTGTTTACCCCTTTTTCCAGATCATTTATGAATATTGAATAGGACTGGTCCCAATGCAGACCCCTGGGGGAATCACTATTTACCTCTCTTCATTCTGAAAACTTACCATTTATTCCTACCCTTTGTTTCCTATCTTTTAACCAACTAGCGATCCATGAGAGGACCTTCCCTCTTATCCCATAATAGCTTACTTTGCTTAAGAGCCTTTGGTGAGGGACCTTGTCAAAGGCTTTCTGAAAATCTAAGTACACTATATCCACTGGATCCCCTTTGTCCACATGCTTGTTGACCCCCTCAAAGAATTCTAGTAGATTGGAGACGCATGATTTCCCTTTACAAAAACCATGTTGACTCTTTTCCAACAAGTTATGTTAATCTGTGTGTCTGACAATTTTGTTCTTTACTATAGTTTCAATCAGTTTGCCCGGTACTGAAGTCAGGCTTACCAGCCTAAAATTGCCAGGATCACCTCTGGAGACCTTTTTAAAAATTGGCGTCACATTAGCTATCCTCCCGTCATTTGGTACAGAAGCTGATTTAAATGATAGGTTACAGACTGCAGTTAGTAGTTATCAACTTGTTCCAAAACCTCCTCTAATGACACCTGGGACAGTTACTCAGATTTGTCACCTAAAAAGAATGGCTCAGGTTTGGGAATCTCCCTCACATCCTCAGCCGTAAAGACCTATGTGAGGAATTCATTTAGTCAGAGGTGAAAGTAAGCTGGTAGGGGCCAGAAAGGGTATGTCTACGCTACCCGCCGGATTGACGGGCAGCGATCGATCCAGCAGGGGTCGATTTATTGTGTCTAGTCTAGCTGCAATGAATTGATCCCTGAGCGCTCTCCTGTCGACTCCTGTACTCCACTGTCGCAAGAGGTGCAAACGGAGTCGACGGGGGAGTGGCAGCAATCGACTCACCACAGTGAAGGCACCATGGTAGGTTGATCTAAGTACATCGACTTCAGCTACATTATTCACGTAGCTAAATTTGCGTAACTTAGATCAATCTGCCCTCTTTCCCCCCAGTGTAGACCAGGCCTAAGAAAGTGGCCGAAGCATTCAGCACAAGTGGGTAAAATAGGCTAGTTTTAAGGGCAAGTCTTCATTAGCAACATTAAAGTGTTGCCTTGGCAGCGCTGCGGCAGCAGCACTTTAACATGGCTTGTGTAGTTGTGGCATAGCGCTGGGAGAGAGGTGGTTTTATTATAGAGCTGGGAGAGCTCTCTCCCAGCGCTGGAGCCAGGACTATACAGCCATGTTAAAGCGCTGCTGTGGCAGCGCTGCCAGGGCAACACTTTAACGTTGGCTGTGTAGACATACCCTTAAAGCTACTACCAATACTCTAGAATAAAACTAGTAGACAGCTACTGTATCAAAGTCATGCAAAGAGATCCATGAAGTTAAGTGTGTAGGAGTGGAGGTGGGAAGAGGGGTTGCGATACAACCATACCAGTAGGAAATTTAAGTTCCTTTCACTCCTGCATTAGTTTCTCCGCAATGGCTTTATTGTCCTTGAGTGCTCCTTAAGCATCTCGATCGTCCAGTGGCCTCTCTGGCTGTTTAGCAGGCTTCCTGCTTCTGATTTACTTAATTTTTTGTTGTTGTTGTTGCTATTCCTTTTTGATTCTTTAGCTAGCTGTTCTTCAAATTCTTTTTTGGCCTTCCTAATTATATTTTTACACTTCACTTGCCAGATTTTATGCTCCTTTCTATTTTCCTCACTAGGATTTTACTTCCACTTTTTAAAGGATGCCTTTTTGCCTCTCCCTGCTTATTTTACATTGTTGTTTAGCCACGGTGGCACTTTTTGGTTCTCTTACTATTTTTTTAAATTTGGGGTATACATTTAAGTTGAGCTTCTATTATAGTGTCTTTAAAAAGTTTCCATGTAGCTTGGAAGCTTGGCGCGTTATCATTAATGTCTGTGATTTCCATTTCTGTTGCAAAACATTTAATATGTCTTCTACTAAAACTTCAAAGAAGTAACAGAGACCTCGGTATTCAGCCTTAGATCTCTTCTCTATTTTGTCTGACAAATATAAATGGCCGCTGTTTAGAAGAAACACTGCGTCCCACCTTTCGATATGATCCGGATTCCGTGGTCTGAGAGCCTCTTTTTACACCGCCCAGATCCTTTGCAATATCCCCACAAAAGACCCTTTCTTAATTGCCTTGGGAATCAAATAACGATTCTGCTGAGAAACTACTTCCCAAATGGTAACCAGTTCCGGTGTCTTTGTGGATCAGCCATTTCCAGCAAGTGAATAATTGCCTCAGATTGCTATTCATGAGATTTCTGTACAGCTATTATAGATATAACTTTTTAGAGGAGTGTTTCCAAAATACTTCTTCCAAGCCTGGGTGGAGGAGAGATTGAGTTCAATCACGATGCTCCCTTTGGTCTCCAGACCAGATGAATGTGAGTCTGATCTCTTTGTGTTCTGTGCTGTGTAACAGCAGGGCTGCCTGGATCTCTCATTGCATTTCTCCCTCTGATTAGTGAACAGCGGCACTCAGAGTCTCAACCAATAACCGCAGCATCTCAGAAAAAATCAGCTTCCCCTGAGTTCATTTTTTAAAATTGTTTTAATTCTTTAGATGTTCTCATCTGTCTAATTTTTTAATTAACACACGGACAAAGATAAACACAGATAGACTTTCAATGTAACTCTGGAACTGTTTCTTAGGCCTGGTCTACACTGTGAGTTTAGGTCAAATTTAGCAGCATTAAATCGAATTAACCCTGCACCCATCCACACAACAAAGCCATTTTTGTCAACATAAAGGGCTCTTAAAATCGATTTCTGTACTCCTCCCCGATGAGGGGAGTAGCGCTGAAATCGACATTGCCAGTTCGAATTAGGATTAGTGTGGACACAATTCGACGGTATTGGCCTCCGGGAGCTATCCTACAGTGCACCATTGTGACCGCTCTGGACAGCAATCTGAACTCGGATGCACTGGCCAGGTAGACAGGAAAAGCCTGCGAACTTTAGAATTTCATTTCCTGTTTGCCCAGTGTGGAGCGCTGATCAGCACAGGTGACCATGCAGTCCCAGAATCAAAAAAGAACTCCAGCATGGACCGTACGGGAGATACTGAATCTGATCTCTGTATGGGGAGATGAATCTGTTCTATCAGAACTCCGTTCCAAAAGACGAAATGCCAAAACATTTGAAAAAATCTCCACGGCCATGATGGACAGAGGCCACAACAGGGACTCAACACAGTGCTGAGTGAAACTTAAGGAGCTGAGACAAGCATACCAGAAAGCCAAAGAATCAAATGGATGCTCACGGAGGGAGGGGTGACTGACAACCGTAGCTATCCCACAGTTTCCGCACTCTCCGAAAACCATTTGAATTCTGGGTTGAGCTCCCAATGCCTGAAGGGTCAAAAACATTGTCGCAGGTGGTTCAGGCTATATTTCATCAGGCACCCTCCTCCCCCATGAAAGCAAAGGGGAAAAAATCGTTTCTCGCCTTTTTTCACTGTCACAGTATGTCTGATGATGCTGGCAGACGCGGTGCTGCAGCGCTACACAGCAGCATCCCTTTGCCTTGCCTTGCCTTGCCTTGCGGATGGCAGATGGTGCAGTATGACTGGTAACTGTCATCGTCGTCCAGTGGGTGCTCCTGGCTGGCCTCGGTGAGGTCAGTCAGGGGCGCCTGGGCAGACATGGGTGCTCCTGGCTGGCCTTGGTGAGGTTGGTCGGGGGCGCCTGGACCAAAAAGGGAATGACTCCAGGTCATTCTCTTCTTTAAGTTTTGTGTAATGGAGATTCAGTCCTGCCTGGAATATCATGCCAGCCGGAGGCTTCTGCCTCAGGCTGCTCTCCCAGTCGGCAGCACCACATGGTCGCACCTACCCCAGCCTACTCCTTGCTCCCATGGCTCACAATCAGATACTTAGACCTCTACATTTTGCTGCAAATAAAAAAATAAAGCTGCTGTTTAGAACTGTCCCCCAACATACATATCCTGGGACATTTTGTATTTTACCAGTGTCAACCAAAGGCCCACACACACAAATGGAGGTTCAGCCCTGCAAGTGCTTCTATTCTAGTGCTTATCACAGATTCCCATTTTCAGCTATAGGCTGAGCAAGTGCAGAATGGTGGTTCACTCTACTTCGCTGTAAGCCAACCGCCCTCCCCGCCCCCCTTTGATCTCTGCTTGCAGAGGCAATAAAGTCAGTGTTGTTTCAAATTCATGCATTTTTTATTACTTCATCACACAAATGGGAGGGATAACTGCCAAGGTAGCCCGGGAGGGGTGGGGGAGAAGGGAAGCAATGGGTGGGGTTGTTGTAGGGGCACCCCCTAGAATGGCATGCAGCTCATCATTTCTGCGGGATGTCTGGGGCTCTGACCCGGAGCATCCGTTTGCCTCTCTGGTTCTTTAGTAGGTTTGTCTGATATTCTAGGCAGGACTGACTCTCCATTAGACAAAACTTAAAGAACAGAATGACCTGGGTATTCATTCCCATTTTTGTCCGAGGCTGGCCAGGAGCACCCATGACAGCAGCAGACGGTACAGTATGACTGGTAACCGTCTTTGCTAACTTGCAAAGGCAAGGGGATGCTGCTGTGTAGTGTTGCAGTACCGCATCTGTCAGCAGCATCCAGTAGACATACGGTGACAATGAAAAAAGGCTGAACCGGCTCCATGGTTGCCATGCTATGGGATCTTCCTGGGCAATCCAGGGAAAAGGGCGCGAAATGATTGTCTGCTGTTGCTTTCACGGAGGGAGGATTGACTGACGACATTTACCCATAACCACCCGCAACAAATTTTTGGCCCCATCAGGCATTGGGATCTCAACCCAGAATTCCAATGGGTGGGGAAGACTGCGGGAACTATGGGATAGCTACCCACAGTGCAACGCTCCGGAAGTCGACGCTAGCCTCGATACATGTATGCACACCGCCAAATTAATGTGCTTAGTGTGGCCGCATGCACTCGACTTTATACAATCGGTTGCCAAAAATCGAATTCTGTAAATTCGGAGTTATCCCGTAGGGTAGACATACCCTTATAATCCAGTCATTATAAGTCGGAAATGCTTAAAATGTCGAGTTCTGTCTTTCTGCTTGTCTGTTTCTCTCTTACTCTCTGTTTATCTATCATTCAAGTCTCAACTATAACGTTTTTCTTCATGATGCAAATTAAAGAATTATTGTTCTTTGGCTTACTGCTCTTTGACTTTTTTGTATAATTTAATAATAATACTCTTGAGTACCAGCCCAGAAACTTTGCCATGTGAGAAGTTCATACATCTCAATAATCTCAGTGACTTTATAAACACAAGCATAAGTGATCTAATGGCCAGAGCCATTGCTGTTTAGGATTTAGATTCATATGTTCTGCAAACACATTGGCCGTTAAATTAGTAATCAGTTTTGCTATATTCTTTTATTACAATATATTTATTATCTTTGATAGTCAAAATCCATACAAAATCTATTTTAACAGAATGTTAAGGTTGCAAAGCTAAGCACTCACCTTTCAGTAAATCCCCAAAATAAGATTGTGCATACAATTTTAATTACGCCTCTTTGTGGTTACACATGATAATACAGTTTTAAATAACATGTTCAGCTACTGGTGTTTCTACGGGAATTCTGTCTCATTCTGGGGCTGATTCAACAGCCGGTTTAGTCAGTGGAGACATTCATATGGGTGAAACTAGTATTCATTCATTCATTCATTCATTCACCCACTCATTCAGAAATTGGCTAATGTTCGGTGAACATATAAAGGGTATGAAACTTACCTTTAAACAACTTATTAAGCAAAAAAGAAGAAGGCTAAATATTGTGTATACACAATAATGTAATTAGGTCCATGAAATTAGAGTTGGTAGCAATGCCTATTTGGGAGTGCTTAACTTTTGCCATTATAAAACTCTCTTTTCAGTTGCTTAAACTTTGTCAAATTTAATTCTTTGGACTCAAATTTTCTATGCTGCCTCAGGCTGAATGTTTTTCAACTTTCAGCTAAAACAGTTCATCCATTTCTGAGTATGGAATTAGGGGAAAACATATTGTTTTTCTCATATTGAAAAAATTCTTAGAACCATTTAATTGAGAAGCTCTCCTGACCCGATGCTTTTGATCAGGTATATGAAAATTTACTGGGTAGGCACCGTAGTATTAGGATTGTGCCTTTTGCAGTTCCTGTGAAGGTTTGCAAGCATTTAGCTGAGTTATAAACTTATGAAAAATCAGAGTTGGCACATTCTCAGTAGAGGTTTAGAATCAGGTGGCTCTATTCTCTAAAGATTCTGTTTGAATGGAGAACAATCTATCCCCACAGAGATTCTACATGCAATGGGACTGCACATATGCCACCACCAAAGCTTGACTATGATAGAGTGCTAGGTATGAAACCCTGAGTCATCACTCTGTTCACAGAAGCTCCAATCAGGCATAGCAGATTGGAGTTGAGGAGACAGACCTGTGCTTCATTTATGGTTGGGACAGGGCAGAAAGGCTAATAAAGCCATTAGACAGAGCCCACGAATAGGCACAGGAAGGAAGTGAAAAGGGGGAAAGCAGGCAGTGAGAAGGAAAGAGATATTGCTCTCCCCTATGCTTGGAAAGGTGCCATGTATGTGGTGAAGGTGGTGGGACTCATATATAAATAAACTGCACAAGGTGTTGGACCAGCACAAGGGTCTCTGCTGTGCAGATGGAGATAGAAGTGGGACTGAGGAGGCCCTGTTACAGTGACTAAGCATGCTTCTCTGCAGGGCTGCTAGTGCTCATCAGACCTTTCCTTCCTCCTGTTAGTTAGGGGATGTTTGGAACCTTGCACTAGAACTGAGAGAAAGGAGACTGTCTCTGTTGTAATCTTATGGCCCCTCTTACAAGCACCCATACAGATTGAAGAAGGGATAGCCTCACTTGAATACACAGGGATTGTGGGAGACTGAGATGAGAACAGGGCTTTGAGAATGACTGGGAGAAGTACAGGCTGGAGGCGAAAAGCTCAGAAAGGGTTTGCTTGGGGAAGAACAGGGAGGAAGGGTCTGTAATCACTACAGCATACTTTTCTTCAAAAGTTGGAACCCCAAACACAGAATTTCTGAGTCTCAGCAGTCCTCTGCTGTCTAGCAAATAGCTGTGAAACCCACTGGGGAAATGTTTGTTTCTTCCCTCTTTAGTGGTTGGTCCACAGAGAGGATAACATTGTGGCTTTGAAGGTCCCAACCCTGCTGATGACCCATGTGGCAGGGTAATATGGTTCCACACAACAGAATTTCTGATTTCCCCCCAAAATTAGTTTTTTAAAAACCTAGGAATATACACTGAGAAATGGAAACACCAAAAGCTGAACCCTACATTAAAGGAATGTTAAAGTTGTGAAATCAAGCACTCAGAAGACCTCCCCCACTGCAACTTGAGACCATTGTTCCTTGTTCTGTCATCTGCCACCACTGACAGCAGCCTAGATCCATCCTCTTTGGAACCCTCCTTCAGGTAGTTGAAGGCTGCTATCAAATCCCCCCTCACTCTTCTCTTCTGCAGACTAGGTAAGACCAGTTCCCTTAGGCTCTCCTCATAAGTCATGTGCCCCAGACCCCTAATCATTTTTGTTGTCCTCTGTTGGACTCTCTCCAATTTGTCCACATCCTTTCTGTACTGGGGGGGGAGGGGCAAAACTGGATGCAATACCCCAGATGTGGTCTCACCAGTGCCAAATAGAGGGGAATAATCATTTCCCTCAATCTGCTGGCAATGTTCCTACTAATGCAGCCCAATATGCTGTTAGCCTTCTTGGCAACAAGGGCACACTGTTGGCTCATATCTAGCTTCTCGTCCACTGTAATCCCCAGGTTTCTTTCTGCAGAACTGCCACTTAGCCAGTCAGTCCCCAGCCTGTAGCAGTGCATGGAAGTCTTCCATCTTAAGTGCAGGACTTTGCACTTGTCCTTGTTGAACCTCATCAGATTTCTTTTGGCCCAATCCTCCAATTTGTATAGGTCACTCTGGTCCCTTTCCCTACCCTCCAGCAAATCTACCTCTTCCCCCAGCTCAGTGTCATCCACAAACTTGTTGAGGGTGCAATCCATCCCATCATCCAGATCATTAATAAAGATGTTGAACAAAACTGGCCCCAGGACCAACCCCTGGGGCACTCCCCTTGATACCGGTTGCCAGCTAGACATGGAGCCGTTGATCACTACCCATTGAGCCCGATGGTCTAGCCAGCTTTCTATCCACCTTATAGTCCATTCATCCAATCCACACTTCTTTAACTAGCTGGCAAGAATACTCTGGGAGACTGTATCAGAAGCTCTGATAAAGTCTAGATATACCATGTCCACCACTTTCCCCACACCTACAGAGCCAGTTATCTCATCATAGAAGGTAATCAGGTTGGTGAGGCATGACTTGCCCTTGGTGAAGCCATGTTGACTGTTCCTGATCACCTTCCTCTCCTCCAAGTGCTTCAAAATGGATTCCTTGAGGACCTGCTCCATGATTTTTCTGGGGACAGAGGTGAGGCTGACTGGTCTGTAGTTCCCCGGATTCTCCTTCTTTCCTTTTTAAAAGATAGTCACTATATTTGCCTTTTTCCAATCATCCGGGACCTCCCCCATTCACCACAAGTTTTCAAAGATAATGGCCAATGGCTCTGCAATCATATGAGCCAACTCCCTCAGCACCCTCGGATGCATTCCATCTGGCCCCATGGACTTGTGCATGTCCAGTTTTTCTAAATAGTCTTTAACCTGTTCTTTCATGACTGAGGGCTGCTCACCTTGATTGCCCTACTTTCTCAGTATGAATTAGGAGGCCTCCCCTGTTCCTGCATGATCCCACCATATCATTGCCACCTTCACTGCACATTGTTCAACTTCTGCACTCAGTGAGTCCTTGCTTAGTTCACTGCAGAATTCTGACTCATTCACTGTTCAATTTACAGGTTCTGACTGAGGCATGGTCTCTTAATAAAATGTAGCATATGACCATGAAATAAAATGCTGTACCATACTATATTTTCACAACAGGATTGCTTTGGCAACCTTAACTTTGACATTTCCACACTATAAAATGTGTCACTTGGCAACCTAATTTATTTTTAATATATTCTTTTGTATGACAAAATAGATTTTTGAATTTCCTTTTTTATGAGAGAACAAAGAAATTAGAGCTATTTCTGAGGGAGAAGTGGAATGCTCTGCCCAGAAAATACTGTGACATAATTGAGGGAATGGTCTTATAAATATATTTTCTCCCATTTAATGTACTGTCCATATCACACAAAGTGCAAAAAGATAGATCAAATAGAATGAGCCAGGGCTCCTCTGGAGCCAAGTTTCACTCCATAATCATATTTACATATGATATGGAACGAGGAACACCTCATCCACAAACATGCCAGTTCCATATGTAACAGCACTTACCATGGAATGAAACATCTGCTACAATTAATGAATAACTTTATAGATAGTATTCCTCATGTAAGTACATATAAGATGATATTCCATGCATTCTGATAGCTAATCAAATGCTGCTAGGGAACATTGAAAGCGAATATCAGGTTATGTGCGTACATGTGCAGAGCCACTGGAACACTGGTACATCATGAATAATCATCTGTTATCATGCAACAAACACCAGTGCAAATGCGTTAAGTAATAAACCTTTAGAACAAAACATATATCCACTAGACTACTTAAAGCCACAGTCCAGCACATTTCTATATTATGTCACCTCTTGCTGAGATACTAGGATACTAACAAATAAAGGACACAATTGTATAAAGGCCAAAAGTACATTTTTAAAAGATCTATTTTTCTATAAAAACGATAAAACACTTTAGCTTAAACTTTAAAAAAGTACTAATTAAAGAATAAATAGGAACATGTAAGTCCAAAAGGCGAAGGTTTCACACAGTAACAGAGCTCCTTAAAATGACCCCTTAGAATGTCTGATATCCCTGGGTCTCCTCTTTAAAGATGGGCATAATTACTGTACAAGAGACCCTCTTCACACTAACTGATGTCCCTCTTCCACGTGACAATTCATACCGTAACAGAGGCTCACAATACAACGGCTCAAATATTACCATATAATATGGAACATAGATATAACAAGTAAGATTAATGCAGACAACAACTCACAAGCAGTCAATACAGTCTAAACACTTTCTTTTAATTCTAATACCTACTTTATCAATATTAACCCACAGATTCCAACTCTGTATCTGTCAGGTCTCAGTTAAAACATGGAACCTTGGCATGAGCTGGAACTTGGCATGCCAATATCACAATCATATCAAAATACACTTCTCAAAAAATCACAACCTCTAACTAAATGCTACGTCAACATAAATCAAAAACACAAAACTAAAAATACTTCTTCGGGATTAACACACGATCTTTTAGATGCTAAACATTTTAATTAAGATAATTAATAATCAGGTTTCCTTTAAAAATACCGAGACATGGCAAATATTAAGAAGAACACTAATGGATCAGTTCATTCGCTCACCTTCGGTAGAGTTTCGGACTGAGAATTTGGGTCGTTACTGTTGCTGTTCAGATACAACATTCCAGAGTTATTACTGCAAAGATTACTACCTAGTGCATCATTCTGACCATCGGTTTTCAAGAACTTAAAGCCACTATCACTGGTAGTTGTGGCTAAACAGAGATTGTAGGAATAAGGTAAAGTACCATCGCAGTAGTTCGGTGCATAACTGGGATGGGCCTTGGAATAAATGTCAGAATTCAGACATCGAAGAACAGTGGGTTTTCCTGACCTTCGCAATTTCATCACAATGGCCAGTGTAATTGTCAGGAGGAACAAAAATGAGATCGAGGCTAAAGCCAACACCAAGTAAAACTGTAAATCAGACTGAGGTGCCGAGTCACCCGATTGGTCGCTCATTTCCGGAAAAGCCTCTTGGAAGTTCTCAGCAAACACCAGGTTGAGAGTCACTGTGGCGGAGAGAGGCGGCTGCCCGTTATCCTTCACCAGGGTGACCAGCCTGTGCTTCACAGCATCTTTGTCCGCAAAGGCGCGGGCTGTCCGGATCTCCCCGCTGTGCAGCCCCATGCTGAAGAGCGTCGGTTCCGTGGCCTGGAGCAGATGGTAGGAGAGCCAGGCATTGTGTCCTGAGTCACCATCCACCGCCACCACCTTAGTCACCAGATAACCTGCCTCGGCCAAGCGAGGGACCATCTCGAACAAGGCGGAGCCATCGGCTCCAAGGGAAGGGTACAGTATGCGAGGGGCGTTATCATTCTGATCCAGAATAAACACCCTGACGGTGACATTGCTGCTGAGAGGCGGGGACCCGCCGTCTTGGGCCTTCACTTGCACTTCAAACTCCCGGAATTGCTCATAGTCGAAGGAGCGCTGGGCATAGATAGCTCCGGTCTGCGAGTTAATGGAGATGTAGGAGGAGAGAGGCAGCTCCTCGAGGTTGCTGCTCAGGATGGAGTAAGTGAGTCGGGCGTTCCGGTCCAGATCCCGGTCTGAGGCTTTTACACTGAAAACAGAGGCCCCCGAGGGATTGTTCTCTGGCACATAGGCGGTGTAGGAAGGTTTCTCAAAGACAGGGGCGTTGTCATTGATATCCGAGATCTGCAACAGGATGGTTTTCTGGGTGGAGAGGGGGGGAGAGCCGTTGTCTGTGGCGGTGATTGTGATATTGTACTCCGGGGTCCTTTCTCTGTCAAGGAAGCTGTCTGTGACGAGTTTGTAGTAATTATTAGAAGAGGATAGTATTTTAAAAGGCAATTTTTCGTCTAAATGACACATGACCTTTCCGTTTTCAGCAGAATCTTGATCAATGACATTGATCAAAGCTATCACTGTCCCCGCCAAAGAGTCTTCGGGGGCTAGACTGGACACAGATGTCAGCGTTATCTCTGGGGCATTGTCATTCTCGTCAAGAATTTCTATTTGAAGTTTACAGTGAGCAGTCAGACCTCCGCCGTCGGTCGCTTCCACATCCAATAAGAAGTTGTTTGCCATTTCATAATCCAGATTCCATTTAGTTATAATTTCTCCGTTATCAGGATCCATCTTGAATAGTTTAGAAATACTGTCGGGTATGTTACTAAAAGAGTAGACAATCTTTGCATATAACCCTTCATCTTTATCCGTGGCTTTCACCTGAAGCACTAAGAAGTCCTGTGGTAGATTTTCACTCAGGCTGACTTTGTAGATCTCTTCAGTAAATACGGGGGGATTGTCATTGGCGTCAGTGACATTAATCCTTATCTGAACAGTCCCAGTTCTGACTGGGTCCCCCCCATCCACAGCCGTAAACATCAAGTGATGGTAACTTTGCTTCTCCCGATCCAAATGCTTACCCAGAACTAATTCTGCGTATTTATTGCCATTTGTGCTCATCTTCACTGACAAGACAAAGTACTGATTCTGGCTGAGCTGGTAATTCTGTACTGCGTTGATCCCAACATCGGGATCTTGCGCCATTTCTAATGGAAACCGAGCCCCGGGTAGCGCGGACTCACTTATTTTAAAATCAGCATTGCTTCTGGTGAAATACGGCGGATTATCGTTAACATCTTGGATTTCTACAATCACATGAAAAACGTTGAAAGGGTTTTCAATTACCGTTTCGAGATTTAGAACACAAAGAGGAGATTTTCCACATATTTCTTCTCGGTCTATTCTGTCATTTACATTTAGGTTTCCAGTTTCTGCACCAATGGCGAAATACTGCCTTTTTGAACTAGTGACAATACGGAGGCTCCGGAATGACAGTCCTCTGACATTTATCCCCAAATCCTTGGCAAAGTTCCCCACAAGGGAACCTTTGGCCATTTCCTCAGGAATCGCATAGCGAAGCTGCTCAGAAAGCGTCGGGCAGAACAACGAGAATAAGAAGTGAAAAAACAGTACTTGCCATTCGTATCTCCGGCCCCTGGTTCTGTCGCTTGTTTTTATCCATGTCCTTCTTAATTTCACTGCATTGTTCTCCTCGTCCATTCCGAACGGACCGGGAGTTTTAGATTCCAAGTAAATTGAAACCTTCTGCGATAAGGTTGAATAAATAAAATTATTTCTCTTCTCAATATTTCATGGAAACGCCAGTCAGAGACTGATGTTTTCAGCGAGTCTGTGTGGATATATCTCTGCTATGTCTCCTCTCCGCTCTGCACAGGCTGACTGCGATACTGCCGGAGTCTGCAATGGATCCCCAGCTGCCGCTCCCCCATCGCCCTTGCCAACAGCGACACCCTGCGTCTCAGCCGGAGATCTGCAGCTAGGCGCATCTCAATAATGCAACTATATGGCGCTGAATAGAGACTAACTCTGACCTCCAACTTATTTGAATAAATATCGAAGGTAAAATAATGTAAAGAATTACTTAAAACAAAAATGTCTTTGTCAAACCAACCGATACAACAGTGTTCGAAATACAGGCAAATTTATACCGATAAACTTACTCATCGTATTTTCATTTGGGGCATAACTGGACAGTTTGCTTCAACGTAGAAAAACGGAGCTTCTGAAAACAAATGCTCTCGCTTTCTGAATATTTCAACAAGTTCCCATTCAGGAATAAGACCCCGTTTACCCATATTTCTTTGAGATCTTGTCTATGCCTATTAAATATTTTCTCGGAGGTAAGATAATCTATTTCTGGATATCGAAGAAAATACACTCCAAACATTATAGCTAATACAGATACATTAATACTCTTCATTACTATAACCAAACCCTTACTCAGAACTTAATTCCTGGCTTTAATATGGAACTATGACATTCATTTTAAATAACGTAAACTCTTTATACTGTTTTCTAAGCAGATCACTCAGAGAAAAGAGCAAGTTTAAAAATAATTAAAATGAAATTATACATCGGAAGTGGCAGTCAATTAAAAACTAAGGCATAATCTACCGGAAACTAGTTTTAGAAAGAAATGTTTAAAATTCAGTTGACATCCTTAGAATGCATGTCATGGTGTTCTCACAAGGAGCCCTTTAGCCCCTCCCCCTGCCCTTTTCCCAATAGATATAGATATAAATACAAAATTATCTTATTACTACTTGGGGATAAGAGAACATATAGCGAAGTGTTAAGTTATAGCTTATTAATTGCTAGTGGAAAATTCACCTAACTGTATCAGTAGATACTTCTCTCCTTCATTTAAACACACACCTCTTTTTCTCATTTGCTTATGAAAAGAAAGTTAGCAGAAACTCTCACCCAAGCGGTTTGATAACTATTACTAAGAATTTTACTTGTATACTTAACCCCAGATTTATTAATACATTTGGCAGTTCGGAGATCATCTCGAAGGGATCCTCAGACACTCAGGTTATAGAGAAGGCGAAGAAAATGCCTTTCCTGCCATGTCTGTATGGCAAGGAAGTGAGGCATGTTCAGGGCCAGCTCCAGGCACCAGCTTACCAAGCAGGTGCTTGGGGCGGCCACGTCGGAGAGGGGCAGCATGTCCAGCTGTTCGGCAATTCAGGGAGGGTCCCTCACTCCTGCTCGGAGCGAAGGACCTCCTGCCGAACCTCCTGCCGAATTGCCGCCGCAGATCGTGATCGCGGCTTTTTTTGTTTTGTTTTGTTTGGCTGCTTGGGGCGGCCAAAACCCTGGAGCCAGCCCTGGGCATGTTTGTTTCCGACACAGACCTCACAATTATCCATCCCTTCCTCATATTCTGCTTGGATTATGACAGTGTTTTCTAGATGGAGTTATTCATAAAGGCAAATGTAAATTTCATCTAATATCTAATTTTATCTAATTAGTTAATTTAGCTTTAACTCTCACCTTTCTTTTTATAAATTTTATAGATTGTAGATATTAAAGGATTGGCAACAGCCCGATTTTTGAGTAATATCTGAGTTGTATATTGACCTGGGTGTGTGGCTGGTCCTTTGGGATCAGAAGAACCCTTTGCTTGATGAAACTGGTTTTAAAGAACCACTCATCTTTAAGTCTACTGTTTTTGGTGGTGATACAAGGACTGGAATGCCTAAGGAAACTGCTTTTATGACTTCTTGTTAGCCAGTGTGGTGAAACAGAAGTTTAATTTTGTTGCTGGTTTGGTATATCTCATGGGAGAATAATCACTAGTTTGGGGTGTGTCCTCCCTATTTCTCAGCAGTTTGTCCTGAATTTGGTATTCTGTTGTGACCCACAAAGGCAAGATTACAGTGTTTAATCCAGATTTTATTGTAAAAAGACATTTAATTTTTTTCAGATTATTCTGAGTTTGGGGAAATATTTTGATATATTATTTGAGTTGAGCTTTTTACAATTCACATTGGTATGAAAATAAATATTTCTCAAGCTGATGGTTGGACCTCAGATACCGCCATAAGTAAAATATTATAAAGTAGAAGTCAAATAAGTATAGATATAATAGTATATTGGTTTTCACCTGCATGTAAGTGCTCATTGAAGTTTTGAAAAGTAATACTGTACAGAAAAATTAAAGGTATTTACATTACATATAAATTATCGGAAAATTATTTATAATTGCATAGTGTAGTAAGTAAAACTTCATTAATTTATAGGATACGCCGATGAACTGTTGCTCTACAGGAACTATTACATATAAAACACACCAGGAAATAAGCCTTTCCACATGAAAGAGAAAGTTGTTGTTTAAGAAACTCACCTGAAGGGAGACTTGATCGTCAATATTGATATTTGAAATTTCTGCGACTAAAAGAGGACCTGATTTCTCAGAAGGATGCTGACCTGTAAGGCTATTTGAACAACTGCCATTAGGAAAGGCCAGTTGACTCTTTCTGGAGTCCGTGGTTAGCGAAACCTCATGTGAGTAGGAGTGAAGAAAAGCTCTGACTCCATCGATTCCCACAAACTGCGAGACGGGAACTCCACTGAAAGTCACACTCGAGGAGTCAAACAGCGGCGAGTTTCTCCACCGGCGGAGCCTCAGGGCCAGTAACACTATGATAAAGGTAAAGAACAAGCAGGAAACGGAAGCCACAGCGATCACCAAATACAAGGTGAGGCTGGACTGGGGGTCTGCAGGCGCTGAGAGGCTGCTTAAATCGGAGAGGATGTCGGGGATGCTGTCAGCCACCACCACCGTGACAGTGGCCGTGGCAGAGAGAGGGGGCTGCCCGTTGTCCTTCACTAAAACCACCAGACTTTGCTTGAGCGCATCTTTGTCGAGAAAATAGCGCGCTGTCCTGATCTCTCCGCTGTGGAGTCCCACAGAGAAGAGCCCCGGCTCTGTAGCCTTCAGCAGCTGATAGGAGAGCCAGGCGTTCTGTCCGGAGTCTGCATCCACCGCCACCACTTTAGTGACCAGGTAACCCGGCTCGGAGGAGCGAGGGGCCAACTCCACTCCCGTGGAGCCATCGGTGGGAAAGGAGGGGTGTAAGATGTGCGGGCTGTTGTCATTCTGATCCTGTATAAAGAGAGTGACGGAGACATTACTGCTGAGAGGCGGGGAATCCCCATACTGAGCCTGCACTTGGAACCGAATCTCCCGGAACTGTTCGTAATCAAAGGAGCGCAGAGCGTAGAGAGCCCCAGTCTCAGAGTTAATTGAGATGGAGGAGGAGAGCGGAGTTCCTTGAATTTGACCTTCAGTAACTGAATACGTCACTCTGGCGTTTTCTTCCCAATCAGCATCGTTTGCCTTTAATGTGAAAATAGAAGCCCCTTTAGGATTATTCTCTGTGATATAAGAGGTGTAGAGTGTCTGGCTGAAGACAGGCGGATTGTCGTTTTTGTCTAAAACCTTCAACAGGAAGAACGTGGTTGTGGAAAGAGCAGGAATCCCTTGGTCTGTGGCTGTGATCGTTACATTGTAATGCTAGACGTGCTCCCTGTCCAGTGCTCTGTCTGTTACCAAACTGTAGTAATTGTCAAATAATTTCTGTAACCGACAGGGGAGGTTGACTGGGATAGAGCACGTGACCTCACCATTCTCTCTTGAATCTGCATCTCGTACTTTTAAAAAGGCGATCACAGTTCCCTCTGAGGAGTCTTCGGGGATCGAGCTGATGAGAGTTGTGATTGTAATTTCCGGAGCGTTATCATTTACATCCATAAGAACTAACGAAACCCTTGTGCGAGCAGATAGTCCTCTCCCATCGCGGGCTTGAACCTCTATTTCATATAATTCACTTTCTTCGAAGTCTAAGTGCCCCGTCAATGTCACTTTCCCGGTTTTAGAATCCAGCTGGAATATGTCTGAAGCTTTCTCTGATATTTTCCGGAAGGAGTATGTTATCTCGGAGTTCATTCCTTCATCCAGGTCAGTGGCGTTCACTGTAACCAAAAGGGAACCTATAGACACGTTTTCCAAAACCTTCACCTTATAAACAGATTGTGTGAAAACTGGTGCATTGTCATTTGCATCCTCAACAATAACGCGGATTCTCGCAGTGCCAGATCTGACTGGGTCTCCTCCATCAATGGCTGTGAGGACTAGATTGTAAACGGCTTGTTCTTCTCTGTCTAGAATTTTTTCTAGCACCAGTTCAGCGTATTTTGCGCCATCAGTTCCCGTTTGCACGTCCAGGGAGAAATGCCTATTACTGCTGAATTGGAAGCTCTGAATAGAATTACTTCCTACATCTGGGTCCTGGGCGTCTGGCAGAAGAAAGCGCGACCCAGTGCTTGTGATCTCACTGATCTTTAACTCCAATTCCTCTACTTGGAAGCTTGGCGCGTTATCATTAATGTCGGAGATTTCAATTTCAACTGTATAAAGTTTAACCTGTTCCTGAACAAAAATCTCCAATTGTAACAGACATTTTGAGATCCGGCCACATATTTCTTCTCTATCCACTTTTTCACTAAGATACAAATAGCCGTTCTGCAAATTGAGAGCAAAATATTTCGTCCTACCTTCTGCAATAATTCGGACTCCACCGTCTGAGATTTTTTTTGTATCGAGCCCCAGATCCTTTGCGATATTCCCCACGAAAAAGCCTTTCTGCATTTCCTCAGGAATCGAATAGTGAATCTGCCCAGCAACTGCCTCCCAAAGGAAAAGCAACGTAAAGCAACACAGCAACCCTCTACAATCCCGGAGTCTTTGTTCATCGGCCATTTCCTTCCCTAGCAATAGTATTACTCTGATTCCCCGTCACCGATGTGACTATTGTGGCATTATAGCCAGTCCTTTGTCTCCGCAGCAACTGATGTTTGCATCGAGACTGTTTCAGAGATTATTCCACTCGCAAAGTTCTCTTTAGAATCTCTCTGACTGATCGTGAATCTGATCTCTGTGTTATGCGTTGTGTAAGCGGTTATGGGCTGTCTGGGTCTCTCATTGCATTTCGCTCTCTGATCGGTGAACAGCGACTCTCAGAGCCTCAACCAATAACTGCACCAGCTCAGATAAATATCCCTCTTGTTTTCCCTGAGTTTATTTTGCCTATTTGTTTTAATCTTTTAGGTGTGCTCCTCCCTCTATTTTTTTAATGAATACTCCACAAAAACAAACAGAGCTAGACATTTAATGGAATTAATTAAATTCGGGAACTTTTTTTCTTAAAATCTATTAATTATTCACCCACAATACTCAAAACATCATCTTGAAATGGAAAATAATCGTTTCCCCTGATTTTGAGTTGCTGAAATGACCTGAAGATTCGAGAAAAAATATATTTGAAATAAAGTTATAAGAGAAATGTGGCTATTCATTGTGGACAAAGACTTTTTGCTTCTCCATTTCCAAAGAATCATTATATCGTAAAAATGTTATTGCCACATGCAGAAGCAGGACTGGCCTTACCATGAGGCAAACTGAGGCCACCACCTGAGGTGCCAGACTGTGGGGGGGAGGTGCCACTAGGACCCAGAGTGTAGAAAATTGTATCTGCTGCTGGTACATATGTATTCTCTCTGCTCTAGATCCACAGAGATGGTGGAGTGCTGTGCTGGAGGAAGGAGGGCACAAGAGACATAACAGGCAGGCAGGAGAAAAGGTGAGAGGGAATAACAGAAAGCAGCAGGAGCTGCAGGGAGAGAGAGGAGGAGGAGCCTCTTATGTACCTCTCTAGCACCCCCAGGAGCCTGGGCTGATTAACACCAGCTTCTACGGGAGCTTCCTGTTTCCTGCTGCTTCCCTGAATCTGCTTGAAGAGAACAGGCAGTCAACTGAAGTAGTAGGAGCCAGTTAGGCCCTTAAGACACTGATATCTTCCCTCACTCAGGCCCTGCTACCAACCTGCTTATTTGTCCCCTTCAACTGAGTGTTGAGAGCCACTATAGCTGGCACGGAATAGCAGTCATGAGTGAAAGAAGAAAACGCCCCTCTGGGGGCAGCATTCAGAAAAAGTAAGAAAGCTAAGGAAGCTTTTCTAGCTAAGCAGGAAAGAGCTCTCTTGAGATACATAGAGAGAAATGTTCACAGTGAGCCTTCCAGCCCCAGTGAGGATGTGAGTGGTGAGGAGATGCCTGATCTTCCAGTTAGTCGGAGTGCAGGTGACCTGCAGGGCCAGCTCCGGGCACCAGCCCAGCAAGCAGGTGCTTGGAGTGGCCAAAGGAAAGGGGCGGCACTTCCGGCTCTTTGGCGGCAATTCGGCGGCGGGTCCCTCAGTCCTTCTCGGAGGGAAGGACCTACCACCAAATTGCCGCAGAAGAATGAGCGGGGTGGCAAAAACCCTGGAGCCGGCCCTGGTGACCTGGCAGCTACTGCAGCATCCATATCTTATTATCAAATGGATGTAACCATTTGATAATAAGATAATAAGACATTCCTGAAGAAAAGTGTAGATCAGAGAAGAGTGTGGTGGAGGCGCAAGAAACAGCTGCTGCTGAGTTTAGTTCTTTAAGTCTAGATCAGGGATTGGCAACCTTTGGCATGTGGCCCCTACGGTAAGCACCCTGGCGGGCCGGACCAGTTTGTTTACCTGCCACATCCACAGGTTCGGCCTATCACGGCTCCCAGTGGCCGCAGTTCACCATTCCAGGCCAATGGGGGCTATGGGAAGCAGCGGCCAGCACATCCCTCAGCCCATGCCGCTTGTCAGAGAGGTGATTAAGAAAAAGCAGAAAGCCTACAAGGAGTGGAAGATGGGAGTGATCAGCAAGGAAAGCTACCTTATTGAGGTCAGAACATGTATGGATAAAGTGAGAAAGGCCAAAAGCCATGTAGAGTTGGACCTTGCAAAGGGAATTAAAATCAATAGGAAAAGGTTCTATAGCCATATAAATAAGAAGAAAACAAAGAAAGAAGAAGTGGGACCGCTAAACACTGAGGATGGAGTGGAGGTTAAGGATAATCTAGGCATGGCCCAATATCTAAACAAATACTTTGCCTCAGTCTTTAATGAGGCTAATGAGGAGCTTAGGGATAATGGTAGGATGACAAATGGGAATGAGGATATGGAGGTAGATATTACCACATCCGAGGTAGAAGCCAAACTTGAACAGCTTAATGGGTCTAAATCGGGGGGCCCAGATAATCTTCATCCAAAAATATTAAAGGAACTGGCACATGAAATTGCAAGCCCATTAGCAAGAATTTTTAATGAATCTGTAAACTCAGGGGTTGTACCATATGAGTGGAGAATTGCTAACATAATTCCTATTTTTAAGAAAGAGAAAAAAAGTGGTCCAGGCAACTACAGGCCTGTTAGTTTGACATCTGTAGTATGCAAGGTCTTGGGGAAAAAATTTAAGGAGAAAGTAGTTAAGGACATTAAGGTCAATGGCAATTGGGACAAATTACAACATGGTTTTACAAAGGGTAGATTGTGCCAAACCAATCTGATCTCCTTCTTTGAGAAGGTAACAGATTTTTTAGACAAAGGAAACGCAGTGGATCTAATTTACCTCAATTTCAGTAAGGCATTCGATACGGTTCCACATGGGGAATTATTAGCTAAATTGGAAAAGATGGGGATCAATATGAAAATTGAAAGGTGGATAAGGAACTGGTTAAAGGGGAGACTACAATGAGTCATACTGAAAGGTGAACTGTCAGGCTGGAGGGAGGTTACTAGTGGAGTTCCCAGGGATTGGTTTTGGGACCAATCTTATTTAATCTTTAATACAGAGAAGGACTGGGATAACATACAGGAAGATCTGGATGACCTCGTAAACTGGAGTAATAGTAATAGGATGAAATGTAATAGTAAAAAGTGCAAGGTCATGCATTTAGGGATAATAACAAGAATTATTTTTATAAGCTGGGGACGCATCAGTTGGAAGTAACAGGAGGAGAAGGACCTCGGAGTATTGGTTGATCACAGGATGACTATGAGCCACCAATGTGATATGGCCGTGAAAAAAGCTAATCCGGTTTTAGGATGCATCAGGTGAGGTATTTCCAGTAGAGATAAGGAGGTGTTAGTACCATTATACAAGGCACTGGTGAGGCCTCTTCTGGAATACTGTGTGCAGTTCTGGTCTCCCATGTTTAAGAAGGATGAATTCAAACTGGAACAGGTACAGAGAAGGGCTACTAGGATGATCCAAGGAATGGAAAACCAGTCTTATGAAAGGAGACTCAAAGAGCTTGGCTTGTTTAGCCTAACCAAAAGAAGGCTGAGGGGAGATATGATTGTTCTCTAGAAATATATCAGAGGAATCAATACCAGGGAGGGAGAGGAATTATTTAAGCTCAGTACCAATGTGGACACAAGAACAAATGGATATAAACTGGCCATCAAGAAGTTTAGACTTGAAATTAGATGAAGGTTTCTAACCATCAGAGGAGTGAAGTTCTGGAACAGCCTTCCAAGGGGAGTAGTGGGGGCAAAAGATATATCTGGCTTCAAGACTAAGCTTGATAAGCTCATGGAGGGGATGGTATAATGAGATTGGTCTTTGACTATTAGTGGTAAATATGCCCAATGGCTTGTGATGGGATGTTAGATGGGGTGGGATATGAGTTAATACCGAAAATTCTTTCCTGGGTGTATAGCTGGTGAGTCTTGCCCACATGCTCAGGGTTTAGCTGATCACCATATTTGGGGTCAGGAAAGAATTTTCCTCCAGGGGACATTGGCAGAGGCCCTGAGGGTTTTTCGCCTTCCTCTGCAGGGTGGCGCACGGGTCACTTGCTGGAAGATTCTCTGCACCTTGAAGTCTTTAAACCATGATTTGAGGACTTGAATGGCTCAGACACAGGTTTGATACAGAAGTGGATGGGTGAGATTCTGAGCCTGCGTTGTGCAGGAGGTCAGGCTAGGTGATCATAATGGTCCCTTCTGACCTTAAAGTCTATGATTCTATGTATGAAGAAGAGAGATGTAATATTTAGTTGCTGTTTTACATTAGGAACTCAGTTCCTTCTTACACTGTAAGACGCAGGAGAGCTACTGTAAAGAATGACATCACGAGAGGAAAGAAAGTGAAAGTTGACTCGTCAAGGGGGGAAAAGATTTTTCAGTTAAACTGTATATATCTTTGCCTTTTATGTTAGCAATGGCTAGTTAACATTTTGAATAAAGGAAAACTTTGATAAAAGTTCTGCACCTTTTTCACCACAATCACTACCACAATAATAAAATAAATAATAAATTAATTAATAATAAATATGTCCTATATCTTCCTCTGATGCGCCAGCCAACAAGAGGAAACCTTTAAAGTCGTTCAGTATTCATCAACAATCCTGTGCAGATCATCGTAAAATTTCTCTTTCTTTCTCTGATTCCAAAGTTCAGATTGTGGTTTAAAGTATCTTACTTTTCTTTAAACGTTTCCATCTTTTTTTGTCATCCTAAGCCTCAAAAGTGGCTCAAGTGTTTTTGCCCCAACTTTTTAGAAAGATTCAGTCTCAGCTAGAAGCAAAGCCTTCCAATTTTCAGCACAAAATTTTAAAGATTTAAAAGTTTGTGAGCCTCTGAAAACAAAGTCTTGTAAAGACTTGTATATAACTTGTATATTGCAGAAATTATAAGAACCTAAGAAACTTGAAAAGCAGCAAATTTTCTTTCCTAAATATACAGTTTTATAAATTCCACAATAAACGAGGCTAAAAGGTAATTAAAATTACAAACCAAAATACTTAAATATCTAGAATTTTTTAAATTGTCCATTCAACCTTAACTTTGCCACTTGTGTTTATCTGTCTAATCTATCTATTTACCTATCTGTCAATTCACTGTTTAATGGTATGATCATATATGATTTACCACACAGGGTAAATCCATTAAAACATAAGAATGGCCACACTGAGTCATAACAATGGTCTTCAAACAGTGGCAGGTGCCAAATGCTTCAGAGGGAATGAACAGAACAGGGCAATTTATCAAGTGATCCATTCCCTCTCATGTACTCCGTGTGTCTCATAGGTTTAGGTTTAGGGACACCCAGAGCACAGGGTTGCATCTCTAATTAGCTTGGATAATAGTTACTGATGGACATATCCTCCATGAATTTATCTAATTCTTTGTTGAACCCAATTATACTTTTGGCCTTCACACTTTTGGACTATAAGGTGGATAGAAATCTGGCTAGATCATTGGGCTCAGTGGGTAGTGATCAATGGCTCCATGTCTAGTTGTCAGCCGGTATCAAGAGGAGGGCCCCAAGGGCTGGTTTTGTTCAATATCTTCATTAATGATCTGGAGGATGGCATGGATTGCACCCTCAGCAAGTTTGCAGATGACACAAAACTGGGAGGAGTGGTAGATATGCTGGAGGGTAGGGATAGGATACAGAGGGACCTAGACAAATTAGGGGGTTGTGCCAAAAGAAATCTGTTGAGGTTCAACAAGGACAAGTGCAGAGTCCTGCACTTAGGAAGGAAGAATCCCATGCACTGCTACAGACTAGGTACCAAGCTGCTAGGCAGTAGTTCTGCAGAAAGGTACCCTAGGGGTTACAGTGGGCAAGAAGATGGATATGAGTCAACAGTGTGCCCTTGTTGCCAAGAAGCCTAACAGCATTTTGGGCTGTATAAGTAAGGGCATTGCCAGCAGATCGAGAAACGTGATCATTCCCCTCTATTTGGCATTGGTGAGGTCTCATCTGGAGTTCTGTGTCCAGTTTTGGGCCCCACATTACAAGAAGGATGTGGAAAAATTGGAAAGAGTCCAGTGGAGGGCAACAAAAATGATTAGGGGGCTGGAGGACATGACTTATGAGGAGAGGCTGAGAGAACTGGGATTATTTAGTCTGCAGAAGAGAAGAAAGAGGGGGGATTTGATAGCTGCTTTCAACTACCTGAAAGGGGGTTCCAAAGAGGATGGATCTAGACTGTTCTCAGTGGTACCAGGTGACAGAACAGGGAGTAATGGTCTCAAGCTGCAGGGGGGCGGGTTTAGGTTGGATATTAGGAAAAACTTTTTCACTAGGAGGGTGGTGAAGCACTGGAATGGGTTACCTAGGGAGGTGGTGGAATCTCCTTCCTTAGAGGTTTTTAAGGTCAGGCTTAACAAAGCCCTGGCTGGGATGATTTAGTTGGGGATTGGTCCTGCTTTGAGCAGAGGGTTGGACTGGATGACCTGGCTTCCAACCCTGATATTCTATGATTCTATGATCACATCCCCTGGGATAAATTTTAATGGGTTAACTGTGCATTGTGTGAGGAAATACTTCTTTATCTTTGTTTTAAACCTGATGTCTATTAATTTCATTGGGTTACACATCCTTCTTCAGTTTCTCCATATATATTATTATTATTGACTTTTTCTGTACTTTTCCCAATGCTAATATATCTTTTTTGAAATGGGGTCACCAGAACTGCACACAGTATTCAAGGCATGGGCATACTATGGATTTATATGATTGCATTATGATTTTTTTGTCTTATTATCTATCCCTTTTCTAATAGTTCCTAACATTGTGTTAGCTTTTTTGACTGCTGCTGCACATTGTGCAGATGTTTTCAGGGAACTATCCATCATGATTCCAAAATCTCTTCCTTGAGCTAATTTAGATCCCATCGTTTTGTATGTATAATCTGGATTATGTTTTTCAATGTACATTACTTTGCATTTATAAGCATTGACATTTATCTGCCATTTTGTTGCCCAGTCACCCAGTCTTGTGAGATCCCTTTGTAACTCTGCACAGTCAGCACTGGACTTAACTATCTTGAGTAATTTTATATTGTCTGCAAACTTTGCCATCTTACTGTTTATCCCTTTTCCAGATCATTTATGAATATTTTGAACAGCACTGGTCCCAGAACGTATCTTTGGGGGATCCCTCTATTTAACTCTCTCCACTGTGAAAATTTATCTTTTATTCCTACCCTTTGTTTCCTATCTTTTAACCAGTTACTGATCCAGAAGAGGACCTTCCCTCTTACCCCATGACTGCCAATTTAGCTTACGAGTCTTTGGTGAGAGACCTTGACAAAGGCTTTCTGAAAGTCCAAGTACACTATATCAACTGGATCACACTTATCCATATGCTTGTTGACATCCTCAAGAATTCTAATAGATTGGTGAGATATGATTTTCCTTTACAAAAGCCATGTTGACTCTTCCCCAACATATCATGCATCTGTGTATCTGATAATTCTGTTTATTACTAGTGTTTTAACCAATTTGTCTGGTACTGAAGTTAGGCTTATAGCCTGCAATTGCCGGGATCACCTCTAGTGCCTTTTTAAAAAAAATTTCTTACATTAGCTACCTTCCAGTCACCTGGCACACAGGCTCATTTAAGGGATAAGTTACATACCACAATTAGTAGTTCTGCAATTTCATATTTGAGTTCCTTCAGACTTCTTGGGTGAATATGGTCTGGTCTTGGTGACTTATTAACATTTAATTAATCAAATTGTTCCAAAACCTCCTGTACTGACACCTCAATCTGGGACAGTTTCCCAGATGTATCACCTAAAAAGAAAGGTGTGGGAATCTCCTTCTCATCCTCTGCAATGAAGATTAATGCAAAGAATTCACTTAGTTTCTCCACAGTGGCCTTATCTTATGCTCTTTTAGCACTATGATCATCCAATGGCCACACTGATTGTTTGGCAGGCTTCCTGCTTCTGACTTAATTTTATTTTATTTATTTATTTTGCTATTAGTTGTGTCTTTTTCTAGTTGCTTTTCAAACTTTTTTTTGGCCTGACTAATTATATTTTTACATTTGACTTGCTAGAATTTATGATCCTTTCTATTTTTCTCAGTAGGATTAGATTTCCAGTTTTTAAAGGATGCCTTTTTGTCGCTAACAGCCTCCTCTTCTCTGCTCTTTAACCATGGTGGTATTTTTTGGTCCTCTGGGGTTTATTTTGGGGAGGGGGGGATATACGTTTAGTTTGAGCCTCTATTACAGTATTTATAAATATTTTACATGCTTCTTCCAGACATATCACTCTCGCGGCTGTTCCTTTTCATTTCTATTTAACTAGCTTCCTCTTTCGAAATTATATGCTAATATGGTGCGTTTCTTTGTTATTTTCCCTCCTACAAGGATGTTAAATATAATTACGTGATGGTTGCTATTACCAAGCGGTTCAGATGTATTCACCTCTGGGACCAGATCCTGTACTACACTTAGACTAAATCAAGAATTGCCTTTCCCTAATTAGTGGGTTCCAGGACTATCTGCTCCAAGAATCA
This sequence comes from Malaclemys terrapin pileata, assembly GCF_027887155.1. NCBI lineage: Eukaryota > Metazoa > Chordata > Testudines > Emydidae > Malaclemys > Malaclemys terrapin. The sequence continues at coordinate 38,141,627 of NC_071512.1, read as the reverse complement.
ATCACTGATGTTGTCTACAAATTTTATCTTTGCATCCCTTCCTGAAGTGACTTGTACCCAGTCAATATGGGGTTGTTGTAGCCTCTGTAATCTCCCATATAAATGGTAGTTTTAAAAATTGAGGGTAACATACTAAATCCTACCTCGGGAAACAATGGGGACTTCGCAGAATCAGAGCTCCGTTATACCCAATCTCACATCCTTTGCGATATTCCCCAAGAAAGAGTATTTCTGCATTTCCTCGGGAATGGAACAGAGAATCTGCCCAGAAACTGCCTTCCGAACGGCAATCATTATAAATCAAAGAAGGGCAGGCACTTCTTTTGCAATACCGGCGCTTCTGTGCTTCTTAATTAGCCTGATAGTTAAAGCTTACTTTTTTCTGAAGAACAGAACTGTTCCAAAAATAACCTTTAATCGGTAAATAACTGAGTTCTTTGGTGCTGTTCCTCTGTGTATCCAGATTCGGTAGGTGTGAGTCTGATCTCTCCATTTGGATGTGATATGTAACAGCGGGGCGGAGCTGGCTGTATCTCTCAGTAAATTTCTTTTCCCGATTGGTGAACTGTGGCTCTCAGGGTCTCTACCAATAATTGCACCAACCCAGATAAAACATTAACTAGCTTGTGTGAGGCATGGGGTTTCCCCAGTGTAGATATGCCTGGAATATTCTCATGTTCTGCATTTTTAAAATACGAACACCGTAATCAATATACATAAACACACATGGAGATATGGAAATGAGTAAACTTATATTTATCCCAATGGCTTGATTTCATTTTTATAATTGTAAGAGACATCCCAAGTAGGCTTAGTCTTGCGAGAGGCATTTCATCACGTGTGCTCATCTAATGAGTGAAGTATTCTGCATCAGCAAAGAGAGTTCACTAAAAGTGAAACCTTTGCAGCCGGTTCCTCTGAACCTTACCCGACGCTGAGATAACTAGGTTCATATTCTGTGGCCTGCGTGCCATGCTAAAATGGCGGGTAGGCGTGAGGAAGGCGTTGATTTGAGAACTGACTGATTTTCTGTTTCTTTATAAACTATTACCGTTTCTCTTTTCTATCCCTTTCACCCAATAAACTTTTCCCTTCAGTGCCTTTTAACTAGAAGTTCTCACTGTTTCTACCAACACTGGTTCTTGACTCATTAGAGGACTGTATATATTGTGTACGGACTTTTTCTCAGAGGTAGGGTGACACCATTTGTGCACATATCTTGTTGAATGCCCCGGAGTGCTTTGACACCACTCACTGATTGCAGGAGATCAAGTTGCCATTAAACATATCACGTCATATACTAGGTCAACAGCACCTTGACGGATCATCATGCACATTGGTTAATGACACCTAATAAAATAGACCGTTGTGATTCCTGACTTTACTGGAGTTGACTGACTGAGAAGATTGCCTTAGAAGCTGTAACCAGACACTCATTTTGATTTCTGAATCTCACAATAAGAAGGATTCATCCTGACTGGTGGGTTAGTGAAAGGGGGTGGGGAGAATTTTGGCTCCCACCAAGACAATTCTCGTGAGAGGTATACTGGAATCACTCATGTCACTTAAATAGAGAAAGTAGTCAGCGCCGTGAAGATAACATGGAAAGATCTTCTGCTCTGCTCAGAATTGTGTGAATATTCTATGTAAACCCCTCAGACAGTAGAAATTTTGTCCCACCAGAAATGCTTCCCGAGACAAAACAGGTACCTTAGAGGCTTGTGATCTGGAAAGAGACAGGTCACATTTCTACCTACAATATTCAGTCTGATTATACCCAACAGTTTCATGAATTACTATCAAAGGGGAAAACAAACCAACTTTGGTGAAATAAGATATTCTTGTAGTCCTGCAACATTTTTGCTCTCTTCTACACAGGTTCTAATTCACACCGAGGGTTTCGCAAGGGGGAATGCCACTGGTGAAATCGAAAGTGCTTACAGATGCATGCATACACCTGCTGGGATGTAATTCATTCCAGCAAATGAGAATGGTTTTGGTAACTTAATGAATTAATCCACTCAAATGGTGGGAAAGCAGCAGTCCTCTGACAGAGAGAAGGAGAAAACTCTTGCGCCAGAGTCCTCACAGAATGGCCATGGATACCCTTTGCACCTAGGAACAATAAAATGGATGTGACAGCTAATGAGTATTTATCCAGGTGGTAAATACATTGGGAACACAGGAAGTGGAGCGGGGAGAAATCTACCAACTAAAAAAATTAAGAGGAAAAGATTTGCCACTATTTGAGTCCCTTGGAAAGTCTGATCCAATGTGAGTTAGTAACACCGGGAGTGTACACGTTAGGGCGAACTACAAGACACGGTACCAAGTTTCCAGAGGACCCCTTTGCTCTTTTTGCTAACCCTACTACTCATATCCAGCCACAAACAGACATTACAATACCAAGAGAAACAAATTTACAACGTCGTACCATAAAGACCTCTACAGTTGATGAATGTAAAAGATGATGAGAAAAACGTTGATAAAGTAAAACAAAATTTCTTAACTAGTATTTTCAACAGCGTACACTACCCTGCTTCCTCCCTAAATCGTTCTTATTAATAGAAAAGTGTTTGTTTTAAATTTAACCAGATTATACTGTTGTAAAAATTTTAACATCAATGCACAAACTCACCGGAGGAATGTTGTCCTTCTCAGACGTTGGATCATTATTTTTCTTAAATATCATCACAGAGTTCTCAACAGAAAGGGTGGTGTCTCTCACATTACTCTGACGACTGGGATTTAGAAAGTTAGAGTAATTTCTTCCGGAATCTGCAGCTAAACACAGGTTATAGCTATATGGTAAAGTCCCATCGCAGTAGTTTGGTGGGAATCCAGGACCCGCCTTGGAATAATGATCAGAACCGAAACATTGCAAAACTGGTAGATTCCTTGATCTTCGCAATTTCATCACAATGGCCAATGTAACTGTCAGAAGGAATAAAAATGAGATCGAGGCTAAAGCCAACACCAAGTAAAATTGTAAATCAGACTGAGGTGCCGAGTCACCCGATTGGTCGCTCATTTCCGGAAGAGCCTCTTGGAGGTTCTCAGCAAACACCAGGTTGAGAGTCACTGTGGCGGAGAGAGGCGGCTGCCCGTTATCCTTCACCAGGGTGACCAGCCTGTGCTTCACAGCATCTTTGTCCGCAAAGGCGCGGGCTGTCCGGATCTCCCCGCTGTGCAGCCCCATGCTGAAGAGCGTCGGTTCCGAGGCCCGGAGCAGATGGTAGGAGAGCCAGGCATTGTGTCCTGAGTCAGCATCCACCGCCACCACCTTAGTCACCAGATAACCTGCCTCGGCCGAGCAAGGGACCATCTCGAACAAGGCGGAGCCATCGGCTCCCAGGGAAGGGTACAGAATGCGAGGGGCGTTATCATTCTGATCCAGAATAAACACCCTGACGGTGACATTGCTGCTGAGAGGCGGGGACCCGCCGTCTTGGGCCTTCACTTGCACTTCAAACTCCCGGAATTGCTCGTAGTCGAAGGAGCGCTGCGCATAGATCGCTCCGGTCTGGGAGTTAATGGAGATGTAGGAGGAGAGAGGCAGCTCCTCGAGGTTGCTGCTCAGGATGGAGTAAGTGAGTCGGGTGTTCCGGTCCAGATCCCGGTCTGAGGCTTCTACACTGAAAATAGAGGCCCCGGAGGGATTGTTCTCTGGCACATAGGCGGTGTAGGAAGGTTTCTCAAAGACAGGGGCGTTGTCATTGATATCCGAGATCTGCAACAGGATGGTTTTCTGGGTGGAGAGGGGGGGAGAGCCTTTGTCTGTGGCTGTGATTGTGATATTGTACTCCGGGGTCCTTTCTCTGTCCAGGGTGCTGTCTGTGAGGAGTTTGTAGTAATTTTTAGAAGACAAGATTATTTTAAAAGGAGATTCCTCTTTAATGCGACAGTTGAGCTTGCCATTTTCTCCAGCATCCTTATCGTATACATTCATCAGAGCTATCACTGTCCCAGGCAGAGAATCTTCGGGAATGGGACTGTACACAGATGTAAGTGTTAGCTTGGGGGAATTGTCATTTTCATCTGTAATATCTACTTCAATTTTGCTATGGCCAACCAGTCCTCCTCCATCTTTGGCTTCCACACTAAGTACATAACTATTTGCCTCTTCATAATCAATAATACCTCTAGTTGTAATGCTTCCGTTTCCGGGATCCAGTGAGAATAACTGACGAACACTATCTAGTATATTGCTGAAAGAATATGTGATTTGTGCATTGAAACCTGCATCCATATCAGTGGCTTTCACCTGAAGAACTAACGAGCCCTTTGGTAGATTTTCCCGCAGTCGGATTTTGTACACTTTTTCAGTGAATGTGGGAGGATTGTCATTGGCGTCAGTAACATTAATCCTAATCTGAACCGTCCCAGTTCTTACTGGATCTCCCCCGTCCACAGCTGTCAGGATCAAGAGGTGGGAACTTTGCTTTTCACGATCTAAAAGTTTCTCCAACTCTAACTCAGCGTATTTATTTCCATCCTTGTTCTCTTTCACTGTCAAGATAAAATACTGGTTGGAGCTGAGCTCGTAATTCTGTAGCGAATTATTCCCAACATCCGAATCCAGAGCATTTCCTAGGGGAAATGTTGCTCCTGGCAAGGTGGACTCACTTATTTCTAAATCAACTGAATTTTTGCCGAAGCCGGGTGCATTATCATTTATATCCTTGATTGCGACATTCACATGAAAAATATTTAATGGATTTTCAACCACGGCTTCTAAATTTAGGACACAAAGCAATGTTTTCCCACACATTTCCTCTCTGTCTATTCTATCGTTTACGTACACATTACCATTTTCTGTACTGACTCTAAAATACTGTTTTTTTGCCGTAGAGACAACTCGCAGTTTCCTGTGTTGCAGTTCTTTGATATTCAGTCCCAGATCCTTAGCAAGATTCCCCACAAGAGACCCCTTTCCCATTTCTTCAAGAATTGAATAATAGACCTGCTCTGAGACCGCACCGCACAACAAAAAGAATAACAAGGGGAACAGTACTTGCCATCTGAATCCGCAAGGCTTCTCTCTGCACTGTAATTCCATCCTGCTCACCACAGCTCTGCTGAATTTCTAATCGGATGTATTCTGAAGAGAATCCAATATTGTATTTTGTATATTTCCGTGAGAACGAAAATTCCGCGTTAATGAGGAGTACTGAAAATCAAATTATCTTTCTGTTTTCATATCATTTTCCAGAGGGGTGATTTCTCCGTTAAGCAATACTGAGTGAAATTTCTCCCGGCCGTGTCTCTTCTCCGATCTGCGCTGTGTGTCTGGCAATCACACTGCAGGAAGCTCCAAATGATCTTCAGCAGCAGCTCTGTCATGGCACTGGCCAACAGCGGCACTCTGAGTCTCGGCCTTAGAATTGCAGCTAGACTGATCTAATAAAAAAGTTCGTGAATATCATAGACTGTGCAGAATAAAAATGTCTTTCTCCATGTACATTTAAAATGTAAAACTTTAGTCAAATGAATCTTTCCATTCCCTGGTAAAATAATATCTTACTCAGAAGCCAGATAGATGTTGTAAATAGGTGGCTTAAATTTGTACTTCACGTGTTTAATTTGAGGTTTATCTATGTTACTGTGTCCCTTATCCTATAGTTATTTATGTATTCTAGAATTCTGTGGAAAAGTGTTAAAAAGTAATGCGAGAGAAAAAGAGAGAGACAGAGAGAGACATCTTTATCAGATCAGACCATAGCCCCTATCCATTCTCCATTCTTCCAGATCCTAGATGTGACAGAGCTTCTTTTGTTAACATCAGTATAATGAGGCACACTGGGAAAGTTGTAATTAGTCCTATTATGGTACCACTTTTTTGTAAATCCTTTCCCATGATTAAGCTTGAAACCCAATCGCTATTTACTAACAGAAAGTAAAGGTTGTTGTAGCCCTGTTGGTCCCAGGATATTAGCAAGACAAGGTGAGTGAGTTAATATCTTTTATTGAACAAACTTTTGTTGGTAAGAGAGGCAAACATTCGATCTTACACAGAGCTCTTCTTTGGTCTAATAAAATATATTGCCTCACCTACCTTGTCTCTCTAACAGAAAGAAAGGCATAATCCTAAATGTACCCAATCAAGAAAAATATAATGCAATCTTTAATGTATAAATCAAAATAGGATATCATTTCTGATAAAAAGTAAAGACTGAAGATTTACACCAAGCCAATTACCATCCTTTTTAGTTCCTATGCACAATTTAAAATATTTTCTTAAAATTCATGGATAATTCACAACAATTTCAAAGTCTCAGCATTAAACAGTAGGAAAATCACAGTCATCCTAAAACTGCCAATAGTCTTGCAGATCTGGGCTAAAAATTGTCTCCACTTGGGACTCTTATCTTCCAAAATCGCTTGCAAATTTTTGGTCCTTCCACTTGTGGAAATGGAGAAAGAGATAAAGGGAATTGAACATAGAGATCTTAGTTTTGTCTCTAGGAATAGAGCAAGAGTCAGGCTAACAAAGTCGGGCTGACACTGACTCCAATAGCGAGACTTGAAAGTAGGGTCTAGGCAGGTAGAAAGCGAGAAAGCGAATGGGAACAGACAGTAAGAGATACTGTTTTGACCTTGTGTTAGATAAGAATGGAATGTAGACTGTAGCAGAAATTAAGGAGAAAAGTGAGATATCAGGAAGAAATATATATAACAAAATACAGCTGTTGCTCATTATTGTAGGTAAGGAAAGGTTTAAAAGCTTGCTTAATTGTTTATCTAAGGAGACCTGCCCCTGTGTACTCTCCTGTGCATTTGCAATTGCTCAAAAATAAAGCTGCCTCTGGCTTGTTGCTTCAAACTCAGAGTGAGGACTCGTTTTTCTCCGACACGCTCAATCACCATCATTATTATCCTACATATTGGTAGTAACAATAGTAGTAGTAGTAAAGAGTGACATGCATTTTACAGGGCAAATAAAAGATAGTCAGTTCCATTGAGCTCTTACAATTTAAGCATAGACAACTGAGCATTAGCACACCTAACTTTTAGGCACCTAGAAAATCACTGGGATTCAGGAAGTCTGAGTTTGATGCCTAACTCCCTCTACAATGAATGGTGATTCATTCATTCATTCAATAGGCACCTCAGAATGGGATTCACAAAAGCCAGCATGCAGGTGGCTCCTAGCCTAAAATAGCCGATGGGGGATGCCAAGAGGAGGAGATAGGCCCTAAATCCCTGCTTCCTTCCTCTGCTTGGGATTCTTAACTGCAAACCCTCTGGAGTTAGGGGCCTTTACCACAGCAAGAACCTGTGTGGAGGGGAAGGAAGAGGGAATGAGGAGAAGAACCTGAACATCTCTCATAACTTCTATCCTAGTGATTAGGGTATTCAGCTGGGATATCTGAGACGCTCAGTTCAAGTTCTCCTTCCAGCGGAGGGGTAGAATGGATTTGAATTGAGATCTACTACCTTTCAGGTAAGTGCCCTAGCCATTGAGCTATAGGACATTCAGAGGTGGGTCTCTCCTGGTGAAGCTGTGCCACTGTGGGCAAATAATTTTAAAAAGTCATCGGAGTAAGGGGACTAGCTCCTGGGTCGTCCTCTTCACAGATGAGTGCTTTAACCACCAGGCTACAGCCCCATTTGCATGCTTGCTCTGGCACAACAATTCTTTCATTATTTAATCCACAGTTGAACAGCTCCAACAAGGGAGACTGAAGGAACCCCAAATCAGAATGGCCTACAGCCCAGTGGCTAAGGCACTCATCACAGAGGTAGCACACAACTATCTTTTCTCCCTATCAGCCAGAGAGGGGACCTGAACCAGGGATCTCCTCCATTCTAGTTGAGTACTTCAACTACTGGGCTTAAAGCATTCAGAGAAGTTCTCCCCCTTCCTCCCCCCGTGTGTAAGCTTTTCTACGAGAGCCTGGTCTGGTAGGTGCTCTCGGAGCCTGCCTACCGAATTGTGCCCTGTAGGCAACTTAAGCAGAATAATACCTATCTTTTTCCAGTGCTCTGAGGCTTAGGCGCCCAGACATCTCTTGTGGGGCTGAAGTGTGCATAGTTAGAAGCAGAAATATAGGCACCTGGGGAGATTTTACTGAAAACATTTAGATGCCCAACAATTTTAAGCACCCACAAGGTTCGGGGGCAGTTGAGTGGGGACTTTGTGAATCCCAGTGTGGCCTGATTCTGGGATGTAGGCAACTAGAGTGGAAGTTAGGTGCCTACATAATTTTGTGACTCTAGCCCCTAATCTATAAGACTCTCAGGCCCAAATTCAGCACCATACCTAAGGGTGCCTACTTGAAGCATCTGAACATACTAAAAAGTAGGCATATGTTTACATACCTTTCTGAGTCACCTCACAGACTCACATCAGAGCCCATCTACTCATCTATGACCCAAAGGATAATTAGGGAGAAGTTTTCAGAAGTTAGAGGCAAAGCAATTTCTGTGCTAGGTAAGAGACTATGGAAGATACCACAAGGAGAGATCAGAAACACTCTTCGTTTTACTTTTCTATTCCAGAATTCAGGAAAGCACCTGTTAATTTTATATTAATGGGATTTACGAATATGTTTAAACACGTGATTAAATTCTCTCCGGAAATGGGGCCCTAGATTATGGTGTAAATCAAAGATTTTTGCAAATGCATACCCACAATAACAGGAACATTATGAGGAGGAAGGAAGGAAATGTATACAATGGGATGTCAAGAGCAGACTCATTCTAAGGAAATTAATTAATATATTAACTAATTAATTGATTGATTTTTCTTAAGGAGTAGAGAGAGATTGTGAAAAATTGTTCAATTAAAAATATGATTTATGTCCGATTACATTTTTAAATCTAAAAATTAATGCTTGACACAACTTCCTAGAATGCCAGCCAGTATTTTGGGAAGCACAGTTGAGATTTACACACACAAACATGTAGGGTTTTTTAGTACATTGAAAGCTAAGATTTAAACGGAAGTCAAAATTAAAAACAAAACCATGAAACCTACCTGGCTGATGACTTGACCTTCTTTATTAATATATGAATCTTCTGCAATTAAAAGAGGCCCTAATTTCTCAGAAGGATGCTGACCTATCAGAGTATTGGAACAACTTCCACTAGGAAATTTCCACTGTCTCTTTCTGGAGTCCGTGGTTAGAGAAACCTCATGTGAGTAGGAGTGAAGAAAAGCTCTGACTCCATCGATCCCCACAAACTGCGAGACGGGAACTCCACTGAAAGTCACACTCGAGGAGTTAAACAGCGGCGAGTTTCTCCACCTGCAGAGCCTCAGGGCCAGTAACACTATGATAAAGCAACAGAGGGTCCTGTGTCATCTTTGAGACTAACAGAAGTATTGGGAGCATAAGCTTTCGTGGGTAAGAACCTCACTTCTTCAGATGCAAGAAGACTTCTGTTAGTCTCAAAGGTGCCACAGGACCCTCTGTTGCTTTTTACAGATTCAGACTAACACGGCTACCCCTCTGATACTTGACACTATGATAAAGGTAAAGAACAAGCAGGAAACGGAAGCCACAGCGATCACCAGAGGCTGGACTGGGGGTCTACAGGAGCTGAGAGGCTGCTTAAATCGGAGAGGATGTCGGAGATGCTGTCAGCCATCATCACCGTGACAGTGGCCGTGGCAGAGAGAGGGGGCTGCCCGTTGTCCTTCACTAAAACCACCAGACTTTGCTTGAGCGCATCTTTGTCGAGAAAGTAGCGCGCTGTCCTGATCTCGTCGCTGTGGAGTCCCACAGAGAAGAGCCCCGGCTCTGTAGCCTTCAGCAGCTGGTAGGAGAGCCAGGCGTTCTGTCCGGAGTCTGCATTCACCGCCACCACCTTAGTGACCAGGTAACCCGGCTCGGAGGAGCGAGGGGCCAACTCCACTCCCGTGGAACCATCGGTGGGAAAGGAGGGGTGTAAAATGTGTCATTCTGATCCAGTATAAAGAGAGTGACGGAGACATTACTGCTGAGAGGTGGGGAACCCCCATTTTGAGCCTGCACTTGGAACCGAATCTCCCGGAACTGTTTGTAATCGAAGGAGCGAAGAGCGTAGAAAGCCCCAGTCTCGGAGTTAATGGAGATGTAGGAGGAGAGCGGAGCTTCCTGGATCTGACCGTGGGTAGAGTAAGTGACTCTGGCATTCTCCCCCAGTCGAGGTCATTTGCCTTTATCACGATTATGGAAGCGCCTTTTGCATTATTTTCCAGGATATAAAAGGCGTAGGTTGTTTGGCTGAAAATGGGCGGGTTGTCGTTTTTGTCTAATATCTTCAGTAGGAGGAAGGTGGTTGTAGCGATGGGAGGAGTGCCTTGATCAGTGGCTGTGATAGTTATATTGTAATCCGAGATCTGCTCCCTATCCGGGGCTCTGGAAGTCTCCAAACTGTAATAATTATCAAATGACTTCTGTAATCGAAATGGGAGATTATCTGGGATAGAGCACGTGATCTCACCATTAACGCCGGAATCTCGGTCTTGTACATTTAAAAGGGCAATTACCGTTTCAGGAGGAGAGTCTTCAATGATTCCTCTGCGAAGAGATGTTACAGTAATCTGCGGGGCATTATCATTTGCATCAATGACTGTTAACAAGATTTTGGCTCGAGACGATAATCCACTCCCGTCCTGAGCTTGTACTTCCATTTCATGTATTTCAGAGTCCTCGAAGTCCAGATTCCCTACAACTAATATGTCTCCCGTCCCATAATCCAACTGGAATATATGGGCAGTTTTGTCCTCTATTTTTCTGAATGAGTATGTTACCTCTGAATTAATTCCTTCATCTTGGTCAGTGGCGTTTATTGTAAGCACCAGGAAACCGTCAGGGTCATTTTCCATAATAGCCACTTTATAGACAGACTGGCTGAAAACTGGCGCATTGTCATCCATCCATAACAATAACTCTGATTTTCACAGTGCCAGATTTGACTGGATCTCCGCCGTCTGCAGCTGTAAGGATTAACTGATGAATTTTCTCTTCTTCCCTGTCCAATAATTTTTCAAGAACCAGCTCTGCATATGTGCCACCATCAACTGCCGTTTGCACATCCGGAAAGAAGTGTTTTTTTTTTTACTAATTTGGTAGCTTTGGCGGGAATTGAGTCCCTTATCTGGATCCCGAGCCTCCGGCAAAAGAAAATGCTCCCCCTTTCCCGTGGTTTCAGTTATTTTTAACTCCAGTTCCTCCACTGGGAAACTCGGCGCATTATCATTAATATCCGTTATTTCGACTTCAACCGCAAAAAGCTTCACTTTATCCTGAACAAGAATCTCAAAATGTAATAAACACTTCTCTATCCGGCCACAGATCTGTTCTCTGTCTATTCTTTCGCTAATATATAAATGTCCATTGTTTAAACTGAGAGCAAAATATTACTTCATACCTCTGGAAATTATCCTGACTCCGCGGTCTGAGAGCTCCTTTAGATCCAGTCCCAGGTCCTTTGCTGTATCCCCCACGAAAGAGCCTTTCTGCATTTCTTCAGGAATTGAATAACGAATCTGTCCAGAAATTGTACCCCAGAATGTCACAATTATGAAGAAAAGCGGGACTCTTATTTTGCAATCCCAGCTTCTTTCTTTATCCGCCATTTCCAAATCACTGGGATATTTTCCCATCCTATTGATTACATTGCTCTACAGCCAAAATGCTTCTGAGATAAATGTAGTCAAATTTTACTAATTCTGGGTCACTGAGAACGAAAATGATGCTTAAAATTGTTGATTGGCTCTAGTTTTCAATATATGCTATTGGGTCAGTATATACGATCCTTGACTTGGGAATGGCGGAGGATAAGTGAGTTATAAAGGGAAGGTATCTCAATTTAAACCAGAAATGACTAAAATACATCTTTGCCTGGATCTATGAATAAATCTATGACTGGGTTTGGACAGTACTTGCTTTTTAGGCAAAACAATGAATGATGCAATCTGAAGCTGGTATTGAGTCATACATGATATGAATTGCATCATGTTATTCCTAGAAGTCATGGATGATGCAATCATAACGAAGCTTGCATCACTCTGCTGAACAAATTGCTCTATATCAACTCTAGAAATCATACAGTGTCCTGCTCTCTTATTTGTCAGTGTTTGATTTTGCAAAGGGACACATTTCTGTTTAGCCAAAGTGAGCAGAGATGCCTCGTACTTGTGTGAACAGTGCAGATAACTTCTGCTATGTTTGTGGTGAAGTGACTTTTGCATCACAAAAGCGCACTATAATCACTATGGTTAAGAAAGCCTATCACCTTTATTTTGGCTGCAAAATTGGAGATTAGGACAAGAGGTGGGCCCCACACATATGCTGCAACACTTGTGCAACAAATCTTCGCCAGTGGTTGAACAGGAAAAGGAAATCTATGCCTTTTGCAGTACCAATGATTTGGAGAGAGCCAACAGATCATACCAGCAATTGTTACTTCTGCATGGTGCCTCCAGTTGGGAAAGGTGTGTCAAAGAAGAAAAAGTGGACTGTGCATTATCCAAATATTCCATCAGCTATACGCCCAGTACCCCACGGAGAAGGACTGCCGGTTCCTGATGCACCAGAATCATTCTCACTTGAGTCAGACGAGAAAGAGGAAGAGGATGAAACTTCTGGTCCTGAACCATCAATGTGACAGGACCCACATTTTCTCCCATCCTCCTCCTCTGAACCACACCTCATAACACAAGGTGAACTGAATGACCTTGTCAGGGATTTGGAACTATCCAAGAGTAAGGCAGAGCTGTTGGGCTCCAGACTACAGCAGTGGAATCTCCTGACAGGTGATGTTAGGGTTTCCATGTTCCGTGACCGTCAAAAGGATCTTGTCCCATTCTTCTTCATGGAAGGTGATCTTGTAGCCTGCAACAACATCGATGGTGTGATGGCAGCCCTCAACATCATTCATGATCCAGATGAGTGGAGACTGTTCATTGATTCATCAAAGACGAGTCTTAAAGCTGTTTTACTGCATAATGGCAATGTTTTGTCATCAATTCCAGTTGGTCATGAAGTTCATATGAAGGAAACCTATGACAATGTGAAACAACTTTTGAGGTGCATAAACTATGACCAACATCAGTGGGAGTTTTGTGGCGATTTGAAGGTTGTTGCTCTCTTTCTTGGTCTGCAGACTGGATACACAAAGTACTGCTGTTTTCTCTGTGAATGGGATAGTCGTGCAAGAGATTCCGGCTACATCAAAAAAGATTGGCCGCTCCGACAGTCATTGGAGCCTGGGAGGAAAAGTGTTCAGCATCCACCACTTGTTGAATCAAGGAAGATTTTGTTACCACCCTTATGCATCAAGCTGGATCTAATGAAGAACTTTGTCAAGGCCATTGACAAAAAACAAGCAGCTTTCAAGTACCTCCGTGGAAAATTTTCAAGGTTAAGTGAAGCTAAGATAAAGGAAGGTGTCTTTGTTGGTCCTCAGATTCGTGAACTTCTTCGAGATGATGCATTTGACCATGCACTGCGTGGAAAGAAAAAGACAGCATGGAAAGCCTTCCAGTTAGTGGCAATAAATTTTCTCGGAAACAACAAGGCAGACAACTACAGGTTGTTGGTGGAAAACCTCCTCAAGGCATACAAAAGCCTTGGTTGCAACATGTCACCAAAGATACATTTTTTGCACTCTCATCTAGATTTTTTTCCACCGAACTGCGGAGCAGTGAGCGACGAGCACGACGAGCGATTTCACCAGGACATTGAAACAATGGAGAAATGCTATCAGGGCAAATGGAGCCCATCAATGCTTGCAGACTATTGCTGGACAGTGACAAGAGATGCTCCATTTAATGAATACAAGAGACAAGCCAAGAAGCACCGAGTAGACACTGAATAGGACTAAACTATGTACATAATAGTTTTTTGCCTTTTGTTTCATAATAAATTTTATTTATATAACCCTTTTGCTGATTTTTAAAGTGTTACATAAACAGGACAGGTGAAATATTATCATGTAAAGCAACCATAAACACATGAAAAGACCTAGGTTTACAATTTATGATTAAAACTCTACTATCTACACTAATACATAGACATAAAATGTAAAAACTTAAATATCTTAGAAACAGTAGCCAATCAGTTGTTTTAATTGTCATAGTTGAATTCAGCACATCAAAATACATAATAAATAGCACATTTTATCTCTGAAGCAGACGACTTCTCAAAAATTGTAGACCAGTGTTATATATATTTCCCCAGATATACAGGGATGGTTCGGAAGCTACAAGCATAAAAACCAAATCGGTCCAAATCAGCGAAGAACTAGAAGCACTCACCTATCTTCCTCTTTTCTACTCAAAAGCAATCAGTGTGGATCTGATCTCTTTTGCTGTGCTTTGTAACAGCGGGGCTGGGCTGGCTGGATCTCTCATTACAGTTCTCTGTCTTATTGGGCTAACAGCGGCGCTCAGAGTCTCAACCAATAACTGCACCAACTCAGATGCTACATTAACTGGATATCTATTTGTGTGCTAATTTAATCTTTGTCTCACTCACTGTGTATCCTAATTTCCATTACAGTTTTAAAGGTATCATACTCGGGAGCTCCAAGTGACAGACCTGAGAGGTTCCAAAAAGTGAACTGCGAAAAGTGAAAACCCTCAGCTCAGGGGGCTAGACTAGATGGCCCCGCGAGGTACCTTTCAGCCCTACACTTTCATGATTCGATGATTGTTTGAAGGCAGAAGATGGAAAACGTACACTGCGCCGAGGTAATTCTTTTAATTTTCCCGATTCAAGAATTGACTCAAAAGTCTCCATTTGAAAAAAAAAAGTGTGTGTGTGTGTGTTCGGGCTCCAGAAATGTCTAACATTTCAAAAAATATTCACGTTTTTCTAAATGTAGTTAGTATAAACAGTCCAGAAGATAAAAAAAATCGTTGGCAATGAAAAGTGAGAAGATTTCAATCTGATTTAATTTAAGGCAGCTTTATACTCATGTTACCCCATTGACTGCTGGTGTAGTAAATGAGATCAGATATAGGCTCAGAATTTCTGCTGCCCCTTTCTACCTGGCAATAAATTATCATAAGGCGTTATTAACTACAACATTGTGTTTCTTTTACAGCACTAATGAAAACCAATCAACCAACCAACAATCTGAGGAATTAATTTCCGTGAGAGATTGTGGAAAGGGAGTAACATTTACTTTCCCTTAAAGGGGAATATTGTTTTGTGAGCAAAGTATAATACAATTACATTTATAAAATATTATTTCGAAGTTTAATCATATAAAGTTATATTAAATACATCTTAGATGTTTGTCTGTAAATGTAGACTTATGCTTTCATCTCCACAGAGTATTGGAGACACAGTGGATATTTAATAACAATAATTTCAAGTTATGTGGGTTGTTACAGAATTGCTATTCTGGACATATATATGTTAAATCATTTTTTCCGATTATCGTTTTTCTAGAGTGCCTTTACCTTACACATGTTTTAGTTTTATAAATATATTATTTGATAGCTTAGATGATCATTTTTATTAATTTTACATATATAAAATTAGTGCAGGTCAGATTTATTTCTATCAACTCATTTCAAGTGTACGTTTGTGATAGTTACATTATAATCCGAAACCTGCTCCCTCTTCAGGGCTCTTGTCCGTCACCAAACTGTCATAATTTTCCAATTACTTCGGTAACCAAATAGGAGATTGCCTGAGACATAGCGCGTGACCTCACTATTCTCTCTCAGTTGCTCTCGTATTTTTAACAGAGGGATTACTGTCGCCAAAGAAAAGTCGTCGGCGATGGAACAAGAGAAACGTGATCGCAACGATCTTGCGATCCGTTATCTTGTTCTTCAGTCACCTTGCCCAGAGCAGATAATTCTCTCTGGGTTGCATTTTCATTTCACGTAATTTGGATTCCCCAAAATACAGATTCCCTCTATTTCATATTTCTTCCCTTCTTGTTTTCATATGGAAGATTTATGAAGCCTTGGTGATTTACTGTATGAATATGATATCTCTATTTAATGTTCATCCATATAAGCGGTGCTTGCTCTGACCAACAGGGACCCATTGCGCTCATTTTCACAAGCATTAATTTTGTAGAAAGATTTATTTTTAAAAGGGAGCCTTTGCTTCCAGCAAAGTAAGGAGGATATTTTCCAAGCCAGACCTGACTGGAAGAATACTTTGAGAATACGCTATTTTTCCTCTAACCGGACTTTATTCAAGTACCATTTCTGAATATTTTGCATGATCTGCTCTGTTTTTCACACTTGAAGTGAAACGTTAAATGCTGAAGGAATAGCCGGTAAGAGCGTTAACTCCTACCAGCCCAGCAGAATAAACCATACTCCTGGGCTGTAATTTTGTTTTTATTTTAAAATTATATAGTAGATAGGAGAACTGTCATTAATATGTTATAGCAACTTCAAGTGCATAAAGTTTCATTGTATTCTGCACAAGCACTTCACAACTGAACAGGCGCTTCGGTATTCTGCCACAGAACTGCTCTCGATCTACTCCTCCTGTGATACTTATAAGACCAAAACAAAATATCTAGTTTGCTGTCTGGAAAAAACACGATCCCTGGGATTCATAATTCTCATTTATCCCCGGCCAGATTCTTTGCAACATTTTCTACAAAAGAGAGAAAGGTGATTTTCCAGGAATAGAATAGTGGAACTCCCAGATATTCCTACTCGTTTTTTCTCTACATTTGCTTTATATAGAACTCTGTGCATAGGAATTATTCAGAAATCGCAAATACTTAATTTAAAGAAATGATGGGCTCAGTTCTTCCATTGAAGTTGTCTTTCTATTTACCTACTTGCCGAGGAAAGGATGATGTATCTCTCTTTGCCTTTCTTTCTTTGATAAAGCATTCAGTGTCAACCAATAACTGCACATACTTGGAGTAATTGCGAAAGATTTTGAGGCTTTCTGCGTGTGCTAATAATTTTCCTTTCACTCTGTATGCCTTAGTTGTATACCCAAATGCCCATTGACACATGCACTGAAATCAAGATGAAATAATTATGTTTGAAATGTAGAATATATAGTAATGTAAATGAAGGAAAATATTTTCATGATTTCAGGATAAAGTTTAGAGTCTCAGACTGTTTAATGAAACAAAATTATTCCTCTTAGAGAATTAGGAAAGAATACAAAATAATAGAAAATCTTTCTGAATGCTCACTCGAAATTCAGCACGCAAAATATTTTTTCTATTCTCCTTGAGAGATACAGCTCTTTTTATTGAAAAGAAAAACATAAACAAGTTATTTTCAACGCTGAAGAATACCAAGTTTGAGCGTGATGTTGTATATCCACCCACTTTCTAATAAATCCTAACTTTCATCAGTATGTGAGAATAAACATGATATCTTTTATCATTTGGAAAGATAGAAATGGAAAATCTTTCCTACAGGATAAATAGTTATTTTGTTAAAGGTATTTATATAATATATAATACATCATGATGTAAACTGGAACCATACTTCTGATGTACAATCATTTTGATGACGTAACGACTTGCCCTAATGTCGTATCAGTCTACAAATTGAAAGAAAGTTTTTCTCTGAAATCTCTGACGCCTGGTGAATTGCTTCAGAATTCTTAGTTTGTATACAATGGAGATTATTACTCCATCCTCAGCATGCCCAAATGACAAGAAATGGTGCACAATCTGATTCTGAGGCAAATCTTCTCAAATAACAAAAGAAAATAAAAAAGAAAACAAAAATCTGACACTTTGGAATATTTCCCCTTAATTCCATGGGTACTGGAATTGCTCCATACCTGCTGAACTCCATGGCACAGCAAAAGTTAGAATGGCTCCGAGAAAAGGGTATGTGTCCAGAAAGCATACTCCTGTGCCCTATGTTCTATCTAATTGCCTCTGAATGAAATAGGTGTGAGAGAGTTAAATCCCACCATGTACAACTCTGTGGCAACTAGAGTTACAGCAACAAAGGAAACAAACGAACACCGGCTTATGGAATATCAGTAGCAGATACACAGAGGCACAATGATTAGGAAGAACCACAGGAGACAATATCACGATTAATTTTGAAGAAAGAAATAGGATATCTACGGATCACAGAATCCCTGCCAAAACTGTGACTTGCCCTGCAAACAATGGACTGGCTCATGCATGTGCAAATAAAAGGTGCCAGGATGAGCTTTTGATACCACACATGACATCATCCGACCACTTCCCTAAATGCTGGCATCTTATATAAATCCTTCCTGGAGGCAAAGTGATACTAGTAAATGGGGGTGCAGTCCAGAATCTCAGATTAGATGACAACACATAAGAAGGGAGGTAATTCTGATGTGTAGGAAAATGAAAGGTTATTATAGTGGACGTAAATATGTACAAATGCTAGTATTATGCACCCTGTCTCTTAACGTTACATAGAGAAACCTGTTTCTGCAGTGGTTATGTATCCCTGACAACTCTGGAATGACAGGTTTCAGAGTAGCAGCCGTGTTAGTCTGTATCCACAAAAAGAAGAACAGGAGTACTTGTGGCACCTTAGAGACTAACAAATTTATTTGAGCATAAACTTTCGTGGACTACAGCCCACTTCTTCGGATGCATATAGAATGGAACATATATTGAGGAGATATATATACACACATACAGAGAGCATAAACAGGTAGGAGTTGTCTTACCAACTCTGAGAGGCCAATTAATTAAGAGAAAAAAAAAACCTTTTGAAGTGATAATCAAGATAGCCCAGTACAGACAGTTTGATAAGAAGTGTGAGCATACTTACAAGGGGAGATAGAATCAATGTTTGTAATGGCTCAGCCATTCCCAGAAAAACTTCAAAAACAGACTCCAACGAGAGACTGCTGAGCTAGAATTGATATGCAAACTAGACACAATCAACTCCGGTTTGAATAAGGACTGGGAATGGCTGAGCCATTACAAACATTGATTCTATCTCCCCTTGTAAGTATGCTCACACTTATTATCAAACTGTCTGTACTGGCCTAGCTTGATTATCACTTCAAAAGTTTTTTTTTCTCTTAATTAATTGGCCTCTCAGAGTTGGTAAGACAACTCCCACCTGTTTATGCTCTCTGTATGTGTGTATATATATCTCCTCAATATATGTTCCATTCTATATGCATCCGAAGAAGTGGGCTGTAGTCCATGAAAGCTTATGCTCTAATAAATTTGTTAGTCTCTAAGGTGCCACAAGTAACTCTGGAATGGTGATTCCATTGCAGCAGGTGTGGCTAGAAAGGGAGTATGGTTACAGTCAAGTAGGAAACTGAGAGGTGTTGTGCAGGTTTCCTTTGAGGATAAGTATTGAAAGATCAAATATGGAGTGATCGCTTTGTGAAAAGTGTTCCTGAACCTGTGTTTGCCTTTTAACAACAATAGTGCAAAGATGTAACAAATTAACAGGAGATGGATTATATACATAGCGGACACATGACCATCTAAAAGACCTTCTTTAAAATTGGCAGAAGAGTGGACTCAAGACCCAGTGCATCAACCAGTCAATCTTTAAGGGATCCAGTGTCACAGCATTATATTCAGTTCCATACATCTGAAAGTAAACATCAAGTACACTCTAAAAACACATAAATTCCTCCATATGCACGTTATCAGTGTGACATCGTATCCTAAATGAATCTTCAATAACATTTGTAAACGATACCTTATTTCTTAAGTAAAAAATAAGTAAAAACGTAATTCCATCAAAAAGCATAGTGCAAAATATACTTAGTAGCAGTAGCTTAGTGGCTTCATTCAGGGTCAGGGCCCCATTGGGGCTGATCACTATGCAAATATACAGGTAGAGAAGATCCCTACCCCCAAAGAGCTCTCTCCGCAAAATTAAAAATAGCAAGAAAAAGCAACCGGTTATACAAACAACTTAGAGTTTCCTTGAGTGAAATAACACCCTATACAGATGCTATGAAAGAAGGAAGAGGTTAAGAAACCGAAGAAAAACGAAATCTCTTCTTGTCAAAATGACCTCACTGGACTAGCTCCTAAAACAACAATGCAGATAAAAGCTCCCAACTACACTGAAAGTAATTAATTCATTAACAATAAGTTTAAAGGACTACCGTAGAGATCACCGATAAGGGTTTGGAGTTATTCGCCAAAGTACAGACAAAAATGGATGTGGGAAACCTATTTTCTGGGTATTTTAATTTAACCATTATTTCATAAGAATTTTAACTTGCATATTTAACCAGTAATTCACAAATCCTCTCTGCAATAATACTTGTCAAATAAGAGAAATAATAAATATATTAAACGTTCTTTTCCTCGGAGTATTGTTATATTCCCCATTTAACCACGGTGTTCATTTTAAAAGAAAAAAAATCTAGTTTTAGTTTACAGTAATTTCATACCCCAAATAACAAACAGGCATCTAATGCAAAACTCACCTTATCAGGAAGACTAATCTCAGATTTGGGGTCGCCGCAGTCATTGCTCAAAAATAGTATTCCACAGTTGTCACTCGAAAGGATATTCTCTGCTATTACAGTCTGGTCGTTTGGTTTTAGAAATTTAAGATCGTTTTTTCCGGAGTTTACGGCTAAACATCGGTTAAAAGAATATGGTAAAGTCCCGTCGCCACAGTTTGGTGGGCATCTGTCACTGGATTTGGAATACAAACTAGGAGAGAAACACTGCAGAACGGTGGGATTCACTGATCTTCGAAATTTCATCATAAGAACTGCTACAATTGTTAAAAGGAACAAAAACGAGATCAGGGCTAAAGCCAGCACCAAGTAGAACTGTAAATCAGACTGAGGTGCCGAGTCACCAGATTGGTCGCTCATTTCCGGAAGAGCCTCTTGGAAATTCTCAGCAAACACCAGGTTGAGAGTCACTGTGGCGGAGAGATGCGGCTGCCCGTTATCCTTCACCAGGGTGACCAGCCTGTGCTTCACAGCATCTCTCTCCACAAAGGCGCGGGCTGTCCGGATCTCCCCGCTGTGCAGCCCCATGCTGAAGAGCGTCGGTTCCGTGGCCTGGAGCAGATGGTAGGAGAGCCAGGCATTGTGTCCTGAGTCACCATCCACCGCCACCACCTTAGTCACCAGATAACCTGCCTCGGCCGAGCGAGGGACCATCTCGAACAAGGCGGAGCCATCGGCTCCGAGGGAAGGGTACAGAATGCGAGGGGCGTTATCATTCTGATCCAGAATAAATACCCTGACGGTGACATTGCTGCTGAGAGGCGGGGACCCGCCGTCTTGGGCCTTCACTTGCACTTCAAACTCCCGGAATTGCTCGTAGTCGAAGGAGCGCTGCGCATAGATCGCTCCGGTCTGGGAGTTAATGGAGATGTAGGAGGAGAGAGGCAGCTCCTCGAGGTTGCTGCTCAGGGTGGAGTACGTGAGTCGGGCGTTCCGGTCCAGATCCCGGTCTGAGGCTTTTACACTGCAAATAGAGGCCCCCGAGGGATTGTTCTCTGGCACATAGGCGGTGTAGGAAAGTTTCTCAAAGACAGGGGCGTTGTCATTGATATCCGAGATCTGCAACAGGATGGTTTTCTGGGTGGTGAGAGGGGGAGAGCCTTTGTCTGTGGCTGTGATTGTGATAGAATAATCAGAGATTATCTCTCTGTCCAGAATATTTTCGGTTACGAGTTTATAAGAATTGCTAGAAGAAAATGTTAGTGTTACAGGTAAATTACCTTCCACACTACAGGTAACCTCTCCGTTTTTTCCGGAATCTCGGTCACGGACATTAAGGAGAGCTAGGACAGTCCCGGGAGCAGAGTCTTCGGGAACCGGATTGGAGATTATTGTGAAGTCAATCACAGGGAGGTTATCGTTCTCGTCAAGGATCTGTATTTGCACCTTAGAATGAGCTGTCAGACCGCCCCCATCCTTTGCTTCCACGTTCGTTTGATAAAATTTCACCTCTTCGAAATCCAAAGGACCCGTCACTGTAATCCCACCCGTTCGAGGATCCAGACTGAATAGTTTGCGAGCATTGTCAGGGACATTGCTGAAAGAGTACATGATTTCTGCATTTAAACCCTCGTCGGTATCAGTAGCTCTCACCTGAAGCACTAAGGAGCCCTTTGGTAGGTTTTCCCTCAGGCTGATTTTGTAGATCTCTTCAGTGAACACTGGGGGATTGTCATTGGCGTCAGTGACATTAACTCTAACCTGAGCTGTACCGGTTCTGACTGGATCTCCGCCATCCACAGCCGTCAGGACTAAGTGATGGTATCTCTGCTTTTCCCGGTCCAAAGGTTTCTCCAGTAGCAGTTCTGCCTGTTTACTGCCATCCGGGCTTTCTTTCACCGCCAGGGTAAAATACTGATTGAGGCTGAGCTGGTAATTTTGTAGTGAATTGGTGCCGACATCTGGATCTCTTCCCGTTCCTAGAGGAAATCGCGCACCCGGCAGTGTGGATTCAATAATTTCTAAATCATTGTATTCAGTATTGAACCGCGGTGCGTTGTCATTAATATCCTGGATCTCAACATTCATGTGAAAAATATTAAAAGGATTTTGCACAACCAACTGAAAACTGAGGACACAAAGAGATGCTTCCCCGCATATTCCCTCTCGATCTATCCTTTCATTTACAATCAGATTTCCATTTTCTGTGTTAGTAGCGAAGTATTGCTTTTCTAAACCAGAGACAACACTAAGCTTTCGCTGAGGAAGTTCTCTCACATTCAGTCCCAAATCCTTGACGAGGTGCCCCACAAGGGAACCTTTGGCCATTTCTTCAGGAATCGAATAACGAATCTGCTCCGAGACCGCCCGGCCGAACAAAGACAATAAGAAGGGAAAGAACACTACTTGCCGTGTGACTGCCCAGTCCGGCTCTCTGTCTCTGGTTTCCTCTCCCATCTTTACTGAATGTCCAGTTTGTTTTATTCTGGACAGTTCCGGTATGTTAATTTATCGTTCGGCTCAAAGAATCCGCAGAAATGACAAACATATAAAATCACAGTTGCCACCCAATTGTCTGCAATAATCCTGAAGAATGACGTATTTTATCAGCGACCGGGCAGGAATGTCTTGCTGCTGTTTCTGTTATTTTCGTAGCACTGCAGGAGGCTCCAATGGATCGGCAGCCGCCTCTTCGCGTCGGCCAACGGTGACACGCTGAGTCTTTGCCGAGTAACTGCAGCGTGCAGAATTAATAAACTGAAACTCATTCTCTTTTGTGTACACTTATTTAAAAAAATAGAAAATAAAATAAAATATGCATTTTCAATACCAAAACCTAAACAACATTCTATCATTATTTAGTATTCAAAATCATATCTCTGACTAAACATGACGTGGATGTAGGAGCGATGGATATGTAAAGATATGTCTTCTTCTAAACGAAATCTAATTCTATGCGAAATTCATTATTAAATGTTTTAAAAACTAATACTAAAAATATAAAAATGTAGTATCAAATTCTATGATTCTTTGAGTCTATTTAAATCTCTCTCTTTAAATTCACTGAAATTTCATCAGAGATGGTGTTGCCCTTAGGAGTTAGAGGTTTTCTATACAAAGTAGAGAATTTTAAATAGGTATGAAAAAGATCATCAAAGGTACAAGAACTTCCAAAACATTTCACTATTAGATTTTTTCACAACGTTGCTAAGAGCGTATTTTCTTGTTGTTGTTGTTGTTGTGTTTGATTGTTTCTCACTGATATAGAACACACCCAGGGCCGGCTTTAGCAAGTGCGGTGCCCGATTCATGGGGCTTGTACTCACCGGGCGGCCTCCGAGGCTTCGGCAGCACTTCGGATTGCCGCGCTCTGGCCGGGGTAGGGGGCCGCGGGTATCACGTATCATGAATTTTAAATCCATGATACTTTGACAAATTCAGCATGAAAAATGTTAAGTAACCATTATGAAGATCATTATAACTATTAGCAAAACTTGGGGGACCCGGCACTGGGCCATCAGAGCCCTTAGGGAGCAGTGAGGGCAGGGGGCAGGGCCTGGGAGCCCAGGCCAGAGTGGATCAGTCCAGGCCACTGTGGAGAGCCGAAGACCCTTCACTTGCCATGGGCAGAGCACCCCAGCAGGCGGGGACATATGCCAGTGGCTGCTCTCTGGCCCCCTAGCCTCCCACCCAGGCTTACTTCTCTGTTGCTGCTGGAGCTTGGAGCCTGGCCAGCAGCCAAGAGGACTTGGGATGACATGTTCCAGGAGATGCTGCAAGCCTGTGCTGCATCAGAAAACATGACCAGGGACTGGAGGATGACCCTTGCAGACAGCATGGAGAAAGAAAGAGTGGAGAGGAAAAAGGCCCGGGATTCCAAACAGGAAAAGGAGAGGGGGATGCACGTGGACACAATGGGGTTTCTCAACAGAGATGCTGTGGACACTGGTAGACCTGCAGCTCCAAGAATCCCATGTTTGCCTCCCTCTGCAGCCCATAGACAACTCAATGTTGGGCCCTTTCTACATCCCTCTTCAACATTCCACATGACGTCAGGGGCTGCTACACTACCTCTACCACTCCACCTCGGGAGACATTAAAGAAGATCATAGCTGCAAATACACTGACCTTTGAAAGACATGGAAGGAAAAGGAAAAGGAAGTGACTGCTCTTTTCCCTTTATAAGTTGAGTTCCCTTAATTTATTGAGTTTTATAATGTTTTAAATGATTTTTAATTTGCCTGGTTCATGTCACAGAATAAAATTCTAATTTTTGGAACATAATTTGTCTTTATTAGTTAACAACATATGCAGGCTGGTGATGAGCATGTCTGACACCCCAAAATTTCCTGTTAATTCATTTTGTCAATAACCATAGCATGTTTATCAGACAATATTAATAGGTTCGTTGATAATGTTATATTCCTATGCATACAACACTCACTTCAGAATTCATAGTGGGCTGCAAAAGGGCAAGCCCGGGTAGAGCGCACTACAGCAATACACACTATTGTGACTCACTATTTAAATGGTCTTTCAAAGCCTCCCTGAGCTACATAGCTCCACACTGAGCTGTTCTTATAGCCCTTATATTTGGCTGTTCAGCAGACAGCTGCTCCACCTCCACCGTCCACTGCAGTGAAAACTCCCCCCCCCCCTTTTCTTCATAGATATTATGGTAGGACACAGCAGGAAGCCATAACCATTGAAATATTTTTTCCAGTGAGGTCCACTATCATAAGTAGACAACACCAGCGACCCTTCAAATGACCATAGGCATATTTAACTGTCATTCTCATCTGCTGAGCCTGTAGTTCAGGGATCAGCAACCTTTGGCACCCTGGTGGGTCAGGCCTGTTTGTTTACCTGCCGCGTCCACAGGTTCAGCCAATCGCAGCTCCCTCAGCCCGTACCACTTTGTGCAGCCCCCATTGGCCTGGAGCAGCAAACTGCAGCCAGTGGGAGCTGCGATTGGCTGAACCTGCAGATGCAGCAGGTAAACAAACTGGCCTGGCCCGCCTGGCGGGCCGCAGGCCAAAGGTTGCCAATCCCTTCTGTAGTTGAAATGCTCCTTGGTGCTGTCAAGGTGACTGGTGTATGGCTTCATGAGCCATTGGAGCAAGGGGTAGGTAGGTAGGTAACTTCTGGTGTGTTATTAATAACATCAGTAATTTGTAACAAAATTCTGCACTGACTGAACTAGCCTCCACTGGCTTGTGCTTGGACTTTTATTTAATAGAATTCGGTATTGTCCTTTAGTTTTAATCTCTCATGTTATAGAATTAATAATTCATATTTGGGAAGCTTTCTGACATATTTTAATAAGTGAGTATATTACCTCTGAATGCAAATTCTCATCAGGGTCTGTGGCATTTACTGAAACTACTACTGTACCTTCTGGCAGGTTTCCCACCACTCTCATTTTTCATAGAATCATAGAACTGGAAGCGACCTTGAGAGGTCATCTAGTCCATCCCCTGCACTCATGGCAGGACTAATTATCTAGACTATTGTTGACAGGGGTTAGTCTAACCTGTTCTTAAAAATCTCCAATGATGGAGATTCCACAACCTCCCTAAGCAATTTATTCCAGTGCTTAACCACCCTGACAGTTAGGAAGTTTTTCCTAATGTCCAACTGTAACAGGGCGTGACTCACCACCACAGTGCCTCCTGCTGGCTGTCCTGGGAATTAGCTCTCATTTCACTGGAGTGCCCTTGTCTAGTGTCTCGCCCGTCATCACTCCTGTCTCCACATCCAGGACCCACATCGCTCCCCGGACCATATCGTCCTCTTCTGGACACAGGCCTCTGGCTGTGCCCCACACAGTTCTTTCCCCCCTTCCGGGGGACCAACAGTGCTTAGTCCAACCACTTGCCACAGTGGCAAACTGCAGTCCCGATTCTAGCCGCTTGTCTCAGTGGCAAACTGAAGTCCATTCACTGGCCACTCCCCTCAGTGGCAAGTGGGGGTAAGGGTGGACAGGACATGGCCCCACCTGCTACTCTGTCCCGACGCAGCCATGTACTGCCCCTCCTCCAACTCTTATATCTCCTTCTCTGGGCCACTTCCCTGCAGCCCTAGCACCTTCTCCGCTCTTGTATCAGGGCCTCAGTTTGGCAGCCGTCAGCCTGGAGCTTTCTCCTACTCTGCTGACCCTGCCCAGCACTGCTCTGTCCATGGTGCTCTAGCCTTCTAAGCAGCCAGTCCTCCTCTCTCCCACTTCAGGGAGTGACTGCCTCCTCCCCTGCTCAGCAGCCCCTTCTTATATGGGCCAGCCTGGCCATGATTGGCTGTTCCAATAAAACTTCTCCTGATTGGTTGGCACTATAAGACTTTTCCTCATTGGCTGCCTCCTGCATAGCCTCCCCAGGATGGTTTTAACCCCTTATCTACCAGTGAGGGGCAGCCGCCCCATCACACCAGCCTAAACCTCCCTTGCTGCAATTTAAGCCCATTGCTTCTTGTCCTATCCTCAGAGGTTAAGAAAAACATTTTTTCTTCCTCCTCCTTCTAACAACCTTTTACATAAGATTGTACAATCAGAAGATTGTATGTTCAACTCCTGCCTGGCTTGGGTCTTCTTTTATGGGGGAGATTTAGGTTGGATATTAGGAAAAACTTTTTCACTAGGAGGGTGGTGAAGCACTGGAATGGGTTACCTAGGGAGGTGGTGGAATCTCCGTCTGTCTAGGTTCCCTCCCCACTCTGAACTCTGGGGTACAGATGTGGGGATTCACTTGAAAGACCCCCTAAGCTTATTTCTACCAGCTTAGGTTAAAAACTTCCCCAAGGCACACATTCTTCCTTGTCTTTGGATGGTATCACTGCCACCACCAAGTGAGTTAGACAAAGATTCAGGAAAAGTTCCTGTTTCCCCAAAATATCCCCCCAAGCCCCTTCACCCCCTTTCCTGGGGAGGCTTGAGAATAATATACCAACCAAATAGGTAAACAAGGTGAGCACAGACCAGACCCTTGGGTTTTTAGGACACTAAAAAACAATCAGGTTCTTAAAAGCAGAACTTTATTATAAAGAAAAAAAGTAAAAGAAGCACCTCTGTAAAATCAGGATGGAAGGTAATTCTATAGGGTAATAAGATTTAAAACAGAGGATTCCCCTCTAGGCAAAACTTCAAAGTTACAAAAAACAGGAATAAACCTCCCTCTTAGCATAGGGAAAATTCACAAGCTAAAACAAAAGATAAGCTAACGCATTTCCTTATGATTACTTACAATTTTTGTAATCTTGGATGCTTATTTCAGGCAGGGTTTTAGGAGATGGTTTTTCCTGCCCTGGTCCCTCTCGGTCCCGGAGATAACAACAACGAGAGCACAAACAAAACCTCCCCCCACAGATTTGAAAGTATCGTCTTCCCTTATTGGTCCTTTTGGTCAGGTGCCAACCAGGTTATTTGAGCTTCTTAACCCCTTACAGGTAAACGAGGAATTTTATGCTACCCTTAGCTGTATGTTTATGACACCTTCCTTAGAGGTTTTTAAGGTCAGGCTTGACAAAGCCCTGGCTGGGATGATTTAGTTGGGGATTGGTCCTGCTTTGAGCAGGGGGTTGGACTAGATGACCTCCTGAGGTCCCTTCCAACCCTGATATTCTATGATTCTATGACTCATACTTGAAAAATGGTATCATGTACCCTCTCAGTCTTCTCTTTTCCAACTAAACAAACCCAATTTTTTCAATCTTCCCTCATAGGTCATATTTCCTAGACCTTTAATGATTTTTGTTGCTCTTATCTGGACTCTCTCCAATTTGTCCACATCCTTCCTGAAATGTGGCTCCCAGAACTGGACACAATACTCCAGTTGAGGCCTAATCAAAGTGGAGTAGAGCAGAAGAATTACTTTTCATGTCTTGCTTACAACACTCCTGCTAATACATCCCAGAATGATGTTTGCTTTTTTTGCAACAGCACTACACTGTTAACTCATATTTAGCTTCTGGTCCACTATGACCCCCAGATCCCTTTCCGCAGTACTCCTTCCTAGGCAGTCATTTCCCATTTTGTATGTGTGCAACTGATTGTTCCTTCCTAAATGGAGTACTTTGCATTTGTCCTTATTGAATTTCATCCTATTTACTTCAGACCATTTCTCCAGTTTGTCCAGATCATTTTGAATTTTAATCCTATCCTCCAAAGCACTTGCAACCTGTCCCAACTTGGTATCGTCCACGAACTTTATGAGTGTACTCTCTATGCCATTATCTAAATCACTGATGAAGATATTGAAAAGAACCAGACCCAGAACCGATCCCTGGGGGGCCCACTCATTATGGCCTTCCAGCATGACTGTGAACCACTGATAACTACTCTCTAAGAATGGTTTTCCAACCAGTTTTGCACCCATCTTATAGTAGCTCCATCTAGGTTTCATTTCCCTAGTTTGTTTATGAGACGGTCATGCGAGACAGTATCAAAAGCTTTACTAAAGTCAAGATATACCAGTCTCCAGCTTCCCCCATCCACAAGGCTTGTTACCCTGTCAAAGAAAGCTATCAGGTTGGTGTGACATGATTTGTTTTTGACAAATCTATGCTGATTGTTACTTATCACCTTATTATCCTCTAGATGTTTGCAAATTGGTTGCTTAATTATTTACTCCATTATCTTTCCAGCTACAGAAGTTAAGCTGACTGGTCTGTAATTTCTTGGTTTGTCCTTATTTCTCTTTTTATAGATGGGCACTATATTTGCCCTTTTCCAGTCTTCTGGAATCTCTCCCATCTTCCATGACTTCTCAGAGATAATCGCTAATGGCTCAGATATCGCCTCAGTCAGCTCCTTGAGTATTTTAGAATGCATTTCATCAGGCCCTGTTGACTTGAAGACATCTAATTTGTCCAAGTAATTTTTAACTTGTTCTTTCCCTATTTTTGCCTCTTCTGATCCTACCTCATTTTCACTGGTATTCACCATGTTAGACGTCCAATCACCACCAACCTTCTTGGTGAAAACCAAAACAAAGAAGTCATTAAGCATCTCTGCCATTTTATATTCAAGTTGACTAAAAGTTGGCTCCTTGTCATTTGGCACGGATCTATCTGCATAGATTCTGTGACCGGATCCCCACAGTCAGTGGCTGTGAGGGCTAAATAATGAACAATCTGGTCCTTCTGGTTCAGAGCTTTCTCCAACACTAGTTCTGCATACGGAGCCTCAGATAGTCTGCACATCCAGAATTAAGCGTTTATTGTCACTGAGATCAAAGCTCTGGAGAAAGCTTAATTCCCGCATAAGGATCCTGCGCGTCATCTAGAGGAAACCGCGCTCCAGATGATGAAATCTCACTTATTTTTAACATCGTTTTTTTTAATTTGGGGAACCTGGGAGCGTTATCATTTATATCCAGAATTTCCTCTTCCACTCTGTAAAACTGCATCGGATTCTCAGTAAAAATTAACATATTCATCAGACATTTAACGGCTGCAGCTCATAAGATGGAAGTGAACAACTTTTCGTGTTTATATTTCATAAGGAAATATAACTATAAAGCTAAATTTCAACTCTCTGTATAGTGCCCAAAAGGGAAAACTACATTAAAGTATAGTACCCGGAACATATAAATATACAGTCTATAGTGAATAATTAATTCCCGAGTTTGCAGATCTTTTCCAATGGAAAGTATCACTTGGAGTCATTAGGAATTTTGTTAAAGACTTCAGGATTTGGCCTTATTTATTTATATTTATCCAAAATAACTTGTCTAAACTCTAGGCATTTACACACATTTTTTAAAAGCTCATACAAGAGAGTTCTTGTGGTTCAATAACCAAAAATAGACCCTTCCAGCTCACCACACTAACATTCTCGCTCTTCATCGCATTCAAGTGTCCATCCGACCTACCCTCCTAGAGGAAGCCTCATAACATAGACAGGTCATGCAACTTCTGGTAAATCCAGGCTCTGCCAAACTAAGAAGAAGAATAAGGTTCAGAATCCAGAACCCTTCAAAATGCCCTCAAATTTGTCCCTCTTGTTTTAATTTGTTATATAAACTATCCTGTTACACTTTAGCTGAAGTGACTCCACTTATCCCAACTGTCACAGCAGCACGCCGGGGGACATAACCACACTCAAAGTAACTCATAGCTTTTATAGGCCAAAACCAAGACTTTAAACTTCATCTAGAAACCACCTCTATTCCAATGCAGAGTAATGAGCACAATTTCAATCTGTTCCGTACCAGAAGTGTCAGGAAATATATGTATATCTGCATTCTGCACTCATTGAAGTGTCCCTGTGGTCCTCAAGGATAGCCCCATCATGGACACAGTGCATTGAAATAATGAAATGTGGAGTTGATAAAAGTATATCTAACTCTGGTGAGATATTCAAATGAAAAAAACAAACAAACCCTCCAAACGTCTTGCCACGTGCAAACAAGCAACCCCCCTCCTCCCCGTCCATTGTTGATACTTGTACGTACAGCAATACTGAGCACTCAACATGATCCCAAGTGTGAATTTGACATATATAACGGGAACACTCCCCCAGTCAAGGCAGTTGATATAACCCCCCACATTTCTTCCTGTTTTTAAAAATCAACACCAGAGTCTTCCTTATCAGTGAAAGTGGACAATTATTTCTACTCGTGATTTGTCACGATTCTTATGTTCATTAAGGTATTTCTTCAATCAAAATGTTTAGTTCAGCCCTGGATTTTATTTTCAATCCTTCTGCAGTCACTTTCAATTTTAAATCTCTTTTCTAGATGGCTACAATCTCATAATTAATGTATTTATTATTTATTATTAATTATTGTTGTTGTTGTTGTTGCTCCGGGATAAGTGTGTCCATAAGATGATTTTACCATCATAGCTATGCTGGTATAATTATAACGTTATAATTAACAATAGTACACCACACATAATATTATACAAGAATATATATAACCTTATATATACTATATTACAATTATATCTGCATAGCTATGCAAGTAATTTTCCGATTGTAGAGCAAGCCTTTACACAGTCATATCAAATGAATCTTAAAATATATGAAGAGCGAAACCGGTTTCATTTTTCACTAATTTTCCTTCGTGTGTGCCACCACCACTCCAGATGACTCCGCGCGTGTCTCTGAAAGTACCTAAATGCCTAATCATACAACGCTTCCAAATCTGGACATGAACGTTTAGATGAGAAACTTCACTAACCGCCTTTGATTTATGTCCATCCGCACGAGCTTCTCATTATGCAATCAGCCCCTGGGTCAGCACGCTTCTTATAAAAAAATCCTTTTCTACAGAGAATATTTCCAGGGTGAAGAACTGTAGTTAGAACCCGTCGCTAACTTTTAACTGTCTAATATCTTCCTGTTACTAGGACCACTTTACAGTTTATTTTAACTTTGTGCTTTTATCGCTAAATCCGCCCATGGTTGTAAAAATGTTTTTCAAAAGAACACACAAAATACCAAAGCAAAACTTGAGCTCAGACTTTCCATTCTCAATCTAGACATTAAAAAGTAATATATATAGGCGTTATTCTCTATATAGCATCTTAACTCATATAAATCCCCATCCTCCATAATGGGATTAAATGCTCATCTATCTGAGGAATTATCTCCGATTCTTATTCAAGACTCTTATGCAGTGATATCATAAGCAAGAATAAGAGTTATTTAAACTGAGAAATACTCTAAGGCAGCCTGGAGTGGGCCATAAATTGCCAGCGCAAGAGATCTCTTTTATACTCAAGTCATTCAGAGCAATTGTTTTGTGTTTTGTGCTACGTAAATTGCCAAGGAAATCTGCCGATTCTGTTCCAGAACTTCTGATCCACACTGGTAAACAGCGACTCTCATATTTTCAATCATAAGCCGCAGTATATTGGCTTATATTTAGTTTTTAACAAAATGTGTTCTGCCTTCGTAATATAAAATCCATATCAAGTTCTAGATTCATCCTTAAAATACTTCACTTCTTCAGACAAGGGATGAGAACTTTCATATTTTCCGAGAGAAGGAGCTGAGGAAGCTTTCAGATTGGACAAAAGTTATCTGAAAAAATTGGAAAATATCACAGCGAACGCAAGAAACCCAAGGAGCACCCGAGACACAGTGGTCACTCAGTGCACCGAGAAAAATAGAAGCTTCCTCGTATTTTTAATAACTGAGATGATTATTACCAGATATAAAAGAGACGGAAAATGAATTTTAATGAAAATCAACAATAAACTTGAAACGGTTGATTCCTTCCGGAACGTTGTTGGATAACGTTATTATTTTTGCATTGTCGTATTCCTATCTAATTAATTTACAACATGTTCTGAAACAAAATTATACATGGGTTTAATCTGTGAGTGACACTTCACTTTAACTATAAGATTTATCACACTGGTCTTTTGTCACATTTAGAGTTTTAATGTCGCATTTTTTGTTTCACTAATGTAGAAAAATGAACGTGGAGCCTTCCGATGCCTCTACTCCCAAAGTACACACCGGACAAGTGAAAAAATTCAAGATGAAAACTCTTGAGTATGAAAAAAATTTAAGTTTTGAATATAAAATTATGAATATAAGAAAAGACCAGAGTAGGCCTTAGCATACCAAAATCTAATGGAGAGATAAAGCTATCTTATAAATAAATAAAGCACACAAAGAGCTGGCAAATGTGGAACAGGCTTCTTTCTTTCTTTCTTTCTTTCTTTCTTTCTTTCTTTCTTTCTTTCTTTCTTTCTTTCTTTCTTTCTTTTTCCCAGATGTAGACAATTGCTAAAAATGATCTGGGAAAAAATTGCCAATACTTTTTCAAAGGGATGCAGGAAAAGCATTTGCTCACAGCACTCATACTGTTTTGGCTGAACAATTTCAATAACATATGCTATTTAAGACTTTTAAAATATCTAATTGTGTTGGGTCGTTTAAAAAATCAGCAGGCATTCTAAAATTCTGAGGAATTACTATCTGAACAAAAACAAAGCAAACAGAAACACAAACGTACAGCCATGAGGACAAGGAACATAGATTCTAACTAAAGGATCCATGCATATTCTTCCGTAGTTAGACATTTTCATAAATTCATAGACTATAAGATCAGAGGGTCACATACTCTGACCTCCAGAATTTCAACCATTAATCCCTGGACAACACTCAACAATTTGTGGTTGAACTAGAGAAAATATTTTAGAAAAATATCCTATTTCTATTTAAAGATGCCAAATGATGGATAATCTATCACTTTCTTGGGTAAACTGTTCTAATAATAAATTACACTCACTATTTAAAATGTGCACCTTATTTCCAGTTTGAATGCGTCTAACTTCAACTTCCAGGCACTGGATCTTGTTAAGAATTTGTCTGCTAGCTAAAAGAACCATCTAGTATTATATATCTTCTCCCTATGTAGGTACTTAAAGACCTTGACCAAGTTGCTTACTAACCTTATCTTCCATGACATAAATAGACCCAGCTCCTTAAGTCTCTCATGTTTTCTAGTTCAGGAAACTCTTGTAGGTCTTTCCTGAAGCACTCCAGAGTTTCTTCAACATCTATTTTAATTTGTTTACACAAAACTAGACTCGCCATTCCATGACTGATATCACCAGTGCCATATACAGAGCTAATATGGAATCATAGAATATCAGGGTTGGAAGGGACCTCAGGAGGTCATCTAGTCCAACCCCCTGCTTAAAGCAGGACCAATCCCCAACTAAATCATCCCAGCCAGGGCTTTGTCAAGCCTAACCTTAAAAACCTCTAAGGAAGGCGATTCCACCACTTCCCTGGGTAACCCATTCCAGGGCTTCACCACCCTCCTAATGAATTTTTTCCCTTAATATCCACCCTAAACCTCCCCCACTGCAACTTGAGACCCTTACTCCTTGTTCTGTCATCTGGTACCACTGAGATCAGTCTAGATCCATCCAGGTAGTTGAATGCAGCTATCAAATCCCCCAGCATTCTTCTCTTCTGCAGACTAAACAATCCCAGTTCCCTCAGCCTCTCCTCTCCAGGCCCCTAATCATTTTTGTTGCCCTCCGCTGGACTCTTTCCAATTTTTCCACATCCTTCTTGTAGTGTGGGGCCCAAAACTGGACACAGTACTCGAGATGAGGCCTCACCAATGCCAAATAGAGGGGAATGATCATGTCCCCTGATCTGCTGGCAATGCCCCTACTTATACAGCCCAAATGTCATTAGCTGTCTTAGCAACAAGGGCACACTGTTGATTCATATTCATCTTCTTGTCTACCCCTAGGTAGAGAAGTATTATCCTTTGTACAAGGCACTGGAAAGACCTCATATAAAATACCATGTACAATTCTGATCACCCAGGTTCAAGAAAGCTGAATTTAAACTGGAACAAGTGTAGAGAAGAGCAACTAGGATGTTTATGGGAAAGGGGGAGGGACTTATGAGAGGACTCTGGAAGCTCCTGCCTAGTTTAGTCTAGCAAAATAAGTCTGAGAGGGGATATGATTGCTCTCTATAAAAACATGGCTTCTGGGGAAATGACAGGAAGGTTAGAGAGCTTTAGAATGGGTGACAGGGAATGGATCACTTGATGATTACCTGTTCTGCTCGTTCCCTCAGGGCACCTGGCATTGGCCACTGTCGGAAGACAGGACACTGGGCTAGATGGAACATTGGTCTGACCCAGTATGGCCGTTCTTATGCTCTTATGAAGCTAAAGCACCGTTGGCACAGGAACAAATGGATAAAAACTGGCCATGAACAAATTCAGGCTGGAAACTGGAAGAAGGTTTCCAACCACGAGAGGGGTGAGGTTATAGAAGAGTCTCCTTATAGGAGTTTTGGGGGCAAATAATTTAATTAGTTTTAAGAGACAGAGCTGGACAAATTAATGAGTGCAATTGTCTGATGGGTTTGCTTGTGATGGAGGGGGGCGAGTTAGATGTCAGGGCTTAACAGCCCTGGGGCTCATTTTCAGTTTATGGCTTATGTTCCTAAAGCTCATGCTTCAGTCTTTCAGCCAGTCACTAGCAGGGAGACAGAAAGAGATTCCCCACCTAGGTATTCTGGAAGGTTTTTTTTAACCTCCTTCCTTTGATGAAGTGAGGGATAGCCATGGCTGGAGATGGTACATTGGGTGGGGAGGGCCAGGACTCTGAGTAGGAACCAAGCATTCCCTCTCTCAGGTGCTTGGCTGGCTGGTTCTTGCTCATATGTTCAGTGTCTAACTGCACACATACAAAATGGGAAATAAGTGCCTAGGAAAGAGTACTGCAGAAGAGTACTGGGGGTCATAGTGGATAGGAAGCTAAATATGAGTCAACAGTGAAACACTGTTGCAAAAAAAGCAAACATCATTCTGGAATGTATTAGCAGGAGTGCTGTAAGGAAAACACAAGAAGTAATTCTTCCAATCTACTGTGTGCTGATTAGACCTCAACTGGAGTATTGTGTCCAGTTCTGGGTGCCACATTTCAGGAAAGATGTGGACAAATTGAAGAACATCCAGAGAAGAGCAACAAACATCATTAAAGGTCTAGGAAACATGACTTATGAGGGAAGATTGAAAAAATTGGGTTTGTTTAGTCTGGAGAAGAGAAGACTGGGAAGGGACATGACACCAGTTTCCAAGTACATAAAAGGCTGTTGCAAGGAGGAGGGAGAAAATTCTTTCTCCTTAACATCTGAGGATAGGACAAGAAGCAATGGGCTTAACTTGCAACAAGGGCAGTTTAGATTGAACATTAGGATAAACTTCCTAACTGTCAGTGTGGTTAAGCACTGAAATAAATTGCCTAGGGAGGTTATGGAATCTCCATCATTGGAGATTTTTAAGAGTAGGTTAGACAAACACCTGTCAGGGATACTCTAGATAATATTTAATCTTGCCATGAGTGCAGGGGACTGGTCTAGATGACCTTTCAAAGTCCCTTCCAGTCCTACAATTCTATGATTCTCTGATGTCATATGTGGCCTCAGGAAGAAATTATCCCCCAGGTCAGATAGGCAATGACCTTGGAGGTTTTTTGCCTTACTTTGCAAGTGTGTGGGTGCTGGTCACTTGCCAGGATTATCTGGGTATTTCTCACTTAATCATTTCCCTGCCATTGCAGGGAGCCTGAGTACAGTGCATCTCAGTCCCTCCTGTACTCTGCCTGTGGTACATAATAGACTAGTTTCCTGTGTGCTGTAATACTTTGGTTTCACTTTGTTTGTTGGGTTTAGTGTGCTGGTGCTGGAGGGTGTTGGAGGCCTGTGATATACAGGAGATCAGACTAGATGATCTAGTGGTTCCTTCTGTCATTCAAACTGGTGGCTCTGTGACTCCATTACTCCTACTTCATATCGCCCTTTAATACACCAAAGAATCAGGTTGAAAGAATAAAGCCGTAGCACTGCACTGGGAGTTCATACTCAGTGAATTATCTACTACAGCCCCTATATCCTTTCCCAGGTACAGCCTCCCATCCTGAATGTATGGCTCCTAAATGCATGACCTTGTATTTGACTATATTAAAATGTATGTTTTGACTGCTCCCAGACTACAGACCTCTCTGCATCGTTGACTGAATCTCTGTTATTAACTACCCCATCGATATTTATGGCATCTGCAAATGTTAATGATTATAGTTTCTTCCAGATCATAGATAATAATACTGAATAAAGTTGGGCTTTGACTCCAACTTTGCTGAGCCTCGTTAGAAACACCATCATTTGATTATCTTGACATAGCAAAAAGATTTTCATGTCTGAAATAGTTTTACTCAAGTTAATATGTAACTTATTTATTTTATAGTATTAGATTTCAATATGAATATCAAGTGGTATTAAGTTAAATGCCTGGCATTAATGTAAATATACTAGGTCAACACAGTTACTTTTATCAACTAAATTAGTAATCTCATAAAAGATTTTTATTCTAGGCTAGCCAGACATCAAATAGGGAATAATGCCATCATATTTATAAGGCAGTCTGCTTTCAAAATGTGACTTGCTAAAATGACATTAGATGTGGGGTACGTATTATATCTAGGCTATTTGGGGAATAAGCGTTTACGATTGCAAACCTCTAGCAATGGTCAATGTATATTAGATTTATAATATACTAGAATAACATTTTCGTTACAGATTGTAATGGTAATAAGGGCCATTTATTTTATTGAGGGCTCTCAGTGTAAACTATTCATGTACATTTCATTTTTGAAAAGAAGATATCTTCTGCACCGATCACTGACGATTTTTCATGATCAAAGTAGAGACTTAGAGAGCTCCTTAAACTCTTCATAGGTCTTCCTTCCGATTAGAAACTGCTTATCAGGAACAGGTTTAGGATTTAAGCTCTAGATGAAGAACCTATGAGGAAAGAAATCCCTAGATGCTGTTTAATTGTCGTTGGCAAGCATTTTAAAAATGGGTGCCCACAGTTTGTCTCTTACATCCAAATTTAGGTATCTTCACAAGTAACCTGATTCTAAACAATAAATGGGCACGAGCTTAGGCATTTCCTACAGATATAGAATCCCAATTTAAGGCACCAATTTCTTAAATTTTTGATATGGACTAATTAAGTGATAAGGCTACTGTGATTGGCCGTTTAACAACACAGCTAGGATATAATAATATAGAAATCAAAAAATGTGTATGTGAGGTATTTGTGGAGAAATTAAGAATGGAAATTCTGAACTCCTTAACAGAAAATATGTCACATGGAAGAAATGGCCACTAATTGTTTTATCATTTTTTCTCTGAGAGTCAATCAATCCAACCCTCCTCCATTTTTAAATATTAAGCCACATTTTTCTGTAAACAGAATTTGATTTGACATCTTTGTTTTCATAAACTTATTTTTAACATGTGTACTCAATAAAACGCTCTTTCTTCCTTTTAAAATATCATTACAAATACGATTAGACAAAAAGACTACAAGAAATAATGGTAATATATCAATTGAAGTGTTTTACTCAGAGATCAAAGAAATATCGAATTCAGCCGAGTACACTCACCTCCAAGAAGATGTCGAGAGCATTTCTGGTACTTGTTTCTTCATCAAACGATTCAGTCTCCTTGTTAACAGTAGGATTAATACCCGTAAGATTGTTTGAAGCACTTCCCTCTTGAAAGAAGAATCCACAGTCCTTAGACAGGACAGCCTCCTGAGCAGAAGTGTGAAGAAAAGCTCTGACTCCATCGATCCCCACAAACTGCGAGACGGGAACTCCACTGAAAGTCACACTCGAGGAGTCAAACAGCTGCGAGTTTCTCCACCGGCGGAGCCTCAGGGCCAGTAACACTATGATAAAGGTAAAGAACAAGCAGGAAACGGAAGCCACAGCGATCACCAAATACAAGGTGAGGTTGGACTGGGGGTCTGCAGGCGTTGAGAGGCTGCTTAAATTGGAGAGGATGTCGGGGATGCTGTCAGCCACCACCACCGTGACAGTGGCCGTGGCAGAGAGAGGGGGCTGCCCGTTGTCCTTCACTAAAACCACCAGGCTTTGCTTGAGCGCATCTTTGTCTAGAAAGTAGCGCGCTGTCCTGATCTCTCCGCTGTGGAGTCCCACAGAGAAGAGCCCCGGCTCTGTAGCCTTCAGCAGCTGGTAGGAGAGCCAGGCGTTCTGCCCGGAGTCTGCATCCACCGCCACCACCTTAGTGACCAGGTAACCCGGCTCGGAGGAGCGAGGGGCCAACTCCAGTCCCGTGGAGCCATCGGTGGGAAAGGAGGGGTGTAAGATTTGCGGGGTATTGTCATTCTGATCCAGTATAAAGAGAGTGACGGAGACATTACTGCTGAGAGGTGGGGAACCCCCATCCTGAGCCTGCACTTGGAATCGAATCTCCCGGAACTGTTCGTAATCGAAGGAGCGTAGAGCGTAGAGAGCCCCAGTCTCGGAGTTAATGGAGATGTAGGAGAACAAAGGAACTTCGCTTCCGTCTCCTTCAATAATGGAGTAAGTGACTCTGGCGTTCTCCTTCCAGTCCACATCATTTGCCTTCATATGAAATACAGAAACACCTGGGGTGCTATTTTCTGGGATATAAGCCGTGTAATATTTTTGATCGAAGACAGGCCGGTTGTCATTTTTATCCAAAACTTCTATAAAGACAGTTTTGTTTGAGCTGAGAGGAGGAATCCCTCGGTCTGTGGCTATAACAGTGATATTGTATTCGGAGACTTGCTCCCTGTCCAAAGCTCTATCAGTCACCACAGTGTAAAAATTATCAAATGACCTCTCTAGTTTGAATGGGAGGCTTTCTGGAATTATAGTACACGTGACCTCACCATTCTCCCCAGAATCTCGATCATGCACATTAAGAATAGCAATTACTGCACCTAAGAGGGAATCTTCGGCAATGGGGCTGAAAGAAGATGTGACGGTGATCCCAGGGATATGATTATTAATGTCAGCAATCTCTATCAGAACTTTGCAGTGGGCTGATAGCCCGCCTTCGTCCCTCGCTTGTATGTCGAGTTCATAAAATGCTAACTCTTCAAAATCAAGCTTTGCTGTTACTTGGATGTCCCCAGTTTCAGAATCCAATTTAAATTTTTTGTCAAACCTTTCTGAGATTTTGAGAAACGAATATTTGATCTGTGCGTTTATGCCTTCATCCCTGTCCGAGGCTGTTACCCTGAGCACCACACTCCCCACAGGAATGTCTTCCTTTACACTCACTTTATACACCGATTGCGTAAATTCTGGGGCATTGTCGTTTCCATCCAACACTATAATACGGATGATTGATGATCCTGATTTTACAGGATCCCCACCGTCAGTGGCGGTGAGGATCAAATTATGAACTGCTTGATGTTCTCGATCCAAAGATGTCTCCAATATTAATTCCGGGTATTTTACACCGTCATCTCCGGTTTCTACATTCAGGATAAAATAGCTGTCTTGGCTACATTTGTAATTTTGTAGAGAATTCAGTCCTACATCAGGGTCATGAGCTTTTTCTAATGGGAAACGTGTACCTCTTACAGTATTCTCACTGATTTCTAACACGCTTTCATTTTCTGGGAAACTGGGTGAGTTATCATTTATATCCTTTATTTCCACTTCCCCTCTGTAAAGCTTCACTGGATTTTCCGCAAGAACCTCAACATTTAACACACATTTTTCAATATGACCACAGATCTGCTCTCTGTCCATCCTTTCGTTGACAAATAAATGGCCGTTTTTCAAATTCAAACCAAAATATTGTGTCCTACCTCTGGCAACAAGGCTGACTCCGCGGTCTGAGAGCTCCTTTAGATCCAGTCCCAGGTCCTTTACGATGTTCCCTACGAAGGCTCCTATCTCCATTTCCTCGGGAATCGAATAGCGAATCTGTCCCGAAACTGTCTCCCAAACGGTGACTGACAAGATACAGCAACACAAGACCCGCCTTTTGCAATCCTGTCTGCTCTGTGTGTCCGCCATTTCAAAGAGGATGAAGGGCTGCCTTCCAGTTCTCTTACCGATGTCTGCAGTGATTAGGAATCAGGAATTTGTATGCTGTTGTCTCGGACCAAATCTTCATTACGGCATCTTATGTAAAGGCTAGATTCAATAACAAGGTCCTCTGTTTCTATTCAGACCTTGAATCCTGCGGCTTCTCTGTCTTTGTTTGCTGTTAAATGGGTTTGCTCGATCTCGTATTAGACTGTCTGTGCATCGTTAGCGAACAGCGACACTCAGAGTCTATATCAATGACTGCAGAATACTCCACTGTGAACGGTTTGTTTTGTTTTTTAATACTGACATTTCAATTGTTCAGTCATTTTAAAGCGCTAGATATGTAATTAAACGTATTATTATATTATGCTATATGAACTGTTATATATATATATATATATAATAAATAATTCTCTACAATATAATGGAACACTCTGCAGTCTGATTATGACTGAATCAGGATATATCTTTTAGAAAGACATCAAATCTCAGTGTGAGAGGGGAACGTGTATAATGAAATATGATATACATAATGCTTTTTGCTGACATATATGTCACTTCTTAATAAAATTACCATCTACATGATATCTATTAAAATGTGAAGTATAAATCCCTTAAATTGAATTTTGTGTTAAAAACCCTTCCAACAATAGAATGCCTACAGAAGTTCACATATTAATAGCCAGAAATAAGAAAAGAGGATTTCTTCCATAAATTACATAGACTAATGTGGACATATTTTAGCATGAGATTGTTGGGATACTACACATCAAAAAAACAACAACAGACACAATATTAAAATATACATAATATACATATATAATATATATAATAAGTAGATTTCAGAGCACTTTACAGATGGGTTTAGTATAATTATTCCCACTTTACAGAAGAGGATATTGAGGCACACAGAGATGAAGTTATTTGCCCAAGGTCACCCAGCTGGCCCGGGGCAAAGCTGAGAGTAAACCCCAGTACAAGTCCAGTGCTCTATTTACTAGGCCATACCAATGACAATTTAATTAATCTCCTAGAACTCTTGAGCTAAAATAAATTGCATCGGTGAATGAATTTGTCTCTGTAATGTCATTTCACATATGAGCCCATATTTTGAGGGAATACAGATTTTTCAATACAGTGGAAACACTCTTGTGTTTTAGAATGGAAAAGATGCTTCGTTATAATTACATACATTTGTAAAAGCATTACTTCCATTACCGTCTTTTGAATATAGATCTTACAAATGCACTTCAGCATTATATTTGGCATTATTATTCTTTAAATACTGTCATTTATCATACTTCACAATGTTTGACAGTAACATTTTGAAGTAGTAGAAGTATTTCACTTCTTAAAATGTGCCTACAGATTAATAAATTAATTTGAATAAATTAGATAATGGGAGAGGTGTCACCAAGAAATTAAAGAAAGGTCAAACGAAGAGTTTGTTAATCAATAAATACACTTTTTAATTAACCTCAATTGCTTAAAACTAGATTGCATGATGTACAGAAATAAACCCAAACTCATCTGAAAGTAGAAAGAAAACATTGGCTAATCACAAAACATTTAAAATTACTAATGTTACAAGATGTAAATGTATGTGCATAGGTCTAAAATTTTCATATTTAATTTCCATATAATACGTAAACATAAATAACAAAATACACTCTAAATCGTCATTTGCACAAAATATACACAAGCGAGGGACTAATCCGATTAATTAAATGTTCTTCGTTAGATTTCTTCAAACTTTTCTCAGACTTGTTTGAATCCGTTTTATCATTTTCTTGGAGTTTTTTTAGGGAATCGTTTGAGCTACTTGCTTCGGCCAAACCAAACCGAGCCATTTTAAATTCGCCACTCATCAGGATCGTAATTAGTGTGAAGAAAAGCTCTGACTCCCTCTATACCATGTACTGGGACACGGGAACTCCACTAAAAGTTACACTGGAGGAGTCAAATAGACGAGAGTTCCTCCACCTGCAGAGTCTGAGGACCAGTAGCACTATTATAAAGATAAAGAAAAAGCAGGAAACAGACGCCATCACATCTCCAAATAGGAGGTGACATTGGACTAGGTGTCTGCAGGAGCTGAAAAGCTGCTTAAATCGAGGAGGATTTTGAGGATGTTATCAGTGAGGGCAAACAACTTAAATTAGTTTTAAGAGCTAAGCAAATTTATAAGTGCAGCTGTATGATGGTATTGCTTGTGATGGTAGTGGGCAGGGCTCAACATCCGAGGGACTCACTTTCTGTTTATGTCTTATGTTCCTAAAAGCTCATGATTCAGGGTTTCAGACCACCAACTGCAGGGGTCAGGGAGGGATCTTCCCCCCCCACACACACACACACAAAGGCCTGCGCTCTCTCTCTCTCTGCTTCCTCTAAAGCATCAGAGATGGTCACAGCTGGAGATGGGACATTAGAGGAGGAGGGCCAGGGCTCTGAGATGTCACCAACCATTTACTCTCTCTTAGGTCCTTGGTTAGCTGGTTCTTGCTGAAATATGTACTCGGGGTTTAACTGATCTCCCACAGGTCAGAGTGGCAGTGACCTTGGTGGTTGGTTTCTTTTGGTTTTTGTTTTCCTTCCTCTGCAGCATGTGGGTTCAGGTCTCCTGCCAGAATCATTTCTCCACCACTGCAGGGCCTCAGGCACTGGTGCACCTCAGTCCCTCCTAGTCTCTGCCTGTGGCACATAATAGTCTTGTCTCCAGTGAGCTTCAGTTTACTTTCAGTTGGATTTAGAGTGTGGGTATGGAGTGGTGTGGGTGGCGGTGAGGTAGACAAATTAGAGGATTGGGCCCAAAGAAATCTGATGAGGTTCAACAAGGACAAGTGCAGAGTCTTGCACTTGGGAAGGAAGAATCCCATGCACTGCTACAGGCTAGGGACCAACTGTCTAAGCAGCAGTTCTGCAGAAAAGGACCAGGGGATTACAGTGGATGAGAAGCTGGATATGAGTCAGCCTTGTGCCCTTGTTGCCAAGAAGGCCAATGGCATATTGGGCTGTATCAGTAGGAGCATTGCCAGCAGATCAAGGGAAGTGATTATTCCATTCTATTCAGCACTGGTGAGGCCACACCTGGAGTATTGCGTCCAGTTTTGGTCTCTCCTCCCCGCCCCACCCCCCCACTACAGAAGGGATGTGGACAAATTGGAGAGAGTCCAGCGGAGGACAACTAAAAGAATGAGGGGGCTGGCGCACATGACTTAGGAGGAGAGGCTGAGGGAACTGGGGTTATTTAGTCTGCAGAAGAGAAGAATGCGGGGGGGGTTTGATAGCAGCCTTCAACTACCTGAAGGGAGGTTCCAAAGAGGATGGAGCTTGGCTGTTCTCAGTGGTACCAGATGACAGAACAAGGAGTAATGGTCTCAAGTTGCAGTGGGGGAGGTTTAGGTAGGAGGGTAGTGAAGCACTGGAATGGGTTACCTATGGAGGTGGTGGAATATCCTTCTTTAGAGGTTTTTAAGGCCTGGCTTGACAAAGCATTGGCTGGATGATTTAGTTGGTGTTGGTCCTGCTTTGAGCAGGGGATGGGACTAGATGACCTCCTGAGGTCTCTTCCAACCCTAATCTTCTATGATTCTATGATTTTATGTATGGGAGTTCAGACTAGGTGATCTGATGGTCCCGTCTAGCCTTAAACTCTATGAATCTATGACTGCCACCGTGACAGTGGCCGTGGCAGAAAGAGCGGGCTGCCCCTTGTCCTTCACTAAAAGCACCGTAGACTTTGCTTAAGCGCGCCGTCCTGATCTCGCGGCTGTGGAGTCCCACAGAGAAGAGCCCCGGCTCTGTAGCCTTTAGCAGCTGGTAGAAGAGCCAGGCGTTCTGCCCGGAGTCTGCATCCACCGCCACCACCTTAGTGACCAGGTAACCCGGCTCGGAGAAAAGAGGGGCCAATTCTAATCAGGTGGAGCCAACAGTGGAAATGGGAGGGTACACAGTTCCCGCGGTATTGTCCAATATAGAAACAGTGACGGAGACATTACTGCTGAGAGATGGGGTACCTCCATATTGAGCCTGCACTGGAACCGAATCTTCCAGAAGTGTTCGTAATTGAAGGAGCGCAGAGTGTAGAAACAGAGTTTCTGAGTTAATGGAGAGGTAGACGTATTAGGAATTTCATGAAAGCCACTATCAACAATTTAGGAGTGACTGGCATTCTCCTTCTAGTCACATTTCTCCCTGAATCTTTA
Organism: Malaclemys terrapin pileata; assembly: GCF_027887155.1. Taxonomy (NCBI): domain Eukaryota; kingdom Metazoa; phylum Chordata; order Testudines; family Emydidae; genus Malaclemys; species Malaclemys terrapin. The sequence goes on along the minus strand of NC_071512.1, from coordinate 38,096,722 downwards.
TTGTTTATATTAAAAACAGCGATTACTGAATCTGTTGAAATATCTTCTGAGACAGAGGTAAAGAGAGAGAATGCTTCAGACGTTGCAGTGACATAATTTTCCTCAATAGCATATATAATTACTTTGCAATAATTCCTCGCCCGCGACTTGCCTTAGCTTCTACCTCTGTTTTATACAGCGGAGCTTCCTCATAATCCATATTCCAATATTTCTTACTTCTTCCGTGGTGGAAATACAGTGTAAAATCCTGTGCATTCCCTCAGATACTTCCCCGAAGAAGTAGTTTAAACACACTATTCGCTCCCTCGTCTTTGTGAGTCTCCAAAAATCTAATTACCAAGGTTCCTTCTTGCATGTTTTCCATCACATATGTTTTATATACGGACTGATTAAACACAGGCTGATTGTCGTTTGCATCTAGAACAATAACCTAGATCGGAGCTGTACCTGACCTGCAACTGTGAGATGGTGAAGACTGCTCTTAGGCCTGGTCTACACTACGACTTTAATTCGGATTTATCAGCTTTAATTCGAATTAACCCTGTAACCGTCCACACAACGACGCCATTTAATTCGATGTAAAGGGCCCTTTAAATCGATTTCTGTACTCCACCCCAACGAGCGGAGTAGCGCCAAAATCGATTTTAGCAATTCGAATTAGGGTTAGTGTGGCCGCAATTCGATGGTATTGGCCTCCGGGAGCTATCCCACAGTGCATCATTGTGACCGCTCTGGACAGCAATCCGAACTCGGATGCACTGGCCAGGTAGACAGGAAAAGCCCCGCGAACATTTGAACTTCATTTCCTGTTTGCCCAGCGTGGAGAGCACAGGTGACCACAGATACCTCATCAGCACAGGTAACCATGCACGCTGATAATCGAAAAAGAGCACCAGCATGGACCGTGAGGGAGGTACTGGATCTGATCGCTGTATGGGGAGAGGATTCAGTGCTTGCAGAACTTCGTTCTAAAAGACGAAATGCAAAAACTTTTGAAAAAATTTCCAAGGGCATGATGGAGAGAGGCCACAATAGGGACTCTGAGCAGTGCCGCGTGAAGGTCAAGGAGCTCAGACAAGCCTATCAAAAAACAAAGGAGGCAAACGGTCGCTCCGGGTCAGAGCCGCGGACATGCCGCTACTACGCCGAGCTGCATGCAATTCTAGGGGGGGCTGCCACCACTACCCTACCTTTGTTCGTGGATTCTGGGTCGGGGATAGTCTCGACGCCTGAGGATTCTGCCGATGGGGTAGAGGAGGAGGAGGAGGAGGATGAGCTTGCAGAGAGCACACAGCACTCCATTCTCCCCAACAGCCAGGATCTTTTTATCACCCTGACTGAAGTACCCTCCCAAGCCTCCCAAGCCAGTACCCAAGACTCTGACCCCATGGAAGGGACCTCAGGTGAGTTTACCTTTTAAAATATAAAACTTGTTTTAAAAGCAAACGGTTTTTAATGATTACTTTGCCTGACTTTGCATTCGCGGTCAGTTCAGCTACTGGTAAAGTCTGTAGCTACTGGAAAAGTCTGTTAACGTGTCTGGGGATGGAGCGGAAATCCTCCAGGGACATCTCCATGAAGCTCTCCTGGAGGTACTCCGAAAGCCTTGCCAGAAGGTTTCTGGGCAGTGCATCCTTATTCCCTCCTCCATGGTAGGATACTTGACCACGCCATGCTTGCAGCAAGTAATCTGGTATCATTGCCTGACAAAGCCTGGCAGCGTATGGTCCCGGTGTTTGCTGGCATTCAAGCAACATCCGTTCTTTATCTTGTTGTGTAATCCTCAGGAGAGTGATATCACTCCTGGTAACCTGGTTGAAATACGGGAACTTAATTAAGGGGACAGAGGTGGCCGTTCCTACTGGGCTGTTTGCCTGTGGTGGAAAATAAATCCTTCCCTGCAGTTAGCCAAGCGCAGATGGGAAATTGGCCCTGAAGTTTTCCGCGTTTGGCTAGCAGGGATCTTCCCTGTTACCAGCCACGCGGTGGGGGGAGGGTACCGTGATCATCCCAGAGAATTCATGGCGAGGGGGGGGGGTCGGCGGCGGGGGGGGGGTAGTTTGGTGCCTGCAGGGATCTTCCCTGATACCAGCCATGCGGTGGGGGGAGGGGTACCCTGATCATCCCAGAGAATTCATGGCGAGGGGGGGGGGGTCGGCGGCGGGGGGGGGTAGTTTGGTGCCTGCAGGGATCTTCCCTGATACCAGCCATGCGGTGGGGGGAGGGGTACCGTGATCATCCCAGAGAATTCATGGAGGGGGGGGGTTAGTTTGTTTTCTGGTGCTGCTGAATGTTAACAGAAAAACCGCAGCACTCTACTTGCCTGAAGGGGCCCAGACAAGCCCCCCCACACTGCCCCCCCCCCAACTGGCTGAGATTGGCCAGGCTTCTGCAGCACTCTACAGGCTATGCTTGGTATGTGGGAAAGGAGGGTGCAGAAGCTGTAAAACAATGGCTTGCCATGGCCGCATGCAAGCCGAATTCTGTTGCCCAGACCTGTGATCTCTAGCAGCAAAGCCACAAGCACTCAGCATTAAGAGGCAAAATGCGACCTTGCACAGAAATCACATGTGCTATGTAATGTGAACAGTGTTGGTCACCGTGAAAGAGTATAAGCATTGTTCTGCAAAATGTAGCTTTTAAAACAATTCTCTCTTTTTTCCCCTCCCTACAGCAGCTGCAAATTCCTCAAGCCTCCCTCCTCCATCCCGAAGGTTATCACAGATAAGGCGTCGTAAGAAGAAGACGCGGGAGGACATGTTTTCTGAAATTATGCAATCCAGCAGGAGTGACAGAGCTCATCTGAATGAGTGGAAGGAAACAGTTTCAAAGTATAGGAAAGAAGTCAGTGAACGTGAGGAGAGGAGGGACCAACGTGAGGAGAGGAGGGACCAACGTGAGGAGAGGAGAGACGATCGAGATGAGAGATGGCGGCAGGAAGACCAGAGGATGAAGGATGCAACGCTGGGGCTGCTCCGGCGTCTGGTGGAGGTTCAGGAACGGCTGCTGGAAAACAGACTGCCGCTTCAGCCCCTGTTCCACCCTCCCCCCTCCCCATGTTCCGTATCCTCCTCACCCAGACATGTAAGAACGCGGGGGGGAGGCTCCGTACACCTTCCCATTCCACCCCAGTAGACAGCCCAAGCAAAAGGCTGTCATTTTTTTAACCTTTTCTTTGTGGCTTTTTCCTTCCCAGCAATCCTCCTCCCAAATACCACCCGGGTTCCCTCCCTCTTTTTCTAATCTATTAATAAAGAATAAATGATTTTTAAATGATAGTGACTTTATTTGGTTTGAAAGAAAGCTGGGGGAAGGGGCAGGGTGGGTTCCTTACAGAAAATCAGTCAGTAAAGGGGGAGGGTTTTCATGAAGGAGAAACAAACAGATATTTCACACGGTAGCCTGGCCAGCCATGAAACTGGTTTTCAAAGCTTCTCTGATGCACAGCGCTTCATGGTGTGATCTTCTAATCGCCCTGGTGTCTGGCTGCGCGTAATCAGCAGCCAGGCGATTTGCCTCAGCCTCCCACCCCGCCATAAAGGTCTCCCCCTTACTTTCACAGAGATTGTGGAGCACACAGCAAGCAGAAATAACAATGGGGAGATTTCTTTGGCTGAGGTCAGAGCGAGTCAATAATGAACGCCAGCGACCTTTTAAACGGCCAAATGCACATTCTACCACCATTCTGCACTTGCTTAGCCTGTAGTTAAACAGCTCCTGACTCCTGTCCAGGCTGCCTGTGTATGGCTTCATAAGCCATGGCATTAAGGGGTAGGCTGGGTCCCCAAGAATAACTATGGGCATTTCAACATCCCCAACGGTTATTTTCTGGTCCGGAAAGTAAGTCCCTTGCTGCAGCCCTTTAAACAGAGTAGTGTTCCTGAAGACGCGAGCGTCATGAACCCTTCCCGCCCAGCCCGCGTTGATGTTGGTGAAACGTCCCTTGTGATCCACAAGTGCTTGCAGCACCATTGAAAAGTACCCCTTGCGGTTTATGTACTCGGTGGCTTGGTGCTCCGGTGCCAAGATAGGGATATGGGTTCCGTCTATTGCCCCACCACAGTTAGGGAATCCCATTGCAGCAAAACCATCCACTATAGCCTGCACATTTCCCAGAGTCACTAACTTTCGTAGCAGCACCTGAGTGATTGCTTTGGCTACTTGCATCACAGCAGCCCCCACCGTAGATTTGCCCACTCCAAATTGATTCCCGACTGACCGGTAGCTGTCTGGCGTTGCAAGCTTCCACAGGGCTATCGCCACGCGCTTCTCAACTGTGAGGGCTGCTCTCATCTTGGTATTCTGGCGTTTCAGGGCAGGAGACAGCAAGTCACAAAGTTCCATGAAAGTGCCCTTACGCATGCGAAAGTTCCGCAGCCACTGGGAATCGTCCCAGACCTGCAACACTATGCGGTCCCACCAGTCTGTGCTTGTTTCCCTTGCCCAGAATCGGCGTTCCATGGATAGAATCTGCCCCATTAACAACATGATCTCCAAAGCACCGGGGCCTGTGGTTTCACTGAATTCTGTGTCCGTGTCCGTGTCCATGTCCTCATCATGCTTGTCGCTGCGCTGCCGCCGCCGCTGCCTCCTCGCCTCGTTTTTCTGGTCCTGGCTGAGCATAAACTCCACGAGAACGCGCGAGGTGTTTGCAATATTCATGAGTGGTGTCTTGACCTCAGCGGGCTCCATGCTTGCCGTGGTATGGAGTCTGCAGTGTTCACCCACCCAGGAAAAAAGGCGCGAAAATGGTTGTCTGCCGTCCGTTGCTTTCATGCAGGGAGGGAGGGAGGGAGGAAGTGAGGCTGTACCCAGAACCACCTGCGACGATGTTTTTTGTCCCATCAGGCACTGGGATCTTAACCCACAATCCCAATGGGCGCAGGAGACTGCGGGAACTATGGGATAGCTATGGAATTGCTACCCACAGTGCAACGGTGCAGAAATCGACGCTAGCCCCGGTACTTGGACGCACACCACCGAATTACTGTGCTAGTGTGGCCGCACTCATTTCGACTTTATACAACCTGTTTCTCAAATCCGAATTATCTAAATTCGGATTAATCCCGTAGTGTAGACATACCCTAAGTCTTGGTCCAGAGATTTCTCCAAAACTGGTTCGGAATACTTCGCACCACCAGCGTGTGTCCTTACATCCAGATTGAAATGTATATTGCAGCTCTGTAGGGAGTTGGATCCCACCTCCCGATCCTGCGCATTGTGTAGAAAAAAGCGCGTCCCCGGAGTCCTGAGCTCATTGATTCCTAACAACATTTGTCTCTCTGGAAGCTGGACTCTTTATCACTAATAACCTAGATCACTAATAACCTTCAGCTCATTGTTCACTTCACCGTGTCCTCAGCCTTTATATCCAACGCCAGATCCTTTTCAATATTTCCCACGAAAGAGTCTTCCTGAATTTCTTCAAGAATCTAACAGCGAATCTTCCCAGAAACTGTCTCCAGAATTGTAATAATAAGAAAATAAAGCAGAACTCGCCCTTTGCAATTCCAGACACTTTGTCTGCCATAGGAGTGAAGATGCCTCTGACTTCTGTTTAGGCGAATACTGTAGTAATCGAGATTATGTTTATTATTTAATGCATACCTCACAAGAAGTTTGGAAAAATGTAAAAATAGCTCAAAGGCAAAATACAGTCCCAATATTCCCTTTTCATAACCAAACACTTATGTGTGGTTGATCCATCTCTGCTTGTGCGGTGTGTATAAGGGGAAAGAGTTGCTTGAACTGGATTTTCATTTGTCTCCTTAACGGGAAAACAGCGCCGCACAGAGCATCAATTGCGAAGTACTGGAAGCTGCAATTATTTTTAAGGAGAGTGTTCATTTTTATATATTTTTCGTGATTTATATTAATTTGTTTTCAATAAAGCTAAAAGTTATTACATAATACTTTAGATGGATTTTCGCAGAATAATGTAATTAGGAGTGCAATGGAAATATCTGTACAACAAATATTCTGAAATATTTAGAAATACCGCTCTTTAATTATGAACTCATGGGAGGAAGTCTTGAAAAGTGACACAAAATGGTATTTAAATAAATAAATAGATGAAAATGAAAAGAGAAAATATGGACATTTTCGTCGTGTGCAGAAGTATATAGTCTCAAAGTGCCATCTTTATGGTAAAAACAGAAAACTCATTAAATATAATAACTGGGCCAAATCCAGAGGTTCTCACTCCATCTTTGCTAAATTTTGCTCAGTCCTCGGCTCAATTAAATTCCATTAAATCCAATCGCATTTTCCTTGAAAAAGAACTGATTACAATTGAATAAGTGCGTTGTATTAATATTCTTAGTATTTGTGCCAATACCTATAAATCATGTAATACAGTTTTATCTCTTTGACAGCATACGTACAGCGACCAAAATGCAATTTTAATTATATTGTGAGGATCCCTCCCTACTGACACTTTGCTGAAGAGAAATACACTTCTCTTAACAAATTCCAGATATTTGGAATGCGACTAGAATTTGGCAATAGTACACAAAGACTTGTTTCATTAGGAACAGGATTTGGCTCTCCATTTCCCCTCATAGCAGCTTCTTTTCCCTTCAGCCCCATTCCCCCTTTTCAGTACTCGAATGAACCTACTGATTTGAAGGCACCACACAGAAAAATTAGAAATATTGTATAAAAGGAGCGGGTTTTCCTGATTATTATTATTATTATTTTATGTAGAAAGGAAAAACAGATTTATTTACGTATTACTGGCAAATATGAACTCAGATTTCTAGGTTTATCCTAATCAAGTTTGAAATGCTCCATCTTCATCGGTAAGTAAATTATAGAAGTAGAACGTTTAAATGTTGCTTATTTTGATGCACATTCCCAGAATACTCTTCCAGATCTCTCTCTCTTTTAGAGAAATGCTAATGTCCCAGCCTTGGAAACAAATTAAAATGTTGTCGCATAACAGATTATGTTTTATCATATGTTTTAAGTAGCTTTCACCGTTTTAAGGGGCAGATTCTCTGCTATCCAGCTTCCGCTGCGAGCAGCAGAGCCGTGATCAGTCAAGGGGCCTGTTATGGCTACCTGATTCTCTTCTCTAGAGCAATCCAGGCTCAGGATAGAGCTACTTGGGAATATTAAACTTGTGCAAGCTAAGCATGGTACCCTAGCAATTAATCACATAGATCGAATCAGGTTCCCATCACCAGCCAAGAACGAGGGACAGTTGTAGGGGAGAGCTGCTTACCCAAGCCAGGGACACTCTGTTCACCCTCTCCTGCCCTCCCTCTTACTTTAATCTTCGTCTGCTGGAGAAGCAGAAGAACGGTTAAATAATTTGAGGGAAGATTTCTTTATTACTCAAGGAGACACTCGGAAGATAATACACAATAGGTAGAGTTCTTGTTCTAATTTCTTAATCTCCTCATCAGAGAAATCTCATTCCAACAACACTTTTCCTGTGTAAAATTTAATTCTCGTTTTGTTTATTGCTCAAAGACAATTGCCGCTTCCAATTATGAGTTGAAATACCATATTGTAGTATACGGCTCTCACAGATTTGCCCATTACCGTGTCACACTTTTTTCTTTAAAATTGTTAAAGCAACGTATACAGACATAGAACAAATATATCATCGGATCATCCGATAAATTGCTAACAAGACAAAACATGCGACAGCAAGCAGCGCCACTATCTGCATGCACAAGTATAAAAGATTATAGTGTATGTATCGAAAAAAATCTGAAAAAGTAGTTCATGGTTCACTAAATTGTATGATGATGGTGGAATATTCATATAGTACTACACTGGTTGTATTAAAACTATTTTTTCTAACATTTATTTTCTGTGACAACAAAATATCACACTGAAGTTGTTACTGAATTAGTAAAACAATGTGACTCACTCTATCAAAAGAAGTGGGAATCTCTTCCCTTTAGCATCTGGAAGCAGTCTGAAAACTACGTTTAATTTAGTATATCACCATTGTCTGAAGGTATAGGACTGTCACATTGTGTACAATTAAATTTTATTAAGTTCGATGTGATTGCTAAATTTAACTAAGCGAAGTTTATGAAGGAGAAGGGTTGTGGAACCCTGTTAATTCTACAAAGATATTCAGAAATGTTATAAAGGAATCAGAAAAGTATTTATCCAAATAAACAGTCCAGTACACCTTGCTTTGTAATTAACCCTTGGGTTTGCTAAGCATAAAAGATAAATATTGTGTTACGTGGCATATACACTTTCCAGAAGTTTCAAACAAACAAACAAAAACCCAACAAGTCATCTTAATCATCCTTACGGACCAAATTCTGTTTCTCTTAGTCAGGCATGTAGTTCCTTTAACCTCTTATACAGTGTCAAATGAGACTACAGTCCTGTATCATTCAGTATCATTTTGTGTGAAAAACATCAACCCACTTCATAAACACATATAGCAAGATCTGAAGAAAAATAATGAAAAATAATATCAACGTATGTTTATCTGGTTTTCTGAGCCCACCTCCTTATTGGGGTTAAGAATATTCTTAACATCCGCTTCTCTCAACAGTCCCTTCTATATTACAGTGCTGAGCTGGGAATGAGCGGTTTCAGAAACTTGAATTCGCTGTTACCCGAACCAGTTGTTAAACAGACTTCATAACGATAAGCGTGGGACAGAGTTCCCGTAACATTTACATCAACCAAGTTACTCAGAAGGTTACAACCTCCATAAATCATACCAGAGGTTGACATGTAATTCTCCTCAAATTGTTTTTGTTACATAACTTAACTATGAGTATCATTAGCGCAACCAGAAGAGAAATGAAATTAAAGCCAATGAAATTGCTAAATACATAGTTAATATACTGCCGTTTTCCTCCTCCTGAGCCGAGTCAGTGAGTGGCGTATGTGCGGCAGAGAATCCCTCCACCGGTCCAGAAGGATATTCAACACCGGCGTAGTGGAAAGAGGCGGTCGTCCATTGTCGCTAACAAGGATGATGAGTTTCTGCCTGAAGGAGTCTCGCTCAGTTATTGGCTTGATGGATCTTATTTCCCCATTTTGAAGCCCCACCATGAATAGACCAGGATCAGTTGACCTGAAGAGTTGGTAGGAAAGCCAAGAATTCTGACCAGAATCTCCATCTACAGCCACCACCTTAGTTACAAGATAGCCTGCCTCCGCTGTTCTGGGAGCCAAGTCAACTGAGGCAGAAGAGCTGGAGGGTTGTCATTTTCGTCAATAATGATTACATGAACTGTGACATTTGTGCTTAATGGAGGAGAGCCAAAGTCTGAAGCTTGTACTAGGACATCGATATTTGTTATAAGCTCGTAGTCCAATGGCCGTAGAACATATATATTTCCGTTTTCAGAATTAATAGATATGTAAGAATTTAAGGACTGATCAGCTTTCCGAGCAGGCAATATAGAATATTTCACGTTGGCATTCTGTCCTAAATCCCGATCAACAGCAGTTACGGTGCCAATTAATGCAGTTGGATTATTATGCTCATGCACATACACGGTGTAAAATACCTGATTAAACAGAGGGGCATTGTCATTGATGTCCAATATTTGCACCGTAATGGTTTCAGTGGTAGTAAGCGAGGCGGACCCTGAGTCTATAGCAGTGATGGTTATAACATACTGAGAATCTTTCTCTCTGTCCAGAGTTTTTCTGTCACCGGTTCATGATAATTCTTAAAAGCTGGTTTTAGAGCAAAAGGCAGTTGATCTTCAATAGAACAAGATGATCTTCCATTTCCCCCGGAGTCGAGATCCTTAATGCTGAAAAGGGCCACCACTGTCTCAGGAGATGAGTTTTCTGGTATGAGGCTCATGAGCGAATTTATTGTCACTTCAGGGGGATTGTCATTCACATCCAAAACTTCTACAAGAACTTTGCAGAGTGCAGACAGACCTCCGCCATCTGTGGCTCGAACGCCAATCTCGTATTTCTCAATACATTCAAAATCCAGAGGTTTTACTATTAGTATTTCACCACTCAGAGGGATTATTTTGAATGCTGAATGGCTCTTCCCCGCATTTTGACTGAATGAATAAGCTATCTCCCCATTAAGTCCTTTATCTAAATCAGTTGCAATGACCGTGACAAACATAGAGTCTTCTGGGCTGTTTTCCAAAATCTTAAGTTTGTACAACTCCCGAGTAAAGATAGGAGCATTATCATTTACATTCAGAACCATGATGTGAATTTGTGTTGTATCGGATCTGGGGGGAGTTCCATCATCTATACCAGTGAGAATAAAACTGATCTCAGGCGGCCCCTCTCTGTCCAATGATTTTTCCAATACTCGCTTTAAGTATTTATCACCGTCATTTTCATCCCGAAAATATACGTTAATATATTCATTAGGAGGAATGATAGTATAATTCTGAAGGTTGTTACTTCCCAGATCAAAATCCTCAGCGCCCTCTAGTGGAAAACGAGATCCAGAATCAATTGTTTCCCGGACCTTGAAAATTAATTTGTCCTCAGAGAAAACTGGAGAATGGTCATTGATATCATAAATTACCACTTCAGATCGAAATAATTGCAATGGATTTTCCAGTAATAATTGAAAATGTACAGTGTACATGACAATTTTCCTACAAATCTCCTCGCGATCTATTCGGTCTTAAATTAACAAAGCCCCTGTACTGCGTTCAAATTGAAAGCGCTGCTTGCTGTCTTCTGAAACAATCCGGCCCCACTAGCAGACAGTTTTCTCAAATCCAGCCCCAGATCTTTTGCAATATTAGCTACAATGGACCCATTTTCAATCTCTTCAGGTACAGAATAGCGAATCGTTTCAGAGAGAACATAAGGTGCAGAGATAAAAACACAGAAACACAGAACTTGCCTTATTAATGCGATTTTCAGGTTTGTAGTCGCCATTCGTCTCACAAAACTCCTGTCAGGAAGTCCCCTTATTTCCCAGACGAAAATATTGCAGAATGCGGGAAAATAGATTTTATTGTATATTCCTTTACACGTAAAGCTATAATGCCCCTTCAAAACGCGCTAAACATTGTTCAGTCCGTCATTCCTCACAAAGTAATGCCCCGGTGTCTGCTCTCCGGCGTCTCTGACTGATACTGTCTGGCTGAACGGCTGGGTTTACAGGACACACAGTTCTGTTTCGCGCCGCCTTGGCCAATAGCATTACCAAGCGGCTTTAAAAAGGGATTCTTCCCGTTTCAAAATATTCTTCCAAATTATTTTCCTCCTTTGAGGTTCAGAAAAAGTAATGACTATGATTCATGGATGAGCTGTGCCAGATGATGCAGGATAGCAGAAGGTAAGAATGCTGGTGGCTCAAGACACACTTTTTCAGATCCACGGCAGCACAAGGACAAGGACTTCTCGAAAACACAGGCCTCAGCAATTGTCTTCTGTGAATTCACAGTATCCACACATGTCATGTGGGAAGTCCACCATGTGTGAAATGGATCTGTGCCCGTGTGCTGTTGAAAACCTGCGAACAGCACATAGGTCCCCCACGGAAGGAAATAATCAATGTATCCTTCAGGGAAGGCACTCTCCCAAACACTCTGAAATGGGCCCTAATCAGTCTGGCTCTCAGGAAATCACCACTGGATGCCAATAACCTTTCCCATTTTTCTTTATCCGAACTTCATTGGGTATAACCAACCTATAATTAGCTGACCTGCTGGACTTTTCCCAGTCCGAACTCAGTGCACACAGCTATGCTGATGATGATGGGAAACCACCTCAGGAATGACAACAGACAAACATTCAAGTCTTAGATTTCCAGACCTATCAGCTCCTCTGGTGATCAATGATCAAAACAAAGTGCTGTCACGCTTCAAAACCGAGCATGACTAGAGAGGGAACAAGAAGAAAGTCAAGGATTAATGTTCAATGTCTTCATTAATGATCTGGAGGATGGCGTTGACAGCACTCTCAGCAAATTTGCAGATGACACCCTCAGTAAGTTTGCAGATGACACTAAACTGGGAGGAGGGTACGCTGGAGGGTAGGGATAGGATACAGAGTGACCTAGACAAACTAGAGGATTGGGCCAAAAGAAATATGATGAGGTTCAACAAGGACAAGTGCAGAGTCTTGCACTTAGGAAGGAAGAATCCCATGCATTGCTACAGACCAGGGACCGAATGGCTAGGCAGCAGTTCTGCAGAAAAGGACCTAGGGGTTACAGTGGACGAGAAGCTGGATATGAGTCGACAGTGTGCCCTTGTTGCCAAGAAGGCTAATGGCATTTTGGGCTGTATAAGTAGGGGCATTGTCAGCAGATCGAGGGCCGTGATCATTCCCCTCTATTCGGCACTGGTGAGGCCTCATCTGGAGTACAGTGTCCAGTTTTGGGCCCCACACTACAAGAAGGATGTGGAAAAATTGGAAAGAGTCCAGCGGAGGGCAACAAAAATGATTAGGGGGCTGGAGCACATGATTTATGAGGAGAGGCTGGGGGAACTGGGATTGTTTAGTCTGCAGAAGAGAAGAACAAGGGGGGATTTGATAGCTGCTTTCAACTACCTGAAAGAGGGTTCCAAAGAGGATGGATCTAGACTGTTCTCAGTGGTAGCCGAGGACAGAACAAGGAGTAATGGTCTCAAGTTGCAGTGGGGGAGGTTTAGGTTGTATGTTAGGGAAAACTTTTTCACTAGGGGGGTGGTGAAGCACTGGAATGGGTTACCTAGGGTGGTGGTGGAATATCCTTCCTTAGAGGATTTTAAGGTCAGGCTTGACAAAGCCCTGGCAGGGATGATTTAGTTAGAGATTGGTCCTGCTTTGAGCAGGGGGTTGGACTAGATGACCTCCTGAGGTCCCTTCCAACTTTGATATTCTATGATTCTATCATTCTATGGTTCCCATTCTATAGAGTCCAGAGAGCCATGAAGGTCAATTACTTCTCCTCCCTTAAAGGTCTCCTTACAAGACTTTCAGGGGATCCCTTAGATTGTGGGTTCCTCATAGCAGGGAATGTCTTTTTAAGTGTTTGAAAAGCCTCAACAGGTAGTCAACACAAGAGTAAATTAATAAATAAGGAGTCTGTCTCTTTTCCTTTTCAATCTATATATGAAATCTCTTTAAACAGGTCCAGAGAGTTCATAGGCTCAAAATGCTTCCAATACATGGATAAAGCCAAGCTTTATGTCTCCTCACGTCCTTCTGAATCTAATAAGAAAATTGAGCAATGCTTTTTCCTCTCTCCAGACAACCATAAAGTGGCATTTTAACAACTGAATTAAATGAATTCCTGGATTAAATCAAAATAATAAAGGGCAAAATAGCTTAATCATAGAGTAAAAATGTTTACAATTTCATGACAAAAAGAGTTACATAAATCAAATATCTAAAATTTGAAAACAAGTCTATTAAAATAGCTTACCTATATCTATTAAACATATACACACGCTTCTATAAGTAATGTATTAAATATCATATAGTCACATATCGGGAAAGTACAACAATAGAATCGATTGGCAGTACATAATAAAACGGATGTCAAGTGTAACATTAACACTGAAAAATCATGAAGAACGTGTTTTCTCGATAAAACGAGAACAGCAAAAACAGAATTGTATAAGCTAATAGTTCACCCGGACATCGATAACAATTCGTTTCGCAGAGTTCTTTTGAAAATCTGGGTTATTCCAAACTTGCGTATCAATATTGAAATATAGATTTAGGAACGGAGAATAATGTATTGGGGATAATGTGCCCATACCCATAATAACCAGCCTTCAGTCTATACTGTTCCGATCTGTTATTATCCTAATGGTTCTTATTTCCCCATTATGGAAATGACCACAATAACCTGGTTCAGTGACCTTCAGCGTTTGGCAGGAAAGCCAGATTTCTGACCAGAATTTCCACTACTGACTCACAAGGTAGGCCGCCTCTGCTGTTCTAGGAACCAGTTCAATAGCAGGGGAGGTGTTGTTTTGAAGAAGGTATAAAGGAAGGGGGCGTTGCCATTTGTATGGATTCTAAAATATTATTTAAAATGTATCCAGCTGTATGGAGGCAAGGGAAATACCGTAAACAATATAATGTCTGTGAGAGCAGCTAGCCTAAAAGAAGAGCTCATCCCAGCTGGAGGAGGGACAGGGCCAATACAAGTGGGTGGGGCTACACTGTCGCAGTGGGGTTATGAGGCCCTATAGGGAGCATACCTAGAGCTTCGATTAATTTAATTGGGTAACAGTGAGTCAACATAACAGTGTGTAACTGGTTAGGTCCATTAATTTACCATCTCCAATTCCCCGTTAACCCACACTTATGGCAAAGTCTGATTTTTAATAACACCAGCTCTCCTTAACAAAAGCACAAATCAGTACACCCTACTAGGACATTCAAGAGTATTTCCAAAAAAGGTAGACTAATAATGTCCTTATAACATGCATATACAATGCACCATTAGTATTTTAATATTTTCCAACTCTTTTCACATCTGTTCATTGCTTAAGATATCTAATAACCCAAATATTTTTAAACCAAAATACGTAAACTACAAAACATTAAATGTACACAGATAAATACTAACTTCAAATTGTAAAGGCAATATTTATATGTACGTTAGAGAAGGAAAGGAATCGCTTTCTGAATAATTTTGAAAATAAGAACTTCTAAATTATCTTTTAATGATGGGTACACTTTAAATAAATAATTAACGAAAATGAAATAAAAACACTCGAGAAGATCAGAAGTTAATCTAACCTCGTTCGCTGATTCTAGGTCCGTGTTCAGCTGGAGGTTAGTAAGAAGATCCTGTTCTTTTCCAGAGTCCGTTCCAGCAATGCCATGCTGAGGTGGGAGAGAGGAGATAATGGGTCTGAGGAATCTGAATTCGCTGTTTTCTGATCCAGTTGTTAAACAGACTTCATAACGATAACTGTGAGACAGAGTTCCGTTACCCGTTACATCTACCAAATTATTTTGGAAGTTGCTATTACCATAAAAATTACCAGAAGCAGACATGAATCTTTCTCTATAATGTTTTCTTCTATAAAGCTTGATAGTTATAAATACTATTATTGAAATTAAAAAAACAAATGATACTAAGCACAAGGAAATTATTAAGTACAGAGTTAATGTGCCATTCTCTTCCTCTTCCACAGCTGCATCTGTAAACCGCATGTGTAAGTCTGAAAACCCATCCACTAGAGCGATGTTTAAAGCTGCAGATGACGAAAGGGGCGATTCTCCGCTGTCTCTAACAAGCACAATGAGTATTTGCTTCATCGTATCTCGGTCTGTTATTAGCCTCGTGGTTCTTATTTCACCATTTTGGGAAGCGATAGTAAATAGACCTGGGTCAGTGGCCTTCAACAAGTGATAGGAAAGCCAAGAATTCTGACCGGAATCTCCATCCACAGCCACCACCTTCGTCACCAGGTAACCCGCCTCCGCCGACCTGGGAACCAGGTCATTAGCGGGGGAGCTGCTGTTCTGCAGAGGGTATAAAATGAAGGGGGCGTTGTCATTTTCATCAATTATCACAACTCGAACAATGACTTCAGAGCTTAGTGGAGGGGACCCGCCATCTGCAGCTCTCACTGCAACCTGGAAACTTCCTATCTGTTCATAATCCATGGATCGCAGAGCGTACATATTCCCATTTTCCGAGTTTATGGAGATATAGGAGAGCACAGGAAGGCCACCTACCTCAGCAGGCCATAGAGAGTATGTCACTTTGGCATTCTGCTCTGAGTCTGAATCAAAAGCATTGACTTTCCCTATCAATACAGCTGGGCCGTTGTTTTCTCGGACGTACATAGTGTATGATGTTTGACTGAACTCTGGGGAATTGTCATTAATGTCGGATATTTTCAAAATGATTCTCTCTTCAGTAGAAAGACTGGGAGTTCCTAAATCCCTGGCTGTGATGGTTATGTTATACTCCGATACTTTTTCTCGGTCAAATGTATTTTCGGTCACTAAAGAATAGGAATTTTTTGAAGTTGGTTTTGCAGAAAACGGCAGATCGTCTTCTATGGAACAGACTGTTCTCCCGTTGTCCCCAGAGTCCCGGTCTCTGACATTGAAGAGGGCCACCACGGTCTCGGGAGAGGAATCTTCCGGTATCGGACTAACAAGAGATGTTACTTTCACCTCTGGGACATTGTCATTGACATCCACCACCTCCACCAGGACTTTGCTGTGCGCTGACAGCCCCCCGCCATCTGTAGCTTGAACGTCTATTTCATAGGTTTCTGTTTCCTCAAAATCTAGTGGTCCCAAAAGTCGAATCTCCCCAGTTACCGGGTTTATACTGAATGCGCTGACATTCTTTCTGGATTTTTGGCTAAATGTATATGATATTGCTCCATTAATTCCTTCGTCTGAATCAGTTGCGGAAACTGTCAGAACCACGTAATCTTGTTCGGAATTTTCCAAAACCCGTGCTCTATAAAGAGTTTGGGAAAACTCGGGAACATTATCATTGATATCCAGAACAGTTATTCGTACCTGCGCTGCACCGGACCGCGCTGGGGAGCCTCCGTCTATCGCAGTCAGCATGAAGCTAATTTCTGCCTGCTCCTCTCGATCCAAAGGTGTCTCCAACACTAGCTCCGCGTACTTCCTGCCGTCGCTGCGATGGCGAGTGTATACGCGGAAATGGTCCGTTGAACTGATGGCGTAGCTCTGCAAGCTGTTGTTCCTGACATCTAAATCCTGGGCGTTTGCCAGAGGGAATCGGGACCCAGGCGGAGTGCTTTCGGGCATCTTTAGAAGCAGCTCATTATCTGAGAACTCCGGAGAATGATCATTTATATCATAAACCCTTACCTCAGCCCTATAGGACTGCAAGGGATTTTCCAGGATTATTTCAAAATGCAGAATGCAGGGGTCAGTTTGCCCACACAGTTCCTCTCTGTCCAGTTTCTCTTTAATAAACAAGTTCCCGGTGTTGCTGTTTAGCTGGAAATGCTGGCGGCTGCCTTCGGAAACCACACGGGCCCTGCGAGCAGACAGTCTCTTCGGGTCTAGCCCTAGATCCTTTGCTACATTAGCCACAAAGGACCCGCTTTCCATTTCCTCAGGCACAGCATAGCGAACTGTTCCGGATCCGAGGGCCCACACGCAAAGAAATAAAAGGAGAAACACTACTTGCCTAATGATTGTTGTTCTCCTCTGCTTATCCGCCATTTTAATGCGAAAATATAAAGAGCTCTGTGGTGAAATAATGTCACTTGCTGTAGTCTCTTCTGCAGTTCCAGAGCTGCATGCATCCCTGCTCCTGCGTACATAAACTACTCCAGTCTCGCGCGAATGTTTCAGGTTGTCGATCTCTGTTCTCCTTAGCCAATACTGCCACCAAGCGTCTCAGCTGATACTGATTGGATTTTGAATCGATTTACAAAGATCAGAAATTTTGTTGTATATTTGCCATCAGCTACCAGTCTCGCATGTAAATGGAACACTCTCATTTGCAAAGTATTTAAGCCTGTTTAGTGTAAAACAAAAGTGAATGTAAAGGGAATGTAAAAGGCAGAGCTTCAGATATCTTTTATATGAATATTTATAATTTGAGAATTCTAATTATTCTGAAAATCCTTTTCCGCCTCTGGAAGTTTCTTTAACAACACAAGGACTTCACTTTGGGGGCGAGTTGTCGGATCTTTCAGTTCCTTACAGCCGCCTTCAGTTACTAAATTCATGAAAATAGTATCCATCTATTACAGTAGATTTTTGAATCCACTGCATCTTTAGAAAGCACTGACTGGAAAAATAATATGGAATGTTTGATACAAACTTGTAATTTTTTTGAACATCGGTCAGGATAGAGTTATTTCATTAGCTAGCGATATATCCCTAGGTATTTCAAATACTGAGCCACATCCTGCCCGTGAATTTTAAGTGGGACTTCTCATTGACTCCACCCCGTAATAACATGCCCCTTATGAGCAGTTAATACCCAAACGAGTCTGGGTTTGGGGCTGGTGTTTTTCTTGTTACTTTCTTCTGTCAGACCAGTCTATTTTGTCCTAGATTCATATGTCCGTGTGTGTTAATATTCAACGAATCTGGCTATAACACGGAATGTTATTTTCCAGCAAAACTAACAATCCTTGTTTTCACAGCTTTCTCTGTATTCCTTTTATAACAGTTCTCCTGATCGAGCTGGTTGGAGCACTGCTGAATTATAGTGCTAGTTCTATTCCAGAAATTAGCATATTGAAACAAAAAACCCCTAGAAGTCTCTTTTGGATGGGGATAATTCCTTAGGAGTCTTTAAGAGAAACAGTCACGTCAAAAGACCATCCTTTTTACTTCAGTTGACAAGGTTAGCATTTCCTCTGTTAGTTTGGATTGAAGGGGGGTGGGAGAGATGATTCTTTCTTGGAAAGGATCAAGGCTATTTCTTTAGCTGGAATGTCAAAGGACGTACATAATATTTTCTAATGCTTGCCAATTTTACATACCTATGTCTGTCTTATACTATGTGTGTACATTCATATATACTAGGACTGTCAAGTGATTAAAAAATAATCATGATTAATCCACTTTTAAACAATAATAGAATACCATTTATTTAAATATTTTTGGATGCTTTCTACATTTTCAAATACATTGATTTCAATTACAACACAGAATACAAAGTTTACAGTGCTCACTTTATATTTATTTTTGATTACAAGTATTTGCACTGCAAAAAACAAAAGAAATAGTATTTTTCAATTAACCTAATACAAGTACTATAGTGCGATCTCTTTATCATGAAAGTTGAACTTACAAATGTAGAATTATGTACAAAAAATCCTGCATTCAAAAATAAAACAATGTAAAATTTTAGAGCCTGCAAGTCCACTCAGTCCTACTTCTTGTTCAGCCAGTCGCTCAGACAAACAAGTTTGTTTACATTTGCAGGAGATAATGCTGTCCTCTTCTTGTTTATAATGTCACCTGAAAGTGAGAACAGGCATTCACATAGCACTGTATGTGCCAGATGTACTAAAGACTCATATGTCCCTTCATGCTTCAACCACAATTCCAGGGGACATCCATCCATGCTGATGACGGGTTCTGCTCGATAGCAATCCAAAGCAGTGCAGACCAACGTATGTTCATTTTCATTATCTGAATCAGATGCCACCCGCAGAAGGTTGATTTTCTTTTTTGGTGGTTCAGGTTCTGTATTTTCCACACGGAAGTGTTGCTCTTTTAAGACTTTTGAAAGCATGCTCCACAGCTCCTCCCTCTCAGATTTTGGAAGGCACTTCAGATTCTTAAACTTTGGGTCCAGTGCTGTAGCTATCTTTAGAAATCTCACATTGGTACCTTCTTTGCTTTTTCTGAAATCTGCAGTGAAAGTGTTCTTAAAATGAACAACTATCTCCTGTAAATGTAAACAAACTTGTTTCTCTTTGCGATTGGCTGAACAAGTAGTAGGACTGAGTGGACTTGTAGGCTCTGAAGTGTAGTAGAAAATTGTCTCAGGCCTAAACTTTGGCTCAGGCCTGAACTTTGTTGGGCCTGAACTTTGGTCAAGTTAACCGTAAAAAGGGGTGGGGGCAGGTATTGGAGACAGGGTAAAGGAAAAATACAAAAGCAGAACTATTTGTAATCACCAGGCTTGCGAAATGTAAATGCCCACTGCTAGTGTTCCAAAAGCTTGTAACCGCAAACGGCAAACTGAATAACAGGAAGGCTGGCTGGTGCTGCATTCCTTTTATGGAAGGTGCATTCCAATTATGGCAAAAATTGTTAACAAGGAAGTGTGTATTGCTAATTGTGTTTTTACTCTATATAAGCTGCTGAAAATCTGTATTCGGGGGGACTGCCGGTTCGCTGGTACCCACCTTGCATGCTTGTAATAAAGGGGCCTCAGGCAATTCTGATCCAAACGCAACATGTGGTCATTTTTCCATGACAATCTTGGTGCCATGACTCGGGTCCACAGACTACCCACTGGACCAGGGAACCGTGGACCGTTCCCCACCGGACCCAGCCAGCATCTGAAAGGTGAGAGACCTTTTAAATTTCTATTTGGGTTCCCGGTGGAGGACTGCCCGTAGGCCCTGGGTTGGGGTGAGTAGCACGCTGGATCTGGACCTTTTGCTGCCAGACACGCCTGACACCCTTTTGGTTCTGGTTTCCCCGGGAAGAGCCACGGGTAAGTAGGTGTGAGTTGGAGTCCCCACCAAAGTAGGCCTCGGTTGTAGGCCTTGCTCGGTGGCCGGAAAGCTGAGGATTGTGGGAGCCAGGGATTGTGGGCTCGGGTCACGTGGTCAGAAACCTAGGGATTGTGAGATTGGATCACACAGTCGGAAACCTAGGGATCGCGGGTTCGAGTCCCATAATTGGGTAGACTCAAGGAAGATAGGGGTCGGTAAGTCCAAAGGAACTGCCATCCTGCCAAAAGGCACACCAGCGTTTTATATGTACACAAATTTTAGTCCTTTTACTTGCAAGTTTCTGGAAAAAATGGAATTGGTATACCAGGGATGATTCAATATTATGGTCTCCCATAGAGGGAAAGTTTTGACCTTGACAAGATTGTGCACCTCAGCAGGGCCAGCACTTCCACTAGGCGACCCTAGGCAGTCGCCTACGGCAGCAGGATTTGGGGGGTGGCATTTTGCCGCCCTCGGGGGAAATTCAGCGGCAGGGGGGTCCTTCCGCTCCGGGTCTTCGTGGAAATTCAGCAGCAGGTCCTTCACTCACTCCGGGACCCGCTGCTGAAGTGCCCTGAAGACGTGGAGCGGAAGGACCCCCGCCACCGAATGCTCAGAGGAGAAGTGCTGCCGCCTAGGGCGGCAAAAACCCTGGCTCTGCTCCTGCACCTCAGAGGCACACTTCTGGCCAAAGTTTGATGCATATTTCGATTGGTATGGAGAAAGAGAAAAACAGCGCCGTGAATCTCAAAGGAGGAGTCTCAAGGACTCCCAGGAGAAACTTAAAACACAAAGGAGACAAAGGAGAAATTGGGTTTTTTACAAGCCCCTGCTGGCCAGCAGATATCTCTCTACCCTTTAAGTCATCGCTCCGCTTATTCCCTTGAATCAGGCTGGGCCATATGTAACCTGTATTATTGATGGCAAGCCCACCACTTGTCTGCTAGATACTGGCACATCACGATCTACTCTTCGTGCCATTGACTTCCATTCTCTCCCTTTAACTTCTGAGATAGTAAATGCAGTAGGGGTGGGAAATACACCTATTCCCCACCCCATCTCTTCACCTCTGACTGTTTCTATTGGTCCTCTGTCTGACCATCATGTTTTCCTCCTCAGTCCTTGTTTGGTGGTTAACCTTTTGGGAAGAGACTTGCTATGTAAATTAAATTGTACATGGATGCTCCAAAGGAGGAGACCGACCCCAGTCCTTCCTCATTGCAACAGGAACTGCTGGCTAAGGTCTCTCCCTGTGAGCCTTGTGAGCCGATCATGCCAACCAGGTTGGGTGCATTGGGTCTGCCCAACCTGTTAAGATTCGCCTAAACCCAGCAAGACCCTTTCCTAAGGTGCAGCAGTACCCTCTATCAAAACAGGCCAAGAAAAAATCCAACCTGTTATTATCTCCTGCATTCAGCAAGGAGTCATTATTCCTATAGTCAGTGAGTGTAACTCCCCTATTTTACAGTGCTGTTAATGTGGCTGTTCTCCCCATCTTTCCCGTTGTCCCTAGCCCTGCTACTATCCTTTCTTACAATGCATCGGTGCTGAGGGGTTGTTACCGCCTCAAGGAAAGATTGTATTAAGTCTGGACATAAAGAATTAAGGTTATTATTAAATAAGATGTATCTACATGTAATGTGTGTATGTAAATAGGTGTGTATAAATAAATAAAAGAAGGTTAGTCAAAAGCCCACCCTCCTTGCTAAATTGGTAGTGAAACAATGCCTGTGCCCATGGAAAGAAATAATGCAACAAGGGAAAAAGGATCAAGCCCAGACAAGCAGGCAACCACAGTGTGAGAAGTTGAAAGAAAAAAAATTGAGAAGTTAACTCTGTAGTTACTGGAAAGAATTAAGCAGTAAAACTTTGTATAAATGTTAAAAGAAAGTGTTATGAAAGAAAAAAATTTGGTTTCTTTGCAGCCATTCCTTTGGGAATGTCTGTAGATAATCCAGGCAACAGGTTATTTAAGTGAAATCATTTGACTATAAAAAAGTTGGTCAAATTTGCTAAAGAACACTCCTGATGTGTAAAATCTTTGTTTTGTAAGTTTAAAATAAATTGGTGTTGTTTTAAGGTTGTAAAACTGAAAATACTTTTGCGAAACAAACAAACAAAAAAATAGTATTGTTTAATTTTGGTATTTAGCATTTAATCCTTAAAGTAACTTAATGTGTTACAAGATTTAAATTGTTGTTTTTTAATAAAAAAAAAACAACAACATTGTAGCTGCAGCAGGGCAGTCAAGGCCAGGAGAATGGTAAAAGATTTTAAATCTGTTTTGGTAACAAATAGCAGATAGAAGCTGTAGTCAGTACCCCACACTAAGCCTTAAGGTGTCTCTGTGTAATCAACAGTCACTTTGCCAAAGGGAAGCCAAAGTGGATTGTGTTTTCCTTTTCAAATCAATGTGCAGAAGTTAAAAAATAGAAGCCATTAAAACCTGACCTGCCTATAAAACAAATACTGGAAAATATGGGGAGCAATTTGAGTAATTCCTCAGTTTTGCCTGTAAGCAGCAAAGGTATTTATAAAAAAAAGAAGAAATATTTTAAGCAATAATCTGCCAACCCCAAGAGGGTAGAAACATGCTCTTTGTCTTTCAGAAAAAATAATAGGAAAATCTGATACCAACTGAAAAGCTGCAAATTGTTTTTGAAGTGATTGCTGAGTACACCTTACACCCTGAGCACCTTTGGCCCAGACGGCCACCTGGTTGCGCCTCAGTTGCTGTGGCCCTATTTGCTCGCATGCATCACGGGATGGCATGCGTGAGCAAAGTGGGGGGTTAATTGTTGCAGTTAAATAAGACTTTTCCTCTGTGGCCCAGCACTGCTTCCAGCAACATAATGTTGGTAAAGCTGTCAAGATTAGGAAGGCAGCACTTTCCCCTCTCTGGGGACCCTTTGTAAATATTCAGATTGACTTTATTCAAATGTTTAAATGTTGTAATTGTAAGTATGTGTTAGTTTTAGTAATGTATTTCCTTGTTAAAAGGCAGATGCCAAAACTGTTGTGAAACTTTTGCTTAAGGATTTTGTATTACAATCTGGCATATCTGGACTGATTATAAAAAAATTATGTGCAGCTTTACAGATCCAGAATGGCCAAATGCCCTTTGAAGGCTACTCCCAATCGAAAGACCAAACTCAGCGCTCATGAAATTCTAACAGAGCGCCCAATGCGACTACCAGCTGTGCCCCACTGGCCCTGGCCCAGATGGACAGTCATTTAATAAATAACACAATGCTTAATTATTGCCAGGCACTAATGAAATGTGTTAGGTCTTTTTATATATAGCAGCCCTGCCACTCACTGAAACCAAGAGACTGGGTCTACATGGGGGTCCATCAGCGAGGAACCATCCTGGCTCCGTGCTGAGGCACCCTTATCAAGTCCTGCTAATTATCAACGCCGCTGTGAAGTGCCGACAATTGACTACCTGCCCATGTTTCTCACTGGAATGGCTCTCCAACTGATGATCGGTCTATCTTTCCTCCTGGTGTTGTTGCTCCTTCTGGACAGCAGGAGTAAAGAACAAGGTAAAGAGCTGGTAACCTCTCCTTTGTCCGCTGATAGACCCACTGTGCCTTTGAATCTTGCTAAGAAAACAACCTCTCCATCTGAAGACATAATAAAGCCTCCAACCAAGCAAGGTGATTGTGCTAGTAACCTCTCCCTTGCTACCTCACTGCCGGACAGCTAAGTGAACTAAGACTACAAAATCTCAAAGAATAGCTTGCGGAGGCTAGACAAAACAACCTGAAGATGAAACTTTTAATGTTCCTCACCTCTCCTTCTTAACAAACTTAGGGTGGGGATGGGAAAGTAATATTTTTCTAAATCTTAGTCAATCAGTAGCCTCACTAGCAAATAATCAAACATACCCAAAGAATCTGCTCTGCCACTGAAGATTTTACCTGTACTGAAAATTATTCCTGTAACTAATAATTTATCCTGTACCCTATTGCAATATACCCCTTCCTATGCCATTAATGTTGATGCCTCTCTGCCCTTTGTGAAGGTGTTTAGACAACAGATGTGTTATAATACTTCACAATGGACAGATGTGTTAGTGTGTTAGGACACCAATGGACTGTAAATAATGTTACATTAGGGACTATTCAATTCACACTGTCCAGTTTTCAAATTATCTCTACATATCCAAATTGCTCTAAAGGAGCTGCTATTCAGCTAGCACAGCAAAAGATCTGGGTTTCCCCTAGAAAGAGAAGAGACTTGGCTGGACACCTATGGGATGGTATAAATAGCGCAGCTGAAATTTGGAATGTTCACAAAAGCCAACAGCATGAGGAAAAATTAGGCCAATTGGAAAAAGCCACTGGTCTTATTACTGGAGCACAGCTAACCCAGGTACAGGCTGGTGTTGGTGAATTACATGTTATTTCTGCCTTTAGTCCAATGACTCGCAAGCTGATGACAGAGATGGTATTAAGTATCAGCAAGTCTGGGAAGGCATTGCAGTGGGATCTAGCATGTTCAGAGGTTCAGGATTTCCTGAATGATCAGGTATTGGACATTCGAGGTGATCTTATGCATCAGGCCTGGCCCTCTGCCCTTACAAATGCCTCAGGAATTCCATCTAATCTATGGCCATGGAGGCATACCTGGAGGTTTTCAGGGTGGAGGTGTGAACATTCACAGTGCTCCTTCCAACCATACGGACCAGTTAGAGGGATGTGGGCGCCCACATACCAAATCCTGCCGGGTCCATGGGGAGGATGCATGTGAGAATGGGTAATCCACCAAGACATTTGGGAAATCAAAGTGCCTGGTGGACCTAACTGGTTTGCGATCAGTGCTCCTGAAATAACACACGATATTTGGATAGGTCTTGGGAATCAGTGGACACTCTGGCCCTTAGAGCCCCCACAGCTTCAATGTATATGCAAACTGAAACCAGGGGATGTCATCACTGTTCATGACAGTGTCTGCTCGGAAGGCATGGGGTTAGGAACTAACTTGACAGGACACTTGCTCTTCCAAGCTAATGACACCAATGTGTGCTTGAAGACCTCTGCTCTGTTAGATATACATTTTAATCTTACCACAGCTGCAGGCAGCCATCTTGTTTATTGGCCTGCTAATAAGGTTTCTCAGGTAGTCCTTAAGTACAAAATCCCCTTTAATTGGACCACCTTAATACCCAACTGCTTTCACAATCTACTTTCACTCCTACCGGAAGTTCAAAAACTCTCCGAATTGCAAGGACCTACTCAGGTACTTGAAAACATATATCAAATTGAAAAGCAAGCCTTCCATACAGCCCATCGTATATCCACATTATGTACTGAATCTGATGTAATGTGTAATGTAACTAAGGTTATATGCCAACCCCATCATACCGCTGCAATAGGAGGGTTAACGGTTTTGGTATTGCTTGGATTAAGTCTTTGTATTTGCTATTGCTGTTGTAAAACACAGTGCTGTCCTTGTACCTGTCCACCTAACCCAAGGCAAGAAAGACTCCAAGCCCAGCCTCGGAAAGTAATAAAGTTGATGCATGTTTACAGTAATATTTGGATGGATAAAAAGGAAGAAGGGGAAGAGCAGAGGGAGATTTACCAACTTATGAATATGGAAGTTTAGGCAAAGGTGATGCCAAATAGGCATCAAATGGGGGATTGTAGCAGAAAATTGGCTCAGGCCTAAACTTTGGCTCAGGCCTGAACTTTGTCAGACCTGAACTTTGGTCAAGTTAACCATAAAAAGGGGCGGGGGCAGGTATTGGAGACAGGGTAAAGGAAAAATACAAAAGCAGAACTATTTGTAATCACCAAGCTTGTGAAATGTAACTGCCAACTGCTAGTGTTCCAAAAGCTTGTAACCGCAAAGGGCAAACTTTGAATAACAGGAAGGCTGGCTGGTGCAGCCTTTCTTTTATGGAAGGTGCATTCCAATTATGGCAAAAATTGTTAACAAGGAAGTGTATATTGCTAATTGTGGTTTTATGCTATATAAGCTGCTGAAAATCTGTATTCGGGGGGACTGCCGGTTTGCTGGTACTCCCCTTGCATGCTCGTAATAAAGGGGCCTCAGGCGATTCTGATCCAAACACAACACGTGGTCGTTTTTCCACGACAGAAGTTTTACATTGTTTATTTTTGAGTGCAGTTATGTAACAAAAAAAATCTACATTTGTAAGTTGCACTTTCATGATAAAGAGGTTGCACTACAGTACTTGTATGAGGTGAATTGAAAAATACTATTTCTTTTATCATTTTTACAGTGCAAATATTTATAATAAAAATAGAATACACTGTTATTTCAGTTACAACACACAATACAATATATATGAAAATGTAGAAAAACATCCAAAATATTTCATAATTTTCAATTGGTATTCTATTGTTTAACAGTGTGATTAAAACTGTGATTAATGATGATTAATGTTTTAAATCGTGATTAATGTTTTTGAATTAATCGTGTGAGTTAACTGATTAATTGACAGCCCTAATATATAGCATAGATTTGGAGGTGATATCAATCTAATTGTGATGCTGACATACCAGGTGTCAGCTCATGCCAAAGCCCCAAACCAATTCAGATATGTATTAATATAGATTAAAGTGGTTGTTAATTGTTTAAGAATGTATTTGGTATTTAAACTTCATGAAAACTAATGGGATGTTACATGCATTGTTTTCACTGATATGCATCCTGTTATAATATAAAACATTTACATTCTATATTCCTCTGTAACTAAATAACCCACCAAATGAGAAAGAAGCCTTGTGTAATGCAATGAAGAACTTTAACAGGAAAGTGCTTATTTGAAGGCAAGTGGTCATTGTGTGTGCTGATCAGAGATCGAAGACGCTAAATGTACTCCTATCTCTCGATCAACCAAAGAGCCCATCTGGATGGTGAGCCTGTCAGCTTATTTTCTGTGAAAAGAAACTATACCTATGGATTCAGGGAAAGATCCTGCATGTCTGGACTGTTTGGACTGTTACAGGGAAGGGTACCAGAAGCAAAGCAGAGATCCCCAGAAACAATCTGGCTATCATGAAAAGACTTTTCTACCACCATTTGGGAATTAGAGACTATGACTCACCTGTAGGTATATTTTACGTGCTTTAGCCTGGCAACAGATCTCATTTCCTTTTCTTAGCTAATAAACCTATAGTTAGTTTACTATATACTTGACTACCAGGGTTATCTTTGGTGTGAGATCTAGAATGCAACTCAATCTGGGTGACTGGTCTCTTGGAACTGGGAGTAACCTGTAGTGTTTGTGATTTTTGGTATAAATGACCATTTATGGTAAAGTCCAGTTTGTCTGGGTGGGAAGATAGACTGGAGAGTCTAATGGGACTGTATGGTAAAACTATTATAGTAATCAGGGCCAGCTCCAGGCATCAGCGGAGGAAGTATGTGTCTGGGGCGGCACATACTAAGGGGCGGCATTCCAAGCATTTTTTGTTTTGTTTTGTTTTTTTGCTTGGTAAAAAATGGTAGAGCCGGCCCTGATAGTAATCCAGGAGTTCACACCTGTTACTGGTTTGGTGAAATCTAATCATGGAGCCCATCACCAGTTTGGGGTGTCTGCACTGAGGTAGGCACTCAATGTCCTGAGGTACTCCAGATGGCCTGGCAGTAATACATCAAAGCAACTTTTGAAAATTGCACAGACATTCTATCAGTGTATTACCTTCTCAATGAGCCATGTCCTGGGATTAATTTATGATTTTTTTCGAACCCCGATCAGCTTCCAATAGCGTCTGTATTTTAAAAATTGTCAGCCTGAAAAATACCTTCTTCCCCAAATTTTACATTTCCCTCCTAAACAATCTCTGCCCATTTCAGTGGGTCCAGCAAACCTGTCTACCTCTGAATACCATATATATCAGCCCTTAAAGTCCTAACATTTTTTATGAAAAGAAAGCTATTCTGGGTCATTTTAAGATGTTTTACATTTATAAGTTTCATTTTCCCTCTCTTTTTAAGACCTGCATTTTTCGGTTCATAGTAACAAAGGTATCTGACTTTACCACTGGAAGGATGCAAGAGAAACTCCAAATAACAATTTTTAGAAAGCTTTCTAAAATATCCCTAAAGTACTTTTTCCTATAACGTCTAAGTAATTTAAAACTACATAATTTATTGGTTAGCTTTATGAACACTCATTTGTGATGATCTACATATGTCGCCTTTGCTTTCCTGACAGGTTTCAGAGTAGCAGCCGTGTTAGTCTGTATCCGCAAAAAGAACAGGAGTACTTGTGGCACCTTAGAGACTAACAAATTTATTAGAGCATAAGCTTTTGTGGACTACAGCCACGAAGTGGGCTGTAGTCCACAAAAGCTTATGCTCTAATAAATTTGTTAGTCTCTAAGGTGCCACAAGTACTCCTGTTCTCTTTGCTTTCCTGTTACTCACAAATTCGTGGAGAAAAAATTAGTACGACACACAGCATCGAGTATTCAACAGACATGTGAGGAGAGACAGAGAGAGCTACCCCGCCAAGATATTCTTGATCAAATGGTTGCAAATCAGTTATATTTCTGTACAATCATTTATAATTGTGTAAAAAGGAGATTGGAAGAAAAGACACTAACTATACACAATGTTACTATCAACTTCTTAACATTGATGGCTTTCAGGTGGCTGTTCACTCTTTATGTGAAGTGAGTTGTTCGTTAGAATTAGGATCTTATAGTGGACGAGTTGAATTGGAAAAAAGCAACATCATATAAAGTTGATTGTCATCCTTTTGCTGGCAGTCTCAACAGAAAGAAGGATTGAACTTCTCATTCAATTCATGAGATCGCGGTTTATTCATGGGGAGCTTGGAAGGTGGCATAGCTACTGCCAATGAAGAAGTTGCTATCTAAGTAACCAGAACACTTTACTTTTATAAAATCCAGCAATGATCCCCACACTAACATTTACTTACTGTATGAAGGGAACTTGATATAAGCAAAGAGAGATGTACATTTTCCAGAAGTTAGAGTTCATATTGTCTTAAATTTACTCCTGGGAGAATTCTGTGCCACTGTGCAATACAGAATTTTGCAGAAATTAACATTGTGTGTACAGAATTTCCTTTCCCCCACAGAAATGGGTTGCAGTGTTGCTAGCCCCCACTAGGGCTACTGGACCTGGCATAGCCCAGCTCGTACATAGAAGACACTGCTGGGGAGAGGGAGAGAGAGCCAGAGGGTTCCTGGCAGATGCAGTTCCCAGTATGCCCTGGGAGAAGGCGAGGGCTGTGTGCAGGAAACTCCATACAAGCCTAGGACCGAGCATCAGGCTGTTTCTCCCTCTGGATCCCTGGGCTCTGGGGAAGGAATGGGGCAGATGTCTGGGCTCTGGGGGAAGGGGGGTCACAGCTGGGCTCAGGGGTGTGTGTGGAGGGAGCAGAGAAACAGGAACTGGGTTGTCATATGGGTTTCTTAAACACTCTACTCCTCAGGTAATTTTTGTGTGTGTCTGTATTGTTACATATTTGCTGACAGGTATTTTGAAATAAATTACCAAAATAATTGAAACTGATGTAATTATGTAGTGTTATTTTGATAAATAAAATTTGCAGAATTTTGCAGAATTTAAAATATTGTGTGCATAATTTTTAACTTTTTGGCACAGAATGCCCCCCAGACTATTATGGTCTATTATGGAGGCTATTATGGTCCATCATGAAGAGGTGCTGCTAAGGGATCACAAGGATCTGTGCCTCAATCTCAGGTCCACTATAGGTATAGTGGGAGACAAATTCAGCTGTGGTGAATGCAACAGCTAGGATGCAACTTCATAGCCAGTCCAAGCTAATTGGCAATATTTTCTCTTATCCTCGACACCCTTGTGTGGACACTACAGTGCATGACTAGGTGACCGGCTCCCAGTGTAGATGGTGAATAAGGAGGACATTTTTTGTCCACAGAGACCCAGATTTAATTCTCACTAAAGTCAATAGTAGACCTCCACATTTTCCAGAGCTACAGTGAGAAAGTGAAACAATCTTTACAACTGAAAATGGTTCAGCCAACAGCAAGTGAACTTCAGTCTTTTTGTATGGGTCGCAAGAGACTTGGTTGAGTAATATATGGGACACCTGTTAAATACAGCCATATGATGGAAACCAGCCATTATGCTCTATCTCCCAGAAGTTCACAGTTACAACAGAAATAGTTAATTTTTCCATTATGCTTTATTTAGAATACCTGGCATTATCCACTTGCTTTATCAGAACATCTACACAATTTCATTTTTTGTTTATTAGTCCCTATTTAAATGTGTAAATTGCAGGAGGGTAAAGAACAGTATAAAAATCAACATGAAATGTACTTAAGTTATTCCTTGACTTTAGCAAAGCTTTTGATACAGTCTCCCACAGTATTCTTGCCAAGTTAAAGAAGTATGGGCTGAATGAATGGACTATAAGGTGGATAGAAAGCTGGCTAAATCGTCGGGCTCAACGGGTAGTGATCAACAGCTTCATATCTAGTTGGCAGCCGGTATCAAGTGGAGTGCCCCATGGGTCGGTCCTGGGGCCAGTTTTGTTCAATATCTTCATTAATGATCTGGAGGATGGCGTGGACTGCAACCTCAGCAAGTTTGCAGATGACACTAAACTGGGAGGAGTGGTAGATACACTGGAGGGTAGGAATGGGATACAGAGGGACCTAGACAAATTAGAGGATTGGGCCAAAAGAAATCTGATGAGGTTCAACAAGGACAAGTGCAGAGTCCTGCACTTAGGATGGAAGAATCCCATGCACTGCTACAGACTAGGACCGAATGGCTAGGCAGCAGTTCTGCAGAAAAGGACCTAGAGGTTACAGTGGATCAGAAGCTGGATATGAGTCAGCAGTGTGCTCTTGTTGCCAAGAAGTCTAACAGCATTTTGGGCTGTATAAGTAGGGGCATTGTCAGCAGATCGAGGGATGTGATCATTGGGGAGGCCTCATCTGGAGTACAGTGTCCAGTTTTGGGTCCCACACTACAAGAGGGATGCGGAAAAATTGGAAAGAGTCCAGTGGAGGGCAACAAAAATTATTAGGGGCTGGAGCACATGACTTACGAGGAAAGGCTGAGGAAACTGGGATTGTTTAGTCTGCAGAAGAGAAGATTGGGTGGAGGGGGGCGGGGGTTGATAGCTGCTTTCAACTACCTGAAAGGGGGTTCCAAAGAGGATGGATCTAGACTGTTCTCAGTGGTAGCAGATGACAGAACAAGGAGTAATGGTCTCAAGTTGCAGTGGGGGAGGTTTAGGTTGGATATTAGGAAAAACTTTTTCACTAGGAGGGTGGTGAAGCACTGGAATGGGTTACCTAGGGAGGTGGTAGAATCTCTTTCCTTATGCTCCAATACGTCTGTTAGTCTATAAGGTTCCACAGGACTCTTTGTTGCTCCTTCCTTAGAGGTTTTTAAGGTCAGGCTTGACAAAGCCTTGGCTGGGATGATTTAATTGGGCTTGGTCCTGCTTTGAGCAGGGGGTTGGACTAGATGACCTCCTGAGGTCCCTTCCAACCCTGATAGTCTATGATTCTATTATTCTATGAAGTTGTAACTACATCTACCTCCTGCACTGAGCAGCAAATAGAAAACATGGCTGAACTTCTGGACCGACTCTTCAGTCTATGGATTCCCTCCTCTCAATCCTCTGTTTTATCCAGACAAGAGAGATTGGGTGAAATCCTGGCCCATTTAAGTTAGTGGGTGTTTTACCATTAACATTAGTTAGCTAGCATTTCACCCATTCAGTTTATGCTACTTCCTGTATTTGAAATCAAGTCCTTCATTGAACCGGACGAGTAATTATAGCACATACAATCGTTCTCGCTGCATGTGTGTGTGTGCGCCCCCCCCCCGGAACACACAATTGGTATTCAGATAACATACCGAAATGGAAGCATTAGAGAGAGACAGAGAGGCAGGCAGACGGAAAGACCAGGGACGGCTCTAGGCACCAGCAAAACAAGCTGGTGCTTGGGGCGGCACATTTTTAGGGGCGGCATGGCCGGTGCCAGAATGCCACCCCTAAAAATGCACCCCAGCCGCCCTAGCTGCTGCTGCCACGGCGTGCAAAACAGCTGATTCGCGCGCCGCTACTCCCCCTCCCTCCCAGGCTCTCAAACCTGGGAGGGAGGGGGAGATCCCGAGCGGCCGTTTCGCGCGCCGCTGCTCCCCTTCCCTCCCAGACTTGAGAGCCTGGGAGGGAGGGGGAGAAGCGGCGCCCGCGCCGCGGCCACTCGGAGTCTCCCCCTCCCTCCCAGGCTCTCAAACCTGGGAGGGAGGGGGAGACTCCGAGTGGCCGCGGCGCGGCACTGCTTCTCCCCCTCCCTCCCTCCTAGGCTTGAGAGCCTGGGGGGAGGAGGCAGGGCTGGGGATTTGGGGAAGGGGCGGAGTTGAGGCGGGGCCGGGGGTGGGGTAATTAAATAAGGGAGGGGGGCGGCCAAAATTGTTTTTGCTTTGGGCGGCAAAAATCCTAGAGCCGGCCCTGCTCAGGAGTGCATTACAATCTGCAATTGTAAGCCCTTCTTAGCCAACAGTACCACCAGATGTCTGAACTTTATGTTCGTTGCTTTTTTTTCCTGTTTTTTTCAAATGTAGAAAATAGTATGTTGCGTAGTGTCCTACCCATACTTAAACACATAAAATATTTATTGTGTGAGTTTTGATCGAAATTTATATAGAATCAACAAAAATAACATGAATTGAGATTCTTTTCATAGCATTTTAATATATTTTGTAAGTACATATGAATAGTGATTGAAAAATGAAAGGATTAAACTGTCATATCTATGGTATTTTATTAATCTGTTATCCAAATTATTTCAGTTCTAAAAATTCACGTTCCTTTTAGAGTTGGCATGTCTATCAGAGACATCTGAAATGAGGAGATGTGTGAAATCTTGAATTCCTAATATTCTGCTTTAGCTAGTAAAACACATTAAAATAGTATATCTTAAACTGAAGCAGATGCTTCCCCAAACCACAGTAATTTTAAAATTTATAACTGGTCTTCTTGTTTTACCCTCATTTCTTTTGGTCTGGATTTATTTATTTTTGTATGCTTGTTACTATAATTTGTACTTATTTGTTTCACAACAGTTACTTCTTTACATAGCTAACCATAAAGTTGTATTTAATTACTAGAGTCACAGATTCCAAGGCTGAATGGAGCTTTGTACTCATCTAGTCTGATCTCCTGTCTGACACAGGCCAGAGAACTTCCCCCATATAATTCCTAGAGAATATCTTTTAGAAAAACATCCAATCTTGATCTTAAAATTGCAGATGATGAAGAATCCACCATAACCCTTGATAAATTGTTCCAATGGTGAATTATTCACACTGTTAAAAGTTTACATATTATTTCCCTTCTGAATTTGTTTAGCTTCTACTTCCAGCCATGGGATCCTGTTATATCTTTCTCCGTTACATTGAAGAGCACATTATCAAATATCTTCCCCTTGTAAGTACTTATAAACTATAATCAAATCATCCCTTAACCTTCACTTTGTTAAGATCAATAGAATTAGTTCCTTGCATCTATCACTCTAAGGCATTTTTTCTAATCTTCTAATCATTCTAGCCTCTCTCCTCTGTACCCACTCTTATTTATCAACATCCTCTTAAATTCTGAAAACCAGAACTGTATTCCAATATTCCAGTAGCCATCACACCAGGTCCAAATACAGAGGTAAAATAGTCTCTCTACTCTACTCAAGATTCCCCTGTTTATGCATCCAATAATCATATTAGCCCTTTTGGCCACAGCATTGTACTGGGAGCTCTTGTCCTGCAGATAACCGACCACCTCCAAAGCTTTTTCAGAGTCACTGTTTCCGTGGACACAGTCCCCCATCCTGTAAATACAGCCTATGCTCTTTCTTTCTAAATACCTACCTTTACATTTAGCCCCAGTAAAAAAGCATATTGTTTGCTCGTGTCCAGCTTACCAAATGATCCAGATCACTCTGTATCAGTGACCTGTGTCCTTCCCACCCCCCACAGATTTTTGTTTCATCTGCAAATATGTTTTCTTCCAGGCCATTAATAAATATGTTAAATAGCATAGGGTCAGTGTGGGACGGCACTAGAAACACACTCTTTGGATAATGATTCCCAATTTACAATTACATTTTGAGACCTATCAGTTAGCCAGCTTTTAATCCATTTAACGTGTGCCATGATAATTTTATCAGTCCAGGTTTTTAATCAAAATGTCATGTGGTGACAAATCAAAGGCCTTATAAATGTCCAAGTATATTATACACACTATTACCTTTATCAACCAAACTTGTGAACTCATCGACAAAAAATATCAAATTAGTTTGACAGGATTTTTGTCCATAAACCCATGTTGATTAACAATAATTATTTCCTCCTTTATTTCTATATAATATTTAGCCCATGCTCCATTATCTTGCCAGGGAGCCATGTCAGACTGACAAGCCTATAATTACCTGGGGGTAAGGAACCAGGGCCTAGGTAGTCTTGCCTAACGGTTACAGCTGGGCTGAGTCTGCATATCAGGGACAATAGTCACTGAGCAGAAGTCAGAGGAATCACAACAGCCAGGTTCAGTAAGCAAGAGTCGGGGTCAGAGTCAGGCTGAGTTTGGGGACCAGAGGTTGTGTTATGAGAAGGAGTAAATAACACTTCCTTATTTACTTTCTCCACACTAGTCATGATTTCATAGATCTCTATCATATCTCCCTGTAGTCGTCTTTTTTCCAAGCTGAAAAGTCCCAGTCTTTTTAATCTCTCCTCAAATGGCAGATGCTCCATACCGCTAATCATTTTTGTTGCCCTTTTTCTGAACCTTTTCCAATTTCAATATATCTTTTTTAAGATGGAGCAACCACATCTGCATGCAGTATTCAAGATGTGGGTATACCATGGATTTGTATAGAGGCAATATGATATTTTCTGTCTTATTATCTATCCCTTCTTAATGATTCCCAACATTCTGTTCACTTTTTTGACTGCTGCTGCACATTGAGTGGCTGTTTTCAGAGAACTATCCACAATAAATCCAAGATCTCTTTCTTGAGTGGTAACAGCTAATTTAGACCCCATTATTTTATAAATATGCAATATGCAATAGTGAAAGTCTACATGAAATAATGAGACTAGTAATTTCAACCCATAGGGGTGTTTTTGTTCAATTACATTTCAGCCTATATGATCAGTTATTTTCACCATTCCCTTCTGTATGTTAATATTTTGCAGGTCATTATGAATATGATTACATATTATAAACTTTATTTATGTTCCCCTAGGACTAATTTCTGAGGTTTAGTATTATTTAACTATTGTAAAAAGCAGAAAATTATTATTTTTAATAATAGTAGTATTATCCCTCAGTATTACATTATGGGGATTTTTTAAAAACTATAGCCTTCACAATATACAATAGTTTTAAGCATAAAAAGAGGAAAGCTACTGTCTAAAATTTATCCCTATGAGTCGCCAATAAATCCTGACCATTAATCAGCTCCATAGGTTTGCGTATTCAGGAGTTTTTTAGACTTTTCACAGTATTCCTGCATTTCAGGTCCTCAAAGCCACTTGTTCTCCTTTGACTTTCCTTAAAATTCTTGCAGTGCGTAAGAGAGCTGTCTTCTGGAGATTATTGATTGTGATTGTGACGTTGACAGACCAGGTGCCAGCTCATGCCAGGGTCCCCAGGTTTCAAGTGACCACTGACAAATGCATAGCTGGAATCAGTCTGGCTCACCTGTGTATTAGCATTGTTAAAACAGGTATTATAATTCTAAGAATGTGTTTACTGTTTAGTCTTTATTGAATGCTTGTGAGTTGCTACATGCATGAATCTCACTTATAACATCTGTATCCCATATAGTAAGGTAATATTTAAGCAGTTGTATTTGTGAGCCTCTATGACTGTGTAAATCACCAGCCAGAAGAGAGACATTAGTGTGAAGGGCTGATCTTCAATAGAAACTGTTATGCCTTTCCCAAAAGAAACTGTTATGCCTTTCCCAAAAGGAAAGGTCCATCCATAGAGGGACTATTATGGGCATTGCATTTGGAATTTCCCTACATAGCATCAATAAGAGGACAAAAGACTTTTCTTGTTCTGCTTTTCTGCCCATGAGTATGAGGCATGTATGTGGATTCCTCCCATCAGCTCAGTTTGCAGTTCAAAGCACATGGCAGGAGGGTGATGAAAACCCCAAACAAAAGAAAGTTGGTATCTCTATGCTGCTTGGACTCTAGGGGGACAAAGTGTTTCTAGGCATAAGTGAGAAATCCCCACCTGTTTAGCAGGGTTTAGTAATGAAGGACATATAGAACTTGTTGGTCATAGAACCTTTTTACACCTTTTGAAATTTAAGATTGTAACTCATTAGTGTATCTAGGTTTACCTGCTTTACCCTTGTAAGTAACTCGCTCACTTTCTTTTAATAAATCTTTATAGATATTACATGATTGGCTACAAGCATAGTCTTAGGTGTGAGATCTAAGGTGCAATCAACCTGGAGAACTGGGAGAAACTGGAATATTGCTGTGATTTTTGGTGCAAGGGACCATCTATCACAAATGCACACTCATCTGGGTGGCAAGACAGACAGTCTATCCAGAGGTTGGGATTCACACTCCTGAGGCAGTGCAGGCATCATTGTAGTGATGTCCACACCCAACATGTTCTTGAGCTGCTCATTATTATCCTTAGTGAACCCAAGTGCCCCAATAATCACTGGGATTGTCTTTGTTCCAGTTTTCCATAATCATTCCACTTTGTGGCAGAGTTCTTCATCCTTTGCCATTTTCTCTTCTTGTTTCTTTTTTTATTTTTCTGTCTGCTGGTAAGGTCAGATCAATTAACATGTCTTGTTTTCCTTCTTCTCTACAACAGCTATAGCCACACTATTTACCTTCACCATTCAGTCTGTGACAATTGTCATATTCCATAATTTTTTACCTATTCATTTTCTAGAGCACTTTCAATTTGGTGGTCATAATACCACATGGTGGGTTTCAATCCATACTTGCCATAGAGACACCAATGCAGACACTTGATGACCATCTGTTCATATATTCTCTTCCAGCCAGACACTTGAAGATGCTCAACACATGGTCCACCATCTTTTCCTTTTCAGAACAGATTCTTCCATTTGGGGAGCAGTTCTGTCAGTCAATTTTGTTTCAAACATAATTAAACTTTAAGGACTGCTCTTGTGCACTCCTAATGAGACTCTCTCTCTCTTTTGATATATCCTTCTACAAACCATGAGTTTGTTAATTGTGGTGACGACGCAGGAAAGGAAACAGAACGCCAGGTCTGTGGTAGCCGAAAAGCCCCTCTACCTCCAGGAACTTTTCCTGGGGCTTTTATTCTTTACACTTCCCTGCTTACAACGCTTCTCATTGGTACAAATCTTGCGCATAGAAAAGCCAGGCAGTGTACATGCACATAAGATAACGAACCCATCTCTTGAGCGCGTGAACACCAGCTGCGAGGGTACAATCAAATCAGCCAAATAAGTTTCCCAAACACAAACGCTGGATTGAAGGTCACTCCTGCCTCGTAGCCATGGGAGCAGTTTGCCGCGCCTGTGGGCTGGCGATTCGGGAGCTATGCGTCCCTACAGTTAATCTTCAATCACAAGTGAGTTCAATCTCTCTCCATCATTGTCCATGCATTGATTTTTGTGATTTTTGTGATTCAAAATCTTTTGAATCTTTCTTTGGTGATTTGCTTTCTCCTTTCCTTTATGCTTTTTTGGGTTGGGATGCAAGCTTGGCCATCACTTGTTATCCCAGCCATATGATCTTCTATTCAGTTGACTCTTCTTATATTTTGATGTATATTCTTCCTTCTCAATTGCTTCCTCCATAGCTAGCAGACCTTTTCCTTTCATTGCTGTATGCATAGCCAGGAGCTTTCTTGTTTGGATGTCAATTTTTTTCTCCTCTTGATTCCAGTGGATCACTCCAGCAGTATACTTTACTACTGGTATCACCCATATATGAATGTGTTGGATCAAATTATTTGAGTTGAGTTTTGTCCTTAGAGTAGTTCTTCTTAATCTGTAATAATCTTTTCTGCCGTCTTCTTTGTTTTCCTTATGTTGCAACTCCAACAGTCCCCTGATTCCAAGGTATTTGTAGGGCCTATGATGAGAAATACTTTAGATAGTACCTGTGAAGTTCCCAACAGTGACACAAGAACCTGAGTACCAACCTCCTGGAAGTCTGTTAAAAACCTGGGCACAAACCCCCAATTTTGTTGCAAGTTCCAAACCTAGAGTTCATCAACCAACCACACCAACTACAAACACCTCAGGCAATTTAATAGCCTTAACACTGAGTCTCAGACAGTCCTCTTGAGTAATCCAGTCTGTCTTGCCACCCAGTTGAGTGCATTTCTGTGATAGATGGTCCCTTACATGAAGAATCACAGCAATATTCAGGTTTCTCCCCATCCCAAAGGACCAGTCACTTACCCCAAGTCAATTGCACTTTAGGTCTCACACCAAAGATGAAGCTTGTAGCCATTCCTATAGTGAACTATATGAAGATGTGTAAGTTAGGGAAAGGGTCTCCTCTTTTAGGAGGGGCATAACAATTTCTGTAGAAGAGCAGCTCTTCCCACTAATTAATGTCCCTCTCCTGTATGGGAATTCATACAGTCACAGAGGCTCATTATACAACCACTCAAATATTACATTACAGTATGGAACACAGATATTACAAGTAAGATTAATGCATGCAGCAACTCACAAGAATTCAACAAAGTCTAAACATTAAACACTTTCTTATAATTCTAATTCCTATTTTATCAATATTAACGCACAAGTGAGACAGACAGATTCCATCTATGTATTTGTCAGTGTCCAGTTGAGACATGGGGAGCTTGGCATGAGCTGTCACCTGGCCTGCTGGCACCACAGTAAGCCTTTCTTAATTTGTATGCCATCTGATTGTATCAGTTTGCCCCCTTTACAGATATGTACACTGTATTTAGTCACACCAACCTCTAGCTTTATATCTTCATCAATCTTTTCTACATATCATCTGTCTTTGTGTATCTGTGACAGCCCTTGGTTGGGTTTGTTGGTAGGGGAGTGCCACCTAGCTGTCATGACTTAGACCTGTGACATGCAGGGGGTTGTTGGTAGGGGAGCACAGGCCCTCCCACTCCACTGGAATCCGACCAGGGCCCTTTGGGAGCTATCAGTGCTCTGAGAGACAGAGATGCTTAAGGCAGCCCTCCCTGGGCCACTTACTACCACCTCCCTGAGATTGTCCCAAGGTAGCCATCTGAGCTAAGGCAGCGTGAGGATTGTCTGCTCACCCCACTTCTGGAGGCTGCATGTTGTGAGGTTGTTCTCCTTTCCTCCTGTGGCATGACCCAGCCTCCCAGGGCCAGCTCAGTCCAAGGGTTTTCCCCTGCTGGGGTAGTCCAAACAAAAAATAAAGGGGATCAATCAAGTCCAGTGTTCATATGAGAGGGAGAGGGGAATGCTTTCCACTCAGGGTTTCCCTGCAGCAGGCCTTCCCTTTCCTCAGGGAGGGATCTTTGGGCAGTTGTTTAGGGAGAGATTCTTCTGCCTTCCCTCAGCTCCCTGGAGCTGCAAGTAGCATGTCTGCTCTCCTCCCTGGTCTGCCACAAGATGAGCAGCTCCCCTGCCTTTTAACCCCTCCTCCAATTGGCACATTTCCTACAGGCAGGGCAGGGTGGCACTGGCTGAGCCCAGAGTACTTCCTTAACCCTTTGTTGCTCATTGTGGGGTTTGTACACTTCATCACAATCTCCTTTTGTGACTGTTCATATAGTTTCAGATTATCCATGTGAAACAAATGCTTTACTGTTTGTTGCTCTTTGTTGTTATAATAACCACAATTTATCTCACCAAGTATCCATGTAAGCAGTAGCATCACTACCATAAACAGCACCGGTGATAAGGAATTCCCTTGAAAGATTCTTCTAATTTGGACCTCATCAATGACAATCTCTTCAAGGTACAGTCTAGTGTGCCAGTTAACCATAGATTGCTCCAGAAAGGAAATGACCTTTGGATGAACCCTGTGAATTTTAAGTCTCTCAATGATCCATTAATATGAGATGTTGTCATGTGCTTTTGGGTAATCTAGCCACACCATCTCTAAATTTTTTTTCCTGTTTTACATATTCTGTGATCCTCCTGTTCAGCCTGTTTTGTCCCTTTCTTGTTTACTGTGCAGCGTGCTTGCTCAGCTTAGGAGGCAGCATTCCATTGTGAGCTAGCACTATCTATATCTTCTTTGCCAGATTTCATTGTAGCAGCCGTGTTAGTCTGTATCCGCAAAAAGAACAGGAGTACTTGTGGCACCTTAGAGACTAACAAATTTATTAGAGCATAAGCTTTCGTGGACTACAGCCCACTTCTTCTGATGCATATGCACGAAAGCTTATGCTCTAATAAATTTGTTAGTCTCTAAGGTGCCACAAGTACTCCTGTTCTTTCTTTGCCAGAATTGCTTTTAGAAGTTTCAGCATAGTTGGTAAGCACATGATAGTAATATAATTATTATATTATATATAATTCATAGAATCACTACAGTCTTTTTCTTTTTTTTTTTTTTTGATAGGGGGATGTGTATCACTGTCACTATCCATTTTTGACATCCATTCTTCAAACATTTGTTAAATTGTTCAAGTAAACAGCCATGGAGAGTTGTTAGGTGTTTCAGCCAGAATCCATGCACTTGTGTGGTTCAGGAGCTTTCCAATTACTTCCTGGGTGTTACCCCAGGAGCAAACATTTGAAATCCAGGTATAGAGCCAATACTTATAACTTTAAATATGAAAACGATACATGATACATGTGCATACAGATAGCATAATCAGAATCAGCAAATCATAACCTTCCCCAAACATTGTAGAGGGAATGGAAAGTGGACAAGGGATAGGAGGTAGGGTCAGGAAGATAATCATAGAATCATAGAATATCAGGGTTGGAAGGGACCTCAGGAGGTCATCTAGTCCAACCCCCTGCTCAAAACAGGACCAATTCCCAACTAAATCAACCCAGCCAGGGCTTTGTCAAGCCGGGCCTTAAAAACCTCCAAGGAAGGAGACTCCACCATCTCCCTAGGTAACGCATTCCAGTGCTTCACCACCCTCCTAGTGAAATAGTGTTTCCTAATATCCAACCTGGACCTCCCCCACTGCAACTTGAGACCATTGCTCCTTGTTCTGTCATCTGCCACCACTGAGAACAGCCGAGCTCCATCCTCTTTGGAACCCCCCTTCAGGTAGTTGAAGGCTGCTATCAAATCCCCGCTTATTCTTCTCTTCTGGAGACTAAACAATCCCAGTTCCCTCAGCCTCTCCTCATAAGTCATGTGCTCCAGACCCCTAATCATTTTTGTTGCCCTCCACTGGACTCTTTCCAATTTTTCCACATCCTTCTTGTAATGTGGGGCCCAAAACTGGACACAGTACTCCAGATGAGGTCTCACCAATGTTGAATAAAGGGGAACGATCACGTTCCTCGATCTGCTGGCAATGCCCCTACTTATACAGCCCAAAATGCCATTAGCCTTCTTGGCAACAAGAGCACACTGTTGACTCATATCCAGCTTCTCGTCCACTGTGACCCCTAGGTCCTTCTCTGCAGAACTGCTACCTAGCCATTCGGACCCTAGTTTGTAGCAGTGCATGGGATTCTTTCATCCTAAGTGCAGGACTCTGCACTTGTCCTTGTTGAACGTCATCAGATTTCTTTTGGCCCAATCCTCTAATTTGTCTAGGTCCCTCTGTATCCAATCCCTACCCTCTAGTGTATCTACCATGCCTCCTAGTTTAGTGTCATCTGCAAACTTGCTGAGAGTGCAGTTCACACCATCCTCCAGATCATTAATAAAGATATTAAACAAAACCGGCCCAAGGACCGACCCTTGGAGCACTCTGCTTGAAACCGGCTGCCAACTGGACATGGAGCCATTGATCACTACCCGTTGAGCCCGATGATCTAGCCAGCTTTCTATCCACCTTACAGTCCACTCATCCAGCCCATACTT
Source organism: Malaclemys terrapin pileata (assembly GCF_027887155.1). Lineage (NCBI taxonomy): Eukaryota > Metazoa > Chordata > Testudines > Emydidae > Malaclemys > Malaclemys terrapin. The sequence goes on along the minus strand of NC_071512.1, from coordinate 38,054,633 downwards.
CTTTAACGTGGCAGCAAGAATACTGTGGGAGACCGTATCAAAAGCTTTGCTAAAGTCAAGGAATAACACATCCACTGCTTTCCCCTCATCCACAGAGCCAGTTATCTCATCATAGAAGGCAATTAGGTTAGTCAGGCACGACTTCCCGTTGGTGAATCCATGCTGACTGTTCCTGATCACTTTCCTCTCCTCTAAATGTTTCATAATTGATTCCTTGAGGACGTGCCCCATGATTTTTCCAGGGACTGAGGTGAGGCTGACTGGCCTGTAGTTCCCCGGATCCTCCTTCTTCCCTTTTTTAAAGATGAGCACTACATTAGCCTTTTTCCAGTCATCCGGGACCTCCCCCGATCGCCATGAGTTTTCAAAAATAATGGCTAATGGCTCTGCAATCTCATCCGCCAACTTCTTTAGCACCCTCGGATGCAGCGCATCTGGCCCCATGGACTTATGCACGTCCAGTTTTTCTAAATAGTCCCGAACCACTTCTTTCTCCACAGAGGGCTGGTCACCTTCTCCCCATATTGTGCTGCCCAGTGCAGCAGTCTGGGAGCTGACCTTGTTCGTGAAGACAGAGGCAAAAAAAACATTGAGTACATTAGCTTTTTCCACATCCTCAGTCACTAGGTTGCCTCCCTCATTCAGTAAGGGGCCCACACTTTCCTTGACTTTCTTCTTGTTGCTAACATACCTGAAGAAACCCTTCTTGTTACTCTTAACATCTCTTGCTAGCTGCAACTCCAAGTGTGATTTGGCCTTCCTGATTTCACTCCTGCATGCCTGAGCAATATTTTTATACTGCTCCCTGGTCATTTGTCCAATCCTCCACTTCTTGTAAGCTTCTTTTTTGCATTTAAGATCAGCAAGGATTTCATTGTTTAGCCAAGCTGGTCGCCTGCTATATTTACTATTCTTTCTACACATCGGGATGGTTTGTTCCTGAAACCGCAATAAGGATTCTTTAAAATACAGCCAGCTCTCCTGGACCCCTTTGCCCTTCATGTTATTCTCCCACGGGATCCTGCCCATCTGTTCCCTGAGGGAGTCAAAGTCTGCTTTTCTGAAGTCCAGGGTCCGTATTCTGCTGCTCTCCTTTCTTCCTTGTGTCAGGATCCTGAACTCGACCATCTCATAGTCACTGCCTCCCAGGTTCCCATCCACTTTTGCTTCCCCTACTAATTCTTCCCTGTTTGTGAGCAGCAGGTCAAGAAAAGCTCTGCCCCTAGTTGGTTCCTCCAGCACTTGCACCAGGAAATTGTCCCCTACACTTTCCAAAAACTTCCTGGATTGTCTATGCACTGCTGTATTGCTCTCCCAGCAGATATCAGGGTGATTAAAGTCTCCCATGAGAACCAGGGCCTGCGATCTAGCAACTTCTGCTAGTTGCCAGAAGAAAGCCTCGTCCACCTCATCCCCCTGGTCTGGTGGTCTATAGCAGACTCCAACCATGACATCACCCTTGTTGCTCACACTTCTCAACTTTATCCAGAGACTCTCAGGTTTTTCTGCAGTTTCATACCAGAGCTCTGAGCAGTCACACTCCTCTCTTACATACAACGCAACTCCCCCACCTTTTCTGCCCTGCCTGTCCTTCCTGAACAGTTTATATCCATCCATGACAGTACTCCAGTCATGTGAGTTATCCCACCAAGTCTCTGTTATTCCAATCGCATCCTAGTTCCCTGACTGTGCCAGGACTTCCAGTTCTCCCTGTTTGTTTCCCAGGCTTCTTGCATTTGTGTATAGGCACTTAAGATAACTCATCGATTGTCCCTCTTTCTCAATATGAGACAGGAGTCCTCCCCTCTTGCGCTCTCCTGCTTGTGCTTCCTCCCAGGATTCCATTTCCCCACTTATCTCAGGGCTTTGGTCTCCTTCCCCTCGTGAACCTAGTTTAAAGCCCTCCTCACTAGGTTAGCCAGCCTGCTGGCAAAGATGCTCTTCCCTCTCTTCGTTAGGTGGAGCCCGTCTCTGCCTAGCACTCCTTCTTGGAACACCATCCCATGGTCGAAGAATCCAAAGCCTTCTCTCCGACACCACCTGCGTAGCCATTTGTTGATTTCCACGATTCGACGGTCTCTACCCAGGCCTTCTCCTTGCACAGGGAGGATGGACAAGAACACCACTTGCGCCTCAAACTCCTCTAATCACAGAAAAAGAATGTAGGGGACTGTGACGGGGCAGAGCGGCCCTGCATTGGTATAGCAGGGGTTAATCCTTCCTCCTCACAGAGGAAGCCCTGCCCCGGAAGTTCTGCTGGGCATGCTCCAACTGGAGGTCAGATATAAAAGCCTGCAGCTCAGCTCAGTCTGGGCTGACCGCCGGAGGGGAAGGACGCACGCTGCTAGCTCCTGCAGAGAGAGGGCCTGTGAGCCAGGATCCAGGAGTCAGCCCTGCCGAGGCACTACCTGAGACCCTGACGGAGGACGACCCAGGGGAGGAACAGACCGGAGGACCCCTTGCCGCAGATGCACTGTCATTCCTGGTAGGAAGTGACCCAGGGGAAAAGTACAGATAAATGGCATTAAAGCTGTATTACTGCTTGGCGTGTTGCGGGCAGATCCCCGCTGAGCTAGTGGCAAGTAGAGCTTGCCGCTACCAGGGTCCTGGGTCGGGGCTCGGTGGAAAGGCAGGCCTGAGTTCCCCTACCCCCTCACCCTGAACCGTGAGGGATTAGATGGACTCTGGCCGCTAGGCCGTGCTACCCCACCTGCAAAGGGGAATTATATGGACTCTGGCCGCTAGGCTGTGCTACCCCACCTGCAAAGGAGGATTATATGGACTCTGGCCGCTAGGCCGTGCTTCCCCACCTGCAAAGGAGGATTATATGGACTCTGGCCGCTAGGCCGTGCTTCCCCACCTGCAAAGGGGGATTACATGGACTCTGGCCACTAGGCCGTGCTACCCCACCTGCAAAGGGGGATTATATGGACTCTGGCCACTAGGCCGTGCTTCCCCACCTGCAAAGGGGGATTATATGGACTCTGGCCACTAGGCCGTGCTACCCCACCTGCAAAGGGGGATTATATGGACTCCAGCCACTAGGTCGAGCCACCCACTCGTAAGAGGGGTTATATAGACTCTGCCTGCCAGGTCGCGCTACTGCGCCTACCGGGGGAGAGAAGAGCGTACGACCAAGTAACAGACAGCCCTTAAAGAGGCAAACACCGAGACTAGAGAGAGGCGAGACGCTGACACCTTTCCTGCCCCTGCCACAAAGGGGCACTGTGGTGCTAGCCCGCCACAGGGACCATGAAAGAAATGGGAGTGCAGTGAGTTGGGACAGATATGGGATTGGGTCATGGGAAACACCCATGGGTCATAGAAAGCATAGCGGGGGACTGGCAAAAATGGTCTTTTCAATGTTTTAAAAACTGTAAACACTTAGCATTTTCTAGATATATAATCTGAAATGTTTAATGATTTCCCTTTGAATAAAGTCTCCCTCTCCATTCATCCTCACACTCATTCATCCTCTACTCTGTGTCATGTATAAATCCCCCCACAACATAAACTTCCTATCAACTTGATAACATATTTAGGACAGCAGCCCTACTTCGGTGGATTTCTAAAGATGTGTCAGAGCAGGGCCCCCTCTTGTGACTTTTATATGCTAACCTGATTTTAAATCTTTTTAGAGCAGAAAATTCCAAAATAAAAAATATGTTAAAGCAAGAGTTAAGGAAGGTTGTAAGTGAATGTCAATTGAATCCATCTCTCTCTCTCTCTCACACACACACACACACACATTTTAGAAACATCTACCATATAATCTTTCATCACCTAGTGTTATTACACCAGAAATAAATTGCAAAACTACCTGCAAAGGCCAAGATAACAACATAATGAACGATTTTAAAATTCCATTTCTGATTCTAGGAATCTATTTCTAATAATCCTGAATACTAACTTAAGTTACATTATTTATTACAAAAATATAAAAACCACTGTAAAATATAGTTTAAATACAAATTTGCAAGTTCTATACCACAGGACACAACACCATCAAGGAATTTCACAACACCAAGTAGATCAGTCGCTCAGTTTCTATTCATTAAAATAGTCTTCTGCTGTACTAACACATGACGTCATGAAAAAAACAGATAGAATTCTGATATGATTCAATATGCCCTGAGACTATACAGCTTTCAATATGTTTTCTACAAATGAACTATACAATATATAAAGTCAACTGTATGCATCGAGATATTTCCATTACAGAATAAAGCAACGTGACAAAGTTAAGGTTGGCTATATGACATAATTCGAGTAACACCAGAGACTCCTAAGGCCCCAGCTCCCAGAGTCACGTGATTAGATCAGAGTCTCTAGGCTTTCATTTAAAGATATGTCTAGCTCTCATGGATGCAAGGAAAACTCTATAAAGATAAATCCAGTGCAACTGATCCCTGCCACAGCAGCTAGCCTGAAAGATTAGATCATCCCAGCAGAAGCAGGATAGGGCCTTCCCATGTGGGTGGGGTCACAGTGTGGGAGTGGTGTTATGGGGCCCCATAGAGTATACCTAAGGCCTCCTTTGCCTTAATTCGGTCCTAGGTGACTGTAACAATAACAATGGGGAAATAGCTGGATGCATTAATTTATCATTTACAATTCCCTGTTAAACCGCGCTTGTGGCAAAGTTTGTTTCTTTAATGACACCAGCATACTTTGGTCAAAGACAAAAATCAGTTATCCCGACTAAAATATTCAAGAATATTTCCCCAAAACAGTAGGCCAATCATTTCCTTATAACGTGCATATTCAATGGACCAATAGTATATTAATACTCTCGAATACTTGTCTACCGAAGCTATCTAATCTTCCAAATATTTCTAAACCAAAACACAAACTACGAAACATTAAATATATACAGATCAATACTAAACTCATTTGCAAGAACCAATAGAACAAAAAAGTAGCATTCTGAATAATTGTGAAATATTTATGATGTTTTCTTTAAATATAGTTACATATAGGCATATGTTAAATCAATAATAAGAAAATAAGAAATAAAAAACTATAGAGAATGAGAAGTTAATTTTACCTGGTTCGCTGATTTCATGTCCGTGGTCAGATCAAAGTTAGTAAGAAGATCCTGTTCTTTTCCAGAGTCCGTTCCAGCATTGCCATGCTGAGGTGGGAGAGAGGGGATAATTGGTCTGAGGAATCTGAATTCACTGTTTCCTGATCCAGTTGTTAAACAGACTTCATAACGATAACTGTGAGACAGAGTTCCGTTACCCGTTACATCTACCAAATTATTTTGGAAGTTGCTATTACCACAACAATTGCCAGAAGCAGACATGTATTTTTCTCCATAATTCCTTCTTCTATAAAGCTTGATAATTATAAATATTATCACTGAAATAAAAAAGACAAACGATACTAAACACAAGGAAATTATTAAGTACATCGTTAATGTGTCATTCTCTTCCTCTTCCACAGCTACATCTGTAAACTGCATGTATGCATCCGAAAACCCATCCACTAGAGCTATGTTTAGAGTTGCAGATGAAGAAAGAGGTGATTCTCCGCTGTCCCTAACTAGCACAATAAGTTTTTGCTTCACCGTATCTCGGTCTGTTATTAGCCTCGTGGTTCTTATTTCACCATTTTGGGAAGCGATAGTAAATAGACCTGGGTCAGTGGCCTTCAACAAATGATAGGAAAGCCAAGAATTCTGACCGGAATCTCCATCCACAGCCACCACCTTCGTCACCAGGTAACCCGCCTTCGCCGATCTGGGAACCAGGTCATTAGCGAGGGAGCTGCTGTTCTGCAGAGGGTATAAAATGAAGGGGGCGTTGTCATTTTCATCAATTATCACAACTCGGACAATGACTTCAGAGCTCAGTGGAGGGGACCCGCCATCTGCAGCTCTCACTGCAACCTGGAACTCTTTTCTCTGTTCATAATCCATAGATCGCAGAGCGTACACATTCCCATTTTCCGAGTTTATGGAGATATAAGAGAGAAGCGAAAAGCCACCTACCTCAGAAGGCAATAGAGAGTATGTCACTTTGGCATTCTGTTCTGAGTCAGAATCAAAAGCATTGACCTTCCCTATCAAGACGGCTGGGCCGTTGTTTTCTCGGACATACATAGTGTATGATGTTTGACTGAACTCTGGGGAATTGTCATTGATGTCGGATATTTTCACGACGATTCTCTCCTCAGTGGAGAGACTGGGAGTTCCCAAATCCATGGCTGTGATGGTGATGTTATACTCAGATACTTTCTCTCTGTCAAGCACATATTCAGTCACTAGAGAGTAGGAATTTTTGAAAGTTGTTTTCAAAGAAAATGGAAGATCATCTTCTATGGAGCAGACTGTTTTCCCATTGTTCCCAGAGTCCCGGTCTCTGACACTGAAAAGCGCCACCACTGTCACAGGCGAGGAGTCCTCAGGTATGGGGCTGGTGAGGGACGTTACTTTAACTTCCGGGGGATTGTCATTCACATCCAGCACCTCCACAAGCACTTTAGAGTGGGAAAACAGCCCCCCGTCATCTGTGGCCCGAACATCTAGCTCATATGTTTCAATAGTTTCAAAATCCAATTGGCCTGTGAGTCGAAGTTCCCCTGTCACTGGGTTTATATTAAAAGTTTTACTGTTTTCTTTGGATTTCTGGCTGAAAGAATAGGATATTTCCCCATAATTTCCCTCATCTAAATCAGTTGCAGAAACAGTGACAACCAGGTAATCTTTGGGGCTGTTTTCCAGAACTCGACTTTTGTAAATGGTCTGAGAGAACACAGGAGGATTGTCATTGGCATCGAGGACAATGACATGGATTTGTGCTGTGCCGGACCTCGGGGGAGAGCCGCCATCCACGGCCGTGAGCACTAGACTCACCTCTGGCTGCTCCTCGCGGTCCAGTGGTTTATCCAGCACTAGCTCTGCGAATTTCCTGCCGTCACTCCGAACCCGCGTATAAATATGGAAGTAGTCATTATTGCTAATGCTGTAGTTCTGGAGGCTGTTGTTTCCCACATCTAGATCCTGGGCATTTTCCAAGGGAAACCGAGACCCAGGGTCAGACGTTTCCAGGATTTTTAAAATAAATTCCTTTTCTGAGAACACTGGAGAATAATCATTTATATCATAAACTCTTATCTCAGCGGGATAGGCTTGTAAGGGATTTTGCAGGATTATTTCAAATTGCACCATACAGGGGTCCGTTTCCCCGCATAATTCCTCTCTGTCCATTTTCTCTTTAATAAACAAGTCCCCAGTGTTGCTGTTTAGCTGGAAATGCTGGCGGCTGCCTTCGGAAACCACACGGGCCCTGCGAGCAGACAGTCTCTTCGGGTCTAGCCCTAGATCCTTTGCTACATTAGCCACAAAGGACCCACTTTCCATTTCCTCAGGCACAGAATAGCGAACCGTCTCGCATCTGAGGGCCCACATGCAAAGAAATAGAACGAGACAAGCGACTTGCCTTTTGATTGTTGTTCTCCTCTTCTTATCCGCCATCCTTAATAGGAAAGAACACACAGACATCGATCGAGAAATAATGACACTAGTGGAAATTCATTGCAGAATTCTGATTTCCGAAAGATTTACTTTAGTCTGTATATTTCCTTTCTACGGATTCAGTTAATCCAACGCCTTTATAATTTTGTTTTTCTCTGCGATACCAGACAAATCACCCGTATCTCAGATACATGTATCTGGTCCTGATACGGTCTAGCCCTGTGACGCCAGAATCGCCTGTTGTAATCTTTCCCCTTCTTAGCCAACAGCGCCACTATGCGTCTAAACGCGGTCTTCCTCGCCGTAAAACCGGTTGGAAAATCTGTTCTATGGCTGTTCTATCTCCTTTACAGAATGGCTATTATATTGCTTTCTTTTTAGATATCCTGAATTAATAAACTTTTTTTATAGAACGTAAATCTATTTAGGTAACATACTAATACGGAAAGCAAGAACAGACATACTGAATATTTAATGTGCATTTTAGTCTATTTTTTTTTCAAATAGTACCTAATCCGAAAACTCAGCGGTGCAAAGTAGCCAAAGTTCACCTCGATATTAATGTGAGTTGAGGCTGTCCAGAATATCTAACGATCTGGTCACTGTTTCTTCGACTGTAAAATCTGTGGGGGAGAGGTTATCTTGTACTCCATATAGCACAGTTGTCGGCATTAAACAAACAGTAAAATAAAATAGTCTCTATAGTATGCCTGGCAAATTGCTTTCTGAGCCAATTTGTCCTACCCAGTGTTGTTAGTGCTGTGGAGTATTGTTGCTGCTGTCAGTGTTGCTGTTTTTGGAGTTCTGATGTCAGCTAAAACTTAACTTCCTTAAAAATATGGATGACACCAAGCTGCGAGGGATTGCAAGCACTTTGAAGGACAGGGTTAGAATTCTAAAGGACCTTGAAAAATTGGAGAATTGGTCTGAAATCAACAAAATTAAATTCAATAAAGACAAATGCAAAGTACCTCCCTTTAAGAAGGAAAAATCAAATGCACCACTCAGGGCGACTTTTTGGACAGGTGAGGAACAAATCACAAAACAGTTATTTCTACTCCTGCACAATGTATAATTTAATAGCTGTTAAAAAATTACCTTATTTTTAGTAAAGAAGAAGCAGCAGTCAGACCTTGGAGCTGGAGCCACTACCGCTGCCACTGCTACCTGCGTCGGGGCTGGTGGCCTCGCATCAGGCAGGCTTGGGGCTGGGCAGCTGCTCATGCACAACAAGCATGGGGCCTGTCTCACGAGGGAGAAGGCTGGGGAGGCACAGGCTGCCTGCCCCATTTCCACCCCCTGCAACCTCCGTGAAGCTTGGGTTTAATTGCTACAATCCTGCCATGGCCTCACCAAGCAGTGGTTACCACATCAAGGCCCTTACATAAGTAGGGATGTAAAATGCCACGTTAACAAGGCAACTTCTTGAGGCACTATTAGCTATACCAAAAGCCTCGTTCTGCATTACATTCTTCAAACTTGCTGGCACTGCACTTTTCTTCTGGAGAGAGTGAGTTGTTACATTTAAATAAAATTACAAATGATCCTTAAATCTGTATATATTTATCAATACAAATTATATAAAATGTATTTTGAAGCTTTTGTCAATTCTTGGTTAGGCTGCAGCTCACTTCCCTGGACTGGGGCTCCATCCCTGGCCCAACTGCAAAATGGGAATAACTAGCTAGATGGTAATACTGCTGAAAAGGATTTGGGGGTTATAGTGGATCACAAATTGAATATGAGTCAACAATGTGATGCCTTTCTGAAAAAAAAACTAATATCATTATGGGGTGTGTTAGCGGAAGTGTTGTATCTAAGGCATGGGAGGTAACTGTCCTGCTCTGCTTGGTACTGGTGAGATCTCAGCTGGAGTATTGCATCCAATTCTGTGCCTCACACTTTAAGGGAGATGTGGACAAGTCGGAGAGAGTCCAGAGGAGAGAAACAAAAGTTTAGCAAACCTGACCTATGAGGAAAGATTAAAGAAATTGGGCTCATTGAGAAAAGAAGACTGAGGTGGGACCTGATAACAGTCTTCAAATATGTTATTGGCTCTTATAAAGAGGACTGTGATCTATTGTTCTCCATATCCATTGAAGAGCGGACAAGAGGTAATGGACTTAATTTGTAGCAAGGGAGATTAAGTTTAGACATTAGGAAAAACTTTCTAACTACAAGGGTAGTTATGCTCTTGAATAGGCTTCCAAGGGAGGTTGTAGAATGCTGACACTGGAGATTTTTAAGAACAGGTTGGACCAGGGGTAGGCACCCTATGGCACATGTGCCGAAAGCGGCAAACAAGCTGATTTTCAATGGCACTCACACTGCCCGGGTCCTGGCCACCAGTCCGGGGGGCTCTGCATTTTAATTTAATTTTAAATGAAGCTTCTTAAACATTTTAAAAACCTTATTTATTTTACATACAACAATAGTTTAGTTATATATTATAGACTTATAGAAAGAGACCTTCTAAAAACATTAAAATGTATTACTGGCACGCAAAACCTTACATTAGAGTGAATAAATGATGACTCGGCACACCACTTCTGAAAGGTTGCCGACCCCTGGGTTGGACAAACACTCATCAGGTTTACTTGGTCCTGCCACAGTGCAGGGAGTTGGACTTCATGATTTCTCAAGGTCCCTTCTAGCCCTATATGTCTATGATTCTAGTATGAAATTTCACAAAGGGAGGCTCACAATTATTATTAACACTTTGAACCTTTCTGAGTAGCATCACTTGACATGATTTTAATAAATGAGTTTCTGAAGTTATAGTAATCATTTTATTGTCCCCCAATTCCTAAATGTGTCACCATGGGCTACTATAAAGACCAGAACAAATGCTTTAATTAAAAGGACCTTTGTTTTTGTTGCCTAAAATTTTTTCCTGTCATACATTTATCAGATTACAGCATTATTATTAGAACGTCTAATATATTCAGTGAAAACAATGTGATACTCTGTCACCACTGAAGAAGCATTGTCCACTTACTTGTGTGACTGACGCAGTGCTCCTGAGCAATGGCATCCACATGTGCTGTGGGTCCACAACAAAGCCTTCACCAGGCCCTTTAAAGCCCACGGAAGGAATGGTTGAGTGAAGTCAGGGTAGCAGGATCAGGTCAATGCACTATGGTCATTCTATTGAATCTGATGCCTAATAGAGTTCCACTCCATATTCCTATAGATAAACTAAAGATATGTGGGCCATCGAGAGTCAGACTCGCTTTAAATAATCAAATACACAAGAGAATTATTTATAGCTCACTATCCGGCTAGGAGTAGGTCTTGAGTGAGCTGCACATAGTGCATTCTGGTTCAGATAATATTCAAGAAAGAGATGGAGGAACAAGTGAAGAATAAATAAAAATTAAATAAAAATGTGTGAATAATATATAACTAAGTATAATCTTATCTACTTTGGAGCACATAGTACAACTTCATAAACTGGAAAACAATCTAATTAGAGTATTAAATGGGATGAGCTTAGCCATCGTAGCTAAAACTATCTGGTTAGAATAGGAATTAACGTGAGTCTCAGTCCACATCTTTATAATGTCAACACACATAGAGCAAGTGCCATACTGTTAGCTTTACATCTGTAAGGGTTTTCAGCCCTGCTTAGACTTCAGATATCCATTTTTGGTCATTGTGGGGTTTTTTTTATTTTATTTTGTTTTTTTTAAAACATCAATTGGAGCGTTCAAGAGAGAACAGAAAATGAACACAGGTTGGAAAATCAGCCCCAACAAGAGAGGTCCAGAGAAAATAAAAGACAGGGAAGTAGTGGTAACTATGTGTAATTCCCTAAAAATATAATATAGAAGCATCCGCATAATTAAGCAGCAAACAGCGAGCGAGAAGTAGTGGTATTATTAACTTGAAGCAAAGGAAATATAGATTTTATTGAGTTTAGGGAACAGAACATGCAGTCACAATACACTCCAGTTATTTCACTTCAAATCGATTAATCTTATTCCTGATATGTGCTAATTTAATACAGAGACGTTTAATTTGAGTGAATAATGATGTAAACAACTACAAAGTTTAACAAGAGATGAACACACACACAAGATATGACTGTTGGGATTATATGCCATCATTTCAGTGCTAAAAGTTCTAGTGGTCAGTGACCATGATATTAGCCAGAGATATCTGGCGGGTAAGTCTCCCTCAGGGTTTGGTGAACCATGTTAAAAGTGAATAATTGTGAGGGCCACAGCTAAACCTGGAAAGGGTCATACTTCTGGTGTGAATATAGACACGTTAGGGGTATGACCCATATCGAAGAACATATGTTAAAGGTCAGATTTTTTTTAAACGAAATAATATGAAGAAATTTGAAAGAGTTTCCAAAGGTGGTTGTGAGCTCAACCGTCAATGGAGAAATTAAAGGCGAGGGTAACGGTCTGCAAAGTCAGTGCCTAAAGTTAGACACCTTAGGGGCGTGGTCTAACTTTCCAAACTACAGCGTTCTTTCAACTCCCATTGAAGAAAATGGAAGCCCAGAAAAAAAAAAGCCCACTTTTATTGGGGGGGGCCTGAATATGCGTTTGCTTGCCTGTGTTTAGGCCCCCAGCTGGAAAATTTTGATCCAGACATATATGATACATTCTATATCTGGGGTACTTTAGGAACAGTGTTGTTCCATGACTTCCACAATGCCGGTGGATAAACTAAGCAATGGCACTTCAAGTCTGTCCAGCTAATAGCGATCCCTACATTCCAGTCCTAAAGGAAATCAGTCGGGAATTTGCCTCAACTTTTTCTACATGAAAAGATTTTATACGTATGTTGCATTACATGTTAATTCATGGACCTAAGTGGCCTCATGAACCTTATCAAGCAGAGTTCAAAGTGGGATAATTTTATCGAGACTTCAGTGGAGCTGAGAGAGTTACATGTTCTTCATCCCACACAATACTACAGTTTCGCAACAAAGGCTAAAATTTTCAAAAGTGACTAAGTGATTTAGAACGAAGTCCCATTTTCAAAAGTGATTTAGGAATTTCTGTCGCTCTCGAAAATTTAACCAAAAATCACTAATCTAAAATAATATCTGTACACACAGGGACATCGCTATCATCATCATCATCATCATCATCAATGGATTTCTATGAGAAGAGGAATATTCATAATTAAAGTACAAGGCAAGGGCGTGAAGATTGAATAGTAGGGATGTATATAGCTAAATTATTACTATGCACACTCAAATTGTTTAAAATTATGTTAAACTCTTACTAAAAAGCATCAAAGCAAGTTTGGAAAATTAAATATTAATCAACACAAGCAGATATTCTGTCCTGACTCACTGATTCTATCTGACTACCCGCATGGGAACTATTAAGAAAATCATTGTCTCTGACCTTGTCTATTTCAGAATTCTGAGCAAGAAAACTTATTGGTCTGAGAAATTTAAACTCGCTGTTACTCGATCCGTTTGTCAAACAGACTTCATAATGACAAGGCTCGGATAGGATTCCGGGTCCACTGGCACCTACTAAATCACCGGGGAAGCCGTTAGCGCCATAAAAATTGCTACAAGCCGAGTTATATTTTTCACTAAAATTTCGCCTTTTACATCCCTTAATAATTACAAATACTACTATCGAAAATAAAAAAATGAATGAAATCATAGCTAGCGCTATCACTAAATACGTAGTCAGTGTGCTGTCCTTCTCTTCTTCGCCGGGTACCTCAAAAATCTGCATATACGCGTCTGAAAATCCATCCACCACAAGAAAATTTAGCGTCGCTGTGGTTGATAGGGATGGTTCTCCGTTATCTTTAATAAGGATAAGAAGTTTCTGCTTGAAGCTGTCTCGTTCATTTAATGGCCTAGTGGTCCTTATTTCACCATTTTGGGAACCCACAGTGAAGAGACTTGGGTCTGTGGCCTTCAGCAGCCGATAGGAAAGCCAAGAATTCTGACCGGAATCTCCATCCACAGTTACCACCTTCGTCACCAGGTAACCCGCCTCCGCCGACTTGGGAACTAGGTCATTAGCGGGAGAGCTGCTGTTCTGCAGAGGGTATAAAATGAAGGGGGAGTTGTCATTGTCATCAATTATCACAACTCGGACAACGACTTCAGAACTTAGTGGAGGGGACCCGCCATCTGCAGCTCTCACTGTGACCTGGAACTCTCTTATCTGTTCATAATCCATGGATCGCAGAGCGTACACATTCCCATTTTCCGAGTTTATGGAGATATAAGAGAGAAGCAGAAGGCCACCTACCTCAGCAGGCAATAGAGAATATGTCACTTTGGCATTCTGCTCTGAGTCCGAATCAATAGCACTGACTTTGCCAATTTTTATCCCTGGCCCGTTGTTTTCTCTTATATACATAGTGTATGACGCTTCATTAAACACGGGAGAATTGTCATTAATATCTGATATTTTCGGTGATTGTCACTGCAGTAGCGAGTCTGGGAGATCCCAAATCCTGAGCAGTGATTGTTATGTTGTACTCCGATAGTCTCTCACGATCCAGTGCGCTTTCGGTCACCAGAGAGTAGGAATTTTTTGATACTTTTCTGACAGTAAAAGGCAGCTCGTCCTCTATGGAGCAGACAGTTTTCCCATTATCGCCGGAGTCCCGGTCTCTGACACTGAATAGAGCCATCACTCTCCCCTGCTGGGAGTTTTCGGGGATAGGACTGGTGAGGGATGTTATGGTCACCTCCGGAGCATTGTCATTCATATCCAGCAATTCCACCAGGACTTTGCAGTGTGCAGACAGACCCCCGCCGTCCATGCCCTGTATGTCTATCTCATAGTTTTCTCTGTCTTCAAAATCCAATGGCCGCTTGAGTCGAATTTCCCCGGTGATAGGATTTATCTTAAAAGTTTGGCGATTTTCCTCTGAATTTTGAATAATGGAATAGGATATTTCCCCATTAATTCCTTCGTCTAAATCGGTAGCAGAGACTGTAGCTAACAAATAATCTTCAAGTGTATTTTCCAAAATCTGGACTTTATAAAGAAGACGAGAAAATACCGGATTATTGTCGTTTATATCCAGAACCATAACTCGAATTCGGGCTGTACCCGACCGCGGTGGGGAACCACCATCGATAGTTATGAGTGTGAAACTGATCTCCGGCTTCTCCTCACGGTCCAGGGGTTTATCCAGCACCAGCTCTGCGTACTTTCTGCCGTCACTGCGATCCCGAGTATAAATCTGAAAATAGTCATTAGAGCTAATGCTGTAATTCTGGAGACTGTGGTTGCTAACATCTAAATCCTGGGCACTCTCCAGTAAAAACCGGTTTCCAGGTATAGTACTTTCCGAGATCTTTAGGATAAATTCATTATTCAAGAACACCGGAGAATGATCATTTATATCATAAACGCTTACCTCAGCTCGGTAGGACTGTAGCGGACTGTGCAGCAATATCTCAAAATGCACCAGGCAGGGGTCGATCTGCCCGCAGAGCTCCTCTCGGTCTATTTTTTCTTGTATAAACAAATCCCCGGTGCTGCGGTCGAGCTGAAAATACTGTTTTTTCCCTTCAGAAATAATCCGGGCCTGCCGAGCGGACAGTTTCTCGGCTTTCAGCCCCAAATCCTTTGCAATATTCGTCACGAAAGACCCGCTTCCTGTTTCTTCAGTCACAGCATACCGAAGCGTTTCAGTTCTCACCTCCGGCACACAGAGAAAAAGGATCAGAGACAGAACCTGCCTTGTCAGGCCTTTCTCACTATTTCTTATCCCCATGTTTCCTTGTAACCGAACCTCTTCTACAGATACCTGTTCTCTCTTTACATATATTTCAGCGTCCCTTAGTAATGCTTACGGACAAGAATCTTTGTCAAAACCCGTCTCCACCTGAAGCTCTTTCAGGAACAGTGCAGTTCACATTCTGGACAACGCACTGTTATAGTCTGCTTCTTTGCCTGGCGGAGAGACGCTGTCTCGGCGACTAATGGAGTCACCTGCAGCCGCAGTTCTCTTTCTTCGCCTTTGTGGTGAGCAGCACCACCAAGCGTCTGTATTAAAAATTACTGAGATATTTTTCAATGTAAAAATGGTTTATACATTTCATATCGTCAAAATCTTTTGCAAACATAACCGCAATAAAATATTTAATGAAAACGGAAATAGAATAATGTGCAATTCGAAACAAATAAATACGAGTAGCCTTATTATATTAAAAAGATTAAACAGACTCTTGATTTCAACATGGTTTATTGTAAAAAACGATTAATTTTATCGTTTCTCTGAGGTACTTTCTCCGCCACATTGATTTCAAGTGGGAGGGATAAATGAAGGAAATAAAATATAGACTTTTTGTTTTCGTTATAAATGTATCCCTTGTGTAACTCCATTGACCTCAATGAGATTACAGCCAGAATAAATTTGGTCCAATACGCCTAAGAAACTTCCCTTAGCCATTCCCAGATATTGACCTGTACGATGCCAAATGCGTTCCCGAATGTATTTGAACGACTCATTTCCAAATAATAATAATAATAATAATACATGCTTAGATCTAAACTCCTAATATTAGTTATGGATTTTATCTGAAATCGCTATTTCATCCTGTGGACAGTTTTCCTTTATCTAAATATTTTCTATATTTTCCCGGAATCTAAATTCAATTCGGGGGTAGATAGTTATACACTTCTTAAACCAGGCCCACGGCTCTGCACCTGCGGGGGTTAGTATTTGTGTCTGTTTTGTAATACCTCGACTGATACGGCAGAAGCAGCCTATGCATCAGGGAGATCCCTTGAAATGGATCTAGAACAAATAATCACTTCCTGATTCATTGCAAAATTGAGATGGGACCCATACATAGCTTCAAAGCATAGCGGTATTTTTCTCAGGCTGCTATCTTCTTCTTCAGGATCTCAGATTTCCTTTAAGAATAAGCAAATCTCTAGCAGTTATAGTTTCAAAGAAAACCTAAAATATATGAACTCAGCATAACCGATACAGAGATGCCTATGCGAGTCTGCAGAGAAGCTGAAATAATAGATCTGAGAGTGTTGTGAACTGCTCCATTCCTCTCAGTGAAGAGTTAGCGCACAGATACTCAATGATAACTCAAATGTCGGCCTTTTAAAATATTTCCTTCTTCGGAGAATAAAGGAGAAGATCATAGATCTACACAATTTACTGTGAGTGACATCTCAGTTTGGTGCCACAAGTGCCTTCCTCCTTGTCCCGCAGTCACTAGGAGCCAAGTGCAAGAACCATAGCATAGTGGCAGTCCATGGGCACATTCATGTCAACTGAGGAGGATCCAAATTCCGAACGCCCAGTGGAGGTGAGAGGCCACGCACGACCATATTTCGAACAACTGCACAATCTACCGTGTCACATTTTGGTGACCCACATGCTTGCAGTTTATTTTATAGGTGAAGCTCGGAGGAATACCATTACCTTTTCTGCCAACTGGACCCCTGCTGGCTATGAATCAAACCTGTACTAGCAGTTTCTTGTGCTAACATGTATTTTGAAGGGTATCTACTTGGCTTCCGAAACTTTTCTCTTTCTAAATACAATTCTATTATTCATAAAGTAGACATAGAACCTTTAGCAACATCTGGACAGATATTATGTAACTGGATGATCACTTACAGATCAAGTTCATACCTTGTATGATTACATGGACATCAGGTCGGAATGAATTTGTTTCCACACATTTTGCTGTACCCATATTTACAGATGAAACTATTTCAATTTTTCGCAAACTGTCCATACATTACATATGTTCTAGTCCTTTCTCCCTTTTTAGGGATCATGCTTTGTGCTTTACTAGCTGATGACACAAACAGTCCATAATTAACAATATTAACATATTTAAATATAAAAGTTTATAAATTCTAAGACAATCATATACAGGCATTATTATTTACCAATATTCTTCAAAATTACAAAAATTAAAACATCAAGGAATTTTCTTTATAGGCACCTATGTTAATTAACACAGGGAAAAGAAGATTTTTTTATTGTAAATGATCAATAAATAACATAGCTATAGAAAATTAAGAATATCTATGTAAAAGATTTAAGCATTTTCAAATTCACTTCCTGTATTAAAGAGGTAAGTAGCTGATGGGGAAAAGTCAATATTTTTGCTTTCAAAATGAATATAATATTCTTACCTGACTAGATGACTTCATTTAGTTTCCCTTGGTAGAGTTCATAGGAAAATCCGAATTCGTTTCTCCATTAAATTGCTGTTCTGGAAGACTGGGGATAATGGATCTGAGGAATTTGAATCCACTGGTTTCCGATCCAGATGCTAAACAAACTTCATAGCCATAACCTCGGGACAAAGTTCCATTACCTGTTACATCTACCAAATTATTCTGGAAATTTCCATCTCCATAAAAATGACCAGAAGCAGAGAGATATTTGTCTCTACAATTTCTTCTCTTGTATATCTTAATAATTATAAAAATGATTACTGAAACTAGAAAAAGAAATGAAACTAAAGACAATGAAATTACTAAATACATAGTCAACGTGTTTTCCTGCTCATCTTCCGCTTCCTTTGCGCATCAACAAATTGCATATAACCATCTGAAAATCCATCCACTAGAAGTATATTTAGTGTTACTGATGAGGAAAGTGGCGATTCTCCGTTGTCTCTGACAAGCACAATAAGTTTTTGCTTCATCGTATTTTGGGCGGTTATTATCCTTGTGGTTTTTACCTCTCCATTTTGAGATCCCACACTGAACAGGCCTGGGTCTGTGGCCTTTAGCAGCTGGTAGGAAAGCCAAGAATTCTGACCAGAATCCCCAACCACAGCCACCACCTTCGACACCAGGTAACCCGCCTCCGCCGAACTGGGAACCAGGTCATTGGCGGGGGAGCTGCTGTTCTGCAGAAGGTATAAAATGAAGGGGGCACTGTCATTTTCATCAAATATCACAACTCGGACATTGACTTCAGAGCTTCGTGGAGGGGATCCGCCATCTCACTGCAACCCGGAAACCTCTTATCTGTTCATAATCCACCCAGAATGTAGACGTTGCCATTTTCAGAATTGGCAGAAAAGTAAGAGGATAAAGGGAAGATTCCTTTCTGGTCAGGTAATATTGAATAGATCACTTCTTATTTTGCTCTGAATCTAAATCAGTGGCCTGTTATCATTTCTAATCATTATGGATGGATTGTTATTTTCCCTTATAGACATGAGATAGGATGTTTGATTGAACACCGGTGCGTTGTCATTGATATCTGAAATTTGCATCTTGATGGTCTCCTGAGTGAATAGGCTGGGAGACCCAGCGTCCATAGCAGTAATGGTTACCTTATACTCTGATAACTTCTCTCTGTCCGGAGCCTTATCGCTCACCAGAGCGTAATAATTTTGGATGATAGGTTTCACAGCAAACGGAAGATTATCTTGGATGGAGCAAGCAGTTCTCCATTATCTCCCGAGTCTCGGTCTCTCACACTGAAAAGCGCCACCACCGTCTCAGGCGGGGAGTCTTCGGGTATCGAGCTGTTCAGAGACATTACATTATTGTCATTTCGGAGTGATTGTCATTCACATCCACAACCTCCACGAGGACTCTGCAGTGTGCAGACAGACCCCCTCTAGCCTGAGTTCTGATTTTCATCTCACGGGTCTAGTCCTCTTCGAAATCCACCTCTCCTATCACTTTTATTTCTCCTGTCACGGAATCTATTGCAAAAATGTGTTGACTTCTTTCTGTGATCTCTTTAAAAGAATATGTTATCTGGCTGTTCGTTTCTTCGTCCATGTCTGTAGCAGATAGTTTGCAAATTACTTGATATTTAGGAACATTTTCAAATACATTCACTTTGTACAGGAACTGACTAAAGCCATGGGGTGTTATCATTGATATCCAGAACAATAACTCGTATGTGAGCTCTGCCGGTCCTCTGGGGAAGCCCTCTCTCCCCGCTACCCCCAGTCAGAAGCTGTGAGAATCAAATTAAATTCTGGCTACTCCTCCCGATCTAATGTTTTTTTCTAATACCAGTTCAGCATATTTACTTCTATCTCCCCTAGCTTGCACATCCACCCGGAAATGTTCATTGGGGCTGATCGTGTAGTTCTGGATGGCATTTGTTTTCCAGGGGAAAACGGGTGTTTTTCTGTGTCAGTTCTGGAATTTCGAACATAAATTCTTTCTTTCGGAAACTAAGAGAACTATCAATCACATCCTCTACCTTCACCCCAAAGCGATGCAGCTGCAATGGATTTTCCAATACAATTTCGAACTACAGCAAACACGAATCAGTCTGTCCGCACAGATGCTCACGGTCTATTTTCTTCTTTATTATCACATCCCCCGAGCCGGTGATGAGCTGAAAATACTTTTTGCTACTTTGTGAAATCAGCCGGGCCCTGCGAGCAGTTTCCCTACATCCAATTCCAAATCCTTTGCAACGTTAGCAACTACAGACCTGATGTCCTGTTCTTCAGGCACGGAATAGAGGATCACCTCACACAGCGCTCGGGACAAGCAAAGATACAGAAAGAAAGACAGAACTTGCCTTTTTCTGATGTGGTTCCCCATTCCGCCAGCCATTCCCGGTCTGATCTAAAACACAACGATTTCCATACAGCAGCTCTGATGCCTAAAAATAGTTCCTGTGGTACCAGAGCAATAGTTTGATTAACAGCATATGTGCAGGGTAAAACAATTCGGTTTTAGATAGAAACCTAATTGTCTTTCTTCAGAGAAGGACTGTTCGTCTTTTATCTCGGGGATGCTCCTGTCATGGCGATTCTTCTAACACCGCCGTGATGAAACCTATTACTCCGTAGCTCTATTTCAGCGCCACCTTTGATAACAGCGCCTCCTAGCGTCTCAAACAGCACCTTTGCTTTCAGATCCAAGCTAATTTTAAAGATTATCATCATAGAATCATAGAACCGGAAGGGACCTCGAGGAGGTCATCTAGTCCAGTCCTCTGCACTCGAGGCAGGACCAAGTATTATCTAGACCATCCCTGACAGGTGTTTGTCCAACCTGGTCTTAAAAATCCTCAGTGATGGAGATTCCACAACCTCCCTAGGCAATTTATTCCAGTGCTTAATCACTCTGACAGTTAGGAAGTTTTTCCTAATGCCCAACCTAAACCTCCCTTGCTGCAATTTAAGCCCATTGCTTCTTGTCCTATCCTCAGAGGTTAAGAAAAACATTTTTTCTCCCTCCTCCTTGTAACAACCTTTTATGTACTTGAAAAGTGTTATCATGTGCCCTCTCAGTCTTCTCTTCTCCAAATTAAACAAACCCAGTCTTTTCAATTTTCTCTCATAGGTCATGTTTTCTAGATCTTTAATAATTTTTGTTGCTCTTCTCTGGACTTTCTCCAATTTGTCCAAATCTTTCCTGAAATGTGGTGTCCAGAACTGGATACAATACTGCAGTTGAGGCCTAATCATTGCGGAGTAGAGCGAAAGAATTACTTCTTGTGTCTTGCCTACAATACTCCTGCTAATAGATCCCAGAATTATGTTTGCTTTTTTTACAACAGCATTACACTGTTGACTCATATTTAGTTCCACTAGGACACCCAGATCCCTTTCTCCAGTACTCCTTCCTAAGGCGTCATTTCCGATTTTGTATGTGTGCAATTGATTGTTCCTTCCTAAGTGGAATACTTTGCATTTGTCCTTATTTAATTTAATCATATTTACCATTTCTCTGGTTTCTCTAGACCATTTCTCCAGTTTGTCCAGATCATTTTGAATTTTAATCCTATCCTCCAAAGCACTTGCAACCCCTCCCAGCTTGGTATCATCCACAAACTTTATAAGTTTCAGAGTAGCAGCCGTGTTAGTCTGTATCGGCAAAAAGAACAGGAGTACTTGTGGCACCTTAGAGACTAACAAATTTATTAGCGCATAAGCTTTCATGGGCTACAGCCCACTTCTTCGGATGCATATAGAATGGCCATTCTATGTGCATCCGAAGAAGTGGGCTGTAGCCCACGAAAGCTTATGCTCTAATAAATTTGTTAAACTTTGTAAGTGTACTCTCTGTGCCATTGTCTAAATCACTGATGAAGATATTGAACAGAACCCGACCCAGAACTGATCCCTGAGGGGCCCCACTCGTTATGCCCTTCCAGCATGACTGTGAACCACTGATAACTATTCTCTGGGAATGATTTTCCAACCAGTTATGCACCCACCTTATAGTAGCTCCATCTAGGCTGTATTTCCCTAGTTTGTTTATGAAAAGGTCATGCAAGACAGTATCAAAAGCCTTACTAAAGTCAAGATATACCATGTCTATTGCTTCCCCCTATCCAGGGCTGGCTCTAGGTTTTTTGCCACCTCAAGCAAAAAATGTGCTGCCCCAAGCTCCGAGAGCGCAACTGCCCAAGCAAAAAAAAGAATGGCTGCCCCTGGAATTGTGCCACCCCAAGCACGTGCTTGCTTTGCTGGTGCCTAGAGCTAGTCCTGCCCCTATCTACAAGGCTTGTTACCCTGTCAAAGAAAGCTATCAGGTTGGTTTGACATGATTTGTTCTTGACAAATCGATGCTGACTGTTATTTATCACCTTATTTTGATCTTAAATTGATTGCTTAATTATTTGCTCCATGATCTTTCCAGGTACAGAAGTTAAGCTGACTGGTTTGTAATTCCCCGGGTTGTCCTTATTTCCCTTTTTATAGATGGGCACTATATTTGCCCTTTTCCAGTCTTCTGGAATGCCTCACATCTTCCACGACTTTTCAAAGATAATTGATAATGGCTCAGACATCTCCTCAGTCAGCTCCTTGAGTAATCTAGGATGCATTTAATCAGACCCTGGTGATTTGAAGACATCTATCTTGTCTAAGTAATTTTTGACTTGTTCTTTCCCTATTTTAGACTCTGATCCTATCTCATTTTCACTGGCATTCACTATGTTAGATGTCCAATCACCACAAACCTTCTTAGTGAAAACCGAAACAAAGAAGTCATTAAGCACCTCTGTCATTTCCACATTTTCTGTTATTGTCTTTCCCTCTTCATTGAGTAACGGGCCTACTCTGTCCTTGGTCTTCCTCTTGCTTCTAATTTATTTGTAGGATGTTGTATTGTTTCCTTTTATGTCCCTAGCTAGTTTGTTCTCATTTTGTGCCTCGGGTCTTCTAATTTTGTCCCTACATACTTGTGTTATTTGTTTATATTCATCCTTTGTAATTTGACTGAGTTTCCACTTTTTGTAGGACTCTTTTTTTGTGTTTTAGATCATTAAAGATCTCCTGGTTAAGCCAGGGTGGTCTCTTGCCATACTTCCTATCTTTCCTATGCAGTAGGATAGTTTGCTCTTGTGCCCTTAATAATGTCTCTGAAAAACTGCCAACTGTCTTAAATTGTTTTTCCCCTTAGACTTGCTTCCCATAGTATTTTACCTACCAATTCCCTGAGTTTGCTAAAGTCTGCCTTCTTTAAATCCATTGTCTTTATTGTGCTGTTCTCCCTCCTACCTTTCCTTAGACTCATGAATTCTATCATTTCATGATCACTTTCACCCAAGTTGCCTTCCACTTGCAAATTCTCAACCAGTTCCTCCCTATTTGTCAAAATCAAACCTAGAACAGCCTCCCCCCAGTAGCTTTCTCCACCTTCTGAAATAAAAAAAAATTGTCTCCAATACATTCCAAAAACTTGCTGGATTATCTGTGCCCTGCTGTGTTATTTTCACAGCAGATATCCGGGTAGTTAAAGTCTCCCATCTCCACCAAGTCCTGTGATTTGGATGATTTTGTTAGTTGTTTAAAAAAAGCCTCATCCACCTCTTCTTTCTGGTTTGGTGGTCTGTAGTAGATCCCTACCATGACATCACCCTTGTTTTTTTTACCCCTTTTATCCTTATCCAGAGACTTTCAACAAGTCTGTCTCTTACTTCTATCTCAACCTGGGCATCTGGGTGAGGAGGCTATGGAACATGGGGAGGAGGGGAGGCAGTTATACAGTGGAAGCAGTGGGGGTCTGTGCTCTTGTTGACTTTCCTGCAGCTCCAACAGACACTTCTTCATGTCCATTTGCTCCCCCATTAGCCTCAGCATTGCATCCTGCCTCCGCTTTTTGCACTCACTTAATTAGTTCCTGGCCTTTGCCACTGAATTTCTCCATGCATTAAGTTGTGCCCTCTCAGTGCAGGAGGAAAACATGTCATCGCGAGTGCAGGTTTTTTTTTTTTTTTGCCTTCTAATCTGCGATAACCTCAGGGACAGATATGATAGGGGGATCGTAGAAACATTCTACGCTCTATGATTCAGGGAGGACCGTGTGGTCACCTGTGCTGCTGAGTTCACCATGCTGACCAAACAGGAAATGAAATTCAAAAGTTCCCGGGGCTTTTCCTGTATACCTGGCTAGTGCATCAGAGTTCAAAGTGCTGTCTGGAGTGGTCACAATGGAGCACTCTGGGATAGCACCCAGAGGCCAATACCGTCAATTTGTGTCCACACTACCCCAAATTCGACCCAGCAAGGTCAATTTTAGCACTACTCCCCTCGTCGGGAAGGAGTACGGAAATTGATTTTCAGAGCCCTTTAGGTCGATGGAATGGGGTTGGCTGTGTGGACGCAGTCATTTTTAAATTGACCTAACATGGCTAAATTCGACCTAGCCCCATAATGTAGACCAGGCCTCTCTCTCTCTCCACAAAGTTAGTAACAAAATAAAAATATACATTAACATTTTAAACCTAACCAGGTCCCTTAAGTGACTTGCCACAAGATGTAAGAACATGTTCGTATTAGAGCTGAATGGGTCTAATATTTATTTAATTGTCTTTCTTTTATATAGGAATTAGATACAGTGCTCCTATCTGCCAAAATTGCGGTTAAAGTTCCCTCCCCCGCCAACCAAAATCTGAAATGGCGCCCCTGAGTAAGGAGCTTCCATTACCTTTAGGAAAATTAACAGAATTTCGAAATATGTTGGAAACGTAATATTTTGATAGTTTTTTCTGTTCCATCAGATGTCAATCATTTAACAACTGTCTTAAAAGGAAAGTGCTAATGAATGGAGAAAATCCTCTCTCCCATCTTCCAATATGTAGTGTCTGATGGTGGAAAAAAGCAGCCATGAACTCAGGCAGAGAATGATTCAATACTGGGATAGTCACAATTGCAGTTGCTCAGCTTTTCAGAATATTTCTGTCATGACAGACTCTAACAATGACTTCACCGTCTTCGGATGGATCATTTCCTGTGTTTCTAGGCTCTATTTAATCAGTGATAGCATGTTGAAAATACACGGTTATTTACATGTGTGTATCTCATGTTAAACCCTAACCTGATAGCATTTTCCAGCGTTCTGAGTAAATACATTCCTGTTCCCACTGAAGTCAGAAATTTCTTTCACTTCGATGGAGGGACATCGGACCCTAATTCCGTAGTCATAGCAGGAAGTATGGGGAAATTGCTATGACTATTTCCCAAAGACTGAACGTTCCTAAATAAAGGACAGGAAAGTATAATAAGAATCCAGAAAAATATGGAAGAATGTCAGTTAGAAGTGGGATCCCTGAATGAGACAGGTAGAACCTAAGCTCAGCGAAGATACAAGGTTGGGAAATTTACTACTAGGGGCACCAGGAATCTAAAACCATCTGAGCAGCACAAGTTCCAAGAAAGAAATGGGAAAGCAGAAAGAGTGCAAACACCGTAGATGATGTCAAGGTGAAAATTACATCTAGGTTTGAATGGAGGAGCACAATAAGGAAGGAATCCTATGTCTAGAGCTTTGGCAAGTTATTGGGAGAAGTTGCTGACTGCTCTAACAGTTAGAAGCGGTTGTTATAATAATTAATAATTTTAAGATGACAAACTTCTGCTATATGCCCAAAAAGGAATTCTGCACTAAAACAGCACCAGAGGCCCCCCACAATAGTAAAAATAGTGCCAAATAGGTTAAATGCCCTTGGACCCTGGGAATACCCAGCTAATAGTTTATAGGTACTGAATTCCCCCTAAAATATGACAGATCTATTGAGTGCAGACGCAAAAAAAAAAAAAAAAAAAAATTCTCCTCCCCTCACATTTGAAGGTCGGCATTGGAAAAGGGGAGGGGCTCCTGCAGTCCAGTTTTGTACAGGGGTTCAAGCTTTTCAGATGTGATGGCCTGAAGTTAGGTTCTTAAACCATATTTATGCACCTACAAAGGATTGGTCTAGTGTTTGAAAGTGCTGAACAGGCGCAATTACACTGGCTTCGATGGAAGGTGCTGGATGCTCAGCACTTTGGAAAATTAGGTTGTCAGTTTGGGGATTTAAGAACCTACCTTTAACTCTAGTTTTTAAAAACATTGTTCCAGGTATACTTTTGTCTGATACATTTTTCATTCCTTTTATGTTTTAGTTAAATGTTAGAAGAAATTTCCCCGACTTCTCCCATCTAATGAAGATTTGTAGACGGAACCAATGTTTGCCTGACTTCAATGGGAGCTGCATTTCCTTTGCTGCCTGGGAGTGACTCATTAATGTAAAAGAGGACATATTTACAGGTCTGTAGTTTCCCACACTCTCTTCCTCTCCACCTGCCAGCAATGGAATCAGATTTCATAGCCATCCTTCCTGCATACACAGGCCACAAGTCCTCACATTCTGGAGGGACAGCCCATCCACCAGACCCCAGAACAGGTCATTAGAAATCAGTGCTTTAAGAACATGTCCCCTGATGACTTTCACAGAACCTGATCTGGCAGCACAGCTACCAATCCTCAGAATCAACGGATAAAAAAGTCAATCTAACGCCCTTTTAAAAATTGTTTTTATTAGCGTTTCTGGTAACCATAACACGATTTTTAAAACCTCGTAAACAACATGGAAAATTACACCATGTTCCCTTTATCTTAAATATTATATTTGGTAATGAAATTAAATGAAGACAGAAGGAAAGAGATTTATCTTAACTCATTACTCACTACAAAGTGTTTAAAGTTGATTGTATCACTTTTAACCTATTTTACTAACATTCTACTAATGCAATATTACTCTTCACTTCTATGGTATCTTTTAAGCAAGGATCTCAAAATGCTTTATAACTATTAGTTTCAGTTTCATATGGTTAGAAAAAAAGACTACAATTTTGAAAATACACATTTTACAATATATACAAAGCTCAACCTCCCAACCAAATACGCAATGTACATTGCGGCTAAGCAGCTTTAATTTAACCAGCTTCTATTTGTTAATACATAATTACTTTGCAAGTGAAATTTATTCTTAATTTTCATTGGACATTAAACTTGTACATTGAAAAGAGATTTCAGAAAATCAACACACTATTACATAATCATCTCTGTAAGGGAGAATCATAGGGAAGATGGTTTATGATAACTTACTGTTAAAGCTTAGGTTTGACTTATTATGTTTCCTTTATATCTAGATAAAGTAGAAGTTGTTAAGCTCTAATAATAATACACTAAGGGCTAGGTGGAATCTACAAAGAAAGCATGCTATAGGAGCTCCTGCTCTTCTTCAATAGCCATACCACAAATGCAAAGGTCTAAGTGAAAAACCAGGAATAAAGAATTACACAATGTAGAAATACATATCCTTGCTCTCTTACAGAAAGGGCCTGTACCTTCTTGAAAGTTTCTTGAAGGGCGATAAGCCTCTTGATTCTCATTTCTCCTTTATGGTGTCTGACAGTTGAACAGAGCAGAGTTGGTTGTTCTCATCTATTGGTAGGAAAGCCAACCGTTTTGACCACAGTTCTCATTTATCCCTATCACCTTGTTAACAATACAGCCTGTCCCTGAAGATCTGGGTATGGAGTCTTCAGAGACAGAAGCTCTGCCCTGCAAACAATATAGAATGATGTGGTGTCATTATCGGCTGTTATGAAGAATGCAGGCATTAGTATGCACTGGGGGACATGCAATCAGGGCTTCATCTTACAGAACTGTGGCTGGGATACCGTTCTATTTGAAGTCAACAGAAGTTTTGTCATTGATTTCAACGGGAGCAGGATCTGGCCTGTACCTACATTGTATAATATAAATGCTCATGTTTAATTATATCCTAAAAGATGGCACTGTGTATCTATATAATTCGAAGGGAAATTTTACAATGTGAAAATTCAGAAGTAAATGTAATTTGATAAGCCAAATACAGCCATATCCACTTTGTTGTATTTCTATTTGTATTTCTGACTTTCAAAAACTGTCTGGAACATCTTACATCCCCTGTGAGGTGTTTACAATTAGAAATCTGGAAAAGCTTTATGGTAATTTAGGTGGCTGATTCAAAAAGATCATTATCTTGCTGTTTGTTTAAGCCAAAATGTTCAAATGTGGTCATTGGTTGTGTGTGTCCAAGTCCAGACATCTTGGGCCTAGTTTTCAGAACTGTTCAGTACCCAGAACTCCCACAGAACTCAATGGGAGTGATGGGTACTCAATGACTCTGAAAAATCAGGGCTTGAGTGTCTAATACTGGGCATCAAAAAGGTAAGCTTCAAAAATCATGAGCCAATTTAAAAATGTGTGGCCAGGATCATTAGCAGTAACAATAACCAACTGGATCGGTCTTAATTTTTTAAAAATAGATTTGTAAGAGTTAAGAATAACTTCTTTTGATAGCAACTGATTAACTGTTGGTTAATACTTTCTGTAGGAATGCTGTGTAACCCCTATAAAGTGCCAGCATAAACTCTGATTTTTTTCATGATCAGGGCTGTCAAAGTGCCAAATGCTCAGATGCTCTTATGCTGTAAACTGGCTCCCACCCCAACCACCATTTACTTCAGCGGCACTATGTCGATTTACACCAGCTGGCATACTGATGTCTTTAATATCAGTTTTCTATTTGCTGTTTACTTCTGAAGGGGAAGTGCGGGTTTTCTTTTGGAGCATTTTGCCATTCTATCTTAGGTATCCAAATCCAGACTGTTCTCCCCAAAGAAATTACTATAACCAAAGAATTCATTAATTATGTTGAATTCCAGGTTATCTTTAGGTAATAATTAGAAATGACCATTTATATTAAAATGTCTTTGGGAGTACATTTTACTTTCACAAATAGAGATCTCTGTTTTAATTAATCCAGGATTCTTGGCAGTAGATTAAGATATCTAAAACCTTCATTTCATTTTTACAGAGAAAAAAAGACTGTAATCTATAGGTTTAAAAAAAAAGCTATACACATATTCATGTATAGTAAGAATAATTCACCAGTTAGCCATTACTAATAGTCACAACAACCTCAAGTTCCTAGATTCAAGGTATTTGTTAGGACTGGTGTCACAAAATTATTCTTGAATGACCAACTCTATCTGAAATACTGCTTGATTATTGTAACTCTCTCTCTCTCTTTGGAGGGGAAAAAATCTGTAAACTCTTTGCAAACACCGGGCCCATAAAACCTCATTTTAGTTGTATCCATTATCTAGAAAACGAAGAGCCAGAATTAAGGTAGCATTTATTCTTGAGCTGCTTTCTCTGTATTTACTAAAGGCTAGATGCTCCTTCACCTTTGTTCTGGTGGAAGGGAGCAGAAAATGATGGAATTTGGCCACTGTGTGTAGAATAGGGGGTATTAAGTTTCGCATCACGTTCCCCCCAGTTTTACAGTTAATTCTAATGCCTGCTCCCCTCCCAAACCAGCAGAAATTCTTCAAGCAAGACCAGTGGGAGGTGACGATTCCATCATATTTGGCTTCTGGATTTCCTCTGTCCGTGGAGAAAACAGAGAAAGGGGAGGAGGGGGCTGCTACAGAGTGTGGGAAGCCAGAGAAGAACACGGGGAACATCCCCTCTGAGGAGTCAGATTTATTTCTCCCATCGATCCAAACTCCTTGTATTCTTTGTGCACCTTCCTTTTCTCCCTTAATACATCCCTCCACCTGAGGATAAGATCGGTAGCAAACTCCATGAAGTGGAATCTCCTGGGCCCTCTCTTCCTGCGGGGTTTGCTTCAGGGACAGTACAATATGAGTCAATGCCATAGTTCCCCGCAGAGAGGACATAAATATTATCCACCACCAAGTGTAACGTCAGGAGAATGCGTTTGGATACGGCCTCCTGTGTGTTATCCTACAATCATTAAACACATTCAATCTTATAATGCAAAACAGTCACTATTATTACTTCCCACGGGCTATAAACTTCCGTCCATTCAAAACAAAAACAGAGAGCTGAGTGGTACCAAGCCCGACTGCTTTATATTGAATTACGCCTCCCCTGCCATCAGTTGCGCCTATCGGAGTTTTTCCACAGCTGAGGACCTGACCCTGTATTTTCAGCACTGTTGGACAAGGTACTAGCCACCGGTGTTTCTACACATAAACATCCATAACAATCGGAAATTACTTGTACACAGTGAGTTTCCTTAGTTGCTCTAGATTATTGCCTCTCCTTGGACTCTGGACTCTATTCCATTCTTCACCCATTTCCCACACTTGCTGCCTGCCTATAAAAATCCTGTTAATACCACTATATCAGCAGTGTGCATATAATACTGGCCTATAACATCCACGTTGATTGTCATGGGTACAAAAGCTCGTGAAGCTCGAACTGATGGTGATTTTACAGGATTTAAGCAATCATTGCCCATTATTTCAATAAATATCCCCCTCACTGAAACCTCTGCCATTGCTTGCTGCTCACATAGAAAAGGGATTGTTGGACAACTAAGATGTAGCTTACGTATGGGAAGGGGGAATACATTTTCCTTCAATACTTCTGTTTTACTTTGTTTCCCCGATCTCCTTCATTACATATTGATGCATTAGTCCTAAAATCTGCATCTCAGCAAAAACACTGCTGAAGAAGAAAGTTCAGCCTCATTTTCCTTCTAAAATTTTAGACTTCATCGAGACTCCTTAGGAATATTGTACAAAGGACAGATAATTCTGATGTTAATGAGCCCTTGATAAATAACATCCAGATGATTACTCTTACAAGTTTCAACCTTTCTTGGTAGAGAACACACATAACATAAGAAGATCAGAATCAGTTTGGCAAACTCTCTTTTAGAGCGTTACTGTGCAATTATATTAGCCCGCAAATAATAAAATTTGAACAATACGTTGGACAATAAAGAGAAAAGCTCCCTAGACAATGAAATATTTCTGAACATTTCTAAATGTTCCATCCAACTAATTTTCATACCAGTAGAAACAAACATATTCAAGCAAGTATCAGAGGGGTAGCCGTGTTAGTCTGAATCTGTAAAAAGCAACAGAGGGTCCTGTGGCACCTTTAAGACTAACAGAAGTATTGGGAGCATAACCTTTCGTGGGTAAGAACCTCACTTCTTCAGATGCCTTGCATTTGAAGAAGTGAGGTTCTTATCCACGAAAGCTTACGTTCCCAATACTTCTGTTAGTCTTAAAGGTGCCACAGGATATTCAAGCAAGGAATTGATGCAAATGGAGTGAAATAAGCACTCACCTCTCTCACCGATTCTTTCTCCTCCTTTAGCTGAGAGTTAATCTGAGAGTCAAAAATGGACCCTCCTGCAACTCTGGGGTCAGCGGGTAGAGACGGTACCAGCGGCCTGAGAAATTTAAATTCACTGGTGCCAGACCCAGTTGTCAAGCAAACCTCATAACAATAAGGTTGAGACAGAGTCCCAGTGCTGCTCGTCTCCGCAGGATTTGTGGGGAAGTTGGGGTCACAATAAAAGTTCCTGGACGATGCAATATACTGCTCTCGGCACTGCCTTCTCTTGTATAGCCGGATGGCGACAATTGTTACCACAGAAACCAGAAAAAGGAATGAAATGAAAGACAAGGAAATTACTAGATACAGAGTTAATGTGTCCTGCTGCTCCTCTTCTGGTACATCCAGTAACTGCATGTAGGCGTCTGAAAACCCATCCACCAGAAGCACATTAAGCGTCGAGGTGCTGGATCTGGGCGGCTCTCCGTTGTCTCTAACCAGGACGATAAGTTTCTGTTTAACAGCATCTGGGCTCGTTATAGGCCTGCTGGTTTTTACTTGCCCGGTTTGAAGCCCCACAGTGAAGAGACTAGGGTCTGTGGCCTTGAGCAGCTGGTAGGAAAGCCAAGAATTCTGACCGGAATCTCCATCCACAGCCACCACCTTCGTCACCAGGTAACCCGCCTTCGCCGATCTGGGAACCAGGTCATTAGCTGGTGAGCTGCTGTTCTGCAGAGGGTATAAAATGAAGGGGGCGTTGTCATTTTCATCAATTATCACAACTCGGACAATGACTTCAGAGCTCAGTGGAGGGGATCCGCCATCTGCAGCTCTCACTGTAACCTGGAAATCCCTCGTTTGCTCATAATCCAGAGACTGCAGAGCATACACGTTCCCGTTTTCGGAGTTTATGGAGATGGAGGAGGAGAAGGGGAGGTCACCGATGTTGCCAGGCAATGCCGAATACGTCACTTTGGCATTCTGCTCTGTGTCTAGGTCAGCAGCATGGACAGTTCCAATCAACAGGCCCGGGTGGTTGTTCTCCTTCAGGTACATGACGTATGAACTTTCATTAAATAGAGGGGGGTTGTCATTAATATCCGATAGCTGAACTCGGATGATCCTCATTGAGGTGAGCCTCGGAGTCCCCCGGTCTGTGGCTGTGATGGTTATGTTATATTCAGGCACTTTCTCCCGGTCCAGGGGCTTTTGTGTAACAAGCTCGTAATAATCCTTCAGAGTCGATTTCAAAGCAAAAGGGACATTGTCCTGAATGGAGCAAAGCGTTCTGCCATTGTCCCCGGAGTCTCGGTCTCTCACACTGAACAAGGCCACCACTGTCTCAGGGGAGGAATCCTCGGGTATGGTGCCGGTGAGGGATGTCAGCGTCACTTCCGGAGCGTTGTCATTCATGTCCTCGATTTGCACCAGGACTTTGCAGTTCGAAGAAAACCCCCCGCCATCCGTGGCCTGAACTTCTATTTCATACATTGCTGCGTCTTCAAAATCAATTATCCTCAAAACAGTGATTTCGCCAGTGGACGGATTTAGCTGAAATAACTGGAGAACTCTGTCAGGTACCTGCCCGAATGAATAGGTGATTTCTGCATTTGAACCTTGATCCAAATCACTGGCTTCAACCTTAGTAACCAAAGTGTCTCGCGGACTATTTTCCATTAACTGCACCTTGTACACCGAATGACTAAACTGGGGGAAATTATCGTTGTTGTCCAGCACATTAACGCGTATTTGAGCTGTGCCGGTTCTCTGTGGCAGACCCCCATCGGCAGCTGTGAGAATCAGCATCAGCTGCGCCTGCTTCTCCCGATCTAATTGTTTCTCTAATACCAGCTCCGCGTATTTACTGCCGTCCCCCCGGGAATGCACATCCAGACTGAAGTGCTCATTGGAGCTGATTGCATAACTCTGGACGCCGTTTGTTCCTATGTCTGAATCTTGGGCTCTCTCCAGGGGGAAGCGGGTGTTTATGGGGATCTGTTCAGGTATTTTTAAAACGAATTCATTTTTGGAGAATTTAGGGTCATTGTCATTCACATCAAATATCTGCACCTCCATTCTGTATAGCTGCAGTGGATTTTCCAACACAATTTCGAATTGCAGCAAACACGGATCTCTCTGTCCGCACAGATCTTCACGGTCTATTTTCTCCTTTATTATCACATCCCCGGAGCGTGTGTTCAGATCAAAATATTGCTTGGTGCTTTTAGAAATCAGCCGGGCACTGCGACCAGACAATTTCCCTACATCCAGTTTCAAATCCTTTGCAATATTAGCAAGTAGAGACCCACTTTTCTTCTCTTCGGGCACAGAATAGCGGATCGTCTCACACGCCCCCAGGGACACACACAAACACAGAAAGAAAGACAGAACTTGCCTTTTCCTGGAGCGATTCTCCATTCCGCCAGCCATTCCCGGGTCAGATCTGAAACACAGGCCTCTCTGCAAAGCTGCTGCAGCCATTCATATGTTGTGCTAGAGGGGAAACGATTTGTCCTCCAATATTGACTTTATTTATAATTATTCAGTCGCCCCTTCCCTGTAATCCTTTGCCACCCGTTCCCGGCGCAGAGCCGTTGCCGTCTGGATCCAGATGTCCGAGTACAGCTTCCACTGAATGCCGACTGAGGCCTGGTCTACACTACGGGTTTAGGTCGACTTTAGCAGCGTTAAACCGAATTAAGCCTGGACACGTCCACACAACGAGGCCCTTTCTTTCGAATTAAAGGGCCCTTTAAACCGGTTTCTTTACACCACCTCCGACGAGGGGATTAGCGATAAAACCGGCCTTTGCGGGTCGGAATTGGGGTAGTGTGGACGGAATTCGATGTTATTGGCCTCCGGGAGCTATCCCACAGTGCTTCATTGTGACCGCTCTGGACAGCGCTCTCAACTCAGATGCACTGACCAGGTAGACAGGAAAAGACCCGCGAAGGTTTGAATTTCATTTCCTGTTTGCCCAGCGTGGAGAGCACAGGTGACCACGCAGAGCTCATCAGCACAGGTAACCGTCATGGAGTCCTCCCAGGATCGCAAAAGAGCTCCAGCATGGACCGAACGGGAGGTACGAGATCTGCTCGCCATATGGGGAGATGAAGCAGTGATAGCTGAACTCCGTAGCAGTAAAAGAAATGGAAAAGTATTAGAAAAGATCTCCAAGGCCATGAAGGACCGAGGCCATAACAGGGACACACAGCAGTGCCGCGTGAAAATTAAGGAGCTAAGGCAAGCCTACCACAAAGCCAGAGAAGCAAACGGAAGGTCCGGGGCAGAGCCGCAAACTTGCCGCTACTACGCGGAGCTGCATGCGATCCTAGGGGGTGCAGCCACCACTACCCCAACCGTGTGCTATGACTCTCTCACTGGAGAAACACACAGGGAAGACGGTTCGGGGAACGAGGAAGATGACGATGGAGGTACTGTAGGTAGCTCACAGCAGCAAGGAAGCGGAGAAACCGGTTTCCCCAACAGCCAGGATATGTTTGTGACCCTGGACCTGGAACCAGTAACCCCCGAACTCACCCAAGACCCTCAGGGCACACAGGAGACCTCTGGTGAGTGTAACTTTGTAAATATTTGTAAACATTACAAAAAAAAAGCAAGCAAGTCTGTTAACGTGTATGGGGATGGGGCGGAAATCCTCCAGGGACATCTCCAGAAAGCTCTCCTGGTTGAAATGGGGTGATTTTATTAAGGGGGACATTCAGAGGCGCCCGTTCCTGCTCTTCTGACCAGAAATGTTCCCCGCTGTTAACCACGCGGTGGGGGGGAGGGGTGAAGTGATCATCCCAGAGAATCGTGTGTGTGTGTGTGTGGGGGGGTGGTTTACTTGTGTTTGTGCCGCATGTTAACCGGGAAACCGCAGCCCCCTCCTTTTACATTGAAACCCCATTTTAAATGGACAACCCAATTCATCCTTGATATGGGAAATGCGCTGCTGTTTGCAACCTTTCCCGCATGTTAAGAAGGTTAAAAAAGCCAAAACACTGTGGCCTACGATGGCTGCCTGCAAGCCGAAATATGCGACCTTGTAATGAAAGAGTGTACCCATTGTTCCCTAAAATGTGTCCTTTTTAACCACCTCTCCCTTCTCCTCCACCAGCTGCAAATGTTTCTCCTTCGCAGAGGCTCGTGAACATTAGAAAGAGAAAACGTAAGACGAGGGACGAGATGTTCACGGAGCTGCAGATGTCCGCCCAGGCTGATAGAGCACAGCAGAATGCGTGGAGGCAGTCAATGACGGAGATGAGAAAAGCCCAATATGAACGAGAGGAGAGGTGGCGGGCTGAATCGCGGGAAGAACAGAGCAAGTGGCGGGCTGAAGACGATAGGTGGCGTCAGCTTGCAGACAGACGGCAAGAGGCAATGCTCCGTCTGCTGGAGCATCAAAGTGATATGCTCGAGCGTATGGTTGAGTTGCAGGAAAGGCAGCAGGAGCAGAGACCGCCGCTACAGCCCCTGTGTAACCAACAGCCCTCCTCCCCAAGTTCCATAGCCTCCTCACCCAGACGCCCAAGAACACGGTGGGGGGGCCTCCGTCCACCCAGTCACTCCACCCCAGATGATCGCCAAAGCATCAGAAGGCTGGCCTTCAATAAGAGTTAAAGTTTTAAAATGCAGTGTGTCCTTTTCCATCCCTCCTCCCCCACCCATCCCAGGCTACCTTGGCAATTATCCCCCTACCTCTGTAAGGAACTAATAAAGAATGCATGAATGTGAAAAAACAATGACTTTATTGCCTCTGCAAGGGGGAGGGGAGGGTGGGGTGGGGTGGTTGGTTTACAGGGAAGTAGAGTGAACCGGGTCGGGGGGGGGGGGTTGGAGGGTTCATCAAGGAGAAACAAACAGAAGTTTCACACAGTAGCCTGGCCAGTCACAAAACTCGTTTTCAAAGCTTCTCTGATGCGCACCGCGCCCTGCTGTGCTCCTCTAACCGCCCTGGTGTCTGGCTGCGCGTAATCAGCGGCCAGGCGAGTTGCCTCAACCTCCCACCCCGCCATAAAGGTCTCCCCCTTACTCTCACAGATATTGTGGAGCGCACAGCAAGCAGCAATAACAATAGGGATATTCTTTTCGCTGAGGTCTGAGCGAGTCAGTAAGCTGCGCCAGCGCGCTTTTAAACGTCCAAATGCACATTCCACCACCATTCGGCACTTGCTCAGCCTGTAGTTGAACAGGTCCTGACTCCTGTCCAGGCTGCCTGTGTACGGCTTCATGAGCCATGGCATTAAGGGGTAGGCTGGGTCCCCAAGGATCACGATAGGCATTTCAACATCCCCAATGGTCACTTTCTGGTCCGGGAAGAAAGTCCCTTCCTCCAGCTTTCGAAACAGAGCAGAGTTCCTGAAGACGCGAGCATCATGTACCTTTCCCGGCCATCCCACGTTGATGTTGGTGAAACGTCCCTTGTGATCCACCAGGGCTTGCAGCAGCATTGAAAAGTACCCCTTGCGGTTTACGTAGTCGGTGGCTTGGTGCTCCGGTGACAAGATAGGGATATGGGTTCCGTCTATGGCCCCGCCACAGTTTGGGAATCCCATTTCAGCAAAACCATCCACTATTGACTGCACGTTGCCCAGAGTCACTACCCTTGCTATCACCAGGTCTTTCATTGCCCTGGCAAATTGGATCACAGCAGCCCCCACCGTAGATTTGCCCACTCCAAATTGATTCC
Source organism: Malaclemys terrapin pileata (assembly GCF_027887155.1). Classification (NCBI taxonomy): domain Eukaryota; kingdom Metazoa; phylum Chordata; order Testudines; family Emydidae; genus Malaclemys; species Malaclemys terrapin. The sequence continues at coordinate 38,018,116 of NC_071512.1, read as the reverse complement.
CGACTGACCGGTAGCTGTCTGGCGTTGCAAGCTTCCACAGGGCTATCGCCACTCGCTTCTCAACTGTGAGGGCTGCTCTGATCTTGGTATTCTGGCGCTTCAGGGCAGGGGAAAGCAAGTCACAAAGTTCCATGAAAGTGGCCTTACGCATGCGAAAGTTTCGCAGCCACTGGGAATCGTCCCATACCTGCAGCACGATGCGATCCCACCAGTCTGTGCTTGTTTCCCGGGCCCAGAATCGGCGTTCCACGGTATCAACCTGCCCCAGTGACACCATGATTTCCACATTGCTGGGGCCTGTGCCTTGTGAGAGGTCTATGGCCATGTCAATTTCCTCATCACTCTCGTCGCCGTGCTGCAATCGCCTCCTCGCCTGGTCCGGGTTTCGCCTTGGCATGTTCTGGCTCTGCATATACTCCAGGACAATGCGCGTGGTGTTCATAGTGCTCATAATTGCCGCGGTGATCTGAGCGGGCTCCATGATCCCAGTGCTAGCTATGGCGCCTGGTCAGAAAAAAGGCGCGAAAGTAGTATCTGATGGACCAGGAGAAGGAGGGCGGGAGGGAGGGAGGGAGGGAGGGAGGGCCAAGTGACGACATGGCGTACAGGTACAGGAACAGGGAGAAACACAAACAACTGTCACACAGAATGGTCCCCCCAAAGATTAAACTGGAAACCCTGGGCTTAGCAGGCCGTTGATTTCACGGAGGAAGGGGAAGCAAATGAACACAGAATAAATCTATTTTTTACATCTTAAGGTGGCAGCCGACGCTGCAGCATGAGTGACAGCCATACCAGTATGATGATGATGGGTACCAATCATAATATACCATCATCTGCCAAAAGGCAAGGGGCTGCTGCTGTGTAGCAATGCAGCCCCATGTCTGCCAGCCCCACGTCCGCCAGCACCCAGCATCGCCCTCGGCCTCTTCTGGGTGCTTAGCAGACAATATTGGGCAATTGGCAGAAAATAGTACATTATGACTGGTAACCGTCATCATCGAGACAGTAGCATGTCTGCCCAGGTGGCCATGATTGACAGCCACTCCAGTACGACGACGACGGGTACCAGTCATAATATACCATCGCCTGGAAGGGGCTGGTGCAATGCAGCCCTACGGCTGCCAGCCCCACGGCTATCACTCATGCTACACCGTCTACTGCCAAAAGGCAGTTAGCAGCTGCTGCTGTGTAGCAATGCAGTCCCACGTCTGCCGGCACCCAGAGGACATATGGTGACGGTGAGCTCAGCTGTGCTGAGCGGGCTCCATGTTGTCTGCACAGGTAACCCAGGTAACCCAGGTAAAAAGGCGCGAATCTATTGTCTGCCGTTGCTGTGACGGGGGAGGGAGGGGCCTGACGACATGTACCCAGAACCGCCCGCGACACTGTTTTGCATCATCCGGGCATTGGGATCTCAACCCAGAATTCAAAGAAAAGGCGTGAACCGCTTCGCGGCTCGAGCTGTGGCGCAAACGTAGTATCTGACGGCCTAGGGGAAGGAGGGAGGGGGGCCGAGTGACGACATGGCGTACAGGCACAGGGAATTAAAATAAAGAACGGTGGCTGTGCATCAGGGAGAGACACAAACAACTGTCACAGACTGGTCCCCCCCAAAGATTAAACTGAAAACCCTGGGTTTAGCAGGCCGTTGATTTGACGGAGGGAGGGGGAAGCAAATGAATACAGAGAAAATCTATTTTTTACATCTTAAGACGACGGTGCAGCGTGACTGATAGCCCTCGGCATCTTTCTGGGTGCTTGGCAGCAAATACGGGGCGGTGTATGACGATGGTCTTCAGGCCTATTGCACGAGCTGCTGCTCAGGGAAGACTCTGCTAATGTGCGATGACCCGACTTGTAATAGGCCGGCTAACAGTCATAATACACCATTTACTGCCAAAAGGCAAGCCCCACGGCTGCCAGCACCCAGATCGCCGATGAAGGCTACCAGTCTACTGCACCGTCTACCGCCAAAAGGCAGTTAGCAGCTGCTGCTGTGTAGCAATGCAGTCCCACGTCTGCCGGCACCAAGAGGATATATGGTGACGGTGAGCTCAGCTGTGCTGAGCGGGCTCCATGTTGTCTGCACAGGTAACCCAGGTAACTAACCCAGATAAAAGGGCGCGAATCTATTGTCTGCCGTTGCTGTGACGGGGGAGGGAGGGGCCTGACGACATGTACCCAGAACCGCCCGCGACACTGTTTTGCATCATCCGGGCATTGGGATCTCAACCCAGAATTCCAAGGGGCGGCGGAGACTGCGGGAACTGTGGGATAGCTGTGGGATAGCTACCCATAGTGCAATGCTCCGGAAGTCGACGCTAGCCTCGTACTGTGGACGCGGTCTGCCGACTAGAGCACCTAGAGCATTTTATTGTGTGGACATACACAATCGGCTGTATACAACCGATTTCAATAAAACCGGCTTCTATAAATTCGAACTAATTTCGTAGTGTAGACATACCCTGAGTCTGAAAGGCTGCTTTTTCAGCACCGTCTTTGCTAATATCGCCACCTTGTGGCTCAGCTAAAATAAGACATCCAATGATGTTTACATTTTAAACTTCCTCTGTGCAGTTATTAACTGCATAGCAAAGATTTCTCTATTAAGTACGAATTGTGGTTATAACATTTCACGGTGAAAACTGAAATATTAAGGCAGATTATTACCGATTAGAGGAGATAGAGGCTTGCAAAATAATATACTAGTAAATTGAATTGTGATCCTTCCACACCACAGTTTCTTCTCTCACATGACACTACTTTTATTCTTCACAGCTAACTAAGTAAACAAGTTACTGCAAGTCTGTCACACGTCCAATCGCTTCTCTTTCGTCTACAAAGTTACAATATTTTGGGAATTCCTAAATCTATTATTCCCTTTTCTATTACGGTGTCCTAGAGTAAATCTAGGATCCACCCAGTGATTAAAAACGCATCATATAGGTAATTGTGGGGAAAGGATCTCGTCTTCGCAGCTACACAGTTATTCGACAAAATGGGTCCCCCATTGCAATTGGAAGACGCAAACCTATATTTTTATCTTATATATTTTATGGAAATGCAGGCCATGAGAGAAACAAGAAAAATGAACTTTAAGCCATAGAGAAGTAATGTATATATTTAATGTCCCATCACATTCCTCTTGCGTAGTTATGTCACTGGATTGCACATGTGCATGTGAAAATCCTCCACTAGCAGTATATTTAGTATCGCAGCAGCGGATTGGGGAAATGTCCATTGTCTTTAATAATATTTAGCTTTTGCGTAAAGGAGTCACGCTCCGTAAATGGGATCGTGGTTTCTCTTCTGCATTTTGGAGTCCGACAGTGAATAAATCTGCATCAGCGGCATTCAGCAGTTGGCAGAAAAGACAAGAATTCTGACCAGAATCTCAATCAAGAGCCACCAATTTGCCTTCCTTGCTCTGCGAACCGTGTCATTAAATGGGGAAGGTGCTGTTCTGAAGAAGGCATAAAATGAAAGGGGCATTGTCATTTTAATCAAATAACTTGGACAATTACTTGCTGCCTGTAAAAATCCTATTGATGCCATCAGCTGGCACTATATCACTAGATCAGAGGAGAGATAGTAAGACTGGGACTTTTCAGCTTGGAAAGGAGACTAATAAACGGGGGAGGGATATGACTGAGGTCTTTAATATCATGAATGGTGTGAAAAAACCAATAAGGAGGTGTTATTTACTACTGCTCATAACACAAGAAATGCGGGCACCAAATGAAATGAATAGGCAGCCGGTTTTAACAAGCAAAAGGAAGTATTTCTTCAAATTCTTAACACAACGCACAGTCAACCTGTGGAACTCTTTGCCAGAGGATGTTGTGAAGGCCAATACCAGAACAGCATTAAAAAAAAAGAACTAGATAAGTTCATGGAGAATAGGTCCATCAATAGCTATTAGCTAGGATGAGCATGGATGGTGTCCCCAACCTCTGTTTGCCAGAAGCTGGGAATGAGTGACAGGGGACAGATCACTGGATGATTACCTGTTCTGTTCATTCCCTCTGGAGCACTGGCATTGGCCACTGTTGGAAGACAGGATACTGGGCTAGATGGATCTTTGATCTGATGCAGTATGGCCGTTGTTATGTATGCATATAATAGGAGTCTTTCATATCTGTATTGATTGCTATGGATTCATAGACTCCAGAAGCTGTAAATGATGTTCATTTTATAGAATATCAGTAAACATTGCCTCTTCCTTCTATAAGTATCCCCCTCATCAAAACTGCGGCCACTGCTGGCTGCTCATATTGCAAAGGGTTTGATAGACAAATAAGGTGAAGTTTACATTTTCCTTAGATCAGTGTTTTCCCCAGGAACTGAAGGGCGGGAGGGGAAAATCAAATTTACAGGGAGGTAAAGGCCTACCAGGAGGGCAAAGGTGTGCTGTATGGACCCACAGTAAAAACTGAAAAATGTTTCATGACCATTTTATTAGATTTTACTCATGTTTTAAAATCATACAAATTAAAGTTGGCTTCTCAAGCCTACTGTGAAGCCCTACATACATACATCCTTCCTGGTTTCTTGTAATCTTGCGCAGCTCTGTTAATTTTCTGTTTTTGAATGTGGTGAGAGTTCTTCACTTTTTCAATGACTGAGTCTTTTGCTGTTGCACCACATGCTTCTAGTCAGTCAGTTGAGTTCCTTGTGAAAGATAGTGAGCATTTGCCGGTCTTGTTTGGATCTAGTGTCCACTTCAAGATTAATAAATGACAATGCACTTAACATTGGCCTCCAGTTTGTAGCGTGTGGTATCTCTTGTTTAAATAGAAAGCATGATGCGACAGCTCTGTTTGTTCATATAAACCGTGTTGTGTCTCCAGCATACTTAACAGCCTCATTAAGTACTTCTAAAATTGGCTTTGACAGTGACTGGCTTATAAGACTTTCTGCACGTCGATGCAGTCCATAGGCTTGGTGTTTTGCAGCCTTTTCATATATTTTTGTCAGCATTGGCTTTGCTGATTGGTCTCGCAAACGAAGCTGCTATACTTTCACTACATAAATCCATAGTACATCCACATCTTGAATACTACATGCAGTTCTGGCTGCCCCCATCTCAAAAAAGATATATTGGAATTGGAAAAGGTACAGAGAAGGGCAACCAAAATGATTAGAGATAAGGAACAGATTCTATTTGAGGAGAGATTAAAAAGACTGGGATTTTTAAGGTTGGAAAAGAGATGACTAAGAGGGGATATAATGTAAGCATCAAAATCCTGTAATTATAGTATTATATTCATCGTTTTATTCCCAAAGTCATAATCCTTTGTGACAGGATACACTAACAGAAACATACTGGTTGTGCCAGTTACCTATATATCAGACATGTATAGGCCTTGCTTTTACTTCTTATGGATGATCTTAAACTAGATATATTTTTTCCTTTACTTTTGTATTATTACAACTGTAATTACACTGCTCTACAGCCAAAATGCTACTGAAATAAATGTAGTCAAACTTTACTAATTCTGGGTCACTGAGAATGAAAATGATGCTTAAAATTGTTGATTGGCTCTAGTTTTCAAGATATGCTATTGGGTCAGTATATACAACCCTTGACTTGGGAATGGCGGAGGATAAGTGAGTTATAAAGGGAAGGTATCTCAATTTAAACCAGAAATGACTAAAATACATCTTTGACTGGATCTATGAATAAATCTATGACTGGGTTTGGACAGTACTTGCTTTTTAGGCAAAACAATGAATGATGCAATCTGAAGCTGGTATTGAGTCATACATGATATGAATTGCATCATGTTATTCCTAGAAGTCATGGATGATGCAATCATAACGAAGCTTACATCACTCTGCTGAACAAATTGCCCTATATCAGCTCTAGAAATCATACAGTGTCGTGCTCTCTTATTTGTCAGTGTTTGATTTTGCAAAGGGACACATTTCTGTTTAGCCAAAGTGAGCAGAGATGCCTCGTACTTGTGTGAACAGTGCAGATAACTTCTGCTATGTTTGTGGTGAAGTGACTTTTGCATCACAAAAGCGCAGTATAACCACTATGGTTAAGAAAGCCTATCACCTTTATTTTGGCTGCAAAATTGGAGATCAGGACAAGAGGTGGGCCCCACACATATACTGTAACACTTGTGCAACAAATCTTCGCCAGTGGTTGAACAGGAAAAGGAAATCTATGCCTTTTGCAGTGCCAATGATTTGGAGAGAGCCAACAGATCATACCAGCAATTGTTACTTCTGCATGGTGCCTCCAATTGGGAAAGGTGTGTCAAAGAAGAAAAAGTGGACTGTGCATTATCCAAACATTCCATCAGCTATACGCCCAGTACCCCACAGAGAAGGACTGCCGGTTCCTGATGCACCAGAATCATTCTCACTTGAGTCAGACGAGGAAGAGGAAGAGGATGAAACTTCTGGTCCTCAACCATCAATGTCACAGGACCCACATTTTCTCCCATCCTCCTCCTCTGAACCACACCTCATAACACAAGGTGAACTGAATGACCTTGTCAGGGATTTGGAACTACCTAAGAGTAAGGCAGAGCTTTTGGGCTCCACACTACAGCAGTGGAATCTCCTGGCAGGTGATGTTAGGGTTTCCATGTTCCCTGACCATCAAAAGGATCTTGTCCCATTATTCTTCATGGAAGGTGATCTTGTAGCCTGCAACAACATCGATGGTGTGATGGCAGCCCTCAACATCGTTCACGATCCAGATGAGTGGAGACTGTTCATTGATTCATCGAAGACGAGTCTTAAAGCTGTTTTACTGCATAAGGGCAATGTTTTGTCATCAATTCCAGTTGGTCATGCAGTCCATATGAAGGAAACCTATGACAACATGAAACAACTTTTGAGGTGCATAAACTATGACCAACATCAGTGGCAGCTTTGTGGCAATTTGAAGGTTGTTGCTGTCTTGCTTGGTCTGCAGACTGGATACACAAAGTACTGCTGTTTTCTCTGCGAATGGGATAGTCGTGCAAGAGATTCCCACTACATCAAGAAAGATTGGCCACTCCGACAGTCATTGGAGCTTGGGAGGAAAAGTGTTCAGCATCCACCACTTGTTGAATCAAGGAAGATTTTGTTACCACCCTTACACATCAAGCTGGGTCTGATGAAGAATTTTGTCAAGGCCATTGACAAAACACAAGCAGCTTTCAAGTACCTCCATGGAAAATTTCCAAGGTTAAGTGAAGCTAAGATAAAGGAAGGTGTCTTTGTTGGTCCTCAGATTCGTGAACTTCTTTGAGATGATGCATTTGACCATGCACTGCGTGGCAAGGAAAAGACGGCATGGAAAGCCTTCCAGTTAGTGGCAATAAATTTTCTCGGAAACAACAAGGCAGACAACTACAGGTTGTTGGTGGAAAACCTCCTCAAGGCAGACAAAAGCCTTGGTTGCAACATGTCACTAAAGATACATTTTTTGCACTCTCATCTAGATTTTTTTCCACCAAACTGCGGAGCAGTGAGCGACGAGCACGGCGAGCGATTTCACCAGGACATTGCAACAATGGAGAAACGCTATCAGGGCAAATGGAGCCCATCAATGCTTGCAGACTATTGCTGGACAGTGACAAGAGATGCTCCATTTAATGAATACAAGAGACAAGCCAAGAAGCGCCGAGTAGACACTGAATAGGACTAAACTATGTACATAATAGTTTTTTGCCTTTTGTTTCATAATAAATTTTATTTATATAACCCTTTTGCTGATTTTTAAAGTGTTACATAAACAGGACAGGTGAAATATTATCATGTAAAGCAACCATAAACACATGAAAAGACCTAGGTTTACAATTTATGACTAAAACTCTACTATCTACACAATATACATAGACATAAAATGTAAAAACTTAAATATCTTAGAAACAGTAGCCAATCAGTTGTTTTAATTGTCATATTTGAATTCAGCACATCAAAATACATAATAAATAGCACATTTTATCTCTGAAGCAGACGACTTCTCAAAAATTGTAGACCAGTGTAATAGAGGTCTATAAAATCTTGACTGGTGTGGAGAAAGCGAATAAGGAAATGTTATTTACTCTTTCGCATAATACAAGAACTAGGGGTCATGCAATGAAATTAATAGGCAGCAGGTTTAAAACAAAAGGAAGTACTTCACACAACACAGTGATAACCTGTGGAACTTTTTGCCAGGGGATGTTGTGAAGGCCAAAATTAGAACAGGGTTAAAAAAAACTAGATAAGTTAATGGAGGATAGGTCCACCAATAGCTATTAGCCAGGATGGGCAGGGATGCAATACCATGTTCTGAGTGTCCCTACCCTCTGTTTGCCAGAAGCTGGGAGTGGGTGACAGGGGAAGAATCACTCGATTTCCTGTTCTGTTCATTCCCTCTGAAGCACCTAGCATTGGCCACAGTTGAAAGAGAGGATACTGGGCTAGATGGACCATTGGTCCAACACAGAATGGCTGTTTTTATGTTCTTATGTAAAAAATAATGTATAATAATAAAATGTTTAGTACAGAAACTCCCCAGGATAAGGACCTCTCGAGGTAGCAACAATGTGAGATAACAACCTTAGAAAATAATACATTTTAAAAAGCTTGGCCTAGTATGAAATGTGTAAATTTCCCAGTCACAAATCTAGCATTTTGGAGCAAAGTTACTAAAACAAACAAATGTTCTTTTAACGTGCCCCTCCTTTTTCCCTCCATTGAACCCCACTCATAGTTGTTGTCCTTGGTCAGTGGAGACCCAGAGTTCAGAGGTGCTTTTGCATGAGTTCACCTCCCACTCTGGGTGGTAGGGGAGAGAAGGCACCTTGCTCATTCCTAGGGTTGCCAGACAGCAAGTGTGAAAAATCGGGACAGGGGGTGGGGGGTAATAGGGGCCTATATAAGACAAAGCCCCAAATATCAGGACTGTCCCTATAAAATCGGGATATCTGGTCCCCCTACTCATTCCTTCAGCCACTCACCACTCACTCAGGTCACTCAGTATGGCAACTGTTGTGCTTCATGCCACCATTCAGTCAACTGCTCTGTCGCTGATGGCCCTGTGCTGTCATCTTCTGCTGCCACCTGGCACTGTGACCTCTGCAAATCAGTCTGAGATTCCACCCAGCTCTCAGTGATTTCATCTCTCAGTAAGGGAACCTCACTGCTAGTACAGGCTGAGCTATCTCTTCCACGGAAACGCTCTCCCACAGGGGTTTTGAGCACTTAGACCAGACTATTAGTGATTTCAGCTCTAGTGGTCACTTAAAAAAAACACACCAAAGACTGGACTTCTGACACCAAAGACTCTCCATGTAGCCTAAAAAGCTCTATCTTTAAACAGGGGAAGGGGCAGGTCAAATAGTGCTGTGACTTTTAGGCAGAGCCCACACCATCAGGCAAAATGCCTGTGCCCATCCCTTTCTCTCTCCACCGAGATCTTGCATCCACACTCTCTCTTAGCGAGTGCAGTTCAGTTGAGGGTATGACCAGTGCTTAATTTGTAATGAAAGATGTGTCAGGGCTCAAGCAAGTTTTTTACTTTCATAACTTATGTAGCAAATCCATAGGTCCCAGAGCTATGACCTGCCAAGACTACATGTGCCGGGGCTCAGCCCTCGCACAAATTAAGCACTTATGTCACCCTCCTCAGGACAGGTCAAATACACTTGTGCTGCCCTTTACTCATTCAATAAAGGTAACATTTCATTCCCCCCACATTCATTAAAAGTGATGTCTAACCCAACACCAGTCAAATCTGATCACTTTGGCAACACAGCTTGTCTGCTGGATACCGGCAGAATAGGTGTGTTCATGTAAATACAGTCTGGCCCTGATGCCTTCCCCCCTCCATAGCCCGGCTCATCACTAGCTGTCAGAGGAGAACTCATTCAGACCTTACTTACAAATTATAATTTCAAATTATTAGGTTGGTCAACATGACTGAAACGAAGGCACCAAAAAAAACAATAAAAAAAACAATATCTGTATGAGGAAGTTGGTCTTTCTTCACACTTTTCAAACCTCTGATGCTTTTTCAGGTACAAGTATTTTATCATATGCTTTATATGCTTTTAAAGTGTGTATTAATGTTTCAATTCAAATTTCCAACCAAGGACTAAATTGGCAACACCACATGTAAATAATGACCACTGTGGAGGGGGATGATGGGGAAATTCAGGGGAGGGGTTGGGAAATCCCTCCCTTAGATACTTCTATTTTACTTTAACGTTTCCCTGATCTCTGTCATTTCACCTCCATGCAGTAACCCTGCAACTCGCACCTCATATAGATTACCTCCGAAAATACTACTGAAGAAGCAAGGTCAAGCTCAGATTCTCTGTAAAATTTCAGTTTCCACAGAGCCCCCTGCAGAACATAATTCTAGGTTACATAATTCTGCTATTATTGATTTCTTGATAAATACATAAAGAATTACTTTTTAATTTTCCTTTGACAACCTTCAGTCTTTCTTTGCAGAGCTCAGAGAGTCTGCACAGAGACAAATATCACATTTTGATGAATGGCCTTTTAGAGAGGAAAAGAACATAACATATAAAAAGGAATATAGAACAAATATTTTAACCTGAACATCATACAAGCGGGGGGAAATTAATCAACTACTGAAAAGGCTACCTAGGAAAAAACATCTCTAGACATTTATGGAAATAATATAAGTAATTTTCATAGCAGTAGAAACAAACATATTCAAGCAAGGAATTGATGCAAATGGAGTGAAATAAGCACTCACCTCTCTCACCGATTCTTTCTCCTCCTTAGCTGAGAGTTAATCTGAGAGTCAAGTATGGACCCTCCTGCAATGCTGGGGTCAGCGGGTAGAGATGGTACCAGTGGCATGAGAAATTTAAATTCGCTGGTGCCAGTTGTCAAGGAAACCTCAGAACAATAAGATTGAGGCAGAGTCCCAGTGCCGCTCGTCTCCGCAGGATTTTTGGAGAAGTTGGGGTCACAATAAAAGTTCTTGGACGATGAAACATACTGCTCTCAGTACTGCCTTGTCTTGTACAGCCGGATGGCGACAATCGTTACCACAGAAACCAGAAAAAGGAATGAAATGAAAGACAAAGAAATTACTAGATACAGAGTTAATGTGTCCTGCTGCTCCTCTTCTGGTACATCCAGTAACTGTATGTAGGCGTCTGAAAACCCATCCACCAGAAGCACATTAAGCGTCGAGGTGCTGGATCTGGGCGGCTCTCCGTTGTCTCTAACCAGGACGATAAGTTTCTGTTTAACAGAGTCTGGGCTCTTTATAGGCCTGCTGGTTTTTACTTCCCTGGTTTGGAGCCCCACAGTGAAGAGATTAGGGTCTGTGGCCTTGAGCAGCTGGTAGGAAAGCCAAGAATTCTGACCGGAATCTCCATCCACAGCCACCACCTTCGTCACCAGGTAACCCGCCCCCGCCGATCTAGGAACCAGGTCATTAGCTGGGGCGCTGCTGTTCTGCAGAGGATATAAAATGAAGGGGGCGTTGTCATTTTCATCAATTATCACAACTTGGACAATGACTTCAGAGCTCAGTGGAGGGGATCCGCCATCTGCAGCTCTCACTGTAACCTGAAAATCCCTCGTTTGCTCATAATCCAGAGACTGCAGAGTGTACACGTTCCCGTTTTCGGAGTTTATGGAGATGGAGAAGGAGAAGGGGAGGTCACCGATGTTGCCAGGCAATGCCGAATACGTCACTTTGGCATTCTGCTCTGTGTCTAGGTCAGCAGCATGGACAGTTCCAATCAGCAGGCTCGGGTGGTTGCTCTCATTCAGGTACATGACGTACGAACTTTCATTAAATACAGGGGGGTTGACATTATTATCCGATAGCTGAACTCGGATCATCCTCACTGAGGTGAGCCTCGGAGTCCCCCGGTCTGTGACTGTGATAGTTATGTTATACTCAGGCACTTTCTCTCGGTCCAGGGGCTTTTGTGTAACAAGCTCGTAATAATCCTTCAGAGTCGATTTTAAAGCAAAAGGGACATTGTCCTGAATGGAGCAGAGCGTTCTGCCATTGTCCCCGGAGTCTCGGTCACCACTGTCTCAGGGGAGGAGTCCTCGGGTATGGTGCCGATGAGGGATGTCAGCGTCACTTCCGGGGAGTTGTCATTCATGTCCTCGATTTGCACCAGGACTTTGCAGTGCGAAGAAAACCCCCCGCCATCCGTGGCCTGAACTTCTATTTCATATATTGCTGCGTCTTCAAAATCAATTATCCTCAAAACAGTGATTTCTCCAGTGGACGGATTTAGCTGAAATAACTTGAGGACTTTGTCAGGCACCTGCCTGAATGAATAGGTGATTTCTGCATTTGAACCTTGATCCAAATCACTGGCTTCAACCTTAGTGACCAAAGTGTCTCGCGGACTATTTTACATTACCTGCACCTTGTACACCGAATGACTAAACTGCAGGAAATTATCGTTGTTGTCCAGCACATTAACGCGTATTTGAGCTGTGCCGGTTCTCTGTGGCAGACCCCCATCGGCAGCTCTGAGAATCAGCATCAATTGCGCCTGCTCCTCCCGATCTAATTGTTTCTCTAATACCAGCTCCGCGTATTTACTACTGGGCCCCGGCGAATGTATATCCAAACTGAAGTGCTCATTAGAGCTGATTGCGTAACTCTGGACGCCGTTTGTTCCTATGTCTGAATCTTGGGCCCTTTCCAAGGGGAAGCGGGTGTTTATGGGGATCTGTTCCGGCATTTTTAAAAGAAATTCATTTTTAGAGAATTTAGGGTTATTGTCATTCACATCATCTATCTGCACCTCCATTCTGTACAGCTGCAGTGGATTTTCTAACACAATATCGAATTGCAGCAAACACGGATCTCTCTGTTCGCACAGATCCTCGTGGTCTATTTTCTCCTTTATTATCACATCCCCGGAGCGTGTGTTCAACTCAAAATATTGCTTGGTGCTTTTAGAAATCAGCCGAGCACTGTGACCAGACAATTTCCCTACATCCAGTTTCAAATCCTTTGCAATATTAGCAACGAAGGACCCACTTTTCTTCTCTTCGGGCACAGAATAGCGGATCGTCTCACATGCCCCTAGGGATACACACAAACATAGAAAGAAAGACAGAACTTGCCTTTTCCTGGAGCAATTTTCCATTCCGCCAGCCATTCCCGGGTCAGATCTGAAACACGGGCCTCTCTGCAAAGCTGCTGCTGCAGCCATTCATATGTTGTGCTAGAGGGGAAACGATTTGTCCTCCAATATTGATTTTATTTCTAATTATTCAGCCGCTCTTTCCCTGTAATCCTTTGTCACCTGTTCCCGGCGCAGACCCGTTGCCATTTGGATTCAGATGTCTGAGTGCAGCTTTCACTGAGCGTTGCTGGTTTTCAGCACCATCTTTGCCAATATCGCCACCTCGTCACTCATCTAAAATAAGACATGCTATGATGTTTACATTTTAAACTTACTGTCACCGAAATATCGGGTCCACCTAGCTGAGAGCCAACAACAGCCAGACAGGGATAAGGAGGAGTTGCTTTATTCTGCAGAAGAAAGGACAGCTTTGCACCTTAGTACAAAAACTCTGTCTTCCACACATTTTACAGATCCTTTATACACATTCAGACAAAGGTCCTTGCAGTTTTAACACTTGATTGGTGGTTGTCAGACCCGTGCTTTTGCTATCTGGTCAGTGAAAACCGGCTTGGGACCAGCTCCAACTACCTTAAGGCCTTGAAGGGAAGACAGTTGAAAAGTTCAGGCTACTGTGTCCTTAAGGTGTCTGCTTCCCCATAATGGCCGCTGGCTGACATAACGACTGCTCTATTAAGGGGGGTCACTAATAACTTTCACAGTCCCCCCTTCGGGCCAGACAAATTCAGAAATTGTCAGGCCCGTTCCGCAATTTGCGATCAAGCTGGAGGGACAGATACTGGGTTTTCTTATGGACAGCAGAGCTTTTGATCATAGCATTACATAGGCATTTGGCACATTGTATCATTGTCCAAATAACACATAGAAAGAAAAGAAAGAAAAGAATCCATTTAACAATTTTTCAAAAGAGCCCCATAAACCATGACCCAAGGTCTGGAAGGAGGTTCTCAAAACTAAAGGTGTGATCAAGAGATGCAGCATGGAAAACAACAGCAGCATTCTTAATGGCTTGTAAATCCTGCTCAATTAAGCCAGAATGATTAACATATAAACAAAATTTTTCCCCATGCGAGCACAAGCCTCACCCCAATTCAGCATTCATAGCATCTAACACACGTCTATTTTGCAAAGCTATTTCTGCCACCTTATCAATCTCCTGTATCAACTTTTGAAAAACTTTTGGAAAGCGTCTATTGATGCATTGGCTATTTTTTTTTAGTTCTGCAGAAATATTTACCACTGCTTTTTCTAGCTCGGCTACCCGCAACCCAGGAATGAGCGCACGAACAAAGGAGTGAAACCACGTTTGCCTGACTACTAGGGGATTGTTGGCGCGTTTTGCGTTTTGGGGTATTGTTTAAAATGGTCCCACAATACGTAACCTCAAATATGTTAGCTGTGAAACTTGCAAGTGATCCCATGGACTCCGGGCATCCAGACATCCTTTCAAGGGATGTGTGGGGCAACAGAATGCCAGAGTAAATATCCATATAATACATATGTGTCTTATTTATGGGGCCTAATGGGAGGAATGAGGGAAACCACTGCCCTTGATAATGAATGCCTGTTGGTTTCACAGAAAAGGCCATGTGCAGGAGACAAGGGGGGTGGGTTGGGCGTTCTCAGGGGTATTTAAAGGGTAAAGGGTTCCATTTCTGACCTCAAACCGAAGGGTTTGATCACAGGCCTCCAGGGGAAGGTAGCCCACTTCCCTCCCACTTCCTTCAGCATTTTCCAAACAAAGGGGCAGGTTATACCAGATCCCAAGAACTTCAAAAAGAGGGACCCCCTTAGCTGCCCAGTAATAATGCCAAACTTCAAACCTTCTCCCATATTTGTCATATTGATATTCCCCAACCCATGCCCATTCAGTTTTCCGTACTACCTGTAAGGAGAGTACTTCAGAGAGATTTGCAGGTACAGCCTATAATCCTATTCCTTCCTCAGAGCAGGTTTTGTGACACAGCCAACAATCAGATAAGTGTCCCAACGTGGCTATTCGCTGAAGAGGTTTAGTGGCTGGGTGTGGGTTAGCTTGTACAAGGGGCAGACCCAAAAGCAATAGTCACTGCAGCACCATCTGAGAACCCATAGTTATAAAGTCTTAGGATTTTGTTTGCCAGAACAGAAGCGTTAGTCCCTCAAGAGGTTTCCAGGTATCATCTGCTTCTGGCTCTTCCGGGTCGCGGTGGGAAGAGCTGGCGATGCTCCCTCGAGATCTGAAGTCATCTGCTTCTGGCCCCATCCTCGGGGCTAGCTTGACTCGGGTGTGGTGTATCCAAGTGTCTTGCTCTTTCACTCGAATAGCAGTGTGAAAGGTAAGAAGGACTTGGAAAGGGCCTGCCCACTGGGGTTGGAGAGGCTCGTGTTTCCACTCTTTCACATAGACCCAGTCTCCTGGAGCAATCCGGTGGGCAGGAACATCAGCGAGTAGGGACTGAAATTGAATTTGTAAGCGTGGCCCCAGCTGTCCTTATCTAGAGGAATACTAAAAAAAGCATTACACAAGTCTATTACTGAATAACAAGCAGTACCTGCTGGAATGGCAGTCAGGATTGTGTGAGGGTTTGGCACCACATTGTGTCTAGCTTGAACAACCTTATTTACTGCACGTAAGTCCTGGACAAATCGGTATACCAGTTTTCCCTCTGAGTCCATGTCAGGTTTTTTGACTGGCAGAATGAGAGTATTGAAAGGAGACTTGGTGTGAACCAGCACTCCCAACCGCAGGAATGTGGTGATAAGACTCTGGAGGCCAAACAGAGCTTCTCAGGGGATGGGATACTGACGAATCCGAGGAATTTCAATGCCTGGCTTCAGGGTTATACGCACTGGCTCTGTCTGGAGAGTACCCAAGTCTGCCCTTGAAGTGCCCCACAGGGAGATGTTTACCTCCTGTCTGAGTCGCTCGGATAGGATCGGGTCCGCAGGCAGGATTGGGTTCTTTGAAACTTGAGTCAGAACAGCACACAGGTGGGGAAGTTGGGTTTGAGGCAACCAAAGAATGATTTTGTCATCTGAAAAGAAAATCTGAGCACGTAGTTTACACAACAGATTTCTGCCTAAGAGGTTAACTGGGGAATCCAGAGCTAGCAGAAGGGCATGGGAGGCGGAGACACCAGAGATTTCTACAGCAGCCTCCTGTAATACAGAACAGTCAAATGGCTTCCTGCCTATACCCATTACCGGAATGCTCCTATCTGTAAGGCTTCCTCTCTCCAGCTTGGCAGTAATAGTAGAAAGTGCAGCCCCTGAATCCAAAAGACAAGAATAGGCAGTTCCTCCCAATGTTAGGCAAACCTGGGGGTCTGTGGAGGAACAAACATAAGTGGTAAAATCATTTGAATAGGTGACAAGAGGACCCCCTGGTTGCCATCATTCCTCATTAGCAACAGCGTCTGTTCTTGTCACAGCCATCTGTTGTTGAGGTCAGTCTGGGTGACGGGGTTGTCATCCGGTAGGTTGGTTTGGACACTCTCTCTTCCAGTGGCCAAGCTGCTTACAGTAGTTACATATGTCATTGGCATGTCTTGGAGTCCCCCCATAATCCGATTTTGGTTGCCACTTGGGGGGTCCCTGCCGCCCTCCCTGTTTTTCATTTCCAATGTTTACAAGGGCTGCTAGCATCCTCACCTGTTCAGTCTCTTGAACTTTTTCCCTTATATGATATACCCGGGTGGCCATGCTTACCAGTTCCTCCAGGGATTTTCCTTCAGCACCCTCGAGCTGCTGCAACCGCTTCTTGATGTCTGGGGCTGACTGGGAAATAAAAATAAGCCTGACCGTGGACTGTGTCCGTGGCCTTGGGATCTGCATTGTGGCATCCTCAATCTTTGTTGGCAGGATCTGTCTCAGTAGACCTGCTGTCCTGGGCTCCGTTGAGGAGGGTACCGGGTCCACCGCAATTGGTAATGCTGCTGCCGGGGGTGGGCGTGGTCTAAAGCAATACAGGGGGGGGGGTATCCTCCAAATAATCAGCCTCGTGAGGGGCAGAAGCTTTCGGGAATAGAGGGGCCTGAATCTGTACCTTCTTCATGTGACGATGAGCCTCATTATCCCACAAAAACCAATAGTCCATTCGCCCCGGCATCTGGTTTTCCAATGTCAGGCGTAAGGGAGTTAAATTGGTAGGAATATCAAAGGAGCCATACTCGGGCCATGCAGTCCTCAGGGCTGGCCAATCCTGGGTACAAAGTTGTAAAAAACACTTCCTTGACATCCCTTTTTGAAAACCAGGTAAGGGCCATTTGCTTAACATATAATCCAAAGGACTATCCTTTGAGGGTTTTACCAGAGACCCACCCATCTGCCTGCTGACACTCTAACAAAGAATTACACAGAGAACAGAGGGAATTATGGCCTAATAGGATCCTATTACAGGAATTTCTACTAATACTGACCGCTACAGGGGATGGGACAGAAGGATCCCATTTCGACCTCAGAGCTTCATCGCACGTGATGGCTTCCACTCTGAGGAATTATGAATGGGAGGCTCAGTTCCATTCACACATCTAACGCCCAAATGTATAAGACAGAAATTCATTAACCAGTTAACCAGACCAGAACCAGAAATAGATAGTGTCTCCTTATCCTATTAGGACTCACCTTATCGGAGCACGAACCCCAGGGGCTGCGGTGAAGCAGAGAAAAGGGGCGAAACACCCCATTGGCACCGTTCCCAGTTTGCCGCAGCTGTCCGGAGTCCAATGTCCGAGCTAGGAGAGTCCCGGCGGAGTCGCCAGAAACTGTCACCGAAATATCGGGTCCACCTAGCTGAGAGCCAATAACAGCCAGACAGGGATAAGGAAGAGTTGCTTTATTCTGAAGAAGAAAGGAGAGCTTTGCACCTTAGTACAAAAACTCTGTCTTCCACACATTTTACAGATCCTTTATACACATTCAGACAAAGGTCCTTGCAGTGTTAACACTTTGGTTGTCAGACCTGTGCTTTTGCTATCTGGTCAGTGAAAACTGGCTTGGGACCAGCTCCAACTACCTTCAGGCCTTGAAGGGAAGACAGTTGAAAAGTTCAGGCTACTGTGTCCTTAAGGAGTCTGCTTCCCCATAATGGCCGCTGGCTGACATAACGACTGCTCTATTAAGGGTGGTCACTAGTAACTTTCACATTACTATGTGCAGTTATTAACTGCATAGCAAGGTTTTCTCTATTAAGTACAAATTGTGGTATTAAAATTTCACAGTAAACAGTGTTGAATATTAAGGTATATTATTACCGATGAGAGGAGATAGAGAGTTGCAAAATTATATAATAATCAATTGAATAGTGATCCTTCCACACCACAGTTTCTTCTCTCACACCCCAATACTTTTATTTTTCACCGCTAACTAAGTAACGAAGTTACTACAAGTGGATCCCCTGTCCCATCGCTTCTCTTTCGTCCACGAGGTTAGCGATATCCTGGAAATCTCTATAAGTCCTATGGTTCCCTTGCTTATTAGGGTGCCCAAGATGAAAACTAGGAAACTGCGGCCTAATAAAACTAGAACTAACTAGTGATGGGCCTACTTGTTAAGCAAACATAAGGTAAGTGTGGGGAAGGGATCCAGTCCTGGCTTCTACACAATCATTCGAAAGAAATGTGTCTCCCATGCCAATTGGAAGAAGCAGATCAGTATATTTCTCCTGATTCTCTTATCTTATATATTTTATGGCAATACAGGCCACAACAGGAACAAGTAGAACAACGAAATTGAAGCCAAAGAGATAACTAATTATATACTCAATATCCCATCACATTCCTCTTCCTAGTTATGTCACTAAATTGCATATGCGCATCTGAAAACCCATCCAACAGCAGTACATTTAGCATCCCAGAAATGGATTGGGACAAGTGTCCATTGTCTTTAAGAATGACATCTAGTTTTTGCTTTAAAAGAGTCTCACTCCATAATTGGTATTGTGATTTTTCTTCACCATTTACAGTCTGACAGTGAAGAGACCTATATCAGTGGCCTTTAGCAATTGGTAGGAAAGAATAATTCTGACCAGAGTCTCCCTTTACAGTCACCACCTTGGTCACAAGGTAACCAGCTTTAATTGCACTGCAAACCAGGTGATTAAATGGAGAAGTGCTGTTCTGAAGACAGTATAAAATAAAGGGGCCGTTCACATTTTGATCAAATACTAACAACCTGGACAATGACTTGCTGCCAGCAAAAATCCCATTGATGCCATCAGCTGCCTCTATATCACTGGTATGCATGTGTCGCCGAGTGCGGGGGAATCAGGGCCCTGCACCCCCACTTCCTGCGATTCACTGTGACTCTCAGCCAGCCAGTAGACCAGAAGGTTTATTAGAGATGACAGGAACACAGTCCAAACCAGAGCTTGTCGGCACAAACAGGATCCCACAGCCAGGTCCTTCGGGGGGGCAGGGAGATTAAACCCCAAACCTGGGGGTTCCCTCCTCTTCTCCAGTCCACTCCAAACTGAAACCCCCTCCAGTAGTCTCACCCAGCCTTCCCCGGCTCCTCCTCCAGCCTTTGTCCTTTTCCTGGGCAAAGGTATCACCTGACCCAATCCCCCTCGTGGCTCACGTATCCTTCCACAAATAAAGTCATCCCCTGCTCTCCCATCCCCCATGCAGGCAGTCCCAGCAAAACTAGGGGACATTCCCAGGTCAGTCCACCCCGCATGTGTTACAGCATATAATAGGGGCCTTTCACATCAGCGTTGATTGCTTTGTGTTCATAAACTCCAGAAGCTGTAAATGATGGTGATTTCATAGGATTTAAGTAAACATTGCTTCTTCCTTCTACAAGTACCTCCCATTGTGAAACCGCAGCCACTGCTGGCTACTCTCATTGCAAAGGGTTTGATGGAAAAATAAAGCGCAGTTTACATTTCCTTAAATAGTTCTATTTTACTTTAACGTTTCCCTGATCTCCGTCATTTCACATTCGCGCAGAATACTGGCAACTCACACCTCAGAGATTCACCGTCTGAAAACACTACTGAAGAAGCAAGGGCAGACGCACATTCTTTGTAACATTTCAGATTCCATAGTGTTCTGCAGGGGGCTCTATCTAGGTCACATAGTTCCGCTGCTATTGAGTTCTGGACAAATACATAAACAATTACTTTTTAAATTTCCGTTGAGAAGCTTCAGCCTTGCTTTGCAAACATCACAGACTCTGCACAGAGACCAGTATCACAGTTAGACACATGTTTTTAGAGAGGAAAATAGCATAGGAGTACATAAAGGAAAGTACTTAAATACAAATATCTTAGCTTGAACATCATACAAATGGAAAAGATGAATAAACTACAGAAAAAGATCCCTTAAAAACTATCTCTAGACATTTATGGAAGTAATCTTAGATCTTGTCTACAGGACAGAGTTTTGTGCAAAAAGTTATGCCACTTTAATTAAACAGTTGTTGCATGTCCACACTATGTTCCTTGTGTTAGCAGAGCACATCCACAGTAGCAGCTCTTGCATGGACACAGGGAGCTGTGCACTGTGGGTAGCAACTATCCCACTGTGCAATTGGTCTCAGGGTGCTTTGTGAAGGGTTTGCATTGCCCCATGGAGCAGGTACAGCGTTACAGGATGCAGGTTTTAACCCCATCCTTCTATAGGCATCCTTTATTAGATTGCCAGCTCTTTTCAACTGAAGTGTACATGGGAGGCGGGAGCAGGAGGAGAGTGTGTGACAGGGAGTGTGTGTGGGCATATTGTCTCTTAAAGTTCAGACAGCAGCCTGAGCAAACCCCGTGAAGAAAGAGGAGAGAGAGAGAACCCCCACCCACATCAGCCACCTGCCCTGCACAGCACAGCAGTTTCTCACCCTCTTTCCCCGGCAGCAACAGCCGGCTCTCCCCCGAGTGCCGCTCTGTTCCTACTACCAGAGAGAGCAGGATTCGACATTAATGGTTCTGTGATGGCCTTCTAAGAAATTTTCAGAGATGTAGAAACACACATATTCAAAAAAGGTATCAATGCAAATGGAGTAAAATAAGCACTCACCTCTCTCACCGATTCTTTCTCCCCTTTTAGCTGAGAGTTAATCTGCGATTCAAGTAGGGCGCCTCCTGCAGCGATGTGGTCAACGGGTAAAGACGGTACCAGCGGCCTGAGAAATTTAAATTCGCTGGTACCAGACCCAGTTGTCAAGCAAACCTCATAACAATAAGATTGAGGCAGAGACCCAGAGCCACTCGTCTCCGCAGGATTTGTGGGGAAGTTGGGGTCACAATAAAAGTTCCTGGACGATGAAATATACTGCTCTCGGCACTGCCTTGTCTTGTACAGCCGGATGGCGACAATCGCTACCACAGAAACCAGAAAAAGGAATGAAATGAAAGACAAGGAAATGACTAGATACAGGGTTAACGTGTCCTGCTGCTCCTCCTCTTCTGGTACATCCAGTAACTGCATATAGGCGTCTGAAAACCCATCCACCAGAAGCACATTAAGCGTCGAGGTGCTGGATCTGGGCGGCTCTCCGTTGTCTCTAACCAGGACGATAAGTTTCTGTTTAACAGAGTCTGGGCTCATTATAGGCCTGCTGGTTTTTACTTCCCCGGTTTGGAGCCCCACAGTGAAGAGACTTGGGTCTGTGGCCTTGAGCAGCTGGTAGGAAAGCCAAGAATTCTGACCGGAATCTCCATCCACAGCCACCACCTTCGTCACCAGATAACCCGCCTTGGCGGATCTGGGAACCAGGTCATTAGCTGGGGAGCTGCTGTTCTGCAGAGGGTATAAAATGAAGGGGGCGTTGTCATTTTCATCAATTATCACAACCCGGACTATGACTTCAGAGCTCAGTGGAGGGGACCCGCCATCTGCAGCTCTCACTGTAACCTGGAAATCCCTCGTTTGCTCATAATCCAGAGACTGCAGAGCGTACACGTTCCCGTTCTCGGAGTTTATGGAGATGGAGGAGGAGAAGGAGAGGTCACCGATGTTGCCAGGCAATGCCGAATACGTCACTTTGGCATCCTGCTCTGTGTCTAGGTCAGCAGCATGGACAGTTCCAATCAACAGGCCCGGATGGTTGTTCTCCTTTAGGTACATGACGTACGAACTTTCAATAAATACCGGAGGGTTGTCATTAATATCCGATAGCTGAACTCGGATGATCCTCACTGAGGTGAGCCTCGGAGTCCCCCGGTCTGTGGCTGTGATGGTTATGTTATACTCAGGCACTTTCTCCCGGTCCAGGGGCTTTTGTGTAACAAGCTCGTAATAATTCTTCAGAGTCGATTTCAAAGCAAAAGGGACATTGTCCTGAATGGAGCAGAGCGTTCTGCCATTGTCCCCGGAGTCTCGGTCTCTCACACTGAACAGGGCCACCACTGTCTCAGGGGAGGAGTCCTCGGGTATGGTGCCGGTGAGGGATGTCACCGTCACTTCCGGGGTGTTATCATTCATGTCCTCAATTTGCACCAAGACTTTGCAGTGCGCAGATAAACCCCCGCCATCGGTCGCCAGAACTTCTATTTCATACATTGCTGCGTCTTCAAAATCAATTATTCCCAAAACAGTGATTTCGCCAGTGAACTGATTTAGCTGAAATAACTCGAGGACTTTGTCAGACACCTGCCCGAATGAATAGGTGATTTCTGCATTTGAACCTTGATCCAAATCACTGGCTTCAACCTTAATGACCAAAGTGTCCCTCGGACTATTTTCCATTAACTGCACCTTGTACACCGACTGACTAAACTGCGGGAAGTTATCGTTGTTGTCCAGCACGTTAACGCGTATTTGTGCTGTGCCGGTTCTCTGTGGCAGGCCCCCATCGGCAGCTGTGAGAATCAGCATCAACTGCGCCTGCTTCTCCCGATCTAATTGTTTCTCTAATACCAGCTCCGCGTATTTACTGCCGTCCCCTCGGGAATGCACATCCAGACTGAAGTGCTCATTGGAGCTGATTGCATAACTCTGGACGCCGTTTGTTCCTATGTCTGAATCTTGGGCCCTTTCCAAGGGGAAGCGGCTATTTACGGGGAGTAGTTCAGGTATTTTTAAAACGAATTCATTTTTAGAGAATTTAGGGTTATTGTCATTCACATCATCTATCTGCACCTCCATTCCGTACAGCTGTAGTGGATTTTCCAACACAATTTCGAATTGCAGCAAACACGGATCTCTCTGTCCGCACAGATCCTCACGGTCTATTTTCTCCTTTATTATCACATCCCCGGAGCGTGTGTTCAACTCAAAATATTGCTTGGTGCTTTTAGAAATCAGCCGGGCACTGCGACCAGACAATTTCCCTATATCCAATTTCAAATCCTTTGCAATATTAGCAAGTAGGGACCCGCTTTTCTTCTCTTCAGGCACAGAATAGCGGATCGTCTCACACGCCCCCAGGGACACACACAAACATAGAAAGAAAGACAGAACTTGCCTTTTCCTGAAGCGATTCTCCATTCCGCCAGCCATTCCCAGGTCAGATCTGAAACACAGGCCTCTCTGCAAAGTTGCTGCAGCCATTCATATGTTGTGCTAGAGGGGAAATGATTTGTCCTCCAATATTGATTTTATTTATAATTATTCAGTCGCCCTTTCCCTGTAATCCTTTGCCACCCGTTCCCGGCGCAGAGCCGTTGCCGTCTGGATCCAGATGTCTGCGTACACCTTCCACTGAATGCCGACGGAGTCCGAAAGACTGCGTTTTCAGCACCGTCTTTGCTAATATCACCACCTTGTGGCTCAGCTAAAATAAGACATCCCATGATGTTTACATTTTAAACTTACTATGTGCAGTTGCATAGCAAAGTTTTCTCTATTAAGTGTAAATTGTGGTTATAACATTTCACAGTGAAAACTGTGAAATATTAAGGCAGATTATTACCGATTAGAGAAGATGGAGAGTTGCAAAATAATATAATAGTATATTGAATTGTGATCCTTCCTCACCACAGTTTCTTCTCTCACATGACACTACTTTTATTCTTCACAGCTAAGTAAACAAGTTACTGCAAGTCTATCACACGTTCCATCGCTTCTCTTTCGTCTACTAAGTTACAACATTTTGGGAATCCCTAAATCTATGATTCTCTTTTCTAGGATCGACCCAGTGATTAAGCACGCATCAATAGGTAATTGTGGGGACGGGATCTGGTCTTGGCAGCTACACAATTATTTGACAAAATGGGTCTCCCATTACAATTGGAAGAAGCAACGTATCTTTCTCTTGATTTTTTTATCTTATATATTTTATGGCAATACAGGCCATAAGAGAAACAAAAAAAAATGAACTTGAAGCCATAGAGAAGTACCCTATATATTTAGTATCAGAGGGGTAGCCGTGTTAGTCTGGATCTGTAAAAAGCAACAGAGAGTCCTGTGGCACCTTTAAGACTAACAGATGTATTGGAGCATAATACCCACTTCGTAAGGCGCAACTATGTATATATTTAATGTATCATCACATTCCTCTTGCGTAGTTATGTCACTGGATTGCATATGTGCATCTGAAAATCCTCCACTAGCAGTATATTTAGTATCGCAGCAGCGGATTGGGGAGATGTCCATTGTCTTTAATAATATTTAGCTTTTGCGTAAAGGAGTCACGCTCCGTAAATGGGATCGTGGTTTCTCTTCTGCATTTTGGAGTCCGACAGTGAATAAATCTGCATCAGCGGCCTTCAGCAGTTGGTAGGAGAGAAAAGAATTCTGACCAGAATCTCAATCTACAGCCACGAATTTGCCTTCCTTGCTCTGCGAACCATGTCATTAAATGGGGGAGGTGCTGTTCTGAAGAAGGCATAAAATGAAAGGGGCATTGTCATTTTAATCAAGTAACTTGGACAATTGCTTGCTGCCTGTAAAAATCCCATTGATGCCATCAGCTGGCACTATATCACTATATCAGAGGAGAGATAGTAAGACTGGGACTTTTCAACTAGGAAAAGAGACTAATAAAGGGGGGAGATATGCCTGAGGTCTATAATATATCATGACTGGTGTGGAGAAACCAAATAAGGAGGTGTTATTTACTACTTCTCATAATAATACAATAAATGGAGATATACCTATCTCATAGAACTGGAAGGGACCCCAAAAGGTCATTGGGTCCAGTCCCCTGCCTTCACTAGCAGGATCAAGTACTGATTTTTGCCCCATGTTTAAGTGGTCCCCTCAAGGGTTGAACTCACAACCCTGGGTTTAGTAGGCCAATGCTCAAAGCACTGAGCTATCCCTCCCCCTTCATAACACAATAAATGCAGGCACCAAATGAAATTAATAGGCAGCAGGTTTAAAACAAGGAAAAGTATTTCAAATTCTTCACACAACACACAGTCAACCTGTGGAACTCTTTGCCAGAGGATGTTGTGAAGGCCAAGACCAGAACAGTGTAAAAAAAAAAAAAAAGAACTAGATAAGTTCATGGAGGATAGGTCCATCAATGGCTATTAGTTAGGATGAGCATGGATGGTGTCCCCAACCTCTGTTTGCCAGAAGCTGGGAATGAGTGACAGGGGATGGATCACTGGATGATTACCTGTTCTGTTCATTCCCTCTGGAGCACAGGCATTGGCCACTGTCGGAAGACAGGATACTGAGCTAGATGGACCTCTGGTCTGACAAAGTATGGCCGTTCTTATGTATGCATATAATAGGGGTCTTTCATATAGGTATTGATTGATTCGTAAACTCCAGAAGCTGTAAATGATGTTCATTTTATAGAATATCAGTAAACATTGCCTCTTCCATCAAAACCGCGGCCACTGCTGGCTGCTCATATTGCAAAGGGTTTGATGGACAAATAAGATGAAGTTTACATTTTCCTTAGATCATTTTCCTTTAAAACGCCTGTTTTCCCCAGGAACTGAAGGGCGGGAGGGGGAAATCAAATTTACAGGGGGGTTAAGGCCTACCAGGAGGGCAAAGGTGTGCTGTATGGACCCACAGTAAAAACTGAAAAATGTTCCATGACCATTTTATTAGATTTTACTCATGTTTTAAAACCATACAAATTAAAGTTGGCTCCTCAAGCCAACTGTGAAGCCCTACATATCTACATCCTTCCTGGTTTCTTGTAATCTTGCGCAGCTCTGTTAATTTTCTGTTTTTGAATGTGGTGAGAGTTCTTCACTTTTTCAATGACTGAGTCTTTTGCTGTTGCACCACATGCTTCTAGTCAGTTGAGTTCCTTGCGAAAGATAGTGAGCATTTGCCGGTCTTGTTTGGATCCAGTGTCCGCTTCAGGATTAATAAATGACAATGCACTTAACATTGGCCTCCAGTTTGTAGCGTGTGGTATCTCTTGTTTAAATAGAAAGCATGATGTGACAGCTCTGTTTGTTCATATAAACTGTGTTGTGTCTCCAGCATACTTAACAGCCTCATTAAGTACTTCTAAAATTGGCTTTGACAGTGACTGGCTTATAAGACTTTCTGCATGTCGATGCAGTCCAGAGGTGTCATAACTATAAAGGGAAAGGTAACAGCCCTCCTGTGTACAATACTATAAAATCCCTCCTGGCCAGAGACTCCAAAATCCTTTTACCCATAAAGGGTTAAGAAGCTCAGGTAACCTGGCTGAAACCTGACCCAAAGGACCAATAAGGCGACAAGATACTTTCAAATCTTGGTGGGGGGGAAGGCTTTTGTTTGTGCTCTTTGTTTTAGGGGTTGTTCGCTCTTGGGACTAAGAGGGACCAGACATCAATCCATGCTCTCCAAATCTTCTGAACAAGTCTCTCATATTTCAAACTTGTAAGTAACAGCCAGGCAAGGCGTGTTAGGTTTATCTTTGTTTTCTCAACTTGTAAATGTACCTTTTGCTACAGGGTTTACCTCTGTTTGCTGTAACTTTGAACCTAAGGCTAGAGGGCGTTCCTCTGGGCTCTTTGAATCTGATTACCCTGTAAAGTTATTTTCCATCCTGATTTTACAGAGATGATTTTTACCTTTCTTTCTTTAATAAAAAACCTTCTTTTAAAGAACCTGATTGATTTTTACTCGTTTTAAGATCCAAGGGGGTTGGATCTGGACTCACCAGGAATTGGTGGGGGGGGGAAAGAGGAGGAATAGTTAATTTCTCCTTGTTTTAAGATCCAAGGGTTTGGATTGGTGTTCACCGGGCAATTGGTGAAGAAGTTTCTCAAGGCTACCCAGAGAAGGGAGTTAGCACTTGGGAGTGGTGGCAGCAAAACCAGATCTAAGCTGGTAGTTAAGCTTAGAAGTTTTCATGGGGTCCCCACATTTGTACCCTAAAGTTCAGAGTGGGGAAGGAACCTTGACAAGAGGCTTGGTGTTTTGCAGCCTTTTCACATAGTTTTGTCAGCATTGGCTTTACTGATTGGTCTCGCAAACCAAGCTGCTACAATTTTACTACATAAATCCATGGTACATCCACATCTTGAAAACTGCCCCCATCTCAAAAAAGAGATATAGGAATTGGAAAAGGTACAGAGAAGGGCAACCAAAATG
This sequence comes from Malaclemys terrapin pileata, assembly GCF_027887155.1. Lineage (NCBI taxonomy): Eukaryota > Metazoa > Chordata > Testudines > Emydidae > Malaclemys > Malaclemys terrapin. The sequence continues at coordinate 37,990,593 of NC_071512.1, read as the reverse complement.
ATTAGGGGTAAGGAACAGATTCTATATGAGGAGAGATTAAAAAGACTGGGATTTTTAATGTTGGAAAAGAGATGACTAAGAGGGGATATGATAGAGGTCTATACAATCTTGACTGGTGTGGAGAAAGCGAATAAGGAAATGTTATTTACTCTTTCACATAATACAAGAACTAGGGGTCATGCAATGAAATGAATAGGCAGCAGGTTTAAAACAAAAGGAAGTACTTCACACAATGCGGTGTCAACCTGTGGAACTTTTACCAGGGGATGTTGTGAAGGCCAAAATTAGAACAGGGTTAAAAAAAAAAAACTAGATAAGTTCATGGAGGATAGGTCCACCAATAGCTATTAGCCAGGATGGGCAGGGATGCAATGTTCTAAGTGTCCCTAGCCTCTGTTTGCCAGAAGCTGGGAGTGGACGACAGGGGACGAATCACTCGATGATTTCCTGTTTTGTTCATTCGCTCTGAAGCACCTGGCATTGACCACAGTTGGAAGACAGGATACTGGGCTAGATGGACCATTGGTCCAACACAGTATGTTCTTATGTAAAAAATAATGTATAATTATAAAAATGTTTAGTACAGAAACTCCCCAAGATAAGGACCTCTCGAAATAACAACAATGTAAGATAACAACTTTGGAAAATAATACATTTTAAAAATCTTGGCCTAGTATGAAATGTGTAAGTTTCCCAGTCACAAGCCTAGCATTCTGGAGCAAAGTTACTAAAACAAACAAATGTTCCTTTAATGTGCCCCTCCTTTCTCCCTCCACTGAACCCCACTCATAGTTGTTGTCCTTGGTCAGTGGAGACCCAGAATTCAGAGGTGCTTTTGCATGAGTTCACCTCCCACTCTGGGTGGTAGGGGAGAGAAGGCACCTTGCTCATTCCTAGGGTTGCCAGACAGCAAGTATGAAAAATCAGGACAGGGGGTGGGGGCTAATAGGAGCCTATATAAGACAAAGCCCCAAATATCAGGCTGTCCCTATAAACTCGGGACATCTGGTCACCCTACTCATTCCTTCAGCCACTCACCACTCACTCAGGTCACTCAGTATGGCAACTGTTGTGCATCGTGCCACCATTCAGTCCACTGCTCTATCGCTGATGGCCCTGTGCTGTCACCTTCTGCTGCCACCTGGCACTGTGACCTCTGCAAATCAGTCTCCTGAGATTCCACCCAGCTCTCAGTGATTTCATCTCTCAGTAAGGGAACCTCACTGCTAGTACAGGCTGAGCTATCTCTTCCACGGAAACGCTCTCCCACAGGAGGTTTGAGCACTTAGACCAGATTATCAGTGATTTCAGCTCTAGTGGTCACTTAAAACACACACACACACACACACACACACACACACCAAAGACTCTCCATGTAGCCTAAAAAGCTCTATCTTTAAACAGGGGAAGGGGCGGGTCAAATAGTGCTATGACTCTTAGGCAGATCCCACACCATCAGGCAAAATGCCTGACCCCATCCCTTTCTCTCTCCATCGAGATCTTGCATCCACACTCTCTCTTAGCGAGTGCAGTTCAGTTGAGGGTATGACCAGTGCTTAATTTGTAATGAAAGATGTGTCAGGGCTCAAGCAAGTTTTTTACTTCCATAACTGATGTGGCAAGTCCATAGGTCCCAGAGCTATGAACTGCCAAGACTACATGTGCCAGGGCTCAGCCCTGGCACAAATTAAGCACTTAGGTCACCCTCCTCAGGACAGGTCAAGTACACTTGTGCTGCCCTTTACTCATTCAATAAAGGTAACATTTCATTACCCCCACATTCATTAAAAGTGATGTCTAACCCAACACCAGCCAAATCTGATCACTTTGGCAACACAGCTTGTCTCCTGGATACCGAGGCAGATTAGGTGTGTTCATGTAAATATGGTCTGGCCCTGCTGCCTTCCCCCCTCCACAGCCTGGCTCATCACTAGCTGTCAGAGGAGACCTCATTCAGACCTTGCTTACAAATCATAATTTCAAATTATTAGGTTGGTCAACATAACTGAAACAAAGGTACCAAAACTGTCATAAAAAACAATATCTGTGTGAGGAAGTTGGTCTTTATTCATACTTTTCAAACCTTTTATGCTTTTTCATGTACAAGTATTTTATCATCTGCTTTATCTGCTTTTAAAGTGTGTATTAATGTTTCAATTCAAATTTCCAACCAAGGACTAAATTGGCAACACCACATGTAAATAATGACCACTGTGGAGGGGCATGATGGGGAAATTCAGGGGAGGGGTTGGGAAATCCCTCCCTTAGATACTTCTATTTTACTTTAACGTTTCCCTGATCTCTGTCATTTCTCCTTCATGCAGTAACCCTACAACTCGCACCTCATATAGATTACCTCCGAAAATACTACTGAAGAAGCAAGGTCAAGCTCAGATTCTTTGTAAAATTTGAGATTCCATAGAGCCCCTCACAGAACCCACTACCTAGGTCACATAATTCTGCTATTATTGAGTTCTTGATAAATACATAGACAATTACTTTTTTGTAATTTTCCTTTGTTAACCTTCAATCTTTCTTTGCAGAGCTCAGAGAGTCTGCACAGAGACAAATATCACATTTTCATGAATGGCCTTTTACAGAGGAAAAGAATATAACATATAAAAAGGAATTAAGTACAAATATATTAACCTGAACATCATACAAGTGTAAATAAATGAATCAACTACAGAAAAAGCTCCCTAAGAAAAAACATCTCTAGACATTTATGGAAATAATATAAGTAATTTTCATAGCAGTAGAAAAAAATATATTCAAGCAAAGAATTGATGCAAATGGAGTGAAATAAGCACTCACCTCTCTCACCGATTCTTTCTCCTCCTTTAGCTGAGAGTTAATCTGAGATTCAAAAATGGACCCTCCTGCATCACTGGGGTCAGCGAGTAGGGACGGTACCAGCGGCCTGAGAAATTTAAATTCGCTGGTCCCAGACCCAGTTGTCAAGCAAACCTCATAACGATAAGATTGAGGCAGAGTCCCAGTGCCGCTCGTCTCCGCAGGATTTGTGGGGAAGTTGGGGTCACAATAAAAGTTCCTGGAGGATGCAACATATTGCTCTCGGGACTGCCTTGTCTTGTACAGCCGGATGGCGACAATCGTTACTACAGAAACCAGAAAAAGGAATGAAATGAAAGACAAGGAAATGACTAGATACAGGGTTAACGTGTCCTGCTGCTCCTCCTCTTCTGGTACATCCAGTAACTGCATATAGGCGTCTGAAAACCCATCCACCAGAAGCACATTAAGCGTCGAGGTGCTGGATCTGGGCGGCTCTCCGTTGTCTCTAACCAGGACGATAAGTTTCTGTTTAACAGAGTCTGGGCTCGTTATAGGCCTGCTGGTTTTTACTTCCCCGGTTTGGAGCCCCACAGTGAAGAGACTAGGGTCTGTGGCCTTGAGCAGCTGGTAGGAAAGCCAAGAATTCTGACCGGAATCTCCATCCACAGCCACCACCTTCGTCACCAGGTAACCCGCCTCCGCCGACCTGGGAACCAGGTCATTAGCTGGGGAGCTGCTGTTCTGCAGAGGGTATAAAATGAAAGGGGCGTTGTCATTTTCATCAATTATCACAACTCGGACAATGACTTCAGAGCTCAGTGGAGGGGACCCGCCATCTGCAGCTCTCACTGTAACCTGGAAATCCCTCGTTTGCTCATGATCCAGAGACTGCAGAGCATACACGTTCCCGTTCTCGGAGTTTATGGAGATGGAGGAGGAGAAGGGGAGGTCACCGATGTTGCCAGGCAATGCCGAATACGTCACTTTGGCATTCTGCTGTGTGTCTAGGTCAGCAGCATGGACAGTTCCAATCAACAGGCCCGGGTGGTTGTTCTCCTTCAGGTACATGACGTACGAACTTTCATTAAATACCGGAGGGTTGTCATTAATATCCGATAGCTGAACTCGGATGATCCTCACTGAGGTGAGCCTCGGAGTCCCCCGGTCTGTGGCTGTGATGGTTATGTTATACTCAGGCACTTTCTCTCGGTCCAGGGGCTTTTGTGTAACAAGCTCGTAATAATCCTTCAGAGTCGATTTCAAAGCAAAAGGGACATTGGCCTGAATGGAGCAAAGCGTTCTGCCATTGTCCCCGGAGTCTCGGTCTCTCACACTGAACAGGGCCACCACTGTCTCAGCGGAGGAGTCCTCGGGTATGGTGCCGGTGAGGGATGTCACCGTCACTTCCGGGGTGTTATCATTCATGTCCTCGATCTGCACCAGGACTTTGCAGTGCGCAGATAAACCGCCGCCATCGGTGGTCTGAATTTCTATTTCATACATTGCTGCGTCTTCAAAATCAATTATTCCCAAAACAGTGATTTCGCCAGTGAACTGATTTAGCTGAAATAACTCGAGGACTTTGTCAGGCACCTGCCCGAATGAATAGGTGATTTCTGCATTTGAACCTTGATCCAAATCACTGGCTTCAACCTTAATGACCAAAGTGTCCCTCGGACTATTTTCCATTAACTGCACCTTGTACACCGACTGACTAAACTGCGGGAAGTTATCGTTGTTGTCCAGCACGTTAACGCGTATTTGCGCTGTGCCGGTTCTCTGTGGCAGACCCCCATCGGCAGCTGTGAGAATCAGCATCAACTGCGCCTGCTTCTCCCGATCTAATTGTTTCTCTAATACCAGCTCCGCGTATTTACTGCCGTCCCCCCGGGAATGCACATCCAGACTGAAGTGCTCATTGGAGCTGATTGCATAACTCTGGACGCCGTTTGTTCCTATGTCTGAATCTTGGGCCCTTTCCAAGGGGAAGCGGGTGTTTATGGGGATCTGTTCCGGCATTTTTAAAAGAAATTCATTTTTAGAGAATTTAGGGTTATTGTCATTCACATCATCTATCTGCACCTCCATTCTGTACAGCAGTAGTGGATTTTCCAACACAATTTCGAATTGCAGCAAACACGGATCTCTTTGTCCGCACAGATCCTCACGGTCTATTTTCTCCTTTATTATCACATCCCCGGAGCCTGTGTTCAGCTCAAAATATTGCTTGGTGCTTTTAGAAATCAGCCGGGCACTGCGACCAGACAATTTCCCTATATCCAATTTCAAATCCTTTGCAATATTAGCAAGTAGGGACCCGCTTTTCTTCTCTTCAGGCACAGAATAGCGGATCGTCTCACAGGCCCCCAGTGACACACACAGACATAGAAAGAAAGGCAGAACTTGCCTTTTCCTGAAGCGATTCTCCATTCCGCCAGCCATTCCCGGGTCAGATCTGAAACACGAGCCTCTCTGCAAAGCTGCTGCAGCCATTCATATGTTGTGCTAGAGGGGAAACGATTTGTCCTCCAATATTGACTTTTTTTGTAATTATTCAGACGCCCCTTCCCTGTAATCCTTTGTCAAGGGCACAGAGCCGTTGCCGTCAGGATCCAGATGTCCGAGTACTCGCATCCACTGAGTGCTGACGGAGTCCGAAAGGCTGCATTTTCAGCACGGTCTTTGCTAATATCGCCACCTTGTGGCTCAGCTAAAATAGGACATGCTATGATGTTTACATTTTAAACTTACTATGTGCAGCTATTAACTGCACAGCAAAGTTTTCTCTATTAAGTACAAAATGTGGTTATAACATTTCACAGTAAACAGTGTGCAATATTAAGGTAGATTATTACCGATTGGAGGAGATATATAATTTCGCAACTCTCTAATAGCCAATTGAATTGTGATCCTTTCACACCACAGTTTCTTCTCTCACACCCCAATACTTTTATTTTTCACAGCTAGCTAAGTAAAGAAGAACAGGAGTACTTGTGGCACCTTAGAGACTAACAAATTTATTAGAGCATAAGCTTTCGTGGACTACAGCCCACTTCTTCGGATGCATATAGAATGGAACATATATTGAGGAGATATATATACACACATACAGAGAGCATAAACAGGTGGGAGTTGTCTTACCAACTCTGAGAGGCCAATTAATTAAGAGAAAAAAAAAACTTTTGAAGTGATAATCAAGCTAGGCCAGTACAGACAGTTTGATAATAGGTGTGAGAGTACTTACAAGGGGAGATAGAGTCAATGTTTGTAATGGCTCAGCCATTCCCAGTCCTTATTCAAACCGGAGCTGATTGTGTCTAGTTTGCATATCAATTCTAGCTCTGCAGTCTCTCTTTGGAGTCTGTTTTTGAAGTTTTTCTGTTGTAATATAGCCACCTGCAGGTCTGTCACTGAATGACCAGACAGGTTAAAGTGTTCTCCCACTGGTTTTTGAGTATTTTGATTCCTGATGTCAGATTTGTGTCCATTAATTCTTTTGCGTAGAGACTGTCCGGTTTGGCCAATGTACATGGCAGAGGGGCATTGCTGGCACATGATGGCATATATCACATTGGTAGATGTGCAGGTGAATGAGCCCCTGATGGTATGGCTGATGTGATTAGGTCCTATGATGATGTCACTTGAATAGATATGTGGACAGAGTTGGCATCGGGGTTTGTTACAAGGATAGGTTGTAAGTAAAGAAGTTACTACAAGTGGATCTCCTTTCCCATCGCTTCTCTTTCGTCACGAGGTTAGCGATATCTGGAAATCTCTAAATCCTTGGCTTATTAGGGTGGCCAAGAGGAAAACTAGGAAACTACAGCCTAATAAACTAGAACTAACTAACTAGTGATGGACCTACTTGTTAAGCAAACATCATATAGGTAAGTGTGGGGAAGGGATGGCTTCTACACAATCATTCGAAAAAAAAGTGTCTCCCATTGCAATTGGAAGAAGCAGATCAGTGTATTTCTCCTGATTCTCTTGTCTTATATATTTTATGGCATTACAGGCCACAACAGAAACAAGTAGAACAACAAAAAGAAGAACAGGAGTACTTGTGGCACCTTAGAGACTAACAAATTTATTAGAGCATAAGCTTTCGTGGACTACAGCCCACTTCTTCGGATGCATACAGACTAACACGGCTGTTACTCTGAAAGTAGAACAACGAAATTGAAGCCAAAGAGATAACTTAAGTATATACTCAATATCCCATCATATTCCTCTTCCGTAGTTATGTCACTGAATTGCATATGCGCATCTGAAAACCCATCCAACAGCAGTAAATTTAGCATCGCAGAAGTGGATTGGGGCAAGGGTCCATTGTCTTTAAGAATGACATCTAGTTTTTGCTTAAAGGAGTCTCGCTCCATAATTGGTATTGTGATTTTTCTTCAGCGTTTTCAGTCCGATAGTGAAGAGACCTATATCAGTGGCCTTTAGCAATTGGTAGGAAAGACAAGAATTCTGACCAGAATCTCCATTCACAGTCACCACCTTGGTCACAAGGTAACCAGCTTTCGTTGCACTGCGAACCAGGTGATTAAATGGAGAAGTGCTGTTCTGAAGACGGCATAAAATAAAGGGGCCGTTCACATTTTAATTAAATACTAACAACCTGGATAATGACTTGCTGCCAGCAAAAATCCTATTGATGCCATCAGCTGCCACTATATCACCGTTATGCAGGTAATAGGGGTCTTTCACATCACTGTTGATGGGTTCATAAACTCCAGAAGATGTAAATGATGGCGATTTCATAGGATTTAAGTAAACATTGCTTCTTCCGTCTACAAGTACGTTCCACCGTGAAACTGCAGCCACTCCTGGCTACTCTTGTTGCAAAGGGTGTGATGGAAAAATAAAGCGCAGTTTACATTTCCTTAAATAGTTCTATTTTACTTTAACGTTTCCCTGATCTCCGTCATTTCACATTCGCGCAGGAGCCTGGCAACTCACACCTCTGAGATTCACCGTCTGAAAACACCACTGAAGAAGCAAGGGCAGACGCACATTCTTTGTAACATTTCAGATTCCATAGTGTTCTGCAGGGGGCTCTATCTAGGTCACATAGTTCCGCTGCTATTGAGTTCTTGACAAATACATAAACAATTACTTTTTAAATTTCCGTTGAGAAGCTTCAGCCTTGCTTTGCAAACATCATAGACTCTGCACAGAGACCAGTATCACAGTTAGATACATGTTTTTAGAGAGGAAAACAGCATAGGAGTACATAAAGGAAAGTACTTAAATACAAATATCTTAGCTTGAACATCATACAAGTGGAAAAGATGAATAAACTACAGAAAAAGATCCCTTGAAAACTATCTCTAGACATTTATGGAAGTAATCTTAGATCTTGTCTACAGGACAGAGTTTTGTGCAAAAAGTTATGCCACTTTAATTAAACAGTTGTTGCATGTCCACACTATGTTCCTTGTGTTAGCAGAGCACATCTACAGTAGCAGCTCTTGCATGGACACAGGGAGCTGTGCACTGTGGGTAGCAACTATCCCACTGTGCAATTGGCCTCAGGGTGCTTTGTGAAGGGTTTGCATTGCCCCATGGAGCAGGTACAGCGTTACAGGATGCAGGTTTTAACCCCATCCTTCTATAGGCATCCTTTATTAGATTGCCAGCTCTTTTCAACTGAAGTGTACATGGGAGGCGGGAGCAGGAGGAGAGTGTGTGACAGGGAGTGTGTGTGGGCATATTGTCTCTTAAAGTTCAGACAGCAGCCTGAGCAAACCCCGTGAAGAAAGAGGAGAGAGAGAGAACCCCCACCCACATCAGCCACCTGCCCTGCACAGCACAGCAGTTTCTCACCCTCTTTCCCCGGCAGCAACAGCCGGCTCTCCCCCGAGTGCCGCTCTGTTCCTACTACCAGAGAGAGCAGGATTCGACATTAATGGTTCTGTGATGGCCTTCTAAGTAATTTTCAGAGATGTAGAAACACACATATTCAAAAAAGGTATCAATTCAAATGGAGTAAAATAAGCACTCACCTGTCTGACCGATTCTTTCTCCCCTTTTAGCTGAGAGTTAATCTGAGAGTCAAGTAGGGCGCCTCCTGCAGCGATGTGGTCAACGGGTAAAGACGGTACCAGCGGCCTGAGAAATTTAAATTCGCTGGTCCCAGACCCAGTTGTCAAGCAAACCTCATAACAATAAGATTGAGGCAGAGTCCCAGTGCCGCTCGTCTCCGCAGGTTTTGTGGGGAAGTTGGGGTCACAATAAAAGTTCCTGGAGGATGCAACATATTGCTCTCGGGACTGCCTTGTCTTGTACAGCCGGATGGCGACAATCGTTACCACAGAAACCAGAAAAAGGAATGAAATGAAAGACAAGGAAATGACTAGATACAGGGTTAACGTGTCCTGCTGCTCCTCCTCTTCTGGTACATCCAGTAACTGCATATAGGCGTCCGAAAACCCATCCACCAGAAGCACATTAAGCGTCGAGGTGCTGGATCTGGGCGGCTCTCCGTTGTCTCTAACCAGGACGATAAGTTTCTGTTTAACAGAGTCTGGGCTCGTTATAGGCCTGCTGGTTTTTACTTCCCCGGTTTGGAGCCCCACAGTGAAGAGACTTGGGTCTGTGGCCTTGAGCAGCTGGTAGGAAAGCCAAGAATTCTGACCGGAATCTCCATCCACAGCCACCACCTTCGTCACCAGGTAACCCGCCTCCGCCGATCTGGGAACCAGGTCATTAGCTGGGGAGCTGCTGTTTTGCAGAGGGTATAAAATGAAGGGGGCGTTGTCATTTTCATCAATTATCACAACTCGGACGATGACGTCAGAGCTCAGTGGAGGGGACCCGCCATCTGCAGCTCTCACTGTAACCTGGAAATCCCTCGTTTGCTCATAATCCAGAGACTGCAGAGCATACACGTTCCCGTTTTCGGAGTTTATGGAGATGGAGGAGGAGAAGGGGAGGTCACCGATGTTGCCAGGCAATGCCGAATACGTCACTTTGGCATTCTGCTCTGTGTCTAGGTCAGCAGCATGGACAGTTCCAATCAACAGGCCCGGGTGGTTGTTCTCCTTCAGGTACATGACGTACGAACTTTCATTAAATACCGGAGGGTTGTCATTAATATCCGATAGCTGAACACGGACGATCCTCACTGAGGTGAGCCTCGGAGTCCCCCGGTCTGTGGCTGTGATGGTTATGTTATACTCAGGCACTTTCTCTCGGTCCAGGGGCTTTTGTGTAACAAGCTCGTAATAATCCTTCAGAGTCGACTTCAAAGCAAAAGGGACATTGTCCTGAATGGAGCAAAGCGTTCTGCCATTGTCCCCGGAGTCTCGGTCTCTCACACTGAACAGGGCCACCACTGTCTCAGGGGCGGAGTCCTCGGGTATGGTGCCGGTGAGGGATGTTAGCTTCACTTCTGGGGCGTTGTCATTCATGTCCTCGATCTGCACTAGGACTTTGCAGTGCGCATATAGACCCCCGCCATCTGTGGCCTGGATGTTCATCTCATAACTGCTTCTTTCTTCATAGTCAATTAACCCCATAACAGCGATTTCTCCAGATGATTGATTTAATTTGAATAACTTGAGGAATCTGTCAGGCACCTGCCTGAATGAATAGGTGATTTCTGCATTTGAACCTTGATCCAAATCACTGGCTTCAACCTTAATGACCAAAGTGTCCCTCGGACTATTTTCCATTAACTGCACCTTGTACACCGACTGACTAAACTGCGGGAAGTTATCGTTGTTGTCCAGCACATTAACGCGTATTTGCGCTGTGCCGGTTCTCTGTGGCAGGCCCCCATCGGCAGCTGTGAGAATCAGCATCAACTGCGCCTGCTTCTCCCGATCTAATTGTTTCTCTAATACCAGCTCCGCGTATTTACTGCCGTCCCCCCGGGAATGCACATCCAGACTGAAGTGCTCATTGGAGCTGATTGCGTAACTCTGGACGCCGTTTGTTTCTATGTCTGAATCTTGGGCCCTTTCCAAGGGGAAGCGGCTATTTACGGGGAGCTGTTCAGGCAGCTCCAAAGGGAATTCATTTTTAGAGAATTTAGGAGAATTGTCATTCACATCTTCGATCTGCACCTCTATTCGGTACAGCTGCAGTGGATTTTCCAACACAATTTCGAATTGCAGCAAACACGGGTCGCTCTGTCCGCACAGATCTTCACGGTCTATTTTCTCCTTTATTATCACATCCCCGGATCCTGTGTTCAGCTCAAAATACTCTTTGGTGTTTTTTGAAACTAGCCGAGCATTGCGACCAGATAATTTCCCTACATCCAGTTTCAAATCCTTTGCAATATTAGTAACTAGTGACCCGCTTTTCTTCTCTTCGGGCACAGAATAGCGGATCGTCTCACACGCCCCCAGGGACACACACAGACATAGAAAGAAAGACAGAACTTGCCTTTTCCTGGAGCGATTCTCCATTCCGCCAGCCATTCCCGGGTCAGATCTGAAACAGAGGCCTCTCTGCAAAGCTGCTGCAGCCATTCATATGTTGTGCTAGAGGGGAAACGATTTGTCCTCCGATATTGACTTTATTTGTAATTATTCAGCCGCCCCTTCCCTGTAATCCTTTGTCTTCCGTTCCCGGCGCAGACCCGTTGCCGTTTGGATTCAGATGTCTGAGTGCAGCTTTCACTGAGTGTTGCTGGTTTTCAGCACCATCTTTGCCAATACCGCCACCTCGTGGCTCAGCTAAAATAAGACATTCCATGATATTTAGATTGTAAACTTATGTGCAGTTATTATCTGCATAGCAAAGATTTCTCTTTAATGTACAAATTCTGCTGATAATATTTCACTGTAAGAACGGTGAGATGTTAAGGTAGATTGTTACCGATTGAAGGAGGTAGAGAGTTGCAAAATTATATAATAGTTATTGAATTATCTTTCCACAACACATTTTCTTCTCTCACATCCCAATACTTCTATTCTTCACAGTTAGCTAAGTAAAGAAGTTACTACAATTCGCTCACTTGTGCCATCGCTTCTCTTTCGGTCCACTAGTTTAGCGATATCTTGGGAATCCCTAAATCCTATGATTCCTGTGCTTAGTATGGCGCTCAACAGGAAATCTATGAAACTGAGGCCTAATAATCTAGAACTAACTAGTGGTTAAGCAAGCATGATATATATAATTCTGGGTCAGCGATCGGGTCTTGTCATCTAGAAGCAGACATGTATCTTTTTCCGGACTTTCTTGTCTTATGTTTTTTTATGGCAATACAGGCCATAGCAGAAACCAAAAAAAAAAAAAAAAGAAAGAAACTGACGCCAAAGAGATTATTAAGTATATCTTTAATATCTCATCGTGTTCCTCTTTCGTAGTTATGTCACTGAATTGCAGATACACATCTGAAACCCCATCCACTAGCAGTATATTTAGCGTCGCAGCAGCAAATTGGAGCAGGTGTATATTGTCTTTAACAATGATATCTAGTTTTTGCTTAAAGAAGTCTCGCTCCGTAATTGGCATCGTGGTTTTTCCTTCTCCGTTTTGGAGTCCGACAGTGAAGAGACCTGGGTCCGTGGCCTTCAGTAGCTGGTGGGAAGGACAAGAATTCTGACCAGAATCTTCATCTACAGCCACCACCTTGGTCACAAGGTAACCCGCCTTCGCCGATCTGGGAATCGGTCATTAAATGGGAGAGGCTAGAACAATACATCTCAAATTGTTAATTTACTGTGTCCAATTATTACCTGCATAGTAAAGATTTCTCTTTGTTACGTACACGTTGTGTTTCAAATATTTCAAAGTAAGGACGTAGTTAACCGAGGTTATTTCCCATTAAACGAGAAATAGTTATAAAATATTAGAAAAATAATCCGACTTGTGATACTTCCACAATTCGTTTCCCTCTCTCATATCCCAGCACTTTTATTTTCCATAGCTAAATATGTAAAACAAGTCAATGCAATTCGCTCACCTGTGTCATCGCTTCTCTTTTGTCCACGAGGTTACCTGGAAACCCACCGAAGTCTCATGATTCTCTCGCCTAATATGGTGCTAATCAGGAAAACAAGGAACCTGCGACTTAAGAAACGAACTAATGGGTAATCGACCGGTGGCTAAGCAAATATCATATATGTAGCTCTGGTGAAGGGATCCAGTTCTGGCTTCTACACAGTTATACAACAAAATGGGTCTCCCGTGGCAACTGGAAGAAGCAGACATGTATCTTTCTATTGGTTTTCTTGTCTTATGTATTTTATGGCAATACAAACCACAGCGGAAACAAGAAAAGGAAATGAATTTGAAGCGAAACACATCACTAAATATATATTTAACATGCCATCCTGCTCCTCTTCCGTAGTTACGTCACTGACTCACATAGGCACATATGAAGACACATCCAGTAGGAGTATATTTGGCGTTGCAGCAGTGGAGCGGGGTCTGTGTCCCTTGTCTTTAACAATGGTAACTAATTTTGGCTTAATGTGGTCTCGCTCCCTAATTGATCTCTCTGTCTTTCCTTCTCCATTTTGGAGTCCGACAGTCAAGAGACCTAGGTATGTGGCTTTAAGCAGTTCCTAGGAAAGCCAAGAATTCTGACCAGAATTTCCATGTACCTTAGTGACAAAGTAAGTTGCCCCCGTTGCTGTGCGAACCAGGTCTTTAAGGAGAGCGGCTGTTCTGAAGACGGTGTAAAATGAAGGGGCCGTCGTCATTGTAATCAAATAATAACTTGGACAATGACTTGCTGTCTGCAAATATATTGATGCCATCAGCTGCCACTATATCACTGGTATGCATGTAATAGGGGTCTTTCATATCAGTATTGATTGCTATGGGTTCATAAACTCCAGAAGCTGTAAATGATGGTGATTTCATAGGATTTAAGTAAACATTGCCTCTTCCTCCCACTGTGAAACCGCAGACACTGCTGGCTACTCCCATTGCAAAGGGTTTGATGGACAAAGAAAGCGCAATATACATTTCTTTAGATAGAGCTATTTTACTTTAACGTTTCCCTGATCTCCGCCATTTCATATTCACGCAGTAGCCCGGCAACTCGCACCTCATATAGATTCACCGTCCGAAAACACAAGTGAAGAAGCAAGGGCAGACTCAGATTCTCTGTAACATTTCAGATTCCCGAGAGCCCCGGGCAGAACACTATCTAGATCACATAATTCCGGTGCTACCATAAATAATTACTTTTAAAAATTGCCTTAGACAAGCTTCAACCTTCCTTTGCAGAGATCAGAGACTCTGCACAGAGACCAATATAAGACTTTGATAAATTATCTTTTTTTATGGGGGGAGGGGTACAGCATAGAATACTACTTCAGTGGAATTATATTAACTTGAACATGATGCAAGTGTAGAATATGAACAATAAACTACAGAAAAAGCTCCATACGAAAAAAAATCTCTAGACATTTATGGAAGTAATCTAAGTAATTTTCAGAGCAGTAGAAACAAACATATTCAGGCAAGGTATTGATGCAAATGGAGTGAAATAAGCACTCACCTCTCTCACCGATTCTTTCTCCTCCTTTAGCTGAGAATTAATCTGACAGTCAAGAATGGACCCTCCTGCAACGCTGGGGTCAGCGGGTAGAGACGGTACTAGCGGCCTGAGAAAATTAAATTCGCTGGTACCAGACCCAGTTGTCAAGCAAACCTCATAACGATAAGATTGAGGCAGAGTCCCAGTGCCGCTCGTCTCCGCAGGTTTTGTGGGGAAGTTGCGGTCACTATAAAAGTTCCTGGAAGATGGAACATACAGCTCTCGGCACTGCCTTGTCTTGTACAGCCGGATGGCGATAATGGTTACCACAGAAACCAGAAAAAGGAATGAAATGAAAGACAAGGAAATGACTAGATACAGGGTTAACGTGTCCTGCTGCTCCTCCTCTTCTGGTACATCCAGTAACTGCATGTAGGCGTCTGAAAACCCATCCACCAGAAGCACATTAAGCGTCGAGGTGCTGGATCTGGGCGGCTCTCCGTTGTCTCTAACCAGGACGATAAGTTTCTGTTTAACAGAGTCTGGGCTCGTTATAGGCCTGCTGGTTTTTACTTCCCCGGTTTGGAGCCCCACAGTGAAGAGACTTGGGTCTGTGGCCTTGAGCAGCTGGTAGGAAAGCCAAGAATTCTGACCGGAATCTCCATCCACAGCCACCACCTTCGTCACCAGATAACCCGCCTCCGCCGATCTGGGAACCAGGTCATTAGCGGGGGCGCTGCTGTTCTGCAGAGGGTATAAAATGAAGGGGGCGTTGTCATTTTCATCAATTATCACAACTCGGACGATGACTTCAGAGCTCAGTGGAGGGGACCCGCCATCTGCAGCTCTCACTGTAACCTGGAAATCCCTCGTTTGCTCATAATCCAGAGACTGCAGAGCGTACACGTTCCCGTTCTCGGAGTTTATGGAGATGGAGAAGGAGAAGGGGAGGTCACCGATGTTGCCAGGCAATGCCGAATACGTCACTTTGGCATTCTGCTCTGTGTCTAGGTCAGCAGCATGCACAGTTCCAATCAGCAGGCCTGGGTGGTTGTTCTCCTTCAGGTACATGACGTATGAACTTTCATTAAATACCGGAGGGTTGTCATTAATATCCGATAGCTGAACTCGGATGATCTTCACTGAGGTGAGCCTCGGAGTCCCCCGGTCTGTGGCTGTGATGGTTATGTTATACTCAGGCACTTTCTCCCGGTCCAGGGGCTTTTGTGTAACAAGCTCGTAATAATTCTTCACAGTCGATTTCAAAGCAAAAGGGACATTGTCCTGAATGGAGCAAAGCGTTCTGCCATTGTCCCCGGAGTCTCGGTCTCTCACACTGAACAGGGCCACCACTGTGTCAGGGGAGGAGTCCTCGGGTATGGTACTGGTGAGGGATGTCAGCGTCACTTCCGGGGCGTTGTCATTCACGTCCTCGATCTGCACTAGGACTTTGCAGTGTGAAGAAAAACCGCCGCCATCTGTGGCTTGGATGTTCATCTCATAACTGCTTCTTTCTTCATAGTCAATTAACCCCATAACAGCGATTTCTCCAGATGATTGATTTAATTTGAATAACTTGAGGAATCTGTCAGGCACCTGCCTGAATGAATAGGTGATTTCTGCATTTGAACCTTGATCCAAATCACTGGCTTCCACCTTAGTGACCAAAGTACCTCTGGGACTATTTTCCATTAACTGCACCTTGTACACCGACTGACTAAACTGTGGGAAGTTATCGTTGTTGTCCAGCACATTAACGCGTATTAGCGCTGTGCCGGTTCTCTGTGGCAGGCCCCCATCGGCAGCTGTGAGAATCAGCATCAACTGCGCCTGCGCCTCACGATCTAATTGTTTCTCTAATATCAGTTCCGCGTATTTACTGCCGTCTGTGTCCAGGGTTTGTACATCCAGACGAAAATACTTATTGGGGTTTATTGCGTAGCTCTGGATGCCATTTGTTCCTATGTCTGAATCTTGGGCTCCTTCCAAGGGGAAGCGGGTGTTTATGGGGATCTGTTCCGGCATTTTAAAAACGAATTCATTTTTAGAGAATTTAGGGGAATTGTCATTCACATCTTCGATCTGCACCTCTATTCGGTACAGCTGCAGTGGATTTTCCAACACAATTTCGAATTGGAGCAAACACGGGTCGCTCTGTCCGCACAGTTCTTCACGGTCTATTTTCTCCTTTATCATCACATCCCCGGATCCTGTGTTCAGCTCAAAATACTCTTTGGTGTTTTTAGAAACTAGCTGAGCACTGCGACTAGACAATTTCCCTACATCCAATTTCAAATCCTTTGCAATATTAGCAAGTAGAGACCCGCTTTTCTTCTCTTCAGGCACAGAATAGCGGATCGTCTCACACGCCCCCAGGGACACACACAGACATAAAAAGAAAGACAGAACTTGCCTTTTCCTGAAGCGATTCTCCATTCCGCCAGCCATTCCCGGGTCAGATCTGAAACACAGGCCTCTCTGCAAAGCTGCTGCAGCCATTCATATGTTGTTCTAGTGGGAAAACGATTTGTCCTCCGATATTGACTTTATTTGTAATTATTCAGCCTCCCCTTCCCTGTAATCCTTTGTCACTCGTTCCGGGCGCAGAGCCGCTGTCGTCTGGATTCAGATGTCTTAATGCAGCTTCCACTGAGGCTGATGGAGTCTGTAAAAGCTGCATTTTCAGCACCGTCTTTGGCAATATCGCCACCTCGTGGCTCAGCTAAAATAAGACATGCATGGTTTTACAGTGTAAACTTATTGCGTGTAGTTACTCTCTGCATGGCAAAGATTTCTCTTTTAAGTACAATTTGTGATTATAATATTTCATAGTAAGAAAAGTCTTAACCCAGGTTATTTCCCATTATACGAGAGAGAAATATAAATTAATAGAGAAATAAAATGGATTCTGATATTTCCACATCCTTTCTTCTCTAACATCCCAGAACGTTTATTCTCCACAAGTAAATACCATAAAACCACCTCGCTGCAATTCTCTCATGTGTCCCGTTGCTTCTGTTTCTTCCGCGAGGTTAGAGATATCTTGGGTACCCACCCAAGTCCTATAATGCTCTTCTTTATTTGGGTCCTTAATAGGAAAACTAGGAAACTGAGGCCTGATAAACGAGAACTCACTGTTGATCAACCATCAGATATGTAGTTCTGGCGAAGCCAATTTCAATCTAAGTATATATTTATATTTAATATGCCATGCTGCTCCTCTTACGTACTTACACATGTATATGCACATTTGAAAACCCATCCACTAGCAGTATATTTAGCGTAGCAGCACTGGATTAGGGCAGGTGTCCATTGTTTAGACAACAAATAATTTTGGCTTAACGTGATCTCTCTCCGTAATTGGTCTTTACTTCTCCATTTTGGAGTCCGACAGTGATCTGGGTCTGTGACCTTCAGCAGTCCGTAGGAAAACCAAAAATTCTGACCAGAATCAATGCCGCCACCTTAGCCACAACGTAACTCGCCTCCGTTGCTCTCAGAACCAGGGTGGAGGTGCTGTTCTGCAGACGGTATAAAATGAACAGGGATTTGTCATTTTTATCAATTTTAACAACTCAGATGACGACTACAGCGCCTCATGGACTTCAGAGCTGCCACCCGCCACTCTCCCTGCAACCTGACAATCTCTTACCTTTTTACCTCTTATCCAGGGTTCTGAGAACATACATATTGCTATTTTCAAAATGTATGGAGATATAAGGCAGCTCACTTATCTGACTCTGCACTAAGGAATATTTCATTTTGGCCTTCTGCTTTGAACCTAAATCAACAGCATTTACATTGCCAATCAGTACAGCTGGGCCGATGCTTTCCTTTAAGTTGTCCATGGAATCTGCGTCTCTGACACTGACAGGGCCACCACTGTTCTTGGGGGGACTCCTCGGGGATAGGGCTGGTGAAGGATATGAATGCTATCTCCGGCGGGTTCTCATTCACATTCAGAACCTCCACGAGGACTTTGCAGTAAGCAGACAGACCCTCGTCGTCTGAGGCGCTACGCTCCATCAGATAACTTTTAGCTTTCTCAAAATCCATCCTTCCGCAGATTCGTTTTGCTCCGGTGACAGTGTAGCTGAAATAGCTGACGACATCTTTCTGATTTACTGGTCAATGGGGCTGTTTTTCGGAAGACGGGTTTAGTAAATCGCGCGAGTAAAGACAAGGATGTTATCATTGCCATCCAGGACTATAACGCAGACCTGGCCTGTGCCAGACCTGGGTGGAGAATCCCCATTGGTTGCAGTGAAATTAATCTCCTGCTTCTCGTCCCGGTCTAAGTGCTTCTGCAGTACCAGCTCTGAGCATTTAAAGCCACCCTCGTTAACCCTGAGAGCTAAGGAGAAAAGCTCATCGGAGCTCAGCGTGTAGATCTGAAGGCTATTGCCTCTCACAGTTAAATCCTGGGCATTGTCCAGAGGAAAGCCAGACCCAACGGATGTGGTTTCCGGCATCTCTACAACCATTTAATTTTCGGGGAACGGAACAGAGGGGAATGATCGTTTATGTAAGAAACCTCCACTACTTATGCTTGGAGTGGAGACAATGGGGTTTCCAAGAATATTTTACAGATCTCACTTTCCGGGCAGATTTTCTCTCGGTCCAGTTTCTCTTTTATTGGCATATCCCGGGTGTTTAGATTCAGAAACAAAGCGGACCTTAAGAGCGGACAGACCGAGGAGCGGACAGCTGGCTAACAGCAGCCCCTGAGTCCTTTGCAATATTGGTGACAAAGGAGTCACTTTCCATGTCCACAGCTAAAGAACACGGAATTGTTTCGGATTACGCCCGGCACACACACAGCTAGAGAATAAACGAGGCTACTTGCCTTTTCATGGATCCGCTTGCCTTTTCATGGATCTGCTTGATCCACGCCATTTTACTTCAACAAAAGACAGTCTTTTTAAAGCAATCACGGTGCTTTCCTGCCATTTTCCTGGCGTCCAATTCGGCTATTAATTACTTTCCCTGAATGCATTTAAAACATCCTTACACCATTTTTCAGCTATTCCTCCCGAACAGCTAAGATGGTGTTTCCTTCGGCTTAGCGTGAACATCGCTTCCTAACTCATATGGCTAAAGGATGTCAACAGCGCCGCCACTAAAATAATTGATTCTATTAAATTGTTTTCATTGGATAACGTTATCATTTTGATTTTTCCACTTAACTATATCTACATTTATTTCAGTTCTTCTTGCAATAATGTGATTGAGAGAGCGACAGAGATGCTATGAAAATATCTTCCTTTCTGAGTATGTGGCACAGATACTTGAAAATATGATTCTACTCTAGATACAGCTTCTAATAACTTTCTCAATTATGAGCATGAAGTGTCAGCTTCGGTACTGAATACGGGGCAATGGTGTGGGGGAAAGGAGGGAGCAATATTTCCCTTGTTTTGCAGCAATTCTTTGATTAGCCTTTGAAAGGTAGACCCCACATCCATATAGACCATATTCCACTATGAAAACTGACTTTTCCTGGACATCAGCATCTAAGGGAATTTGCCTATACCAGGGGTGGGCAAACTTTTTGGCCCGAGGGCTATATCTGCGTATGGAAATTGTATGGTGGTCCATGAATACTCACAAAATTGGTGGTTGGGGTGAGGGCTCCGGCTGGTGGTGCCAGCTCTGGGGTGGGGCCAGAAACGAAGAGTTCAGGATGCAGGAAGGGGCTCCAGACTGAGGTAGGGAGTTGGGATGCAGAGAGGGGTGTGGGCTTTGGGATGGGGCTGGGGATAAGGGGTTGGGAGTGCAGGAGGGTGCTCCAGGCAGGGTTTGAGGGGTTTGGCTGGTGGGAGGGGGGATCAGGGCTGGGACAGGGGGTCGGGGCACAGGAGAGGGTCAGGGGTGCAGTGGTGCTTACCACAAGCAGCTCCCAGAAGCAGTGGCATGTCCCTCCTCTGGCTCCTACATGGAGGCGCGGCCAGGCAGCTCTGTGGGCTACCCTGTCTGCAGGCGCCACCCCATTGGGCGCAGTTCCTGGCCAATGGGTGCTGTGGGGGCAGCACTAGGGGCAGTGTGCAGAGCCTCCTAGCTGCTCTTACATGTAGGAGCTGGAGGGGGGCATGCTGCTGCTTCTGGGAGCTGCGCAGAGTGGGGCAGGGCCATGACCCTGATCCCCAGCTGGAGCACCCGAGCGGGGCAAGCCCTGGACCCTGATCCCCATTGGGAGCTCGAGGGCTGAATTAAGATGTCTGGAGGGCTGGATGAGGCTCCCGGCTGTAGTTTGCCCACCTCTGGCCTATACCCTTAAATTAATTTCAGATTACTGATGTACTTTTTACTCCCCAATAGATCCAGTAGGTCTTCCGTCCTGGGTGTGGGGTAAAGAGCAGGGTTAGGGGATGGCATTTACCTTTCTAAAATCAATGAAGTGCTGAAAAACTAGGGGAATTTGGCCAAAGCTAATACATTTAAGTGTTTACCAGGAATTCT
Source organism: Malaclemys terrapin pileata (assembly GCF_027887155.1). Taxonomy (NCBI): domain Eukaryota; kingdom Metazoa; phylum Chordata; order Testudines; family Emydidae; genus Malaclemys; species Malaclemys terrapin. Next base: position 37,969,886 of record NC_071512.1, on the reverse strand, counting down.
GTCTACCCCACCTCACCAAACTTTCCCTGATCAAAATGACTTGGGCTGCTGTGTCCCTCCAGCCCTAACAATCTATGCCATTTACCTTTGCATTTTTAATAAATTCTTCACTACCCTCCCAAGATCCAATCCTAATATAGTTCACTAGGATTTCCTCCTACTCCACCACTACCTCTGAAGCAATGGGGGTGGTATTCACCGGGGCACTGGGCACAGATCATGGGGTTCCCTTGAGCCTCAGGCATTTTGGTTTTATCTGGCCAGAATCCCTTAGTGATGACAGAATACTTGTCTTCCCTTTTGGTAGGGGATTTTAAACCCTTGACTCTAGAGGGCTTTTTTAATCAAAGTTGGGGTTAGGTTTATTTCCAATCCCCTCTTCACCAGGATGTCATGGGGATTTTAATTCCCCTGGGATTTGTGCCTCTGATGGGCCCTCGATTCAACATATTCATCAGCAATTTCTGCAGCGTCAGAAATGGTTGAGGATTTTGTTTTTTGTCACAGATGGCTGCCTTTACCTCATCTGTAACTATCCACAACAATTGCTCCTGGGCCATCAGATCAGTTTTCCATAATCACCTTCAGCCCGCACTCCCATTCTCCATTTTCTCATAAAAGAAAGGCCATACTGGGTCAGACCAAAGATCCATCCAGACCAGTATCCTGTCTACCGACAGTGGCCAATGCTAGGTGCCCCAGAGGGAGTGAACCTAACAGGTAATGATCAAGTGATCTCTCTCCTGACATCCATCTCCACCCTCTGACAAACAGAGGCTAGGGACACCATTCCTTACCTATCCTGGCTAATAGCCATTAATGGACTTAACTAGATAAATTCATGGAGGTTATCTTTTAAATCTTGTTAGAGTCCTAGCCTTCACCACCTCCTCAGGCAAGCAGTTCCACAGGTTGACTGTGCGCTGTGTGAAGAACTTCCTTTTATTTGTTTTAAACCTGCTGCCCATTAATTTCATTTGGTGGCCCCTAGTTCTTATATTATGGGAACAAGTAAATAACTTTTCCTTATTCACTCTCTCCACACCACTAATGATTTTATATACCTCTATCATATCCCCCCTTAGGCTCCTCTTTTCCAAGATGAAAAGTCCGAGCCTCTTTAATCTCTCCTCATATGGGACCCATTCCAAACCCCTAATGATTTTAATTGCCCTTCTCTGAACCTTTTCTAATGCCAGTATATCTTTTTTGAGATGAGGAGACCATATCTGTATGCAGTATTCAAGATATGGGTGTACCATGGATTTATATAAAGGCAATAAGATATTCTCCATCTTATTCTCTATCACTTTTTTAATGATTCCTAACATCCTGTTTGCTTTTTTGATTGCCACTGCACACTGCATGGACGTCTTCAGAGAACTATCCATGATGACTCCAAGATCTCTTTCCTGATTAGTTGTTGCTAAATAAGCCCCCATCATATTGTATGTATAGTTGGGGTTATTTTTTCCAATGTGCATTACTTTACATTTATCCACATTAAATTTCATTTGCCATTTTGTTGCCCAATCACTTAGTTTTGAGAGATCTTTTTGAAGTTCTTCACAGTCTGCTTTGGTCTTAACTATCTTGAGCAGTTTAGAATCATCTGCAAACTTTGCCACCTCACTGTTTACCCCTTTCTCCAGATCATTTATAAATAAGTTGAATAGGATTGGTCCTAGGACTGACCCTTGGGTAACACCACTAGTTACCCCTCTCCATTCTGAAAATTTACCATTTATTCCTACCCTTTGTTCCCTGTCTTTTAACCAGTTCTCATTCCCTGAAAGGATCTTCCTTCTTATCCCATGACAACTTAATTTACGTAAGAGCCTTTGGTGAGGGACCTTTTCAAAGGCTTTTTGGAAATCTAAGTAAACTATGTCCACTGGATCCCCCTTGTCCACATATTTGTTGACCCCTTCAAAGAACTCTAATAGATTAGTAAGATATGATTTTCCTTTACAGAAACCATGTTGACCTTTTGCCCAACAATTTATGTTCTTCTATGTGTCTGACAATTTTATTCTTTACTATTGTTTCACCTAATTTGCCTGGTACGGACGTTAGACTTACTGGTCTGTAATTGCCATGATCACCTCTAGAGCCCTTTTTAAATATTAGCATTACATTAGCTATCTTCCAGTCATTGGGTACAGAAGCTGATTTAAAGGACAGGTTACAAACCATAGTTAATATTTCCGCAATTTCACATTTGAGTTCTTTCAGAACTTTTGGGTGAATGCCATCTCATCCCGGTGACTTGTTAATGTTAAGTTTATCAATTAATTCCAAAACCTCCTCTAGTGACACTTCAATCTGTGACAATTCCTCAGATTTGTCACCTACAAAGGATGGTTCAGGTTTGGGAATCTCCCTAACATCCTCAGCTGTGAAGACTGAAGCAAAGAATTCATTTAGTTTCTTTGTAATGACTTTATTATCTTTAAGTGCTCCTTTTGTATCTCGATCATCCAGAAGCCCCACTGTTTAACAGGCTTCCTGCTTCTGATGTACTTAAAAAACATTTTGTTATTACCTTTGAGTTTTTGGCTAGCTGTTCTTCAAACTCCTTTTTGGCTTTTCTTATTACATTTTTACACTTAATTTGGCAGTGTTTATGCTCCTTTCTATTTGCCTCACTAGGATTTGACTTCCACTTTTTAAAAGATGCCTTTTTATCTCTCACTGCCTCCTTTACATGGTTAAGCTATGGTGGCTCTTTTTTAGTTCTTTTACTGTGTTTTTTAATTTGGGATATACATTTAAGTTGGGCCTCTATTTGGTGTCTTTGAAAAGTGTCCATGCAGCTTGCAGGGATTTCACTCTAGTCACTGTACCTTTTAATTTCTGTTTAACTACCTCATCATTTTTGCATAGTTCTCCTTTCTGAAATTAAATGTCACAGTGTTGGGCTGTTGAGGTGTTCTTCCCACCACAGGAATGTTAAAGGTTATATTATGGTCACTATTTCCAAGCGGTCCTGTTATAGTTACCTCTTGGACCAGATCCTGTGTTCCACTCAGGACTAAATCAAGAATTGCCTCTCCCCTTGTGGGTTCCTGTACCAGCTGCTCCAAGAAGCAGTCATTTAAAGTAATCGAGAAATTTTGTCTCTGCATTTCGTCCTGAGGTGACATGTACCCAGTCAATATGGGGATAACTGAAATCCCCCACTATTATTGAGTTCTTTATTTTGATAGCCTCTCTAATCTCCCTTAGCATTTCATCATCACTATCACTGTCCTGGTCAGGTTGTCGATAATAGATCCCTACTGTTATATTCTTATTAGAGCATGGCGTTACTATCCATAGAGATTCTCTAGACCATGTGGATTCATTTAAGATTTTTACTTCATTTGATTCTACATTTTCTTTCACATATAGTGCCACTCCCCACTCCCACAGGACCTGTTCTGTTCTTCTGATATATTTTGTACCCTGGAATGATTGTGTCCCATTGATTGTCCTCACTCCATCAGGTTTCTGTGATGCCTATTATATCAATACCCTCCTTTAACATGAGGCACTCTAGTTCACCCATCTTATTATTTAGATTTCTAGCATTTGTGTACAAGCACTTTAAAAACAAATTCCTGTTCTTTTTAAAAACTTGTCACTGTTTATTTATCTGCCCTTTTCTGATGTGCCAGATTCTTTTTTATGTGAATGTTTATCATCTGATCTGGCCCATACTTTATCCTCTTCCATCCTCCCCTAGATAATCTCTATCAATAGACTCTCCTCTAAAAGAAGTCTCTGTCTGATCCACGTGCTCCTCTGCAGCAATCGGCTTTCCCCCATCTCTTAGTTTAAAAACTGCTCTGCAACCTTTTTAATGTTAAGTGCCAGCAGTCTGGATTCACTTTGGTCTAGGTGGAGCCCATCCTTCCTGTATAGGCTCCCCCTATCCCAAAAGTTTCCCCAGTTCCTAATAAATCTAAACCCTTCTTCTCTACACCATTGTCTCATCCACGCATTGAGACTCTGAAGCTCTGCCTGCCTACCTGGCCCTGCACGCGGAACTGGAAGCATTTCTGAGAATGCCACCATAGAGGTCCTGGATTTCAGTCTCTTTCCTAGCAGCCTAAATTTGGCCTCCAGGACGTCTCTCCTACCCTTCCCTATGTCATTGGTACCTACATGTACCACAGGCACCGGCTCCTCCCCAGCACTACACATAAGTCTATCTAGATGTCTCGAGAGATCTGCAACCTTCACACCAGGCAGGCAAGTCACCATACGGTTCTCCCGGTCATCACAAATCCAGCTATGTTTCTAATGATTGAATCTCCCATTACTAACACCTGTCTTTTCCTAATGACTGGAGTTCCCTCCCCTGGAGAGGTAACCTCAGTGCGAGAGGATACCCCAACATCATCTGGAAGGAGGGTCCCAACTATGGAAAGGTTTCCCGCTGCTCCCGTTGACTGCTCTCCTTCCCTGAACCTTTCATCCTCCTTAACAGCACAGGGGCTGTCTGACCAGAGATGGGACAAATCTAGAGTGTCCCAGAAAACCTCATCAACAGACCTCTCTGCCTCCCTTAGTTCCTCCAATTCTGCCACTCTGGCCTCCAAAGTCCGTATGCAGTCTCTGAGGGCCAGGAGCTCCTTGCACCAAATGCACACATATGCCACCTGCCCACAGGACAGGTAATCATACATGCTACACTGAGTGCAATAAACAGGATAGCCCCCACTCTGGTGCTGGGCTTCTGCCTGCATTCTCTCCTACAGCTACCTAGGTTAATTATAGGGTTTTTCTTTAAATCAAGAAGTTTTGATTATAGTTTAGTTTAAAGGTTTTAAAGAATGGCAAGTGTACCTTGCCTCCTTCCCAACTCCCTCTAGAAACTCCCTGTTAGCTGCCCCTGGTCGCAAAGCTCCCTGGTCGCTTGCTCACTGCTTTATAAAGCCCTGGCCTTCCTGATAGCCCCATCCCCTGACTAATGCTCAGCCAATGAACAGAGGCATCTAGATTTCAAACCTTGTTTAGAAGCTCACAGCTTCCAACTGCCAGTCACAGCACACGGTCCTTCAAACAAAACAAAAACAAACAGACAGACAGATAAACACAAGCTCAGCACACAGCAAGTAACCCCCAAACACACACTACAGACAGCCACTTACCCCAAGGTTCCCATATTTGCTCCTCCTTCACCTGGAGAACTCCCTCTCGAAACTCCCTGTTAGCGGTTCCTGTTCTTGCAAAAACATGCAAGATATTTAGCCATTCTGAAGTTTCTTCAATTGATAGGTGTCGGGGTAATTTTCCTTAAATTTCTTGTACACCTTAGCATCACTCTCCTCTATATCATTAAAGTCTTGGCTCACCTTCCCAGGTATTCTGGTTAAGATAATATATTGGTTTACTCTCTGGAATACTGTTCATCCCATATAGTCTTTCCAAAGCAGACAGGTATTCTGTATAAGAGTCATCCTCTTTATAAATTGTGCAGACTTTCTCCCATTCCCTTGTGTTGTGGGGGGGGGGAGGAAAGGGGGTCATACTCAAAGGATGGGAAAGCCCCTTTTGCTGCTTCAGTATTCTGTGCTGCATTGCTTGAGCTTCCATCAGCCTCCTGTGTGCCCTTTCCTCATCTTTTTAGTTGGCCTTTCATCTTTGGTGGTTTTTTCCTTGGCTTCTTCTTTGGCCTTGACTGCTGCTATTTGTTCTATGTGCCTCTCGTGGGCTTTCTCCTCAGCATTCTGGGCTCCTTGAGTCTCCCTGATCCCTAATTCTGCCATCCATCTCTGGTGATCACTTTCTTCCTTGACTCTCAGGGGCTGCAATCAGGCCAGTTCCACTGCCATGGTCATCTCTGTGTGGTGTGGGACAGGAAGATTCTCACCCTCTGTGTCATACTCCATCTCATTTTCTTCCCTTTGCACCCGATCAAATCTTGTGAGCATAGCTCTCAGCTCCTGATCTGGGGTTTTCCTTTGAAAATATATTCTCTTCCGCAGACATAAGTTTCCAAGGTATTTTCTCACAAGACCATTGTGATTCACTCACTATGTCTATTCTTTAGACTTTACAAACTCTTAATATCAAGTTTGAATTTTAACAGCTCTGACTAAAGAACTTTTGAGGTAAGCGCATCCCTTTTTGGCCAGACCATTCCCCTTTTTGAAAAGCTACCGGGTCATTGTTGGTGAGGTGGGTAGAAAGAGCAGATCTCTACTCAAAGCATAGAAGGATCAGGAAAAAAAATAACGTTCTCTCGTGGAAGTCAAAATAAACCTAATTTCTTACACTAATCTTGGATGCACAAAGAAGACTAACAGAGATCACTCTAAAGCAGAAAGATGGTTCACCTTTTATTTAATCATTAATGGTAAGAATGGATCCCTATAGTAATTTACAAATATTTAAAGAAATACTTTATAGATACAGATACAAATTCAGGGGAGTGGCTTCCTTTCAATTTTCTGGGCCACAGGAGCAACCTCCAGTCAGACTCAATCTTCTGAGAATTATTTGCCTTTACTATCCTAAATTTTGGTACCATCCATGACTTAGAACTTTCCTTCTCCTTCTTCATCTCATAGAGCTGGGCGCTGGCAACTTACTATCATCATTCTCCCCTCACCCATCCTCCTCAAACATCACGCTGCTTCACTCAGTTTTCTTGAAAAAAATCTCTATTAATGCCTTCATCTCTCCTACCCTGACTACTATGACTCTTCTCTAGAGCCTTACCAAGACCCAACTTTCTGAACTATGGGATGCACAGAATTTTAATGCCCACTTTCTGAAATACAGAAAGAAGCATGAGGATGACATTCCAATCCTTAGAGGACTCCACTGGTCCCATGTTCATTTCAGGACTAATTTTTTTTTAAATTCCTGTTTTTAAATAACAGTAACAACAAACCCACTCTTCATGGGCTAACACTGCCTAGCTCATATATGACTAGGGAGGCGTATAAAAATATTGCTAGAGCATACAGGGGTGTAATCAGGAAGGCAAAGGCACGATTGGAGTTGTAGCTAGCAAAGGATGTGAAAGGTAACAAGAAGGGTTTCTACAGGTATGTTAGCAACAAGAAGAAGGTCAGGGAAAGTGTGGGACCCTTACTGAATGGGGGAGGCAACATAGTGACAGATGATGTGGAATAAGCTGAAGTATTCAATACTTTTTTTGCCTCAGTCTTCACAGACAAGGTCCGCTCCCAGACTGCTGCACTGGGCAACACAGTATGGAGAGGAGGTGAGCAGCCCACTGTGGTGAAAGAACAGGTTGAGGACTATTTAGAAAAGCTGGACATGCACAAGTCCATGGGTCCACATCCAATGCATCCAAGGGTGCTGAGGGAGTTGGCTGATGTGATTGCAGAGTAAAAATTCGTGGTGACCAGGGGAGGTCCTGGTTGATTGGAAAAAGGCAAATACAGTGCCCAGATTTAAAAAAAGGGAAGAAAGAGAACCTGGGGAACTACAAACCTGTCAGCCTCACTTCAAAAGTCCCCGGTAAAATCATGTAGCAGGTACTCAAGGAATCCATTTTGAAGCACTTGGAGGCGAGGAAGGTGATCAGGAACAGTCAACATGGATTCACCAAGGGCAAGTCATGCCTGACCAACCTGATTGTCTTCTACGATGAGATAACTGGCTCTGTGGATATGGGGAAAGTGGTGGATGTGATATATCTTGACTGTAGCAAAGCTTTTGATACGGTCTCCCATGGTATTCTTGCCAGTAAGTTAAAGAAATATGGATTGGATGAATGGACTATAAGGTGGATAGAAAGCTGGCTATATTCTCTGGCTCAACGGGTAGTGATCAATGGCTCGATGTCTAGTTGGCAGCCAGTATCAAGCGGAGTGCCCCAGGGTATGGTCCTGGGCTGGTTTTGTTCAACATCTTTATTAATGATCTGGATGATGGGATAAATTGCACCCTCAGCAAGTTCACAGATGACACTAAACTGGGGGGAGAAGTAGATATGCTGGAGGGTAGGGATAGGGTCCAGAGTGACTATACAAATTGGAGGACTGGGCCAAAAGAAATCTGATGAGGTTCAACAAGGACAAGTGCAGAGTCCTGCACTTAGGATGGAAGAATCCCATGCATGGCTAGAGGCTGGAGACTGACTGGCTAAGCAGCAGTTCTGCAGAAAAGGACCTGGGGATTACAGTGGATGAGAAGCTGGATATGAGTCAGCAGTGTGCCCTTGTTGCCAAGAAGGCCAACGACATATTGGGCTGCATGAGTAGGAGCATTGCCAGCAGATCAAGGGAAGTGATTATTCCCCTCTATTCAGCACTGGTGAGGCCACACCTGGTCTATTGTGTCCAGTTTTGGTCCCCCCACTACAGAAAGGATGTGGACAAATTGGAGAGAGTCCTGCAGAGAGCAACAACAATGATTAGGGAGCTGGGGCACATAACTTATGAGGAGAAGCTGAGGGAACTGGGGTTATTTAGTCTGGAGAAAAGAAGAGTGAGGGGGGATTTGGTAGCAGCCTTCAGTGGGGGTTCCAAAGAGGATGGAGCTTGGCTGTTCTCAGTGGTGGCAGATGACAGAACAAGGAGCAATGGTCTCAAGTTGCAGTGGGGGAGGTCTAGGTTGAATATTAGGAAACACTATTTCACTAGGAGGGCGGTGAAGCACTGGAATGGGTTGCCTAGAGAGGTACTGGAATCTTCATTCGTAGACGTTTTTAAGGCCCGGCTTGACAAAGCCCTGGCTGGGATGGTTTAGTTGGTGTTGGTCCTGCTTTAATCAGGGGATTGAACTAGATGACCTCCAGAGGTCCCTTCCAACCCTGATATTCTATGATTCTCTTCCCCCCCGCCCATTCCTTCATCTTCTGGTACTCCAGAACTAGTTTTCTCTGCCAGTACAATAGCCTTCTCTTCGTTGCCTAGTTTCCAAGGCTAGGTCTACACTACCCGCCTGAATCGGCGGGTAGAAATCGATCTCTCGGGGATCAAATTATCGCGTCTCGTTGGGATGCGACAATCGATCCCCGAAGAGGTGGGAGTAAGCGCCGTCAATGGGGAGCCACAGAGGTCGATTTTGCCACCGTCCTCACAGCGGGGTAAGTTGGCTCCGATAGGTCGAATTCAGCGACGCTATTCGCGTCGCTGAATTTGCGTATCTTAAATCAACCCCCCCGCCCGTAGTGAAGACCTGCCCCAATCCTTTTTTAAATTACTAGGTTAATTTGTTAAAAATTCTTAAATAAACAAAAACAACTCACTCTATACAAACAAATAAATAAAAATGCAATCATTATCTCAGCAATACAAAGCCTACAGATTTCCAAATTTGTTACAATTAACAGTTATAGCAACACAAGTAGTGACCCCTGGTCTGATGTATGCGAACTTGTATCTTATAATTGATGGACAGTTAACAGAACCTAAATAGGATGTAACTTTCTCGCTTGGTTATGGTTTTTAGGGTATTCAGTACTCTCATATCACAGCCTTGGAGTTTGGAAATCAAGGAGGTGACCGTTAAGAAGAATTAACCCAAGGCTGGGATTTTCAAAAGCCGGAGTTGTGCACCCATATCAGTGCAGTGTTGGGTGCTTTATCTTTTAGGATCCTTTGAAAATAGCAGCCTATATTATTTCAAGCGAGAAATGCCAGTTATTCATACAAAGGCATATGTGTATATAGTCCAAAATGTGTTTCAATCACAGGTAAATAAATATAGATTATGGAAACATAATACTCTTGTCTCCATAGCGCAAGCGCTAAGTGGAAGGGCTCACTCACCGCTCTCCCGGGATCCTTTCCATCCAGCAGGTTGGAATTAGTCTGAGTCTCCAAACTGGTCCCGGGATTCACTTCCACATTGCCATTTTCCACAGGCAAAGACGATCCCAGCGGTTGAAAGAACTTAAAGTCACTATTGCCTGGCCCATTTGTCTGACAGACCTCATAACGATAGGATTGAGAGAGAGTCCCAGTGCCTGTTACGTCTACCAAGTTGTTGGGAAAGTTGGAATCGCCGTAAAAAATTCCCTACACATTCCTGCTGTATTTCTCCTCATGGCGACAATTATCACCACAGAGACAAGATAAATAAAGGAAATTAAAGCCAAAGAAATTACTAAATACAAAAACAACGTTCCATCTTCTTCTGCTTCCTTTGAAGTATCCTCTATCTGCATGTAGGCGTCTGAGAACGCGTCTACCAGGAGCACATGGACCATCGTTGTAGTGGAGCGAGGTGACTTTCCATTATCCCTAATCAGGATGACAAGCTTGTGTTTAAAGTTGTCTCGTTCCGTCACTGGCCTCGTGATTTTTACTTTCCCGTTTTGGAGCCCCTCAGTGAAGAGACTTGGGTCTGTGGCCTTCAGCAGCTGTCAGGAAAGCCAAAAATTCTGACCGGAATCTCCATTCACAGCCACCACCTTCGTCACCAGATAACCCGCCTTGGCGGATCTGGGAACCAGGTCATTAGCGGGGGAGCTGCTGTTCTGCAGAGGGTATAAAATGAAGGGGGCGTTGTCATTTTCATCGATTATCACAACTCGGAAAATGACTTCAGAGCTCAGTGGCGTGGACCAGCCATCTGCAACTCTCACTGCAACCTGGAAATCCCTCGTTTGCTCATAATCCAAAGACCGCAGAACGTACACGTTCCCGTTCTCGGAGTTTGTGGGGATGTAAGGAGACAACAGGAAGTTACCGACCTTCCCAGGCAATAGCAAGTACCTCACTCCGGCATTCTGCTCTGCATCCATGTTATCAGCGCGTACGGCTCCAACCAGCTGGTTGGGATTGTTGTTTTCCTTGAGGTACTACATGAGGTATGATGACTGATTAACGATAACCTGCCGGTGTTTAATGTCCCATATTTGCACACTGATGACCCGCTCAGCGGTTAGCCTGGGGTGCCCTAGGTCTGTGGCTGTGATGGTTATGTTATATTCCGGCACTTCCTCCCTGTCCAGGGGACTTTGTGTCACTAGCTCGTAATAATTCTGGAATGTTGGTTTAAGAGCAAACGGAAGTTTATCCTGAATGGAGCAAATTCTTTTCCCATTGTCCCCGGAATCCCCGTCTCTCACATTGAACAGGGCCACTACGGTCTCGTTGGGGGAGTCCTCAGATACTGGGCTGGTTACGGAGGTGATTGTCACCTCTGAGGGATTGTCATTTACATCGATAACCTGCACAAGGACCTTAGAGTGTGCAGAGAGGCCCCCAGAATCGGTGGCCTCAACGTTCAGTTCATACATCGCTGCTTCTTCAAAATCAATCAATCTCCAAACGGCGATTTCGCCTGTTAATCGGTTTAACTTGAATAACCGGAGGACCGTTAGGTATCTGCTTGAATTAATAGGTGATGTCTGCATTTGAACCATGATCCAAACCGCTGGCTTCAACATTAGAGACCAGAATACTCCGAAGACTGTTTTCCACCAACTTCACCGTATACACTGACTCACTGAACTGAGGAGAGTTGTCATTTATATCTAGAACAACGACGCCTATCTGAGCTGTGCCCGTCCTCTGCGGAGTGCTCCCATCGGCAACTGTGAGGATCAAATTAAATTCTGTCTTCTCCTCACGATCTAGCTGTTTCTCTAGCACCAGCTCCGCATACTTACTGCCGTCCCGGTGGGTTTGCACATCCAGACGGAAGTGTTCATTGGAACTGATCGTGTAGCTTTGGATACCGTTTGTTCCCACGTCTGAATCCTGGGCTCTTCCTAGGGGGAAGCGGGTGTGGGTTTGAGACACTTCCGTTAAATGTTCAAGATCAGCTCTTTTGGGGGGAATGTAGGTAAATTGTCATTGATAGCCTCTTTCTGCACGTCGCCCAGATATAACTGCAATGGATCTTCCAGCACTAGTTCGAAATATAAAGTGCAAGGGTCGAGGGGCCCGCACAGCCATCCTCGGTCTATTTGCTCTCCTACTAATAAATCCCCGCTGTTTACATTGAGCAGCAGCTGCTCTTGGTTGCCCTGAGAAGAAACGACCCTGGCTTTACGAATAGAGAGCTTTCTTACATCCAGCCCCAGATCCTTTGCGATTAGGGTGACCAGACAGCAAATGTGAAAAATCGGGAGGTGGGGGGAGGAGGGTAATAGGCGCCTATATAAGAAAAAGACCCCCAAATCGGGACTGTCCCTATAAAATCGGGACATCTGGTCACCCTATTTGCGATATTGTCTACAAAAGATCTGCTCTCCCTCTCCTCTGGCATCGAGTATCGCAGGGTGTCCGATACCGCCCCGCAAACAGAAACAAGCAGAAAGACACAGAGGACTTGCCTTCTCCTGCCGAGCTTCCCTTCTCTGCGAACCATTCCAAAGCACAGCTGATCCCAGGGACCCGGAGTGGTTCCCATTGCTGGAGGCGGTCTTACCGGTGCATTGAGGCCCGGCTACTTATTAGTCCTTGAATGTCTTCCCAAGCAGTTCTCCCTTTTTCCTCTTCGCAGAATGACGCCTTTATAACAATGGAGCTGACAATATTTGCGTCGCCATTTCTGCAGCAGCTTGGCCAACAGCGCCACCAAGTGTTCAACTGACAATTACAGAAACCAGTCTGACTGGAATCTAGGTACAGTTAAAATCAAGGGCCGTAAGTATCTTCAGGGCAAATATACACATACGCTATACATACATTTGCTCTGAAGGCTGTTTGTTATATGTTAATAGACGGTAATATGAAATGAATATAGAGAGGAAACGAAACTATAACAAATTATCTTAACTTCCCTAGTTCAATCATTTTAATATCTATTGTATGTAAAACGGGACAACACTGTTTTATTTATATAGAATGATATATATAGATATAATCCATTGTTCTTAGAACACAGTTGTCACCATTTTCAGAGTTTATATAAATATAAAAATTTTCACTTACCCTACTAGTAAACATCTCAAATTGGCATTCTGATCCGAATCTAAAGCAGTAGAATTTACATTGTCAGTACAGCCGAGTTGTTTTGTCCAGTGCAAGGTGCATGAGAGTTGAGTAAATATACAAGAATCGGGATAAAACGGGTAATTTTCTATTTTAATGTTTCCAGAGCTTCTCGCTCTGTAGATGATTTACTCAAGCTTCTCACAGTCGAAGGCCTTTCCGATTATCAGAGGTATTTTTTATTTTGTTATGAATTTTATCACAGAGTGATAAAATTATTCAATTTTCCACAGAAAACCTCCTATTTTTCCCTAAATCCTTTGACACTAAAAAGACCTACACCAGTACCTCGTGTTCAGTTTTCTTTTATCACACCATATCCTTTAATTTCAGAACCTCAATGAGAACTTTGTAAAATGCAATGATTCGGCACAATTTTTGCATCCTAAAAGTAGTTAATTGTTTCCAGCTTTCTAAAATCTACTTCTTTCATGTAGGTGTCTCTTGTTCAGGAATTTAGATAAGAAGCTTATTTTACTTGGATAAATTCTTAGGGCTGAAAGCATATGTTCTCTTCCTGTACCTCCCCTTCGCCACTTGTTCCTTTCCCACCTCACTCGTTCATATCAGTCGTATTTATTATGAAAACAAGACTTTTGATGCATTCTTTTCCAGCCGTACTCTGCAGGCAGCCTGATTCATGTTTCGTGCATTTTCCTTTACGTATAGAGCAAAACTAGAAACGTCTGTCTGCCTGCCATTTCCAGATCTTCGTGGATTTCCATCATCAAATGCAGGAAGTCTGTATAATTGTGTTGATTTCCTTTTTATTATCAGTTCCTGGAATGGGCTCTCATCCTTGCCTGTCTACAGCGATACCTCAAAATCTTAATAATTGTCAGGAAAATGCGGATCATTGTTCCTTATCTCCAGAATCTCCATCTTCACTGTAAATACACAGAGTGGATTTTCCGTTTCTGCCTCCATACTCAGACGAAAAAGGTGTTGAGTACCTACGTTTACTCTATTCGATCTTCACTTATATTTACCAATGTGAAAAAGGGGAAAGTGTAACAGTTTATTTCTCCCGGAATTAACTCGGATCTTACCATTCAACCGTCTGTGTATGAATCGTTCCAGATCTTTGGCAGAAATCCCTCCCCCTCATTCTACAGGAATCAGCGAATAAGCGACATCATATAGAAAAAGGAAGAGAAAGAAAACCACTGTTTGTGATCACATTTATAATCTCCTTCCGCGGAAGAGATGTTTCATTTCATTTCTTGACGCGGCGACGCTTTTAAATCCCTTTGAACGGTTTTGAGCGAGGGTAATAGTCAAATATAAGCACAATATTGCAGCCGGGAATTCAACAGCCAGATAACGTCAGGGTAGCTGTTTCTCAGCAGGCTGCTTCCTGCCTGAAAATTCCTTGAGTCTCAGCAGCAATAAAATACAGCAAGAGCGACACGGAGTGTTCAAACCAAGAACTGCAAATATGCGTTTAAATAGCTCAGACAACATTTCTATACTATGTTTTGTCTCTTTTCAAATTAAGATATTGATACGTTACTCATTTTCAATAATTTGCAAGCATACATGGATTCAGTTATGTCCAACACACTTAAAACTGCACAAAGAATCTAGCTGTTTCACGATAGCCTAAGACATTTTATACTAACATTTTTCCACATATGGCTAATAAATGTCATATAGGAAAAGTAAGTATACCAGACATCGCTACGACACTCTATGTAGAACATAGGTCAAGAAACCAGTCATGCCGGCTGACACGTTGGTCACAGAAGGCTGAAAACGTGGTTATTTGTTGCTTTTCCAAGGAGGCACTCCCACCACATTTTCATATCTTGTGCTTGCTTAAGTAATCCGAGTCTAAGAGCCAATTTCATAATGTAAACCAGGTATCTTCTGTTGTTACTGAAGCCATCACACAATTTATGGGCAATCCATACCCCCAAAACCCCCAAGCAGCGTCTCAGGGTTTGGAGAACAAAGGAAACCTCTATGCTTTACATCATATCAAAGGTTACCCTCAAGTGAGATAATTATTACCTCTATTTTTTTTTACTCGCGGCATTTTCAGCTACTGGTACTTGCATTTCCACTTTACCTTGTCTGTGACATTCTGCTGAAAGTTTGCGAATGGCTGGATGATTTGGCCTTCCATGAGATCTCTAACCAGTCCCTTTCCTGTCTCCACGTTTTCAAGGAAATAACACTAATTCTCTTTTGTATCCGTGACATGCTCCATATCTCCAGAGAAATGTTCAGCCTTTAGGGTCTATTTTTCAAAGCCATTAATATGAATCAGCCAAATTAATGTTCTGATTTTCCTAATATTTGTGTTCAGATGGACATACGTTCATTTTAAGGTATTTCAGTTTAATCCACATGCCAAACATGTCACAGGAGTCTGGAACAGCTACAACTCTCCAATAGGATTCCTGAGGTATTAAAGAGTCCAGAGAGAGACCATAAAAGAACATTTGTTTTTCCAACAATTCATGACATCTGCGTCGAAAACTCCATCTACCCAATATCTATTTTATGTTGAGGTAGAATCCGCATTTTATTCTTTGAATTCATTACATTTATTAGCAATTCAAGCAATTAATACGAGTCGTTGCTGTGATTGACCTCAATGGCATAACACGAACTACAGACGGGAATGCCATCAGCATTACCCTCAGAACCAATATGCATGAGTTATCTAATTGGGATAGTGAAACAATTCTACCCTGGTTTTGTATCACCGCCTTTTTGGCTTTTAATTTCTCAGTTTTTTCATGGATGATATCGAGTAGATTGATCAAATAATATTGTTACCAAGGGTCTAGTACTTTTATCCAAGTTTTAAGTTCTCACAAAAAGTCAGAATATTTCATGTTGTTGATAATGCATAGAGAGGTCTTTCTGCCCCTGCTTTCTTATGATACAGGTCTGTATTCTTGTTCTCGAGTCCCACTAGTATCTTAATTAGCCTGATGTTATTTTAGTTGACATCTTATTTTTCACCTATTAACGGGTGCTCAGCAATAGCACATGATTCATAGGAGAAATTAGTGCCCTCAAAGAATTTATTTGGTGGAGCAATGATTGTCACCTGGATGGCCGGTATAAAGCAGTAATTACCTTTTACAATTTTAGCATCGACATTTTGGACAGACTTGAGTGGTGAGAGTTGAGAGACAATGAGAGCACACAGAACATTATAGTAAACAATGCAGGAGATTACCAACATAGGAACAAAAGTATCAAGAGTGGGATAAAGGTGGAAAGGGTGGGTTTGGCGTTATTAAAAAGAACCCCAGGCTTGTGAGTTCAATCCTTGAGGGGGCCATTTAGGGATCTGGGGCAAAAATCTATCTGGGAATTGGTCCTGCTTTGAGCAGGGGGTTGGACTAGATGACCTCCTGAGGTCCCTTCCAACCCTGATAGTCTATGATGCTAAAGCAACAACAGGATTTTGTGAGAAACTGTAGAAGGACTCAGAGATTCCAGGGAGATATGAAGGAAAATTGAGTTTTCAATTAAGGGAGAAGTAACACAGGGAAGGAATTAGAAGGAATAATACAATGTTTCGCTTGCGAAAGACTTTGAAATGTCAGACTGCCAGTTACAGACGAGAGACTGGAGGGAGGGAGGAGAGAAGTCTGGGTTGATAAGTAGATTTCGGAATCTGAGTTGAAAACATGAAAGGAGATAAAGTATTTGAGTGCAAAAATGAGGGGATCACGACCAGAAACCTGTGTAACTAAATAAGAAATGAGCTAATAAAGGAGATGCCAAAGGAGCAGTCAGTGACATCGGAGGAGAATCATGAAATTATAAAACCAGTGAAGCAAAAAAAAGAGAAATTAGGAAATCAAGAGCTGCCTACTGTTTTTGACATCGCGAATCAAGAAGGATGAGGACAGAGAAGTACACCTTGGGTTTACCTAGAAGGAGGTCAGTAATGCCATTGGAGAGGTTTGTTATGGTAGGATGTAGAATAGACCTGAGTGACCAAAGGAGGAGAGGAAGGGAAGGCAGTCAGAGTAAACAGCAACCTACAGCATTATGGAGACAAACGGGAAAAGGAAGCTGGAGGGGAGTAGTTGGTGAATCTGAGTCCTTACCTCTAACTTAAAGGCTATTTTTCATGTGCATTATTTTTAAAAGGGAACTCGTTTCATCCCTCGCCTTGGCGTGAATGCTCGCTGTCTTCCAAGGGAAGACGCAAACCCAGCCACAGCCGTAAACAGCGAGCCAGATCGAGGCAGACTAGCGAAATCTCGCGTTACACTTCAGCACCAAGGACAGGAAGCGAGAAACTGTCCCACCCTGTTAAATACTTCCTAGCTCACACTTCTATTGCTGACAAGGCAAAGGCAAGACCAAGCGCTTCTTAACTGTTTTCGTCGACCTTGTATTACTTTAACACATTTATGTTTACTACAAAGCAACAAGTTCAGACACAGTGGTTTGTTGCTTCTTGTTTTGTTTGTATCCCTGACATACCAAGAAAACTACGTTATATTAAGAATTCTGTTTTAAAAACCCCCGAAAAAATGATCTACATTTGTGATCTCTCTAATGTATACACAGATACTCGGGAAGTAGGAAATTTCCATTTTGAGAAAGTTGGAGGATCAGCACAATAGTAAAAGCTAACCCTATTGGGCCTAAAACACAAATCTTTATTCACCTTTTAATCATTCCTTACCCTAGCAAACTCTCATTGACTTCAGCACCAACTTCACTCCCATTGGAGTTCACATAAACAATGACTGAGTGAAAACTGAATAAGGACCTCAAGTTTTGGCCAATGTGTTTATAATATACACATACATATATGGGTGCATATATAATATGTACTTCTATTAGTGCATATTACACATAATACTCCTGGGGGAATTCTGTGCCACTGTGCATGCACAGAATTTATGTGCCCTGCAGATTTCTTTGCTTCCCTGCAGAAAAATGACTTTCTGACAGAGAAGCAAAGGGAAGCCACAAGAGCGGTCGTGTGACCCTTTCCAGCAGTATGTTTTGAGTGCCCAGGGCAGCCAGCAAAGAGGTAAATCACTGCAGGCAGGAGGTGGGACTGGGGAAGACCCAGTTGGTGGCTCCTACCCTGAGCCAGGCTCAGCTGCTAGTTCTGGCTGGGCTGGGGAAGACAGGACTTCCTCTTCCCCTGCATGGCATCTGGGGCTGGGTCAGACCCACCCCCAGATTTTTCCCCCAGCTTCAGGAAGCTCTGTAAACTCACCCCCCCCCACACACACACGCTTCTTGCACCTACCATTCCTCAGCTGCAGGGGGAGGGATACTTGTACAGAGAGTGCTCCCCCATCTGCCCAACCCCTGTGCATCCAGACCCCCTCATACTCAGACCCTCCTGCAGAGCCTCACCCCCTGTACTCAACCCCCCCAATGAGTTCCACTCCCCTTGCACCTGGACCACTCCAATGAGCTCTCCCCAACCCATTGAACCCCAACCAACTGCACCCCCACCCCACTGAGCCCAACTTCTCCTGCATCTGGATCCACCACAGAGCCCACCACACCCAGACACCCCTGCTGAGCTTTATCCTCCCCACACTCAGACCCCCACAACTGAGACCCAACCACCTTTACCTGGACCCCCCTGAAGAGTTCCATTACCATTGCACTCAGAACCCCTTCCCCACAAACAAGCCCCTGTACAAAATCCCCCACTGAGCTGCCCACACACAGATTGCCCCACACATAACCCTCTCAACCCATACCTAGATCCCCCCCATATTAAGTCCCTCCACACTTGGATCCTGCATTGCTGAGCCTGCCTGCCCACACAGAGGGGCAAGGACCTGGGGTGTTTCTGAGGCAGGCCAGGTCCTTGTGCTTTGTCATGGTTGCGTGAAACCAGGTCCTCTTAGAGGTCCAGAGACACCCAGGCCACTTCCAGCTTTTGAGGTCCCTAGCCATAATAAAAATAAAAAATGATGACACATGGTCTAATCTTGTGCCATCAGAACCAATATATTTTTATTAATAAATATTTTTAATTATTTAATATGACAAAAATCTATATCAGGTAACAAAAACATTATGTCTTATCACATCTCTTTTTTGCTTAAATTTGCAGCTTTAAGCTGAGAGTGTGTGTTACATTTTGGTCCGATAGGGATGCGCATAAAAACAAGTTGTGAAACTTATCAAATGCCAAAATATTAACAAGTGCCTAAATTTAGGCCCCCCTTTGAGCTTGAGGCCCAGGCCAAATGGCCCTCCTGCCCCCACTCCTGACTGGCCCTTGGTACAGCCTCACCGCTGAGTCTGTGTCAGGTGGTGGTGGTGCTCTCCAATGCCATGCTGGAATCTCTACATTTATTTGACAAATAAAATTTGCAGAATTTTAATTTTTTTGGTGCAGAATGACCTCAGGAGTAACATAACCAGTTTGAAGTTTTGTAGAGGAGAATTCAGTTCCCAAAGAGTCTGCACCCTGTGGATGGTGACTGCCTCTTATTTCAGAATTCCTCTACTATCAGGTTGGGAAGTTCTATCTTGTAAGGTTAAAGCTACTGGGCCATATGAATGGGAAATTCTGCTTTAAAATGAATGACATAATATATTCCATTGAAATTACAGCATTTTCCCCCCTGTTTAATCCCCCTGAGAACAAACAAACAAACAAGTCTATACAATTAACACATGAGGTAACAGGATAGTTAAATACATTTTCCTTTTAGGGCAGTGGTTCTCAAACTTTTGTACTAGTGACTGCTGTCACATAGCAAGCCTCTGAGTACGACCCCCCCCCCCTTATAAATTAAAAACATTTTTTAACATATTTAACACCATTATAAATGCTGGAGGCAAAGTGCAGTTTGGGGTGGAGGCTGACAGCTCACGATCCCCCATGTAATAACCTCCCGACCCCCAGTTTGAGAACCCCTGTTTTAGGGTTCACTGACAGGTTTGAAACGTGAAGCTGCCTTACTGCTTAACTAGAAGGCAGAAGCTCTTCCTAATCTTTTCAATTACCAGGGAGGATGTCTTGGATTTAAAAGGGTTAAAGGGACTGAAACATACTGTAAATCGCATGCAGAGTCTCAAAGGCCCAACCGTGTTTAGCTGGATCTGGGGTGGGAAATGAATGAGAAATAGCTGGATTATACCTCTGTATTTCATATTAATTCACAGGGTTATTCTATTTCGGAGGAAAATGCTTTCTCCTATAGGCCAAATTCCAAATCCTGCTGGGAACCAGCAGAGGGCGGATGCAGCTGGGCATCTGAAGCCTGGCGCTGTCAGAAGAGAGAATCTGACTTTATGTTCTGCAAGTCACACAACGGAAACAAACCCGTTTCAAAAATACGAACGGCCTTGTGTGATTTCAGCCGGAGTTTCGCACAAGTAAAAAGGGCAGAATCTCGCAGAGTGCTGAACGTACCCAGAACCGAAGACTGTTTGTACTGGACTCAGGTAGCAGACGGTTCTGTCTAGCACCCACTAAATGGCAGCTTTGCCATCGACTTGAGCGTCAGCAGGAGCCGACTCTCAGTCCTAAACTGTTCTGTCTTAAATCACAACACTATAAAATCTCTGAGGTTTCTAAATCAGGCTGGATGCGACCGAGTTTTACGCAAAAACCTGGAGTCTGGAGACCGTGGATAAATGGTGACTAGGAGGTCATCAACGTGACGCACTTTGATTGTAGGTGGAGACGAAATATGAGCAGAGAGCTCCAAACTGAGCTGGATTTAGGAGGAAAAGCGGGCCACGCGGCTCATACATATTAATCATTTTATCTCTGGAGGCCAGTGGGGAGGGGATTGGAGCGCTGCAGTGGATTTAGCACTGGCTTCGGTCTCTTTCATTGAAACTGTAACCCACAGGTATAAAGCCAGTAGTGTTTTGCAATTTGTGCCCTCTCTCTCCTACATTTGGAAGGCAATGCAAAAAGAGACAGTTTCCAACCAATCATCTTAACACCTAGGAACCAAAGGGTACCCTAGGACTAGGAGAGATCTGAATCAGGACTCACTCTTAGAGGGTGATAGAGAGATTATCACCTCCAGTCGAGTCAGAGTCAGGATCCTGAAGAGGGAGTTTGTCTAACACAGAAAATGCCATATTTTAATCTAATCTAATATAGGTTATGCTGATCCCAAGGGCTTGGCCACCACAATCAATGGCACATAATTTTGCCATATATTTTAGATATGTAGGAAATGTTAACGATACAGACTCCCATTCATTTAAGAAATGGCTACTTTTCTGAGTTTGAAATATGCACTCTTCCTAAATACCTGCCAGACCTAATTTCAAGATTGATTATATTAGATTATCCTACTTTTGCCTTTCTACCTATTTATATCCTTTTCAAAGAAAACATTCCTAAATATGTTTTAGCCAAGATTTTAAAGAGGACTAGTGGTTTTGAGTGCTGCAGTATTAGGGTGCCCAACTTAAGGGGGGGGGGGCTGATATTCAGCAGGTGAGTGCTAAACACTCTTGAAAATCATTTTCCTTGTCAATGTCTCAAGATAGACAGTCAAAAATTGAGGCATGCCAAAATCACTAGTTGCTTTTAGACCTTAGTTCCTAGGCCTTTTAAAATTTAAGTTCATTCCCTTTTCTTGCTCTATTAAAATTTTTTATTTTGTGCAAAAATACATGCAAAAAATTTTACAATGATGTTTTTACACAAGAGCAGGCACAATAATGCCATCCCAATTTTTTAAAGAATATATAATTTCAATTCTCCAGTTTAAATAATTATCACAACTTTTAAGCAGGAGTATAATAAGCTAAATTCTGCAAACTATTCTGTGGCATGTTAAAAGGAGAGAAAACAGGATTTGTGCTCTTAGTCAGAATTATGCAGATATACAATATTTCTGCCAGTGAAGAGTATCACATGCACGTCATAAGTAAATGTGTGCCTGGGGCAACCTTACCCAATTCTCCATTATACACCTGGTCTAGAATTTTCAGAAGGTTGGGTGAGAAAAATTGGTGGTACCTAGAAAGGATTTTCAGCTCCTCAGGCCACCTAAGGCATTTTCTAAAAGCGGAGAGGGCAGGTGGCCACAACAGCCCTGAGTGCCTAGGTGGGAGCAGAAACAAAGGGAAGAGAACTGGGTGTGGTTGAGATCATGGCCATTCACCTCACATTTTCAGAAGCACCCTGAGGCTCTTCACACACCCAAACAGATGCTGCCGCTTCAGTTAATCAACCGTGATTAACTCAGCAGGCACCCGTTAAGCCACTCATAGCACACATGCACCTAGTGGCTCATATAGATGAATTACACCCCCAGATCCCATCCTTATCACACACCAATTAAGATACCACCACACACATACAGTGTAGGTGGAAAAGAAAGATACCTGTTGCACTGCCTCCAGCCATGATTCCTCTGTATGCTGAAACAAGTGAGGTAGACAAGGCAGAGGACCAGGCTGGCATTAGACTAGAAGAGAAAATGATACTACGTTGCTAACATGTACTTGAGCCCTGCAGGACCTTCTTTGACCTCACAGAGGTACTCAGCCCTGAAGCCATCATACACCACGACATAAGAACCGCCATACTGGGTCAGATAAGCATCTAGGTCCATCTAGCCCTGTATCCTGTCTCCCAAGAGTGGCCAATGCCAGATGCCCCAGACGGAATGAACAGAATAGGTAATCATCAAGTGATCCATCCTCTGTCGCCCATTCCCAGTTTCTGGCAAGCAGAGGCTAGGGACACTATCCCTGCCCATCCTAGATAGTAGCCATTGATGGACCTATCCTCCATTAGCTTCTCTAGTTTTTTTTTTTTTTAAACCCTGTTATAGTATTAGCCTTCACAACATCCACTGGCAAGGAGTTCCACAGGTTGACTGTGTGTTGTGTAAAGAAAGACTTCCTTTTGTTTGTTTTAAACCTGTTGCCTATTAATTTCATTTGGTGACCCCTAGTTCTTGTGTTATGAGAAGGAGTAAAGAATACTTATTTACTTTCTCCACACCAGTCATGATTTTATAGACCTCAATCATATCCCCCTTAGTTGTCTCTTTTCCAAGCTACATAGGCCCAGTCTTATTAATCTCTCCTCATACGGAAGCTGCTCCATATCCCTAATTGGTTTTGTTGTCCTTCTCTGTACCTTTTCCAATATATCTTTTTTTGAGATGGGTGACCATATCTGCACGCAGTATTCAAGATGTGGGCGTACCATGGATTTATATAGAGGCAATAATATATTTTCTGTCTTATCTATCCTTAATGATTCCCAACGTTATATACACTTTTTTTAACTGCTGCTGCACACTGAATGATATTTTCAGAGTATTAGCCACAATGCTAATACTAATTAGCCAAGATCACTTTTTTGACAGGTAACAGCTAATTTAGACCCCATCATTTTGTACGTATAGTTGGGATTATATTTTGCCACGTGCATTTATGAACATTGAATTTCATCTGCCTCACACAGCTTCTGGCAAACAGAGGCTAGGGACACTATCCCTGCCCATCTTGGCTAATAGCCATTGATGGACCTATCCTCCATGAACTTATCTAGTTCTTTTTTGAACCCTGTTATAGTCTTGATCTTCACAACATCCTCTTGGAAAAAGTTCCACAGGTTGACTGCGTGTTGTGCATTTGCAGTATATGAAGCTGTGGCTGCACTGATTGAGGCCTACTCACAGGCATTTCTTCTTTATTTATCCTCCCACACCCTCAGGTGCCTAGGGCATCCACCATTTATTTCAGTCATTTGCTGGTCTGTATTGGCTTCTGTCATGAAGAGATAGTTAAGGGTTAATGCCTTTTTTACCTGTAAAGAGGTAAGAAGTTCACCTAGCCTAGCTGACACCTGACCAGAGGAACCAATGGGAGGACAAGATGGTTCAAAGGGAAGTTCCCTTTGTCTGTGGAGTTTCACTTTTGACAGGAGTGGGAAAACTCCAGAATTCAGCCCCTTATCAAGTAGTGAGTATTAGTGAAGGAAATAAATAGGTTTATGTTTATTTCTTTGTAACCTGTCTTGTGCAATTAGAGGAATAGTCAAATTGGGTATTTGGGTATTTTTTCTGTGTAACTAAGTTTTTGCCCAGGGGAACATCCTCTGTGTTTGGAATCTGTTGTCTGTGAGAGTAGCTGATATGCTAATCTCTCCCAGAGGGTTTTCTTTTCTTTAATTAAAAGCCTTTTTCTTAATACCTGATTGATTTTTCCTTGTTTTTTTAGATCCAAGGGGGTTGGATCTGGATCCACCAGGAGTTGGTGGGAGAAAGGAGGGGGGATGGTTAATTTCTCCTTGTTTTAAGATCCAAGGGGTTTTGGATCAGTGTTCACCAGGGAATTGGTGAAGAGTCTCTCAAGGCTACCCAGGGAAGGGAATTAGTGCTTGGGAGTGGTGGCAGCCAGACCAGATCTAAGCTGTTAATTGAGCTTAGAGCTTCTCATGCAGGTCCCCCACCTTTGTACCCTAAAGTTCAGAGTGGGGAAGGAACCTTGACAGCTTCCGAGTGTCATGTTGATGGATTTGGCTTCTTTCTCTGTTGTTCTGTGTAGTGTTCTTAAGATCACCTTCTTTTTCCTTTTTCAGGCAGTGTCCATGTTATCACTTGACATGGAAGTCATGTTGGTGACACCCAAAGCATGTCACAGATATGTCACTTGTTGTCTTAAATATTTGATGAGTTAGGTTGGTGTGGTCAACATAGAATTTCTTTTGTTGCACAAAGCTCTTTCTAATGGATGCTGAAGATCTTCTGCAGGCATTTACTTTGGAATGAATTGATTTTCTAATCAATTTATGTTGTAGACCTCCATAAAGGAGGACAGACATGATGCCAGTGCTAAAAATTCATATTTTTGTCAGTTCAGTCATACTACCTTTCCAAATCTTTTCAAGTTTATGCAAGTTATTTGCTGCTTTTGATATTCATTGGTTGACATTTAGCATGATGTCACATCTCACTCCCTAAATATATAAGATTACTTATTTCTTCCAGTATTTCTTCAAATACTCTAATGATTACTCTTGGGATATGGATAGCCATATATTTTGTCTTGTTGATGAGCAAACCAACTTGTTTTGCTGTGTCTGCCAAAAGGTGGGTCTTTGCTTAAATGAATAAATATCCTGTTCAGTTCAATACAATGTCACTAGCAAAAAATGACATCACCACAGAAACTTGGTGGAATGAGGATAATCAATGGGACACAGTAATACCAGAGTACAAAATATATAGAAGTGACAGTAGTGCATGCTGGTGGGAGAGTGGCACTATATGTGAAAGAAAGCATAGAGTAAAATATAGTAAGTCTTAAATGAACCAAACTGTACTATAGAATCTCTATGGATAGAAATTCCATGCTTGAATAATAAGACTATAGCAGTAGGGATATACTAACGACCACCTGATCAGGATGGTGATGGTGACTGTGAAATGCACTGGGAGATTAAAGAGGCTATAAAAACAGAAAACTCAATAATAATGGGGGGTTTCCACTATCCCCATATTGACTGGGTACATGTCACCTCAGGACAGGATGCAGAGATAAAGTTTCTTGACACCATAAATGACTGCTTCTTGGAAGCAGCTTGTCCTGGAACCCACAAGAGGAGAGTCAATTCTTGCTTCAGTCCTAAGTGGAGCACAGGATCTGGTCTAAGAGATGTGAATATAATTGAACCACTCGGTAATAGCAATCATATTATAATTAAATTTAACATCCCTCTGGGGGTGGGAGGGAACCAAAGAAGCCAAGCACAGTAGTATTTAACTTCAGAAAGGGGAAACACACAAAAATAAGGAAGCTAGTTAAACAGAAATTAAAAGGTATAGTCCCAAAAGTGAAATGCCTGCAAGCTGCATGGAAACTTTAAAACCACCATAGGCTCAAAATAGCAGTGAGAGAGGTGGGTTCCAACTCTGTTACAAGTGCCCCCTTCTGATTGGGCATGTCTGCATTCTTTAGGTCTGGAGACCCCTTTCAGTGGTTCTCAGGCAGATTTTCAGTGACTCATCCCTCCGGCCAAGTCACACAGTCTGCACATTAGCCAGCACAAACCCCTTCTGGGGTATACAGTCCACAGGGCCTATCTCAGTACCCCTCTGGTGGTGTCTCTCTCTAGCCCTCCTTGGGCTTTAGTCTTTAAGTAGTCTAGCCCTGATATGGGGCTGTATACCCAGGGCTTCCTCTCTTCTTTCTGTAGCCCTCCCCAGGCTCAGTCCTTACTCAGTCCCCAGGAGCCTCTTGCTTCCAGGGTCCCTGCCAGCAGACTTAGCTTTCTATAGGCCTGCTGCTCTTCCAGGCAGCCAGGCCTGCAGTCCATTCTTCTCCTGGTCCATGCAACAACTAACTACTGCTCTGGTCTGCAGCTCCTGTTATATGGCCCTCCTGGGCCCTGATTGGCTGCTTCCCCTTCAGCCACTCTAGCTTGCTTGGAGGACCTCTCCATTTCTCCTTTCCTGGGATGGGTGTGGCAGAATCCTGAGGCTTCCAGCAGGGGGCCTTTGGCCCTAGTCCACTCCATCACAAGCGGACATAATAGAGGACGAAAATGTGGCACCCTGTCTAAAAAACAAAGTAAAAGAAGCGGTTAGAAGCAAAAGGGCATCATTTAAAAATTGGAAGTTAAATACTACTGAGGAAAATAGAAAGGAGCAATAACTCTGGCAAGTCTAGCGTAAACGTATAATTAGGCTGTACAAAAAAGAATTTGAAGAGCAACTAGCCAAACACTCAAAAACTAACAGCAAAAGAAAATTAAGTACATCAAAGCAGGAAGCCTGCTAAACAATCAGTGGGGCCACTGGAAGATTGAGGTGCTAAAGGAGCATTCAAGGAAGATAAGGCCATTGCAGATAAACTAAATGAATTCTTTATTTCAGTGTTCACTGCAGAGGATGTGAGGGAGGTTTCCACAAATGAGCCATTCAGACAAATGTGAGGCACTGTCCAGAATTGACATGTCAGTAGAGGAGGTTTTGGAACAAATTGATAAATTGAACAGTAATAAGTCAGCAGGACCACATGGTATTCACCCAAGAGTTCTGAAGGAACTCATCAGTTATAAAATTGCAGAACTACTAAGTGTGTTATGTAACCTATCATTTCAACCAGCTTCTATACCAGATAACTAGAGGATAGCTAATGTGACACCACATTTTTAGAAAGTCTCCAGAGGCGATCCTGGCAATTACAGGCCGGTAACCCTACCTTCACTACCAAGGAAATTGATTGAAACTACAGTAAAGAACAGAACTATCGGACATATAGATGAACATGATTTGTTGGGAATGACTCAATATGGCTTTTGTAAAGAGAAATCATGCTTCACCTATCTATTAGAATTCTTTGAGGGGGTCAATAAACATGTGGTGTAACTGTGCCTTTGTGGGTCACAACTGAGAATACCAAATTCAGGACAAACTGCTGAAAAATAGAACAGACACACCCCAAAACTGGTGGTTATTCTCCCATAAGATATACCAAACCAGCAACAAAAATAAACTTCTGTTTCACCACACTGGCTAACAAGAAGTCAGAAAAGCAGTTTCCTCAGGTACTCTAGTCCTTGTATCACCACCAAAAATACTAGGCTTAAAGATGTGTGGTTCTTTAAAACCAATTTAATCAAATAAAAGGTTCTTCTGATCCCAACAGACCAGCCACACACCCAGGTCAATATATAACTCAGATCTTACCCAATAATCATGCTGTTGCCAATCCTTTAGTATCTAAAATCTAAAGGTTTATTTATAAAGAAAGAAAGAAAGAAAGGTGAGAGTTAAAATTGGTTAAAGGAATCAAATACATACAAAAATGCAAAGTTCTTGGATCAGGTTTGTAGCAGTGATGGAATAAACTGCTGGCTTGTTAAGTTTCTGGTTGCTTCCAAATCATTGGAAGGTCCTCAGCATAAGCGCCAACTCCATGGGTGCTCCGGGGCTGAAGCACCCATGGAAAAAATGGTGGGTGCTGAGCACCCACTGGCAACCCCCCTACCAGAACCTCCCCCTTTCCCCAGCACCTCCTGCCTGCTGGCAGGCCCTGCCAGTCAGAGCCCCCACCCTCTCTCCCAGCACCTACCACCTACTGTGGATCAGCTGTTGTGTGGATATCTGGAGGTGCTGGGAGGAGGGGGGAAGCGAGGGCACAATGTGTTCGGGGGAGGGGTGGGGCAGAGGTGGGATGAGGCAGGGAACAGGGGGGGCAGGGGTGGCGTGGGAAGAAGCAGGGTGGGGCTGGGGCCTTGGGGGGAAGGGATGGATTGGGGGTGGAGCCGGAGAGGAGCACCTCCCGGCATATTAGAAACTCAGCACCTATGGTCCTCAGTCCTTTGGTTAGAATGCTCCCATTAGAATAAGTTCATAGTCCAGAGGTTTGAGCAGGAAGGAGGCAAAATGGAGATATTTCCAGGGCCTTTTATAGCTTCTGCCATGTGGAGGGAAAGCCATTGTTTCAAACAAAGCACAGCTAATGGAAAATTACAGGTAGCAAGATGGTGTTTGGAGTCACATGGGCAAGTCATATGTCCATGCGTGATTTTGCTTAGTCACTGCAGGAAAGTCCATTAAGTGTCGATAGGCATCTTCCATTGTGAGTTAAGTGTTCTTTAATGGGCCACTTAACTTGAATAGTCCCTTCAAGATGTGCAAGCTAAGTATCTTGTGGGCATTACCACAGGAGCAAACATATTTGAAATACAGGTGTGGAGCCAATGCTCATAACTTCAAATATAAAAATAATACATGCATACAAATAGCATAATCATATTCAGCAAATCATAACTCTTCCCTTGACACCTTACTTGACACACTTTGTATAAGGTTTGTTGCAATTATATAACAGGGGTAGCAACAATGATCTACATGATCATATTTTAATCAGGTAATGTCACAAATTATCAGACACATAGATGAACATGATTTGTTGGGAAAGAGTCTCTTTGTAAAAAGAAATCATGCTTCACCAATCTATCAGAATCAAAATTTACAGACAATAAAAAAATTACACAAGATAGTTAAGTCCAAAGCAGACTGAAAAGAGTTACAAAAGGGATCTCACAAAACTGAGTAACTGGGCAACGAAATGGCAGATGAAATTCAATGCTGATAAAGGCAAAATAATGCACATTGGAAAACATAATCCTAACTATACATGCACAATGATGGGATTTAAATTAGCTGTTGCTACTCAAGAAAGAGATCTTTGAGTCATTGTATATAGTTCTCAGAAAACAATCCACTCAGTGTGCAGCAGCAGTCAAAAAAGCTAACAGAATGTTAGGAACTGTTAGGAAAGGGATAGTAATAAGAGCGAAAATATCATAATGCCTCTATAGAAATCCATGGTACACCCACATCTTGAATACTGTGCGAAGATGTCTCAAAAAACAGATCTTGCAATTGGAAAAGATACAGAGAAAGGCAACAAAAATGATTAAGGGTATGGAACAGCTTCCATATGGGGACATATTACAAAGACTGGGATTTTTCAGCTTGGAAAAGAGACGTCTAAGGGGGGATATGACAGAGGTCGATAAAATCTTGACTGGTGTGGAGAAAGTGAATAGGGAAATGTTATTTACTCCTTTCCATAGCACAAGAGCCAGGGGTCACCCATGAAATTAATAGGCAGTAGGTTTTAACAACACAAAAAGAAGTACTTCTTCACACAACACACTGTCAAGCTGTCGAACTCATTGCTAGGGGATGTTGTAAAGGCCAAAACTATAAGATGGTTAAAAAAAGAACTGGATAAGTTCATGGAGGATGGGTCCGTTAATGGCTATTGGTCGCGGACAGCTCTGGGGCCCCCGCTGCAGCCCCAGTGGCTCAGAGCTCTGGGGTCCCCCCTGACTGCAGCAGTTTGGAACTCTGGGGTTCCTGCTGCCGCTGCAATGGATGGTTCTAGGGTCTTCTGCCACCAATGGCAGCTGATGGCTCCAAGGCCCCCCTGCCACTCCCAGCAGCTGAGAGCTCCAAGGCCCCCTTACTGCCTACAGTGGTGAGAGCTCCACCCATGTCCCGCTGCCCACAGTGGCTTGGAGCTCTGGGGTCTCCCACCACTTGTGGTGGCTGAGCTCCTGGTGCACCCACTGCCCACAGTGGCTGAGAGCTCTGGGCCAGAGTCTCAGCGCTCCAGGTCCCACTGCTGCCCACAGTGGCTCAGTTCCCGGCCAATGGGAGCTGGTGGAGGGGGCGGAGCCTGCAAGTGAGAGTCGTGCAGAGCCGCTTGCGCACCGCAGCCTAGGAGCCGGACCTGCTGCTGGCCGCTTCTGGGATGCAGCGCAGTATGCACTGCCAGGACAGGCAGGAAGCCTGCCTCTGCACCCCGGCAGTGCCGCTGACTGGGAGCCACTGGAGGTAAGCCCACTCCTCAAGCCCATGCCCCAATCCCCTGCCCCAGCTCTGAGCCCGCCCTCAAACTGGAGTCCCCTCCTGCACCCCAAACCCCTCATCCCTGGTCCCACCCCAGAGCCTGCACCCCCAGCCCAGAGTCCTGACCCCCTCCTGCACCCCAACTCCCTGCCCCAGCCCTGAGCCCCTCCCACATCGCAAACCCCTCATCCCCAGCTCCGTTGTTTCGTGGGCATCAACTATTTTCTTCAACTGGATCGCCAGAAAAAAAGTTTGAAAACCACTGGATCAGAACACCAAAGGAGACTGTCTTTGACTCTGTATTAGACTGTTATAGCACTGGAGAAGTTTACACTTGATAATTGTTTGGTGAAATCTAAGGCACGGCCGGATTAACCTTTTGTGGGCCCTGCACCAAAGAGATTTATAGGCCCCCGTGGAGCATGGCATGGGATGGAGGATGTCGGTCCCCGGAGCGAGGGGCCGGCCAGGAGCAATGGGGTAGGGCGGGTGGG
The DNA here is from genome assembly GCF_027887155.1 of Malaclemys terrapin pileata. Taxonomy (NCBI): domain Eukaryota; kingdom Metazoa; phylum Chordata; order Testudines; family Emydidae; genus Malaclemys; species Malaclemys terrapin. Next base: position 37,939,148 of record NC_071512.1, on the reverse strand, counting down.
GTGTCGGTCCCCAGAGCGAGGGGTCGGCCAGGGGCAATGGAGCAGGGCGGGGGGGGGGTGTCAGTCCCTGGAGCAAGGGGCCAGCCAGGGGCAATGGGGCAGGGCAGGATGGGCAATGGGATCCAGCCAGGGGGCAGAGAGGAGCCGGCAGGTGGGGCCAGAGAGGCTGAGAGGAGCCCTCAGCCAGTGGGTGAGCAGGCCAAGAGGAACAAGTGGCTGGCGGGGTCTCAGGGCGCAGTGTGAGCAGAACAGGCCGGGGCCCCTTCTGAGCATGGGTCCAGCTTCATGGCGCCACTGGCACCATTGTAAACCCAGCACTGAAACTAAGTATAGAACACACAGTCAATTTGAGTTTTGTGCCCTGATTCTTAATAGTCTGCTCTGAAGTTGGTACTCATGCTCTTGAGTGTCTGTAGGGCAGCATTAGAGCTCCCCCCGAGTCACACCACATTCCAAGGCAATCAGAAACCTAATCATCCTGCTATAACAGAGCTACAGATTTTCCACTGAAGCCAATGAGATTGCATAGATTTAACATCAACATTTAGTGAAACATTTCTAGAAACAAACACAAGATTCCTTTTCCCTGGTTGAGACATATGTGGGCATCAGATGTTGCTTTCTGCAAGTCCAGTTCCCACAGGATCCTTCCAAATGATAGACCTGCTCCAAATGAGAGCTGCTGCTGTGTTATCCCTCGTGGACTTGTACATATGCTAGTAGGCCTCTTATTTGATTTAGTTATTTTAAAATAATTGCTTTTAATTGTAATTCTGCTCTGAAGAATGAAGACATAAAAATGTCATCTTTTGACTCCATAGACACTACCACTTGTTTTTACTATCTATTCTCCGATGAGGTATGCAAAGTCAGCATAGCTCTGGAAGAGGAAGCTGGCGTCTATAATGACTCATACATTAACAGAATTGCTACCTAAATTCCATTTGCAGGGCCAGATTTTGACTTTGGCAACAAAACTGTGCCATCTACAGGGTAGATCCTGGGGTTGCAGAGGGGTAACTGAAGGAGGAATTTGATTTACAGAATGTTTATTACTGGAGATACACACAAGCCAATAAGAACTCAGCCTGGCTCTGATACTAGGATATGTTAGCTAGGAAACAGTAGAAAATATATCTATTTGCTTGTACAAGGAACAGATTTGATCTGGATTTTTTCAAACATAATAAACATGGTGTGACAGATGCAGGACCTTGGAAGCATGGGAACTTCAAAAGATTATATTATATTGAGATGTGCCAGACAATGAGCCCAGGGATTAATCATAAACTTTTGTATCTGTGTAAACCAGGGGTTGTATTTTAATTCTGTGGGGGAGAGTTACTGAGCTTCCCCTCAAGAAGTAACATTAGTAATAGTAGGGGTAATTACTGCAGATCTGGGACAGGTAAACAACTCCAGAGAAGTGCCTTCCCCTGAGGAATTTGCATAAATTGGTTTCCAGAGGCACAGGAGGCAAAGTGTGAATGGGTTCCCCCTTCAGCTGCTGGAAACTCTGGTTGGTAAACTCCTTTGTAAATTAAGCAGTATTCACAGTCCACCCGAGTACCTTCACCAAGTGTCTTTATTGTTGTTTATGTGCCACCTACATCACAACTGTTGCTATGTAAAGCCCCCTTCCTGCTCCCTGACTCAGCCTTTTATATTGCTTGCTTTCCTCTCCCAGCTACCCAGTTGGTGAGCTAATTACCACATTAGCTCATCAGGCTCTCCAAAGGTGAAAATGATCCCTTCTATTCTTCCAAACCCAAACTAGCTAAGTCCTTTCCACTCTAGCTACACCCAGTGCCTTGGGTGTTCTAAGTGACCAAGGTGCTGGCTTCCAAAGGGCTCAATTTATAGCTACTAACAGCATCCTGTCACCCAAAGAAAGAGCTTATGGGATAAAGTGTCAGCCAAAACTAGCTGAGTGACCCTCATTTTGATCCAAAAACTGACATGAGATTGTAAGCAAGAGGGCAAAATCCTGCTAAAAGGGTTGGAAGGACTGGAACCTGCTAGGATGTCCATATGGAAGATGACTGACACCTTGTAAGCTAGTAAATTTTTATTGTTTTATGTTTTCTCCATAATGCTTTTGTTCTAAAATAAATGTATTGTGCTTTGGAGAAGCTGGTTGGTCACTCTGTCATTGTCCCTGAGAGAGGGTGAACTGCAGGTGTTGGACTAATGTCAGACCCGCTGGGATAAGTACAGTGAATTGCAGGGGACTGCAAGCCAAAATCCTGGCTCTGGACAGAGATCCCTGCCTATGGAAAGGTGAAGGCTGGAGGCCTGAGACGTAAAGAGGCACCCTTGAGGAGGGGGCAAAAGTTCAGTTAACCCTGGAACTGTGACACTTGGTGTGAAAGACTGACAAACCTTATGGAATTATGATATTCATTATTGAATTAAGTCAAATATCTTTGTGGTCCATAGTATTAAATGCAATTATGTATGGGGTGTATGTTACTTCTTTAAGAGACCAACTGATGCAATCTCTGGAAAATACTGGGAACTTCAAACTGCTTTTTTTGGGATAATACGTCTGATGTGCGTTTCCTTGGGAGGAAGGAAACAAAAGTTCTCCCCTCCAAAGCCAGCCTTTTGAAGCTATGCCCTGGGGAGAGAGACCTATTGTCTACTACTCACCTGCTCCTGGAAACTCCAGTTCAAAGGCCCCCAAACTATATAAAGGATGGACTAAACTTTTCATGAGGGTGCTGGTTCTGAGCTGAGGCTGCTATGAACTTGTGACCAGAGAGATCCCTTTGTGGGGTTTTGAAGGACTGCTGCTGCCAGAGCCCATGTAAAAGCTGGGTGATCTCTGGTAAGTTTATTAGCATGCGTGTATGCTCTTATATCATTTTAATGTTTTCTCAGTAGTGCTTTTACCTTAAGAATAAAATAGGCTTGTACAGCAAGTGCTGTGTGGTTAACGATGGGCAGTCAGTGTTATCAGTCTCTGAAGAGAAAGCAGGCAGGCCTGGTTAGGCAGATTGTCTTTTGCTGGAAAAAACACACTGAAGGCAGGGAACTGGTCAGGAAGGGGACAATGCAAGTTTCTACCCAAGAAATGCAGCAGCTAGGGAGCTGGAAGGAAGCCTGAGAGTGGGGGCCCTTGCTGAACCACTAAGGCAAAATACAAGTGCAGTCACTCTAAACTGTGAGATGTGATGGATGTGACGGAGTGAGAATTTTTTGTAATATTTTTATGAAGACTGTGCCTCAGTTTCCCCCATATGCTGCATTGTTACCCAGTGCGGGGAGGGAAAGGACTGTTTACTCTCTGGGCAGGCTGAGACACATAGATGTGGGTGTTGCCTAGCTGTCTGGGCCTTAGTCCCCGTATCAATGGCGTATCTGAGAAGACAGTGGCAAATCGAATTGCCAGGACATTGACACCTAGCAACCAATAACTTTCCCTGCCTCTCCTTAGGGAAGTTGAACAACAATCCCCCAGCTCAAGAACAAAGGCCTGGGAGAGGTGAGGAGGGGGATAGAAGTTGGTTCTGGAAGGCACTGAGACTCTATCACTTGGAGTTTGGCTAAGGAGGTCAGACAGAGGGAGACAGACATCTTGAACCAAGGGATTCACTACAGCTTGGTTGAACTCAGGGCTAACCAGAATGGATGATGCTTTAACCTTCATTTCTCCAGACTACCCTAAGGACTTCCTATGCTGTGTTCCAGTTAACATATAAACCCTACTGTTTTGGCAATGCTGTGTGAGGATCACTGAAAATGCTGGGTGAGGTGCATTAATCCCTGAAGAGTGTACAAGTCTCCATCAGGGGTCTGTCTCAGTTGGACTCACTGAACAGAGCTCATGGTGTACAGCAGGGGTGCTTCAGGCCAACAGGTCTAGTTTAAGGAGGTGGTAAAGCTGTATGGCTTGCCCTGGAGGAAGAGCAAGACACCTAGGTCTGGCACACTGAAGGGGTTCCTCCTAGAAACTGTTCCAAAGCTGGGGCCATAGCACCAGAGCTGTGACAATGGGGGTCCACAATACTGTATTTACAAATTCACTTTTCAGAACGGAACTTTAGTCTGCTTTAAATAGGCAGGTGCTGATTAACCCTTGAATTGGGCTATCCCTCTCTTCTGCCTGCCCTACCCCAACAGGAGCAAATTATTTAGGCAAAGAGATTGGGAATAAAGTGTGGACCAGCTTCCACTGTCATTTACATCAGTATAAATCTAGAGTGTTTTGAAATCAATGTAGTTACTCCAGATTTATCACAGTATAAATGAGAATTGGATGTCACCTGCAAGCTCTTAGAATCATAGAATATTAGGGTTGGAAGAGACCTCAGGAGGTCATCTAGTCCAATCCCCTGCTCAAAGTAGGACCAACACCAACTAAATCATCCCAGCCAAGGCTTTGTCAAGCCGGGCCTTAAAAATCTCTAAGGATGGAGATTCCACCACCTCCCTAGGTAACCCATTCCAGTGTTTCACTACCCTCCTAGTGAAACAGTGTTTCCTAATATCCAACCTAGACCTCCCACACTGCAACTTGAGACCATTGCTCCTCGTCTGTCATCTGCCACCGCTGAAACCAGTTGATCTCCATCTCTTTGGAACCCCCCCTTCAGGTAGCTGAAGACTGCTATCAAATCCCCCCTCACTCTTCTCTTCTGCAGACTAAATAACCCCAGTTCCCTCAGCCTCTCCTCGTAAATCATGTGCCCCAGCCTCCTAATAATTTTCATTGCCCTCCGCTGGACTCTCTCCAATTTTTCCACATCCCTTCTGTAGTGGGGGGACCAAAACTGGATGCAGTACTCCAGGAGTGGCCTCACCAATGCTGAATAGAGGGGAATAATCACTTCCCTCGATCTGCTGGCAATGCTCCTACTAATGCAGCCAATATGCCGTTAGCCTTCTTGGCAACAAAGGCACACTGCTGACTCATATCCAGCTTCTCATCCACTGTAATCCCCAGGTCCTTTTCTGCAGAACTGCTGCTTAGCCAGTTGGCCCCCAGCCTCTCACCATGCATGGGATTCTTCCTTACTAAGTGCAGGACTCTGCACTTGTCCTTGTTGAACTTCATCAGATTTCTTTTGGCCCAATCCTCCAATTTGTATAGTCACTCTGGACCCTATCTCTACCCTCCAGCATATCTACCTCTCCCCCCAGCTTAGTGTCATCTGTGAACTTGCTGAGGGTGCAATTCATCCCATCATCCAGATCATTAATAAAGATGTTGAACAAAAACGGCCTTAGAACCGACCCTTGGGGCACTCCACTTGCTACCGCTGCCAACTAGACATCGTGCCATTGATCACTACCCGTTGAGCCTGACAATCTTGCCAGTTTTCTATCCACCTTATAGTCCATTTATCCAATCCATACTTTTTTAACTTACTGGCAAGAATACTGTGGGAAACTGTATCAAAAGCTTTGCTAAAGTCAAGATATATCACATCCACCGCTTTCCCCATATTCACAGAGCCAGTTATCTCATCATAGAAGGCAATTAGGTTGGTCAGGCATCACTTGCCCTTGGTGAATCTATGTTGACTGTTCCTGATCACCTTCCTCTCCTCCAAGTGCTTCAGAATGGATTCCTTGTGTACCTGCTACGTGATTTTGCTGGGGACAGAAGTGAGGCTGACTGGTCTGTAGTTCTCGGGTTCTCTTTCTTCACTTTTTAAAATATGGGCACTATATTTGCCTTTTTCCAATCATCCTGGACCTCCCCTGATCACCACAAATTTTCAAAAATAATGGCCAATGGCTCTGCAATCATATCAGCCAAGTCCCTCAGCACCCTTGGATGCATTAGATCTGGACCCATGGACTTGTGCATGTCCAGCTTTTTTAAATAGTCCTTAACGTGTTCTTTCACCACTGTGGGCTGCTTACCTCCTCCCCATACTGTGTTGCCCAGTGCAGGAGTATGGGAGCAGACCTTGTCTATGAAGACCAAGGCAAAAATAGCATTGAGTACTTCAGCTTTTTCCACATCATCTGTCACTATGTTGCCTCCCCCATTCAGTAAGGATCCCACACTTTCCCTGACCTCCTTCTTGTTGCTAACATACCTGTAGAAACCCTTCTTGTTACCCTTCACATCCCTTGCTAGCTGCAACTCCAGTTGTGCCTTGGCCTTCTTGATTACACCCCGGCATGCTCTAGCAATATTTTTATACTCCTCTCTAGTCATCTCTACAAATTTCCACTTCTTGTAAGCTTCCTTTTTGAGTTTAAGCTCACCAAAGATTTCACTGTTAAGCCACGCTGGTCGCCTGCCATATTTGCTATTCTTTCTGCACTTCGGGATGGTTTGTTCCTGTGCCCTCAATAAGGCTTCTTTAAAATACAGCCTGCTCTTCTGGGCTCCTTTTCCCCTCATATTAGCTTCCCCTGGGATCCTGCCCATCAATTCCCTAAGGGAGTCAAAGTCAGCTTTTCTGAAGTCCAGGGTCCGTATTTTGCTACGCTCCTTTCTTCCTTTTGCGAGGATCCTGAACTCAACCATCTCATGGTCACTGCTGCCTAGGTTGCCACCCACTTCTACTTCCTCTACCAATTCTTCCCTGTTTGTAAGCAGCAGGTCAAGAGGAGCACAGCCCCTAGTCGGTTCCTCCAACACTTGTACCAGGAAGTTGTCCCCAACACTCTCCCAAAACTTTCTGGATTGTCTGTGCATTGCTGTATTGCTCTCTCAGCAGATGGCAGGGTGATTGGTACCTAAGTTCCCCATTAGTACCAGGACCTGTGATCTGAAAACTTCAGTTAGTTGTCTGAAGAAAGCCTCATCTACCTCATCCTTCTGATCTGGTGGTCTATAGCACATGCCCACCATGACATCAACCTTGTTGCTCTCGCCTCTAAACTTAACCCAAAGACTGTCAACAGGCTTTCCTCCAGTTTCAAACTGGAGCTCTGAGCAATCATACTGCTCTCTTACATACAATGCAACTCCTCCACCTTTCCTCCCGTACCTGTCCTTTCTGAACAGTTTAGGAGGTTTGCTAGGTTTAGGGGTCTCTAATCTTCTTGTTCAGTTTTTCCTGTACAATTGAATTTGTTTCTTAGCAGGCTTCTCAGGGGTGGATGAAGGTATCCAATGAGCCCCAGCAGAAATGTTTCCTGGTGGAGAGTGGGCTGAAGAAGCCAGGAAGCTAGAAGGGATGCAAAAGGCAGAAAGAGAGAAGACCAGGGAAGAGGACAAGCTGGTAAAAAAGGAGAGAAAGAAGGCAGAGGGAGCAAGGTAGGTCCAGGCCAAAGAAGGAAAAAACCAAACAAACCGGCCAGAGCTATTTGGAGGCCTGAAAAAGAAAAGAACAGAGGACTGCTGAGAAATCAGGTCCAGAGGGCATGAAATCCTTCACTCTGGGGAAGCTGCCACTCAGGAGGCTTTCCCCACCACAGCCAGGGACCTGCTGCTCCAGGAAGCCTCACTCACTGTGCTCAAGGAGCTTCAATGCCCAGAGGCCTCTCTTGCTGCACTTGTGGAGTTGCCAGGCCGGAAGACCCTCAACGACTATGCTGGAGGAGGGGCCTCCCCAGAGGAAGAGCTGATTCCCCAGGGAGCCCTACCTGCTACAACAGGGAAGCTGCTTCCCCAGGAAGGCTCACTCACCTCTCTGGGGGAGCTGATGCCTGAAGACGATCTGCCTACTGTGGCTGAGACAGAGAGCCTGAGGAGGAAAGCTACCATCAAATCCCGCTCTCCTCTTGGTATCTCTTAGCAGGAAATCTGCTGTTTAATCTCTATACAAGGGTATCTCATTGAGGCTTTATAGATGCCAAATTATGTGTCACAGCTCCCTTCTCCCTAGAAGTCCGGCCCTATGGTGAGACCTCTGAATATTAGACTCACATAGTCATCTGCCCCTCTCACACATTCACAAAAAGATCCTTCATAGACTCAACCCCATCATCTCCCCCACTGTTTTGTGAGTGAGCTAACTGACAGCACCACTTCAGCCATCATCACTCCACTAATGACTCTATAATGTCAGAAATGGCATATCTGGGACCTCCCCAGGCAACCTTCCCCTACCATATAGGGCAACCTGAACCCATTTCCTGGGGCAGAGAGTTGGACATCACAATATTAACCCTTAAAAGAAGTCAGGCAAACAATAGCTAGAGACAAGCCTTTCACACCCAAGGCCTCACTTTAAACTTGTTGAAGTTCCAGCACCCTTGGGAGCCCCTTTTGCTCCCTAAATCTCATTTAGATTGGTTTGGCTAAAATTTCAGTCGACTAAACTTCATCCCCTTTTCCTGGGGTGCCTCAGACAAGAGACAGCTGAGGAGGAGGGGACGATGCAGTCTAAATCCTAGATCTTATTAGACTGAGCAATATTTGGATCAAGCAGTTTTTCTCACCTCACTGGATGTTGCAGGTAGGTTTTTAAAAGGTAGTATGTGCTGGAAGTTTTGCGGTAAAATACAGAGATATACCTATCTCATAGAGCTGGAAGGGACCCTGAAAGGTCATCAAATCCAGCCCCCTGCCTTTGCTAGCAGGACCAAATACTGATTTTTCCCCAGATCCCTAAGTGGCCCCCTCAAGGATTGAGCTCAGAACCCTGGGTTTAGCAGGCCAAAACTCAAACCACTGAACTATCCCTCCTCTAGGATAGACCAGATGGGAAATTTCCCCCCCCCACCCATTTCTAATATCTCTGGCCTTCTGATCTGCAGCCACAAGGAAGTCATAAGGATTCATTAGTAAATGTTTTTAGAGCCCTTTACAATTATAAATTGCTCTGTATGATCAGCCTAATCCAAACCTCATTGTAGTCAATGACAAAGCTCCCCATGAAGTGTTCACTGGAAACAGGATCAAGCCCAGTGTCTCCCTTGATTTTTCTCTTAAGCCGGGGAAAGAGGGAGGCACAAAACCCTTACAGGAGAGAAGGTGTTGCTGGCTAAGGGACCTGTTTTTCAGGAGGAGGAAGAAGGAGACAAAGGTGAAGCTTCAGGTACAGTTTTGTTTCTCCTCTGGAGCATTTAAATTCTGATCTCTTGATTTTTGACTTGTGGGCTAGGAAGGAAATTTATTGCTAGGGTGAGCAGAAAAATGAGATGCAAAGTTCAAGGCAGCCATGCAGATCAACACCACTAACCTACTCAGGCCTTGGCTACACTCAGGACTTCCCAGCGCTGCCGGGAAGCGCGAGTGTAGTCGTGCCACCAGCGCTGCGAGAGCTCTCTCACAGCGCTGTAAGTACTCCACCTCTCCGAGGGGAATAGCTTGCAGCGCTGCGAGCGAGCATGCAGCGCTGCAGGCTACGATTACACTGGTGCTTTACAGCGCTGTACTCACTGCGCTCGGGGAGGGGCGTTTTCACACCCCTGAGTGCAGCAAGTTGCAGCGCTGTACAGCGCCAGTGTAGCCAAGGCCTTAGTGTACTAGATAGAATCTGAAGGAAAATGGTGAGAAAGGAAAATACAGCTTCAGCTGAAATGAACCAGTACTGAATCCCCTCAGCTGCAGCTGCTGTTCCTGTTCCCAATAGCAAAGGAAGTGGATTTGGCAGGGGCAGTAGCCAGTTTTCAATGTGCCCTATGTTTCCCAACCCTCGCTCCCCTTCTGCAGCTTAGGGACAGTGACAGAACTGGGTCCCAGCTGTAGAATGTGACTCCCACAATGGGAACAGAGGAGGCTGCAGGAAATACTTTCTCTGAGCCTGGGAGCCCCTGTACTACACAGAACAGGGAACCAGGGTGTTCTGGTAGTGGAGTCCAGAGTTCGATTATTCTGTTCTATATAGGTTCTTATACTGCACTTTTCACCATGATATCTGCAGGGCCGGCTCTAGGTTTTTTGCCACCCCAAGCAAAAAAAATGTTGGCTGCCCCCCTGTCCCAGCCTGGGCTCCTCGCCACACCCCCCCTGCTGCCCCAGCCCTGGGCTCTCCCCCCCACCCCACATCCCCTGCCACCCCAGCTCTGGGCTCCCTCATTCCTCCCCACCATTGCCCCCACACACACACCTCCTGCCGCCCCAGCCCTGGTCTCTCTCCCCCCCCCACCTGCACCCTCCTTCCGCCGCAGCCCTGGGTCACTGGTAACTCGCTCCCACGGCAGGTCATTCAGCAGGAATTTTAGATGTGCACAGAACACAGACAGGATTGGTTCCCATATGCTTACAGAACTGCAGTAAAGTGGAACAATTTTCAGCTTGTGTGATTGGAGGATATCTGGATGCATATTATAAGACTGTCCTACATAAATGAGGAAAGGTTGAGGTGCCTTTATTATTCTTTTGTTCCACTCTCTTTCTATGGGGAATGTGCCAATGCAATATCACTGTCTTCCTTTTACACAAACAAACAAAAAGGCAATGGCTGTTGAAAATAGCAATTCCAGTCCTAATAACCACTGGGAAGCATTCCTTGCTCAATTTTATCCTACTTTTTCTACAGCAGGTTACAGTGGATCAGTATATTTGATTTGGGAGAAATGAAGTAACAGCTGCTCAAATTGAGCTTGAGCACTCCTGAATTTTGAGGTGTTCAAATCTGGAAGGCAGGTGCTGGGGGGGGGGGGCTGTGGCTCTGCAGGGGAGCATGGCAGCATGTATACAGCAGTGTGTCTGGCGCTGCGCGGAGCCAGACATGCTGGTCTGAGTGGCACGGTAAGGGGGCTGGGGGGTTGGATGGGGCGGAGGTTCGGGGGGGGGCAGTCAGGCAGGGAGAAGGGGGGGTTAGATGAGTCAGGGGATTGGGGGGGGGCAGTCAGGGGCCAGGCTGCGGTTGGATAGGCATGGGAGTCCCGGGGGTTCGTAGGGGGTGGGGTCCTAGGGCGGAAGTTGTGGAGGGTCTCAGGAGGGGGCAGTTGGGGACAAGGAGAAGGGAGGCTTAGATGGAGTCCCAAGGGGCAGTTAGGGGCAGGGGTCCCAGGAGGGGGCAATCAGGGGACAAGGTGCAGCGATGCTTAGATAGGGGGTGGGGTCCTGGGGGGCAGTTAGGGGCAGGGATGATCAGGGGACAGGGAGCATGGGGGGTTGGATGGGTTGGGGTTTCTGTGGGGGGCAGTCGGAGGGAGTGGATGGTGGCAGGGTAGGGTTACCCTCCCTCCCTGTGGAGTGTCCTATTTTTTTAATGTTAAAATAATGTTGGTTCTCAGCTCCAGGGGCGGCTCTAGGCACCAGCAAAGCAAGCATGTGCTTGGGGCAGCCCATTTACAGGGGCGGCAGGGATCCAGCATGGGAGCTGAGAACCGACAGGGGGCCCTGGGAGCTGTACATTTCCCAGCATTCCCTTGGCCACTACCAACAGGAAAGAGGGAGAGGGAGTGAGGTAGCTGAGACCTCATGCTGCAGCGTACCGTGAATGGAGAGGTGCACTGTGAGACGGGAATGCTGGGAAATGTAGTTCTTTCCCTGCTCCAGGGCTGGCTCTATAGGCAGGGAGCTAACCAAGGAACTACAGCTCCCAGGGCCCCCTGTTGGTTCTCAGCTCCCATGCTGGATCCCTGCCACCCCTGCAAATGAGAACCAACATGGTTCTGGGCTGGGGCGGCAGGAGGTGTGTGTGTGGGGCAATGGTGGGGAGGAATGAGGGAGCCCAGAGCTGGGGCGGCAGGGGATGTGGGTGGCGGGGGGAGAGCCCAGGGCTGGGGCAGCAGGGGGGTGTGGCGAGGAGCCCAGGGCTGGGACGGGGGGGGCAACCAACATTTTTTTTGCTTGGGGCAGCAAAAAACCTAGAGCTGGCCCTGCTCAGCTCCCATGCTGGATCCCTGCCGCCCCTGCAAATGGGCTGCCCCAAGCATGTGCTTGCTTTGCTGGTGCCTAGAGCCGCCCCTGGATATCTGAGTGCCTTCCAATAGTGCACTAAGCAATGTGACTAACATCAGTCACATGTTTGTTCTCTCGTCCTTGTGCTAAGTTCAATACTGATTGTGTGAGAGTCCATTTAGCTCAATTCAATCAGATCCTCTGCCTGGGAAGGTTTCCCCCAGTGTCACACACTGCATTGTGATTTCCAACATTCAGCTAGACTGAAGGCAGATCTCACCACTGAATTTGGGTCTCATAATACACGGAATACGAGGAGCCCTGAGTGCTGCTTTATTGAGGATGGCTGCCTGACCTAACCTGGTACCTGTCAGCTGCTAAGGATCCATGCTTCAGGTAGCACTGGATCAGATGAAGGTAAATCCCTGGGGATTTCAGGAAATATTTGGCTCTCAAGGCCTGAATTTCCAGCCCAATTTGCTGTTTGGCATGAAGGAAATGCTATCACTGAACACAAAATAGATGGGGTTTGCAGAAGGCACTTGGGAAGTGTATTCCTGAATACTTACTTTCCCCTTCAGAATCTCTCACCGTGATTCATATATAGTGTTGAATTTGTTTCTAAGAAGGAAAATAAACTGGCAGAGGCTTCAAAGAGAAATTATGAAGATAGTGAGTAAATATACTGAGAAAATTAGAATAGAGAGTTAATCTGTAGAAAGGGGCTTGAAGCAACAATATAAGATTGTGAGCCGCAACTGTCAGGAGCTAGATAAGCAGATTTCATTGTATGGGCTGCTACGAACAGCAAATACTTCAATAGTAGTTAAAGTGCTACTGAATTCAGCAGCAGGAGCTAGGAGTATTGAGAGGCAGGTATATAACTATTTATTACTTAATCTTAATCACATCCAGTTGAGCATTGTTAAGTAAAGCTTTTCTCCTCAATGCCACCCTCAGCTGTGGACAGAAATGTGTTTGCAGGGGGCAAATTGCAGTGTAATCAAGGTAGGCTTGCAATGAGCCCTGAACTTCAATAGACTCATAGTTTTTTGGATTAAGGGGTGGAGTTGAGGGATCATGCTCTGGAATCCACAGAGGGTTAGCAAAGGCCCCTCAGTAGTTATCAGCTGCTACAGTGGTACATGAAGAGAGAGGTGATTTCTCAGGTGGCTGGGGTCCTGACCACATAGGGATTTAAAGATCAATGTTAACCTTGAATTGCACCCAAAGCCAGTGCAGTCTGTGGAAAATGGGCTCCATGTGGGACTAGTCTGCTGAGCAAACAACCACTGTACAACACTGGCTGAAGCCTCAGAATAATCTTTAAAGGCAGCTGTATATAGAGCACATGGCAGTGTAACTCAGTAAGTAATTTTCAGAAGTGATGAGGACCCATAAATTCAGTTGAAGTTAATGGGAGCTGCAGGTGTTCAGCGTCTCCGAAAAATCAGACCCTAAATGCTGTGTCTCTGATAGAGCAGGTCACCATAGCGAATAAGTGAGTTCCTTATCATTAAGCACGTTCCTTTTTTAGCTCAAGAGGTAGTGGCTTCTGTTCTTGGTGCTGCAGATCTGGGGCTGTATACTTGTTATTGACCCATGATGGGTTTCTCACAGCAGGATCCAGTCTGGAGGTGACAAAAGCCTGGAAATTAGAACCTGTAGTGTAGTGAGGTCACCTATGGGAGAGAAATGGCTCCTGCCTTCACACTAAGCACAGACAATCAACGCACTTTTGGGCCACTTAAATCACCTATCTTCTCAATAGCTATACCCACAAGGGCAGGTGAGAGATTGGTGACATTCTCACTAACCCTCCCCCACAAATAGATAGCAACTCTACCTCTTTTGTTTGTACTTCTAGCATGAGTAAATTAATGAAAAGTCAAAAGATGTGTCCTTCTACTTTGCATTGCCATCTCTATAAGTGAAAATTGATCTACACACTTACCCAAGGTTCCTTCCTCTGCCTTGGACTCGCCCATGTTGAACTGGTGGGGCTGCCTGGACTGCGGCGGAGTAAAAAACAGGTCCTGGCTTGCTGCGCAGATGGATCCCCCTGTTACCTGTCCCTCATATACCTCCTCCTCCTCATCTTCCTTGTTGTTCATGGCAAGAGCCTGTGACTTGGATTCCTAAGAGATAGCCACAGCGTTTGCGGGGAAGTGGGGGTCTCCATTAAGTAAAGCATGCGGTTCTTTGTAAAAGCAGTTGGTCTGTGGCTCAGCACTGGATCAACTGTTGGCCTCCCTGGCCTTCTGGTATGCCTGCTGGAGCTCCTTGCCTTTCACGTGGCACTGCTGCTGGTCCCTGTCATAGCCCTTCTCCTGTATCCCCTGAGCAATCTGCCCGTAATGTCAACATTTCTATGGCTGGTTTGGTGACATGTCTGCACAGCCTCTTCTCCTCACAGGCCCAGGAGAACTTATCTCTTGTCTACTCCAGGCAGCTGCACATCTGGAGCTTGTAGCCAGCATGGTCAGCTGGGCAATTGCATACAACAGTGAAGAGCTGCTAGGTGTGCTCACCAAGCCAGGCAGTCAGGAAAAGGAATTTTAAAAAGTATCAGGCCTTTAAAGAGGAGTGGGGGCTTCTGGTCTCCATGACCCCTGGACTGTGAAGTTCACAATAATGACCAGAATGGTCAGTGTGAGGCATTGTCTGACTGTTGCTGGAGGACAGTTAGGGTGATTGATTAAAGCTGCACTCAATGAGCTCAATGAAATCAGAATTGACTTGAGGTACATTGACCTGCTGGAAGGCCGGGTGGGCAAGTTTCAACAAAATAAAGACCTCTCTAACAGATGGTGAACTGCCCATGAAGTAAAGGAAAGAACTGTTTAACTCCACTGTTCTGCCAGCAATGATATACGGAGCAGAAAGCTGGTCAAGAACCAGGGCCGGCTTCAGGGTTTTGGCCGCCTCAAGCAGCCAAAAAAAAGCCGCAATCGCAATCTGCGGTGGCAATTCGGCGGGAGGTCCTTCGCTTGGAGCAGGAGTGAGGGACCATCCGCCGAATTGCCGCCGAATAGCTGGACGTGCCGCCCCTCTCCAGAGCGGCTGCCCCAAGCACCTGCTTGCCAGGCTGGTGCCTGGAGTTGGCCCTGTCAAGAACGAAAGCGGAGGAAGAAAAATTCACTGTCACCCAGAGAGCAATGGAAAGGCGAATGTGTAAGATATCACTCCATGATCACATACCGAATGAGGAGATCAGGAGGCGCACAGAGATGACCAATGTAGGGCAGGAGATGTACCGTGCAAAGCAGAGATGGGTGGGTCATGTAGTCCACAGGCAAGACAATAGGCGGACAACCCACATCAGTGACTGGATCCCCAGAGACCACCAGAGACCGCTGGGCAGACCAAAAACACGCTGGGTGGATCCCATTACAAAACTCTTTGGCCAGAAATGGAAAGAACGTTCTTGCAACAAAATGGAATGGTGTGGTGTTGACTTGCATTCGTGGAGGTGTTACCTGGGGGGGTTTTCAACCCAAACCTCTTGGTAACCTTTACTCTGTGTGAGGTGGTATCAGGAAATAAATTAAGGGAGACATGGCCATTCGACCGATAGATGGCTGGCACTGACAGGACAACACAAGAGTGCTTTCACTTAAAGCTAAACTTTACTTACACACGTCCACAATAGTTTAGTAAAACACCCCCAACCCTTGATAATTATTGAAGTTGAGCGTGGCTTTCGAGTGGCACCGTGACAGGCTTCCGCTAGCCAGGCTTCCGTCTGCCGG
This sequence comes from Malaclemys terrapin pileata, assembly GCF_027887155.1. NCBI lineage: Eukaryota > Metazoa > Chordata > Testudines > Emydidae > Malaclemys > Malaclemys terrapin. The sequence continues at coordinate 37,923,686 of NC_071512.1, read as the reverse complement.
TGGGTGTGGTGACGACGCAGGAAAGGAAACAGAACACCAGGTCTGTGGTAGCCGAAAAGCCCCTCTACCTCCAGGAACTTTTCCTGGGGCTTTTATTCTTTACTTACTTTGTTTACAACACTTCTTAGTGGTTACATTCCTGCGCATAAAAAGGCCAGGCAGTATACATGCACATAAGATAACAAACCCATCTCTTGAGCGCGTGAACACCAGCTGCGAGGAAACAATCAAATCAGCCAAATAAGTTTCCCAAACATAGGCGCTAGAACAAGGTCACTCCTGCCTCATTGCCAAGGGAACAGTTTGCCGTTCTTCAAGGCTTGTGATTAGGGAGCAACACATTCCTACATCCCCCCCTATTTTATTTTATAGATGCGGTGTGTAAACAAAGCGCTCTCGCAGGGTAGCATACACAATGCCACTAGATTGGGTATACACTAAACAAAACAGCAAAGCAAAACGCCAATCCCATAAGGCTTGACCAGTTGCCAAACACCCCCCATGGGGTTTGTAAGTAAAACAATTAACTACTTTGGCACAAGTATTATTAGTATAATTTGCTACAAAGGGGGTATAAAGCTGTACCTAATCAATACTCTATTATTGCAAATTGAATGGTTTGCAAACAGGAACAAGGCAGGTACTTAACAAACTTTGCATTTATACCTTTCATTACAAAAAAAATAATGAGGGACAGCTGCATTTCGTTATACATAGGCCATCTTGATATCTTAATTCCTTACTTGTTTTGACTCTTGCCAACATACAATATTTTCTAGACCTTATCTACACAAGGTTTTCTACACCTTATCTATACAAGGTCACAATAACTTCTCACACAGTACTTTCTCACCCGCCTCACACAATCCTCGCTTCTACAAATCTCGCGTTATCAGGGTTACAGTTAGCCTGACTCTTGCTAACAAACTGTCATGCATAGCAGTTCTTTTCTGACAGTTCTTTCTCTGCTTCCACGACCCCCGCCCTTTTTGTACTTCTAGTACAACAAACATTCTTAAATCTCTATTTGCATTAAGCCCTGGACTTCAAATTCTACATCAGATGCTTCAATCTTAGGGGTTCTGATTGGATGTAATGACAATGCATGATTAGCATAAACATGAAAGGTATTACTATTATTACGTCTTTTACAACAATGATAACATAATCCTAAGATAACTAATAGCAACACAAGCAATAACATTCCCATAACAATAATATAATGGGACTGTTGTACAATCTTAATCATAAAGCACAATACATCCTACTTAGTAAATAAAATGGATACTCTATAAGCTGTCTGGAAAGCATACTTTTCAACTTAATATATATTTTAAAGCATGTGAATTTGCCCTTGTACTTCAGAGATTTTCTGAATCTCTGGTAACAGTGAAAACAAATTCTGAAATCTATCAGGTACTAAACTAGTCCAATTAAAGGGTATTTGGAATCTAAGGGCTACTTGAAAAACTCTATCTGCAGGCCAGTAAATAATATGATTGCCTGCAGTGGTAATGAGATTAAAATGTATGTCTTGCAATGTGGAGGCTTTAACATACACACAGCTATCATTAGCTTAAAAGAGTAAGTGTCCTGTCAGGGTAGTTCTTTGTCCCCTACCCTCCCAGCAAACGCAATCATGAACAGTGACAACTTCTCCTGGCTTCAGTTTACGGATACACTGAAGCTGTGGGGGTCCTAACGGCCAAAATGTCCATTGACTCCCTAACCCCATCCAAATGTCAGATGTAATCTCCGGAGCACTTACTAAAATCAATTGGGCATACCAGGTAGTCTAATTTCCCAGATGTCTTGGTAAATTACCCAATCCCACATGCATCCTCCCTATGGACCCGGCAGGATTCGGTATGTGGGAGCCCACACCCCCTCAACCGGTCCATATGCGTGGAAGGAGCATTGAGAACGTCCGCACTTCCATCCAGAAAGTCTCCAAGTATGTCTTCATGCCACAGATCAGATGGTACTCCTGATGTGTCTGTAAGGGCAGTGGGCCAAGCCTGATGCTCTAGATCATTTCGAATGGCCATTAGCTAGTCATTCCGGAAATCCTGAATGTCTGAACATGCTAGATCCCACTGCAATGCCTTCCCAGCCTCAGTGATATTCAATACCATCTCTGTGAGCAACTTCTGGGTTATTGAACTAAGGGCGGAGATAACATGTAACTCACCAACTCCAGCCTGTATCGGGGTTTTCGTTTAATGGTTCACTAATTGGGTGACTAAATAACAATAAGGGCCTCTCTCATTTAACACAGTGCAAATTCCAGGAACATTCGCTATAGAGCCCATCAATTGCAATTATTAATTCTTGGGGTTCGCTGGTCACTAAAGTGTGAAGGTCTTGGCCATTGGTTTTATCAAATATATAGCATTGTCTGTATTTGGATGTGTTACAGGGGTAATAGTGTGATGGAGGAGATGGCAGGGGCAATAGCAACAAGGTGCTTTTGGTACTTATCATTTAAAATCTAATTAGGGGGGGCAATACATACTGAAGGACTTATCCAAAACACAGGGCGCAGCCTGTAGAATAAACCTTAAAATCTAATCAATACCACGTTCCCAAGAATGGGTTCCACAAGTTTCTTCCTGCCAGTGTATAATTTTTTGTTTCTTCACCAGGGTCAGTTCTTAATGTCTCTTGTAGTCAGGAATCCCTGGACTTTGTGGTTTCAATGAAGCAAGTGTTCCTTCTTCTCTTCTCTTGAAACAGTGTGGTTTAGCATCATACAGGGGAGAGGTTACTAGCACATCACCCTGTAATGGTTTTGCTTCTTCTAGAAAAATCTAGAGGCACAGTAGGTCTGTCAGTGGACAAGGGAGAGGTTACTAGCACTTCACCTTGTCTTTTTTTTTTTTTTTTTTTTTTCCTGCTGTCCAGAAGACACAGCAGAGCTAGAAGGAGAAATAGGCTTATCATCGGTCGGAGAGTCCTCCCGAGGTGGAGGGGTCTTTTTACAATGAGAAGCATAGGTCCAGGCAGGTAGTCCTTGGCACTTCACAGCGGTGTTGGTGGTTAACAGGACTTGGAAAGGGCCTTTCCAGCATGGAGCCAAAGCAGTCTTTCGTTGATGGACTTTACATAGACTCAGTTTCCTTGTTTCAATAAATGGCAGGGCTGCTAGGGTCTTTGGGTAGCACTTCTTTTATCTGTGAAAAAAAAACCTAACACATTTCATTAGTGCCTGGCAGTGTTTTGCAGATCTCAGTTGCTTGGGCACATTCAGGCCCCCCCTTTTCGTGGCTGTCAGCCAGGTCTTATCTTTGGACTGAGCTTGCTAGCTATTTTTTCCTCAGTTAACTCATTCCGTGCTTTTTCCTCTTCTCCCTTTCTCGGCTTCTTTTAACCTACAAAGGAAACTTTCACTCTTCACTTATACACTTTTTTCCAACAATGAACACATACACATTGCCATTATACAGTACATTAGTCTTATTATTCAATGTATGCCATGTACACTCTTCCAGTAAAATAACTTTATTACAGAGCTTTGGAGCAACAAACCGGGACAAGCACACCCACTTTTGAGGAGTCCACTTGGTACAACCTCTGGTGTCCAATCCCTTTCCTCCCTCCCCAGCCCTCTGGCTAGAAATCTGAGGTAGCCAGAAGGATCCCATGGGCAATATGGGGAGTGGGTTAACCTTCCATGTCCTTGTTTCCAAAGACTGTTGGTATGCAAATTTTAACAACAATTTTTCAATTAAAAAATCTGGCCAATGAAGCTTCTTTTTCTTACTTAAGCAAATATATCAGACTTTAGTATATCACATTTTCCTGATTTATCCAAACACTTTGTATTCCAAGTTGAATAAAACAATTATCTGCTTTTTGATTTAACCCTTCTATTTAAATTTGAGCTAAATTGTCCTATGAAAATATTAAATCCAACAATTCTGGCCACAAGACAAACATCACAAGACAGGACAAAGAACACAAAAATAATTCCTATTGTACCAGTAAATGCATGGTACATCGAATGCTATTCAGCTGGCATCCGTTTTCTCTGATGATCTGAAAGACAAAAGAACCGAGGTCTACCCCTTCTGGGCAGTCAGTCATTACTTAAAATATTTACTTTATTACACATACTCTTGTTGATTTTAGGCAAAACAGAGGAATTACCACATATTTCCTTGTATTTGTTTCATATGCAGCCCAGGTTTCAGTGGCTACTACCTTATTAGTTAGAAAATTGCATTAATACAGATGCTTTCTGGCTTGCTTCCAGATCCAAAGCTATCCACGGCTTAAAGATTCTTACTTAAAAAGGGACACAATTAACTTTCCCGGACTTTTGATTGCCTTTTACTTCTAACTCCTGCTTTCAAACACACAGTGATCTGAACAAGACAACACAACCTATATTGGTAGGTTTGCATTTCTTATACCTCTACTACAATATATACTGCACATGTTCTCCACAATTCAATTTCCACAACACTAGCCACATCAATTTCTACACAAGGTGTAACTATTTCTTTTTGAACACCGGGTAAAGGCCATTTACTTAACATATAATTCAAAGAGCTATCCTTAGAGGGTTTTACTAGAGAGTGTCTCCTTATCCTATTAGGACTCACCTTATCGGAGCACGAACCCCAGGGGCTGCGGTGAAGCAGAGAAAAGGGGCGAAACACCCCGTTGGCGCCATTCCCAGTTCACCGCAGCCGTCTGGAGTCCAATGTCCGAGCCAGGAGAGTCCCGGCGGAGTCACCAGAAACTGTTACCGAAATATCGGGTCCACCTAGCTGAGAGCCAATAACAGCCAGACAGGGATAAGGAGGAGTTGCTTTATTCTGCAGAATAAAGGAGAGCTTTGCACCTTGGTACAAAAACTCTGTCTCATACACATTTTACCATTCCAATTATCATCCTGGGGATTTGAAATCCCCATGCCTATAATTACTTACTCCTTTCCTTCCTCTATGCCCTCAAAGTTTCCAACCTGTTTTCCAGTCAAGAAGCCATACCGACCCGCAGTCCGGATACCAGGGGCACTGGCGATCTATTTCCCTTAGGGGGTCCTCAATATGAGCGACCAGGACAACGATGCATGATCGCTGCCGTGTAATCTTGAACTCTCTTGTGTGCTCCTTTCTGGGCACTGGAAAGTTCGCCCCCCATACTCACGAATAAGGGGCGGCAAACAGCCGCGGGCGCGCTCGGCATATCCAGCCGGTGAGTAGAGGGTTATCACGTCGGGGTCACCAGCTGTGGTGACGACGCAGGAAAGGAAACAGAACGCCAGGTCTGTGGTAGCCGAAAAGCCCCTCTACCTCCAGGAACTTTTCCTGGGGCTTTTATTCTTTACTTACTTTGTTTACAACACTTCTTAGTGGTTACATTCCTGCGCATAAAAAGGCCAGGCAGTATACATGCACATAAGATAACGAACCCATCTCTTGAGCGCGTGAACACCAGCTGCGAGGGTACAATCAAATCAGCCAAATAAGTTTCCCAAACATAGGCGCTAGAACAAGGTCACTCCTGCCTCATTGCCAAGGGAACAGTTTGCCGTTCTTCAAGGCTTGTGATTAGGGAGCAACACATTCCTACAGGTGGGGACCCCAAGATGCGTCCAGAGGAGCATCCCTGAAGAGCCCCTTCTGAGAAGTCCAACTACCTCAAACTTTTTCCTTTTATTTATACATTAGTAATACAATGACATATCCCTTAAAGAAAATGTGCTAAGCAAGCAGGGTTAAAAGGTCAAGCACCTTATGATCCTCAATTAACCAGAGATTTTTTTTTCCAGAGTGTCCATGCCTTAGGGCCCTGACAAACATTCCCGGGGGTGCATATAAACAGACTTCTTGTTTTTCTAAAATACATGCATCAGCAATTTCAACATTCTTAGCAAGAAGGGCGCGGGGTCAAGCTGCCCTGTCTGTGGCACCCAAAACCCCTTCCCCTCCTGTCTTGGTTATGCTGAGGCCACTGCATGACCAATTTACGACCTGCTGACTTGGCTACTTTTAGCAATAAGCCAGAGTGGTTCAGTATGGCCTGCTAACTTGACTATTGTTAGCAACAAGTAATAATGGTTTAGGCACTTTACTGGTTTGCCAAAATCTCCCCGAACAGTGGGACGGACAAGGACAAGCTGGACAAAGGTAACAGTTAGGGTCAACATAAGTAACAAAGTATCTACACTTGTGCTGTGTCAACCTAAGTACATTCACCATGACTCTAGACCACTCCTGAAGGTGGTATTACTACTTCAGTATAACAGGGCACAACTCAGTGGGAGACAAATTTTAAGTGTTGACACAACTCAGTCAATGTAAGCTACCTTGCATCAGCCTAATTTTGTAGTGCAGACCATGCCTTAGACACTGACTCCTTTGACATCTGAAGTGTATCTTTGTTTCTCCATCTAACACACTGCATTCTTTTTTCCTATTCATCGCCTGATCTTGCTGCTGCTTCCCCTGGATCTGGTTGATGTATTACCCTGTGTTCCCTTCAATAAACAAAGTATCCTTCATTTCCAAGCAACAGACCCTAGATGTAATATTTCTCCTTTTATACAGGAGAAGGAACAGCTCCAACAATTTTGAGGTATTGCCCTTGGGTATATAAACTCACAGGAACTTCCATTCCAAGTCAGATCATCTTTTCCATTCTCCTGTCTGCGAGTGTTCCCACTGTCAGATGTTTTAGAAGGTGCAAAACCCCCACAATGAACAATTATGCAGTAACTTTCCAATGGATGAAGTTCCTTTTTAACTTCAGCAGGTGTTCCTGAAGCAGGAGGGTTTCCACCTTTTATGCATTAGTAGCTAGTATGCAATGTAATGGAGGATGAATTTCTTATTAATGGTACAAATGTCTACCCTTTTCCCAAATCCTCTTTATCTCAAGAATATCCTGTAGCAGTGACTTCCAGAGTTTAATAAACCTCTTTCCTTCAATAATATGTGACAGTGAGTTCCACCAACTAATTACATATTGCATAAAATTTTACCCACCAGCAGACTTCTATGAAATTTATTCACATCTAGTTTTGGGGTGCCATAATGTCCAGGCCACCTGGACCCAGTCCTGTTTCTTATGATGAGGACATTCTTCAGCCCATGAAATGAACCCTTAAGAGCTATATCTTTCATAGTCCTGTCTTGTCTCATGGGATAAGTTTTCCTTCAGCCATATTACTGTGGAACAACAGTGACTCCCTGTGATTTGTTATCTCCCATCTCATACATCTGCCCTTTGGAGAACAACAGCCACACCTGTGGCTCCTTACTAGAGAGGATGTTCTTAGGGAACAGGAAAGCTCCTTACAGGTATCCACTGAGTCATGTGTCATTGGTCACCTCATTCTGCAGGAAGTAATGCATCCTTGGAACCTTCTGTGTGTGGGTGGGTGGGTTAGCTAATGAGTTTTTTTTCCTTGGACCTTGCCTCTTGTATTCATATGAATTTCTGTTTCTTTCTCAGATGGAGAAAGAGGAAAGAGAAGAAAACCCAGTATCTGAATTAGCTAACTCTGGTTAATGTATGCTACTTATTTACACTGAAGATGAGGTGCAGCTCCCAATGCATATTGAGCCAGGGGGGATACTGGTGATTGGCCAGTGCCATATGCCAAAGTGTCTGCTAACTGGCTGGACGTATGGGAGCTATGTAAGCCATGCATGAAGGGAGAAGAGAAAGAGAAGGGCACAGACCCTGTGAGACTGTAGCTTAGTGTATATGTTCATGTCTCCCTCTAGTGACCAAAATAACCTGCTACTTACTCACAGCTGCAGGAGTTATTCCTTTACCACAAGTGGTAAAGGCCTGTGCATTTGATGCTAAAGGTTTCACATATATGATCCCTGCTGATGACCTGTATATATGCAGTTCATTACAACTAGTGAACCTGGCGAGAGGTTTGGAGGAAAGGTGCTTTGTGATGTTTCTAAGCCATGCAGGGAGGGAACTGTGATTTTTTTTCTGCCTCTCCCCCGCTGCAGCCACCAAGGATCAATAAAAGCCTCAAGGCAGGATGGGGGAGCAGAAGGGGAAGAAGAGGCAACCTTGGTAGTGGAATTCATCCTAGAATATCATTAATCCTTTGGGCAGTGTCCCCCTATGAAAGGGCCTGTAGTGTCTGGTGGAAGGTAAATCCTGGCACACACACAGGTGCAGATTTAATACCGCTGTATTAGCAGAGTTGCAGCAGCCAGCACCTTGTACATCCCTCACAGATTTTGTTCTCCACTGACCAGCAGCACTGTTGGGGTTCTCATCTTAATAATGGTCCACTGTTACAGGATCCATGCACAATATATTGTGGTTCATTTTCATGGTCCCACAATAGGCCTGAGAGTCACCTTTTAATCAAATTTGGTTTGGTTTGCATTCCTGTACAATGGAACAGTTTAGAGAGTGTCCTTGTGCACAAATGATCTCCATGTAAGCAGAGACTACATTCAAAACATCGCAGCATCCCAGTGGAGAATGAGTGGCCAGATTGGTGGTAGGTGTCTAAGCAATGCAACTTTTTTGTGTAAAATAAGGTAGGATTTATGTGTTGGTGGGTCGGTTGGTGGGATAATATTTTTCCCCTGTCCGTGAAAGTCCATGCCCAGAACTATGCATACTTTGAATGCAAGAACCCCACTAAGAGGAAACACAATGGAGGATTGAATGCATTTCCTGCACAAGTTAAAGTATTTCATTGACTGGCTTTCTTCCAGTGCAGTATTCACAACTGTAACCCACACAGACCATCAAGAAAGATAATTATGTTTATAACACCATCAGCTCTAATAATAATTTTTCCCCTTATAGCTTAAGATGCTGAGACATCCCAGAGAGGGTCTTACAGTTTTCAGGGTACCTAGGACTGTGAGTCACCTTGTTACTCCCCTGCCTCCAGCATGAGAGAGACTTGCTTGTGCTTAACTGGATGTCAGGTCCCTGACATCAATCTGTAAACCACCCAAATACTTTCCTCTGGGCTATGCCAGCCCTCACTTTGCTTGGCAGGTTAGAAATAGATGCATCCCAGTCCCCAAATCCCTTTGAAGCTTTCCCCGGTAGTGTCCAGTCCCTGAAGCTGGCTACTCACAAAAAATACAAGGTCTGCTGTTCCCAAGGGAACACTGTACACAGCAGCTTTTATGATTCAACTCAGGATCAGCACTGAGACATAATTATTGTGAAAACAACAATACATTTATTACCAAAGATTCAAGAGATAGTGAGTAAGGATAATGGAAACAAAAGGTTACATATAAAACAAAATCATAACACGCTTTCTGGAGAGTAAACTTAACGTGTAGGTTAACCTCATATATAAAGAAGTTTCTCAGTCACTTTTGCAGTACCTTCAGCCAAGTCTAGTTGTGATCCCATTTTCATGAATGTAAATGCGCTGCCCATTTACTTGCTAGGTGCAAGATGATGGAGTGTCGTCTTTGTTCCCCAAATATAGTAAATTTCAATATAGCTGGATCTCAAGATATGGTTTTCTTCCCCTGCTGTGTTTCTATACCTGTTAGTTCTTTTCTGAAATTCTTACAATCCTTCATCTGCTTTCAGTTTACACAGGTGATGTCAGACCCATTGTGAATGGGACAGTACTTCATTTACATTTCAACAGAGAAACAGGAGAATAAATATCCCTTGCCTGACAGGAAATCTGTTTCTCCACCTCTGCTGTGATACAGAATCCATGAACATATTTTCAGTATATATAAATAACTTCTTACATAGTATCTGTACATGTATGTCACAACAATCATAGAATATCAGGGTTGGAAAGGACCTCATCTAGGCCACTCTGCTGCTCAAAGCAGGACTAATCCCCAACTGGCCCCCTCAAGGATTGGCCTCACAACCCTGGGTTTAACAGGCCCATGCTCAAACCACTGAGCTATCCCTCCCTCCAATGAGCACTGTGACCCTGGCTTTCATTTAAGACCTCACACAGTATTGTTCAGTGAGATAGAATGTACATACCAGTTTCAATATATTCTTGTAACCCCCTTGCCAGCTGGCATTGAGGAATCCTTGAGTCACAGAAGGGCACCTACATTTACCTGGCATTATTTACTCAATGTGTCCATTCATCATATAAATTAATGGATTTTATCCCCAAAAGATCCTTGGTAACTCTCTCCCCTAACATTCCCATGATATTCTTCCCATCTCTACACATTCCCTCCCTCACAGAAACTGAATTTGGAGAAAGTTCTGGAGGAAGTTTGGTGGCCAGGTCGTGGAAATCACAGAAAATTGATGGAAAGGGCCAGACAGGCTTTATAGGCAGCAAAATATAATTTAGTACTGGGTAGGTATTTTAATATACATCACACTGCACCTGCCACCCACTGGCTTCCTCATATTCACCCACCTGCCCACCCAACATGTAACAAAAGTCCCACAATGTCATGCCTCTGTCTTCATGCAAGCCCCAGCCTGTACAGTTTCATGGCTGCTGTGTCAAACATTTGGCTTTTTCTGGGACAGTGGCAGGGCTTTATTCCAGTATGGCTTCCCAGAACCAATTAACCTGAAAAATGGATCTTTGTGTTTTAAAGGCAGACAGACCCTGGCAGAGCAGACATAGGAGAAAAGGATAAAGGCAGCAGAGTCTTGGATACTCCCAGACCACAAAGGAATGAGTCAAGAATGGAAACCCTTTTCCAGATATGCAAAGCAGGGCCCACAGGTAGGATTTGAATGGGAAGAGGGAGACTACTCCACAGGATTCTCCCCAAAATTTTTTAAAGTCACGGTGATATTAAAATCTGCAATGAGATTTGACAGGATGAGACCAGAAAGAGGCTTGTGATCACAGGGAAGATGATCCTCAGGAAGTCCCAGGGTTTCCGGATCTAATTAATTATTATTTAGAATCTAGATTATAAACTCTTTGGCAAGGGAGCATTTTTTTGTTTTGTTTGCTGGGTGCTGTTCACAATGGGGTCTGGGTTCCTGTCTGGGGCTTGTAGGCACTATCATAATACAAACACTACTGCTACTATTACCGTAATAATAATAACAGTGCAGTTTGCAGGATCCTAAAAATATTTCACATTCACAGATTTTTTCCCCCACCCTGCAATTTAAAATCCACGAGTGTTATTCCAATTTAAATAACATTCATGTTTATCCTTCTAACTGTATAAATTTTTATCTTCAGAAACTGTTTGACTAGACGTCACTGAAACACTAAATAATAACAGATGCTCTGGCTCCTTACCTCTAGTTTAGCTGAGCTGAACTTGGAGCAGGACATAAATTGGGGGACAATAAAGGATACAAATCACCTTTTCAATCCCCCAATTTCCCAGTCTACATCAGGGCACTTTGTTTATATATTTCTTTATACATTTCCCCTATAATTTTCACTAGGCACCAATTCAGATACACCTGTAGCATCTGTCTGTATTGTGTATTGTACAATGAGCCATCAATAAGCTTCCTATTTTCTAAACTGCTGAGATGTATCGTCTGTGATATTTTTAATTAACTGCAGTTCCTAGATCCATGTATAATTCTGTCTGACTTATATTTTCTCCATTTCTATAATATCCGTTTTATAATAAGATGGCCACACTGCTCAAATGCAGCATATTGATAAACTGAGAAATATTACCAGGAGATAAAGGCTTGAAGGAAATGAAATGTGAGGGAAGAGAGTTAAATATGTATGGCTTGGGGAAAAGGAGATGAAGAGATGAGATAGGAGCCTACAAATATGCGAAGTTTGTCAATAGTGAAGTGAGAAAGAACTCTCAAGGGAGGTTCAGGGAGGCGGAACTAGGAGCATCTACTACCCAAAATGGCTTGGGGAAAAACGCAAACTCTACACCAGGATAAGGTTGTGGTTTGTTTACATTTGGATTTCTACAAGTCAAGTTGTAAAAACTGTGTAGGGAAATATTCTGAAGTTGGCTATAATAGATGCTTGCAAATGTTTAGTAAGAGAATTCAGTTTGTATTATGAAGAAGTAGACTATAGTAGATAACTAACTTGCTATTTTGACTTGTAATATCTATTATGAGAAGAATTCTACAGTAAGAAAGCTTAAAGGTTAAGGATACATATCCATAATTTAAGGGTAAATAGATTACAGGCATTATTCTAAAAACAAGAATTACAAACCCAGGAAATTCAGAGTTGAACTTAAATGTAAAAGAAATCAAACCGGTTGAGACTGGAAAGGCATAGTTAGAACATCCAAACAGCTTTAATTCTGCCCTGCAGTGACACTATGTCTCTTATGTACCATGTGCTGGTTAGTAACAATGTGAGATGACTTCATATTTGGTAATCTAAACATTATTTTTCATTTAAGCAGCAGCTCTAACTGCACCTTAATATTCCTAGCAATCCTCTTACAGACTGCCTTCTTCGTGCCTTCTCCAAACTCTTCCTTTCTGCAACCCATCTGCCTCCTTTCAGGTTCTGTGCAAGTCACCATGCAAACACCATGCAAAAACATACAACTATTATTAATGAATTTTAGTGTTTGTGGTTTCTGATTAGAGTAAACTGATTTTTAAAGACACTTTTTTCATATTTCCCCTTGTGACATCATGGAATTTGGCTCTTAATGATATGTTGTAAACTTGATCATTTTTAAGCACTATAGTACAACAGAAAAACATGTAAGGCTTGCAAGATAAGAAGAATGGAGGGAGTTAAAATTATAAAAAATATATACAGCATGTTTTGTGTCTGTCAGTGAACACTCAGGGGAACTGATCATAATAATATGAATATCTTAAAAGTAACACTATATATGAATTAAAGAAATTGCACCCAAAAATGAACTGTAAATCAGTGCAGACTGTGGGGTCAGTTACAGAAGATGCTGAGCACTTGGGCTTTGATCCAACAAAGCATTTAAGCATGTGCTTAACTTTAATCATGTGAGTAGTCCCATTGACTTCAAACCTGAGTAATTAAATATAAGCAAGCTTCTTCAATCAAGGAAACTCATAATTTCTGCCATTTCCTCTGGTCAATTCTCCTATGCTATGCTACCAACATTATATCAGTCCTGTCTCAGTTGCATCAAGGGCAAATTGCTCTCATCTAACCCCCTATTTTTTGTAGACAATAGTAGTTGATCAACTGGACCTTTCAGATCTGATGAAAAGGAGATGCAGGGCTGGGTGCCATCTACATACTGACTGTCCCGCAGGTCACAATGCCTCTCTACCTCCGAAACAGCCTGGAAACCTCATGTACCCCACATGGGAGAGTCCTTGGTCCAATACTGCCCTCTGCATTTTCTCAAGAAAGGAAAGTGCAAAACCATTGAAGCATGCCCCATCTATCCCTGCCTGGAAAACTGGAAAATCCCATAAAATGAATGAGGCGACTGCGTGAAAAATCTTGACTGAGCAAGCAGAAGAATGAAGGGAACTGCCTCCTTTGTATTATCCTCCCACTTTAACTTTTGTATCTTCTTTCAAGCATTTATGCTTGAAATCACTTCCCTCCTTCTGTGAATCAAATAACCTCTCCTTCAAATACATTTCCTCCATGAAGCCTTTCTGGATTGAGCCACCACTGTCAACAGATATATTACATTTCCAAACTAACTTGTTTGTGCCTGAACTACACTGCATGCTCTTTTGGCTAGGGTCTATGCCTACCAGCTGAACAGTAGGGTCAGCATTCAATAAAGAAGGGATAACCTTTCATTTAATTACATAAGGAACAAGAGAGGGCAAGGGGAAAGTACTGATAAAAGTATAATCAGTAAAAATGAGTCACTTACTCCAGAAACAGACATGAATATGTTGGTGAAGGAAAATCTGCTGAAGGAAACCTGAATCTTGCCAGAATAGGTACTTAAAAAATTAGAGCAGTTGAAGATTAAGCAACTGTACAAAATTAGAAAGCATCCAACCCAAAATTCTGAAGCAAATGCCAGAAGAAATGGGGCAACATTAGCACATGTAGTCAAAACGTCTTTGGAAATAGGAGAAGTATTTAAAGAGAGCTGAGTGTAGCACCTATATTTTATATTAAGGAAAATATAGGAAATTGAAAGTCATAAGTCTGAAGCTAGCCCTGAGAAATGGACTAAAACTGTTAAACAGAAATGGAAAAAGGACCAGTTGGAGAGTTCTGATTTAATTAAGGATAGTTAGGCTCAGCAGGATTCACACATGGCAGATTATTCTTAACAAGTCTGCCAGCATATTTAAAAGTAATAACAAATATTTGAGGGGGAAATTGTGGATATAATTACCCAGAATTTCAGACTGATTTGACACAATACAACATATTGTTTATTTAGAAAGTTAATAATTATGGTGTACAGTGAAAAATACTTGCAAAAAGAAAGAACTAGCTTCAAAATGAAATATGTAGAATCAGAAGACCAAGTTCAGACCAAAGGTTGGGTTCAACTCCACTGAATTTAGTGCAACCACTTACACCAAGTTTTAGTTTGGCCAACAGACAGCACATAGAAGAGACCAGGTATCAACAACATTTGGCACATGGCCCGCCAGGGTAAGCCCCCTGGTGGGCCGGGATGGTTTGTTTACCTGCCACGTCCACAGATTCGGCCGATCGTGCCTCCCACTGGCCGTGGTTCACCGCTCCAGGCCAATGGGGGCTGCGGGAAGCTGGGCGGGCTGAGGGATGTGCTGGTCGCCTCTTCCCGCAGCCCCCTTTGGCCTGGAGCGGTGAATCGCGGCCAGTGGGAGCCGCAATCGGCCAAACCTGTGGATGCGGCAGGTAAACAAACCGGCCCCAAAGGTTGCTGATCCCTGGAATAGACCGTATTAACTCATCCAATCTGACCTCCTGTATTTTGCATGACTAATGCCTTTGTTATTCTCTGACTTCTTTTAATCTGAACTCGAACAATTGCCATTCTGGTGCACTGACTTTTTTCCTTGGGGAAACAAGAGATGTATTTAGAGAAAGCCAAGTGTACCACCTATATTTTATATTAAGGAAAATACAGGAAATTGAAAACAATAAGTCTAAGGCTAGCCATGAGAAATGGACTACTCCACTGTCCAACTATTTTATTAATAAGTTTTCCCAATATTAAGCCTAAAAGTTCCTATTTCAGGCCATTGCTCCTTATTATGGAATCATACTCAGAGATTTTAAGGCCTGAAGGGACCATCGTGATCATCTAGTCTGACCTCTTGCACATCACAGGACACAAACCTCACCCACACACTCCTGTAATAGACCCTTTACCTCTGGCTGAATTACTGAAGTCCTCAAATCATAATTTAAAGATGTCAAGTTACAGAGAATTCACCATTTACTCTAGTTTAAACCAGCAAGTGATCCGTGAACCATGCTTCAGAGGAATATGGAAAACTCTCATGGTCTCTCTGCCAATCTGACCTGGGGAAAAATTATTTCCCAACCCCAAAAATGGTGATCAGTTGGACCCTGAGCATTGTCAGCAAGACCCACCAGCTGGACACCTGGGAAAGAATTCTCTGTAGTAACTCAGAACCCTTCCCATGTAGTGTCCTATCTCTGGCTGTTCCTACTACACCTCCTTTTGTTCTTTCTGACTGCAAGTCCTCTTGTCTTGTGTTCTCACTTGCAGTCTTCTGCAAGTCATCCTCTATCCTCCTGGGGCTCCGAACTCTATCTCCATTGACTCTTCCCCTCTTCTTGTAGGATTAGCTGCTCTTTTCTTCTTCCTTTCCCTCCCAGCTTCTTTTACTGCCTGCTGTGCCCTTTTTTCATTTTCCACCTCAGCAAACCTGTTCCTGAGTTCTATTTCTTCTTCACTAGCCGGTCTTTTCCTTTGCCTGGTTCTTGTAGTCACATGATTCCATTGGCTACTTGCCTTATCCAGGAGACTACCCTCAGAGTTCTACAGTCCAGCTTGCATCTGTGAGTCTTGAGTTTTCCCTTCACCCTCCTCTCACTTTCCCTCCATCATCTGCTTGAATCCCATTCACAACCATAGTTTCAACCTACATCTCCAAGCCTCCGATCTTCTCTTCCATCAGCTCTATCAGGTGCCACTTCCTAGGTTCCTACTCCAGGATAATGCACATGTCACAACTTCCACATCCGGTCATCATCATCATCTCTTCTATTCCTTGTGTCACTATCACTGCTGCCTTTGTAGCAGTCACAGCCTTTGCTTCTAAGATCCTGAGACATCCACAGACTTCCTCTCTCTCTCCCCCTGCCCCCCCCCATTTTCAACTCTGTTTGCTGGCTTCTGTGCTACTGGGTGGCTGCTTGGCTGCACTTATAGGCCCCATTATCAGGGCTCTGCCTCTCGCATAGCACACTGCTCCCTACCAGCCTCTGCAAACTGAAAACAAACCAGCAGTTGTAGTTGTAGTCTACTGCTCCATTTAGGGGCCAGTACAAAACTGCACCATCTCACTGAGAGTACTGGGATGCAGTATGCCTCAGGGGGCAGCAGTTCTTCCAGGAACACCCCAGAACAGGGGGACTACACCCATGGTTGCACTTCTTCAGCTCTGCTGGCTGATGCAGTGGGGAGAAGGGTCAATGCCTTGCCTCCCTAGCCCTCTCTGTTCCTTTTTAGGATTGCTAGCCCTTCAAGGGGAGCAATTATTGGGGCTCAGGTGCAGGGCCGGCTCCTGGCACCAGCCAAGCAAGCTCATGCTTGGCGCGGCAGATTCTAAGGGGCGGCTTCCCTCCAATCCTTTTTTTTTTTTTGGCTTCACCGCTTCGGCCTCCCCGCAGGTTTTTTTTTTTTTTTTTTTTTTGGTTCGCTGCTCCGGCCGCCCTGTAGGGGGCGGCGGCACAGAGGAGATGAGCGCCCTGCTGGGAGCAGGCTGCGCACTCCATCTGCCCCAGCCGGTGCCAGGTCTGCAGCAAGCCTGGCAGGGCAGCCCCCGTCCTTCCCTCCCCGCCGACCGGAGCGGTGCGGAGCCCTCCCAGCAGGCAGCGCGGCGGGAGGGGCCGCGTGGTGAGCACTCCGCTGAAGGAAGTCCTGGCCACCCCCCTTCTCTCTCTCTCTCCCCTGCTCCCGCCCCCTCCCCCTGCTAGCTGGGGTGCTCACTCTGTTGCCCGGGGCATGTCTGCAGTGCAGGGAGTCCCCCTGCACCCTGGCTCCGGCCGCCCCGCAAGGTTTTTTTTTTTTTGCTTTGCCACTCCGACTGCCCCACAAGTTTTTGGGGTTTTTTTTTTGCGCTTGGGGCAGCAAAAAAGCCAGAGCTGGCCCTGCTCAGGTGAGTGCAAAGACTATAATAGTATCTGACTGACCAAGGCCACAAGGGGAGAGTTTCTTTATACCCTCCCCCACTTCAACACCTGCATAGTGGTGTGCCACCATCTGGCCCTATGCCCTCTGAAAATCCAAGGAATTTAATTTATAAATCCCTAAATGGTCTGGAGCATTAATACCTCAGATTGCCTCTCTCCTTATACAATATCTTGGTGGGTTATATCTGCTGAGACTCTTGAGCTTGTATTTGTATCTAGAAGAATGTGATGTGCACATTTATAAATCATAAATAAATACAATTCAATATCTTCATTTCCATCCTTTATGGGACAAGGTTCTGGTGCACACTGACTAGCACCATTGCAAGGAATCTCTTTCTTACAGCCTCTTTTTATCCTCCCACCTTAATCTTTGCATCTTCTTTCAGCCTCTTCCTGTGCTTTGAACCATCTCCCTGCTTCCAGGGGAACCAACAACTTCTCCTTCAAATACTTCTTCCCATGGAGCTCTCACCTTGAATGTATGCAGTAATCAACACTTTATAGTTGGCTTGTCAATGCATTTCCAAACAAAGATGCATTTCCAAACAAAAACTTTGTTAAAAAACAGCTAAGGTTGAAATATTATAAAGGAGTGACTCCAGATAACACCAAGCGAATAAATGAAGGAGAGTAAAGTTAAAAAGTTAGTCATTTTATTTCACCAAAAAACATGTACACAACAATATAATCAGTTACAATGGTCACTTTAAAACAGCCTAATATTTTGGAGGAAATTAAAAGTAAGCTTTGACAGTTATCAGTGCTAAAGATCACACTTAGGGACCCACATTGATTCACTGTAATAAAACTCTCTCTTTAGCTCACAGAATCTCTGGGCTTTCAATTTGGCAACAAGACATCGGTGCATTCATCTCTGTCATGCTGATATTGTGGTCATTTCATGTTGACAGAGAAGCAGATAATATGTGAAATACAAAGAAAATGTAATAATCAATTTACGTATTATTTTGAAGAATGCCTTAAAAATTCTGATCTCTTCTGTCTCATGTATCATTACAAATTTCAAGTGTTAAATTCTGGCATGGGATGCACAAAGATTTATGCATCAAATGGTATATTATATATGTAAGATCTTAATACATTGCTTTACATCACACTATCATTGTATCAGTATTCTGCCCTAGTGTGAATAAAGGGATGACCCCAGAAAAGGAGTACAGCTTATCCAAACTAGAGTGTTCTGTATGTTAAGATCCACAAATACATCCTGCCACACAGAACCCATGGATAAAACTTTATTGTGTATGTAGGAGTGTGGCTATTACACAGCAAACATGAAGAGGAGACTATGTATCACTGAGGGCCATCAGATGTTGGTAGGGACCCTGAATTAAATCTCAAGAGAGTCAACTGCCCATGAGCCAGAGGAAAAGGGAAAGTCTGATGCAGTTTCTTGGCAGGTGGATTAAACCTCTTGAAATCCCCTTTGATTGCAAACCAAGCTTGGAAATTGCCATGTGGTTTTAAATTTGCATGGTGGCTGGTCCATCACAACTCCCAGATGGTTACTAAAATGCCCAGGATCTTGGAGTGGAACAGGGAGGAGCTCATCATTAGCTCTTACAATTCCCTCTCACTTCACCTAGATCAGGGCAGTTGCCACCAGGCATCCTATCTCTGCCAACTTCTAGCCATCCATATCCTCAGCCTCCTCTTCCCTGCTCCCTCCTCCACTGATTCTGGTGTTGAATCCCCCACTCCATTTTCTCTGCCACCCTTGACAAAATCCGTGCCTTCAACCTCTAACTCTGGCTTTTCCCCAAGACCCACTTCTTTTGCTCCTGTTTCTGTACTGCTGAGCATCTCTGGAGAAAGTTCCATGCCCTACAGACTTTTTCCACAACAAGTTCATTTTTCCTTCAGTTCTGCTCCGTTCCTCACCAAACAGCACCACTTCTCCTTTCTTTCATTGACCCCATCCCATGATCCAGTCCAAGCCCATTATTTGACACCAGACTCTCACCTAAAACTATCTATTTTTCTCATCTCCTTTCTTCAGATCTCCAGAAGGGGCCTACAGGGTTATGTTCTTTGCCTCCTTGTCTTCACTCTCTATAAAGTTGGGACATTGAGAACAAATTTAATCAAGGAACGAAAGGCCATGAAGAGAAAAAATTCTTTAAGTGCCTATGCACCAGTGCTAGGAGCCTGGGTAACAAACAAGAGGATTTGGAATTGCTCATTTATTAGCATAAATATGATCAAGTTGGTATTACTGAAACCTTATGGGATGATTCCCATGACTGGAATGTTAAATTCAATGGTTATTACCTATTTAGGAAGGAGTGAATGGGCAAAAGGGGAGCGGGAGTTGAACTCTGTATAAAAATGGCATTACCTGTTTCCAAGTCACTGATAACTCAGAAGAAAATGACCATGAATGCTTATGGATGAATATCCTAACAAATAAAGCACAAGATGAAGTATTAATTGGTGTCTGCTACAAACCACCAAATCACATTAAGGAACAAAAAGACTGGTTCATTATGCACCCATGTATAAATGTGTAGAGAAAAAAAACTGAGTCCTTGTGGGAGACTTCAATCTGTGACATGTGCTGGAGGTGCTGCCAATACTAAAACATCCTTGGAATTTTTAAATATTATAGACGACATTTCCTAACTAAAAAAGTGTTGCATCCAATATGGGGGAATTCTATATTAGACCTCGTCTTGACAAGATAAAGAGGAACTGGTCAAAGAACTAAAACTTAATGGTAATTTAAGTACAAGTGATCATGACTTGATCACATTTATCATGTGTCAACAGAATAAAGTCCAGACGAGTGATATACATACTTGGTGCTTTAAAAGAGCCAATTTCACAAAGCTAAAAACAATTGAGCCAAATCAGCTGAAAGACAGAATTTAATCAGAAAAATGTGAATAACTGGGAATAATTTAAGAACACTTTACTAGCCATAATCCCACAATATTGCTTTAAAAATCAAGGTGGTTTAGAGGGGAAGAGAAGGCAGTTTATAAAAATATTGTATAACAAATGAAAAAAAGGGGAAGTTCATAGTAATGAATATAAATCAGAAGCTAGGAATTGTAGAAAATTGATAAGGGAAGCAAAGGAATACAAGGAGAAATCTATGGACTGCACAGTTAAGGACAATAAGGAGTTTTTAAAATATATTAGGAACAAAAAGAATCCTGACAATGGTATTGATCCATTACTAGATGGAAATAGTAGAATTATCAATAGCAATGCAGAAAAGGCAGAAGTGTTCAATAAATATTTGTTCTGTACAGTATTTGGGGAAAAACCCTCAGATGATATGTTATCATATGATAGGACTACTATTTCCATTCCACTAGTATCTCAGGAGGTCTCAATATAAAATTGTAAATACGGAATCATAATTGAACAGGTGTGTTTCTATGGGGTCCTTCAAAGATCAGTTCTTGGCACTGCACTATTTAAAATTTGTATTAATGACCTGGAAGAAAACATAAAAGCATCACTGATAAAATTTGCAGCTGACACAAAAATCAGGGGAGTGGTAAATAAGGATGAGGCCAGGTCACTGATACAGAGAGATCTGGATTCTTTCACAAGCAAATACACGTTTTAAGACAGCTAAATGTAAATGTATACATCTAGGAACAAAGAATGTAGGCCATACTTACACAATGGAGGGCTCTGTCCTGGGAAGCAGTTACTCTGAAAAGGATTTGGAGGACTGTGGTGGATAATCAGCTGAACATGTATCAGAGGGGTAGCCATGTTAGTCTGGATCTGTAAAAAGCAACAGAGAGTCCTGTGGCACCTTTAAGACTAACAGACGTATTGGAGCTGTTAGGGTTGTATCCCCACTTTGAATTTTAGGGTACAAATGTAGGGGCCTGCATGAAAACTTCTAAGCTTAACTACCAGCTTAGCTCTGGTCCGCTGCTACCATCCCCAGAATTTCCATGCCTGGGAAGCCTTGAGAAACCTTCACCAATTCCCTGGTGAATACAGATCCAAACCCCTTGGATCTTAAAACAAGGAAAAATCAATCAGGTTCTTAAAAAGAAGGCTTTTAATTAAAGAAAAAGGTAAAAATCATCTCTGTAAAATTAGTATGGAAATTAACCTTACAGGGTAATCAAACTTAAAGAGCTCAGAGGACTTCCCTCCAGTCTTAGGTTCAAAGTACAGCAAACAAAGATAAACACTCTAGTAAAAGGTACATTTACAAGTTGAGAAAACAAAGGAAAACTAACACGCCTTGCCTGGCTATTTACTTACAAGTTTGAAATAGGGGAGACTTGTTTAGAAAGATGTGGAGAACCTGGATTGATGTCTGGTCCCTCTCAGTCCCGAGAGCGAACGCACTCCCAAACAAAGAACACAAACAAAAGCCTCCCCCCCCCCCAAGATTTGAAAGTATCTTGTCCCCTTATTGGTCCTTTAGGTCAGATGCCAGCCAGGTTACCTGAGCTTCTTAACCCTTTACAGGGAAAAGGATTTTGGAGTCTCTGGCCAGGAGGGATTTTATAGTACTGTACACAGGACAGCTGTTACCCTTCCCTTTATAGTTATGACAGGAGCATAAGCTTTCGTGGGTGAATGCCCACTTCGTCGGATGCATCTGACGAAGTGGGCATTCACCCACGAAAGCTTATGCTCCAATACATCTGTTAGTCTACAAGGTGCCACAGGACTCTCTGTTGCTTTTTACAGCTGAACATGAGCTCCCAGAGTGAAACTATGTCCAAAAGGGCTAATACAGTCTTTGGGTGCATAAACAGGGGAATCTTGAGTTGGTGTTGAGAGGTTATTTTATATCTGTAATTGGCATTGGTGCAACTACTGCTGGGATACTGTGTCCAGCTCTGCTGTCCACAATTCAAGGAGGAAGTTGATAAATTTGAGAGGATTCAGAGAAGAGCTAGGAGAATGATCAAATAATTAGAAAATGTGCCTGATAGTGATAGACTCAAGTAGCTCAATCTATTTGTCTTAACAAAGAAGGTTAAAGGGTGACTTGATTACAGTCTATAAATACCTACCTAGGGAACACCCATTTAATAACAGGTTCTTCAATATAGCAGTGAAAGTTATAACACAATCCAATGGCTGTAAGTTGAAGCTAGACAAATTCAGACTGGAAATAAGGTGTACATTTTTAACAGTGAGAGTAATTAACAATTGCAGCGATTTACCAAGGGAGGGGGGCGGGGTTTGGATTCTCCATCACTGACAATTTTTTAATCAAGATTGAATGCTTTTCTAAAAGATTGGCTCTAGGAATTACACCTCTACCCCGATATAACGCGACCCGATATAACACGAATTCTGATATAACGTGGTAAAGCAGTGCTCCAGGCAGACGGGGCTGCGCACTCCGGCAGATCAAAGCAAGTTCGATATAACGCAGTTTCACCTATAAGATTACAGTGTTATATCGAGGTAGAGGTGTATTTTGGGGAAGTTATATGATCTCTATTATACAGGAGGTCAGACTAGATCAGGGGTTCCCAAACTTGGTTTGTGGCTTGTTCAGGGTAAGCCCCTGGCTGGTCGCAAGATGCTTTATTTACCTGAGCGTCCACAGGTACAGCCGCTTGCAGTTTCCAGTGGCCACCGGGAATTGGTGGCCCGGCCTGCACTGCTTCCCACAGCTCCCATTGGCTGGGAACGGCGAACCGCGGCCACTGGAAGCTGCAAGTGGCCGTACCTGTGGACCCTCAGGTAAATGAAGCATCTTGTGGCCCACCAGGGGCTTACCCTGAACCCCTGGACTAGATGATTGGAATGGTCCCTTTTATACTTGGAATTTATGAATCTACACATTTTCCTTTAAGGTGATTGTTGAAGTCATGTAAACCAATAATGTTAAATCTCCCTTTCCACTCCCACCTTGTTTCCCATACAGGATCAACCTTCAATCTGGCTTTTCATAACTTCCAAGCACTTGACTTTGCCTCAAAATAACATAACTTTTTTACTGTCATTTTTAGTATTATAATATATAAACATATATAAAAGTAACATGATATTAGACTAGTCTGTGTGTTCCTGCCTCACAATGATGAGCTCTTAATCATGAATTGTCCCACAGAAGTCAATGGAACTACTTGTGTGAGTACTGTGACGGGCTGGATCACAGAAACCCCCTTGGGGCTGCTAGCTGATGTGCGAAGACTACTTCTGCCTCTGCTTTCCATGCCCTCCCAGCTTGGGACTTCAATGCCCTGCCTGGTTTGAGCCAGACCCGCTAGCCTGCTGCAAACCCAGACCCAAGTCTGAACCACATGCCCCAAAGCTGAAGACTTAACTGAAAGCAACTTAAGAAGTGTTCCTGTCTTTAACACTCAGATGCTCAACTCCCAGTGGGGTCCAAACCCCAAATAAATCCATTTTACCCTGTATAAAGCTTATATAGATTAAACTCCTAAACTGTTCACCCTCTATAACACTGATAGAGAGATATGCACAGCTATTTGCCACCCCAGGTATTAATATATACTCTGGGTTAATTAATAAGTAAAGTGATTTTATTAAATACAGAAAGTAGGATTTAAGTGGTTCCAAGCAGTGACAGACAGAACAAAGTGAATTACCAAGCAAAATAAAACAAAACACACAAGTCTAAGCCTAATACAGTAATAAAACTGAATACAGATAAAATCTCACCCTCAGAGATGTTTCAATAGGTTTCTTTCATAGACTGGACGCCTTCCTAGTCTGGGCACAATTCTTTCCCCTGGTACAGCCCTTGTTCCAGCTCAGGTGGTAGCTAGGGGATTTCTCATGATGGCTGCCCCCTTTGTTTTGTTCCATCCACTTATATATCTTTTGCATAAGGTGGGAGTCCTTTGTCCCACTCTGGGTTCCCACCCCTCCTTCTCAATGGAAAAGTACCAGGTTAAAGATGGATTCCAGTTCAGGTGACATGATCACATGTCACTGTAAGACTTCATTTCCCACTTGCCAGCACACATGTATACAGGAAGACTTACAAGTAAAACAGAGCCATCTACAGTTAATTGTCCTGGTTAATGGGAGCTATCAAGATTCCAAACCACCATTAATGGCCCACACTTTGCATAATTACAATAGGCCTTCAGAGTTATATTTCATATTTCTAGATTCAGATACAAGAATGATACAGTTATACAAATAGGATGATCACACTCCGTAGATTATAAGCTTTGTAATGATACCTTACAAGAGACCTTTTGCATGAAGCATATTTTAGTTACATTATATTCACACTCATCAGCATACTTTCATAAAATCATATAGAGTGCAACGTCACAGTAATGTTAATGGTTGTATTGGAAATGATCTCATTCTGCTGATCTATCAGTCACCTTTGATACAACTGACCATAACATTCTAACACATATGCAGACCATAGCAGGCCAGGTAATGGCAATGATTGACAATGGAGTTTTTTCTTTGTTTTGTAATTTGCACTGGGAAAGAAAACTGAGACCTATTCTGTCTGATGCAGATCTTGCTGTAACAACCTATGCCTTTGTCATTAGATTACTACAGTGTTTTTGACATGGGGCTGTAAGTGAAGGCCATTTACAAATTTCAGAAGGTACATGCATGTTATGTGTTAAGCAATACTTCTCACGGTGAGCATATAATACTTGTGTCGATCTTCCCATGTGATACCATGGCAGTTCTGATCTAATGAGCTGCTTATGTGACTTATGAGGAGAGGCTGAGAGAACTGGGATTGTTTAGTCTCCAGAAGAGAAGAATGAGGGGGGATTTGATAGCAGCCTTCAACTACCTGAAGGGGGTTCCAAAGAGGATGGAGCTCGGCTGTTCTCAGTGGTGGCAGATGACAGAACAAGGAGCAATGGTCTCAAGTTGCGGTGGGGGAGGTCCAGGTTGGATATCAGGAAAAACTATTTCACTAGGAGGGTGGTGAAACACTGGAATGCGTTACCTAGGGAGGTGGTGGAGTCTCCTTCCTTGGAGGTTTTTAAGGCCCGGCTTGACAAAGCCCTGGCTGGGATGATTTAGCTGGGAATTGGTCCTGCTTTGAGCAGGGGGTTGGACTAGATGACCTCTGGAGGTCCCTTCCAACTCTGATATTCTATGATTCTATGATTCTATATGGGAAGGAGGCAGGACATTTTCAATGAATGGCCCTGACTCTAATTCACTTATTCTCTTTGTCTGACAGAGAGCAGATTTGTTCTTCAAAGCACATAACATGGCCGGTTTTTTCCCTAGGCTGAGAGCATAGGGTATTTTATTTTGCAGTGGAATGAGGAATTCTGAAGATTTTTTTTGGATTCTGATCCAGTTGAATGTGTTTTACAGAGATCATAAATGTGCCTAGAGTTCCAGACAAATACTTTTAATAAATTAAATTAGAATGGACTGACAAATAATCTGCTTATATTCAATTGTGATAATTATGTCTACAGTTTTTTTAATATTCATAATCTCTTTTAATTTAAGCACATAGAGAACTTTTATTATATCAATCAGAGTAAGAGTGGGGTTTTAAAATCTATGCATGCATGTTTGTTCTGGGATTTATAATGGTTTTGACCATTTTCTTTTAAAAACACCTAATACTCACTCACTTTTTTTATATCAGAGGAGCATCAGCCAAACCGGCAGCAGGAAGAGCACCCAGAAAGAGAAGAGTGCCAGGCCTACATGCACCCACAAAAATATGAAGGGTAAATAATAGTAAGCATGATATCATGCACCTCAAACATTACCACCATATGCATACCTGCAACAAAAGCTGATTGTCTAAGCCATACAGCTTCCCCCAGAAGAAAAAGGGGTGGCATGAAAAACAATGTATACAAATTACAAAGAGAAACAGCTGTCCTGACCTCTAAGCAAGTCAGTAATGCATCTGAAGAAAGAGAAGCAGGTTCAAACACATACCAGTTCTATGGATTCAGGAATTCAGGACTGAGGACCTCATTTATTCATATGCACATGCTCAGTGAGCTCACAAAATTTGAAGAAAACACCCCAGTAGGGTGCTCACAAAGACCACTTATATCTGGATGGAGCAAGATAAGCAGTGAAGTGCTGATCTCCCAGCCACTGCAATATAAAACATGATTGTACTTTCATCACCACAGAACCAGAGACTGGTCTGCCCAACTCCACGCAGCTGTGCTTCCTGGTTTGCCCACTACTACATTGTCACTAGACCTTCTGAGTAATCCTGTCCCCATCAATCTATTACCTTATCCCCGCCCCCCCAGAAAGTTCTGGTCACATCACACCATTATTATGGATGTCAGTTGGGTGGTCGTGAAAGGGAGTAAGTCACAAAACCATGGAACCCTTTTAGTCCTCACAATTCTTGGACAACCAAAGGCAATCAGGGGTACTAGCCACATAGTGAAAAAAGGATGTGTCTGAAAATGATACACAAATATGGGAGACTGGTAAAGTAGAACATAAAGTGAGCTAAGAAGATTAATAATCTAGAGGCAGGAGATGGCCAGGAAAATAGGGCTAAATATTATTTATTTCTTGTTAAGTAATAATATTGTACTCAGGCTCCTGCTGAACACAAATAGATGGTCCTTGCCCCACAGGGCTTACAACCGAAAATAGAGAAATGAAACAGAGCATATAGAAATGCATGGTGTGATCCAATAGATTTATAGTATTTTATTTTAATGTAATGGATGAATGATCGCCTTTTTACTGACCTGGGTTAGAGTTGGTGAGTTTCACAAAAGTATGTTTTAAAGATGTATCTGAAGATACTTCTGAAGAGTTCCAGGAACTGTTCATGGAAAGCACATGGTCAAAACCCCCCTATCACTAATCAGACAAGTCCCTCACATTTGGAATAAGTTATACCTCTACAATGGGACAAGTCCTTTCAACCTCCCACGTTATATGTCAGCTGCCCACTTATCAGAAATCCTTCCTCCAGGCAAATTATTCTCTCTCCCAACCTCACCAGGGAGTATTTCTAGAGAGGATATTGTCTAATGTCACAAATCACAAGTCCCACCAACACCATGCCTGAAGAAACTGAAAATATAATCCCTCCCATCTATGGTTTCCAAGGCCATGCACCCTCAACCCCTAGCCCTTTCCTCCTACCAGGCACATTCCCAACTGCCTGCTGTGTATGTGATGTAGATGGAGCACTTCATCTGAGCAGATGTGTTTTCACAAAGATCATACTGAAACCCATCTTTGTGCCACTCTCAAGCCCCAGGTCGTTCATATGTGTGTGAGTGGAGGCAAGTATTACTAACAGGACATGCTCTGGTCAAAATGCAGTAATAGATCATACTTGAGTGGCAAGATGCCAAACCTCTGTGTAGGAGCACATGGTAAAAAAATCTGACATTATTATTCTCCTTGAAGTGATTGTGCACATGTACATTCTACTGCAGGTGTATGTGTGCCCAGTGCACTTGAGTCTACCAACTTGAGTGCATTGGGCACAAATACAAGTACAGTGGAATGTATATGTGCACAACACATCTTGAAGAATAACAGTTACTGTATAAAGCAACAGAGAGTCCTGTGGCACCTTTAAGACTAACAGATGTATTGGAGCATAAGCTTTCATGGGTGAATGCCCACTTCGTCGCATACATGCATCCGATGAAGTGGGCATTCACCCACAAAAGCTTATGCTCCAATACATCTGTTAGTCTTAAAGGTGCAACAGGACTCTCTGTTGCTTTTTACAGATCCAGACTAACACGGCTACCCCTCAGTTACTGTATAGGTAAATAACCATTTTTAATTCATACAGAGAGGCATATGACAGCCTTGCTTCATTTACTTCTGTGTGACTCCGTTTTCCATCTATGAGGATAATACTTTTTTATCTCACAGGGGAACTGTTACCAGATTTGCCCATCACTTTGGGGTATGCTCATTTATTAGGGTTACTCTTCTGGGGGTGGTGGTGTTTCTGTGATTCTATCAATGTATTGCTTGTGTCACTTGTGTTCTCATATGGAGCTTTGCTTCTGCAAGTTCCCTCCCTGCTCTCTGTATGTGTGTATATATATCTCCTCAATATTTATTCCACTCTATATGCATCTAAGGTGCCACAAGTACTCCTGTTCCTCCCAATGGAGTTATCCTGCAGGACTTAGGTTCCACAGGGCTGGGGTCTTCCAGCCCCAGAATCAGACGAACACACATTAACAGAGCACATCTGAGAGGACCGGGTTAATCGGCACTCCCAAGCTCACCCCTTATATGTCCCTGGACTCAGTAGGCTGGATCGAGCAGCACTTCCAAGCTGTCACCCTCTATGACGAAGTGGGGGGTTTTCTTGTTTTTTTCTTTGTTTTTTCCAATGGTTTGTATGCAGAGGAGGTGAGACTCAGTTTTCCTGGGTGTTACTGGTTTAACAAGGTGATGGAACAGGGAGTTTGTTGTTACAGAGGACCAGCAATGGCACTTGGGACCCCAGCCCAGGGCCTGGAGAATGGATGCCCCAGCGACTGGTGACCTGGTGACTGGGAGGCCAAGCTTGGGTGTCACAGCCAGTTTTGGCCAGTGGGAGGACAATGGGCTGCGAAGAGAGGACCCCGGTGACCTGACCAGCCAGTTCCAGCCAGAGGGGGACAGAGGACAGAAGAGAGGAGAGGATGCCCAGGCAACCCTGTTTACCTGGATAGAAGACAATGGACAGAGGCGGGACTTGGGGAAGGTGATATCAGATACCCAGCTGGAAAGCACGGGGGCTCAAAACTGGAGAGAGAGAGCAGGTAGAGCCCACCTGGATGCAGGGGAGACTTGGATGTGCTGTGCTGAGGGAGGCCAGGCCTGAGGACCCTGAGAGTTTCCTATGCTGTGTTCAGACACTCAATAAACCCTCCTGTTTTACGCTGGCTGAGCATCACTCCAGTCTAGAGAAGAGGGTTGCATTAGTCCCTCTGGGAGTGGAGGCCCCGGGGGTCCAGAGCGAGTGGACTCCCTGAGAGGACCCATGGCAAGAGACAGGCGTGCTAAGGCTCAGAGAGGTGTGGTTCCAGGAGGTGGAGGGGCTTAACCCCGAGAGAGAGTGGACCTCCGAGAAGGGCTGTCACACTGAAGGGGGTTCCCCCCAGAAACTGTACAGGACCAAGAGTGGGCACGACCTGTGAGTCTGTGACACCCTCATATGCCATGGGCACCACACTGGACCTGAGCAGGCTGGGTCGAGCAGCACTTTTAATCTGTCACCCTTATATGCCCCGGGTTCAGCACGTCTCTATCCCCACTTTCACGTTACAATTGTTCTGGTAGTAACCACCCCACAGGATTTTTGGGCACTGCAGGGATCTTTAGCTTAGGTAGAAGCAGCGTTGCTGCAGAGCGAATGAGGAAGCCAAAAAACACCCACAAGGGGGAGAGAGAGAGAGAGAAGCAACCAGTTTAACCATGAAAGTTATTTTTTGCCAGGTAATAACCATAGGGGAGCCAAACAAACAAAACAGTTATAATATTAAATCTAACTTAAACTTGATTATAAAAGTCAGCTTTAGAAAACTATAACTGATCACACAAGTCAGGGTCAGAAGGCTATACAGAAAGAGAAAGAGAAAGAGAAAGAGAAAGAGAAAGAGAAAGAAAGAGAGAGAGAGAGAGAGAGCTGGGTTCTCACCACTCTGTGAAGCTTGAATTGATCAGGGGTCCCAAGTGGTGGTGGTAGCTGAGGGTCTGGAGTGCTGGAGACAGGCAGAGCCCCCAGCACGATCAGTCAGGAGAAGATGAAGGCCAATGGAACTGATGCAGATTTTGGATCCAGGCACAGAGCACTTACTTGAGCATGGGTAGGGGGTTTTGTAGAGAAAGAACAATGGTTCAAGGGAGAACGCTAGATTTGTTTATAGCTAAACTGATGGTTCAAGAGAGTATACCAAAGTTGTTTTGTTCAGGCTAGATGATCGTTCCTGGCTATGGGAGGTGTTCCTTCGAGGGAGCTCACAATGCAATTAGGCAGCTTCAGTATTTTGGATACCAGTAAAGGATTTATTACTAGAATTGGTCTGATAACTACTGAGCTGGGTGTGTGCAGGCGTAGGTTCATTAACATCTGGAGCAAAGATCCCTCATCATGCAGTGCTTCCCTGCTTTTCTGGTCCCATAGTTCAGTGCAGTTCTTGCCTTGGAATCTCTGTTCTCCATTCTGTATGCCAGTGGAGATACCTCCCTGTCCCATCTTCGATGCAAATGGGGGTAGGGAAGTTTCCTTAATCCTGTCACCCTTGTCCGGAGGGGTGTAGGTGTGTCTCCCACTGCCTTTTCATTGCTTTCTGTAAGTCTTTCTTCTGATCTGCTTTGGTTCAAGCAGAGGCTGGGTGGGTGGGGGGGTATCCTTCGTGAGTCAGACAAGCTGGGTACTGCGCCTTGGTTCCCCAAGAACACAGAGCTGACACTGTATAGGTAAGTAACCATTTTTAATTCAAACAGAGAGGCATATGACAGCCTTGCTTCATTTATTTCTGTGTGACTCAGTTTTCCATCTATGGGGATAATACTTTTTTATCTCACAGGGGAACTGTTACCAGTTTTGCCCGTTACTTTGGGGTACACTTATTTATTAGGGTTACTCTTGGGGGGGGGTTCTGTGATTCTATCAA
Source organism: Malaclemys terrapin pileata (assembly GCF_027887155.1). Classification (NCBI taxonomy): domain Eukaryota; kingdom Metazoa; phylum Chordata; order Testudines; family Emydidae; genus Malaclemys; species Malaclemys terrapin. The sequence goes on along the minus strand of NC_071512.1, from coordinate 37,892,894 downwards.
TGTACTGCTTGTGTCACTTGTGTTCTCATAGCACAAGCCCTACGAGCACCAGTCAGTTGACCCTCACTCTGAGACTTGCTGCCGTGGGGGTATTTTTCAATGTAGGCAGCATGCCCATAGTCAGCTCAGTACCCTTGTTGAAGTCATCTTGAGAGGGAAGAGGATGTTTTCTTCCTTAGCTGTCTCAGCAGAAAAGCAGGACTTCTCTGTTCCTCTCACTCTGTTCACAGTGGAAACCAGCATGGGCTGGCAACAACAAGGAGTTGCCTATTGGGATAAGAGACCCGGTTAGTCACACTGCTCTTCCTGAGATGCCTCTACCTTTCCTCTGAATTATTAACTCCAGATGCTGTGTGAAGGTGGAGGTAATTGAGATTGGGGGCACGGTGGCTGCAATATGCAGTCAGTGTAAACCACTTTTTGTTATGAGGATGTTTTTAACTGGTGTGTGCTTGGTAGAAGAGTAGATCCCCAGAGCCCTTCCTGGCCTTTATATCCTGATACCTGCCACTTTAAGTTAAATTTGTTTCTCCTCTTGTCTGGCAGCTATTTTATTGCAAATCCAAGTGCACATGCTCGAAGCAAGACACAAGACAAAGACATGCAGTTCTTTTGCAAGAGTTTGTGGCAAGTACAAATTTACCCATTTTTTATTACGTTCTTTAAACAGGCAGGAAACCAGTGGCAAACTAATTTTCTTTCCCTTACGTGCTTTGTTAATTCAGGTTGAGGGACAAGGTGTTGATCTACGCATACAACTGTGAGTAACTTTATGTATGTGAGTAGTCCTGTACATTTCAATGGAACTGCTCATGTTGATAAAGTTACTCCATGTGTAATGCTTTGTGGGATCAGGGACTAAGTTAAAAATATGTTAAAAATAAAAACAAGTAGGCTTTCTTTTAGTGGATAGACTTAGGATATATCTATAATGTAGTTCCCATCTTTAAAAAAAGGGAGGAAGGAGGATCTGGGGAACTACAGGCCAGTTAGCCTCACCTCAGTCCCTGGAAAAATCATGGAGCAGGTCCTCAAGGAATCAATTCTGAAGCACTTAGAGGAGAGGAAAGTGATCAGGAACAGTCAGCATGGATTCACCAAGGGCAAGTCATGTCTGACTAACCTAATTGCCTTTTATGATGAGATAACTGGCTCTGTGGATGAGGGGAAAGCAGTAGATGTGTTATTCCATGACTTTAGCAAAGCTTTTGATATGGTCTCCCACAGAATTCTTGCCAGCAAGTTAAAGAAGTATGGGGTGGATGAATGGACTATAAGGTGGATAGAAAGCTGGCTAGATCATCGGGCTCAATGGGTAGTGATCAATGGCTCCATGTCTAGTTGGCAGCTGGTATCAAGTGGAGTGCCCCAAGGGTCAGTCCTGGGGCCGGTTTTGTTCAATATCTTCATTAATGATCTGGAAGATGGCATGGATTGAACCCTCAGAAAGTTTGCAGATTACACTAAACTGGGAGGAATGGTAGATACGCTGGAGGGTAGGGATAGGATACAGAGGGACCTAGACAAATTAGAGGATTGGGCCAAAAGAAATCTGATGAGGTTCAGCAAGGACAAGTGCAGAGTCCTGTACTTAGGATGGAAGAATCCCATGCACTGCTACAGACTATGGACCGAATAGCTAGGCAGCAGTTCTGCAGAAAAGGACCTAGGGGTTATCGTGGATGAGAAGCTGGATATGAGTCAACAGTGTGCCCTTGTTACCAGGAGGGCTAACAGCATTTTGGGCTGTATAAGTGGGAGCATTGCCAGCAGATCGAGGGATGTGATCATTCCCCACTATTCAGGATTGGTAAGGCCTCATCTGTCCAGTTTTGGGCCCCACACTACAAGAAGGAAGCGGAAAAATTGGAAAGAGTCCAGCGGAGGGCAACAAAAATTATTAAGGGTCTGGAGCACATGACTTATGAGGAGAGGATGAGGGAACTGGGATTGTTTAATCTGCAGAAGAGAAGAATGGGGGTGGGGGGATTTGATAGCTGCTTACCCTGAGGTAAGTGGGGAAATGGGATCCTGGGAGGAAGCACAAGCAGGAGAGCGCAAGAGGGGAGGACTCCTGTCTCATGCTGAGAAAGAGGGACGATTATTGAGTTATCTTAAGTGCCTATACACAAATGCAAGAAGCCTGGGAAACAAGCAGGGAGAACTGGAAGTCCTGGCACAGTCAGGGAACTATGATGTGATTGGAATAACAGAGACTTGGTGGGATAACTCACATGACTGGAGTACTGTCATGGATGGATATAAACTGTTCAGGAAGGACAGGCAGGGCAGAAAAGGTGGGGGAGTTGCGTTGTATGTAAGAGAGGAGTATGACTGCTCAGAGCTCCGGTATGATACTGCAGAAAAACCTGAAAGTCTCTGGATAAAGTTGAGAAGTGGGAGCAACAAGGGTGATGTCGTGGTTGGAGTCTGCTATAGACCACCAGACCAGGGGGATGAGGTGGACGAGGCTTTCTTCTGGCAACTAGCAGAAGTTGCTAGATCGCAGGCCCTGGTTCTCATGGGAGACTTTAATCACCCTGATATCTGCTGGGAGAGCAATACAGCGGTGCACAGGCAATCCAGGAAATTTTTGGAAAGCGTAGGGGACAATTTCCTGGTGCAAGTGCTGGAGGAACCAACTAGGGGCAAAGCTTTTCTTGACCTGCTGCTCACAAACAGGGAAGAACTAGTAGGGGAAGCAAAAGTGGATGGGAACCTGGGAGGCAGTGACCATGAGATGGTCGAGTTCAGGATCCTGACACAAGGAAGAAAGGAGAGCAGCAGAATATGGACCCTGGACTTCAGAAAAGCAGACTTTGACTCCCTCAGGGAACAGATGGGCAGGATCCCCTGGGAGAATAACATGAAGGGCAAAGGGGTCCAGGAGAGCTGGCTGTATTTTAAAGAATCCTTATTGAGGTTGCAGGAACAAACCATCCTGATGTGTAGAAAGAATAGTAAATATGGCAGGCGACCAGCTTGGCTAAACAGTGAAATCCTTGCTGATCTTAAACGCAAAAAAGAGGCTTATAAGAAGTGGAAGATTGGACAAATGACCAGGGAGGAGTATAAAAATATTGCTCAGGCGTGCAGGAGTGAAATCAGGAAGGCCAAATCACACTTGGAGTTGCAGTTAGCAAGAGATGTTAAGAGTAACAAGAAGGGTTTCTTCAGGTATGTTAGCAACAAGAAGAAAATCAAGGAAAGTGTGGGCCCCTTACTGAATGAGGGAGGCAACCTAGTGACCGAGGATGTGGAAAAAGCTAATGTACTCAATGATTTTTTTGCCTCTGTCTTCACGCACAAGGTCAGCTCCCAGATTGCTGCACTGGGCAGTACAGCATGGGGAGAAGGTGACCAACCCTCTGTGGAGAAAGAAGTGGTTCGGGACTATTTAGAAAAACTGGACGTGCACAAGTCCATGGGGCCGGATGCGCTGCATCCGAGGGTGCTAAAGGAGTTGGCGGGTGAGATTGCAGAGCCATTAGCCATTATTTTTGAAAACTCATGGCGATCGGGGGAGGTCCCAGATGACTGGAAAAAGGCTAATGTAGTGCCCATCTTTAAAAAAGGGAAGAAGGAGGATCCGGGGAACTACAGGCCAGTCAGCCTCACCTCAGTCCCTGGAAAAATCATGGAGCAGGTCCTCAAGGAATCAATTCTGAAGCACTTAGAGGAGAGGAAAGTGATCAGGAACAGTCAGCATGGATTCACGAAGGGGAAGTCATGCCTGACTAACCTAATTGCCTTCTATGATGAGATAACTGGCTCTGTGGATGAGGGGAAAGCAGTGGATGTGTTATTTCTTGACTTTAGCAAAGCTTTTGATACTATCTCCCACAGTATTCTTGCCACCAAGTTAAAGAAGTATGGGCTGGATGAATGGACTGTAAGGTGGATAGAAAGCTGGCTAGATCGTCGGGCTCAACGGGTAGTGATCAATGGCTCCATGTCTAGTTGGCAGCCGGTTTCAAGTGGAGTGCCCCAAGGGTCGGTCCTGGGGCCGGTTTTGTTTAATATCTTTATTAATGATCTGGAGGATGGTGTGGACTGCACTCTCAGCAAGTTTGCAGATGACACTAAACTAGGAGGCGTGGTAGATACACTAGAGGGTAGGGATCGGATACAGAGGGACCTAGACAAATTAGAGGATTGGGCAGAAAAAAACCTGATGAGGTTCAACAAGGACAAGTGCAGAGTCCTGCACTTAGGACGGAAGAATCCCATGCACTGCTACAGACTAGGGACCGAATGGCTAGGTAGCAGTTCTGCTGAAAAGGACCTAGGGGTCACAGTGGACGAGAAGCTGGATATGAGTCAACAGTGTGCTCTTGTTGCCAAGAAGGCTAACGGCATTTTGGGCTGTATAAGTAGGGGCATTGCCAGCAGATCGAGGAACGTGATCGTTCCCCTTTATTCGACATTGGTGAGGCCTCATCTGGAATACTGTGTCCAGTTTTGGGCCCCACACTACAAGAAGGATGTGGAAAAATTGGAAAGAGTCCAGCGGAGGGCAACAAAAATGATTAGGGGTCTGGAGCACATGACTTATGAGGAGAGGTTGAGAGAACTGGGATTGTTTAGTCTCCAGAAGAGAAGAATGAGGGGGGATTTGATAGCAGCCTTCAACTACCTGAAGGGGGGTTCCAAAGAGGATGGAGCTCGGCTGTTCTCAGTGGTGGCAGATGACAGAACAAGGAGCAATGGTCTCAAGTTGCCGTGGGGGAGGTCCAGGTTGGATATCAGGAAAAACTATTTCACTAGGAGGGTGGTGAAACACTGGAATGCGTTACCTAGGGAGGTGGTGGAGTCTCCTTCCTTGGAGGTTTTTAAGGCCCGGCTTGACAAAGCCCTGGCTGGGATGATTTAGCTGGGAATTGGTCCTGCTTTGAGCAGGGGGTTGGACTAGATGACCTCTTGAGGTCCCTTCCAACTCTGATATTCTATGATTCTATGATTCAACTACCTGAAAGGGGGTCCCAAAGAGGATGGATCTAGATTGTTCTCAGTAGTAGCAGATGACAGAACAAGGAGTAATGGTCTCAAGTTGCAGTGGGGGAGGTTTAGGTTGGATATTAGAAAAATCTTTTTCATTAGGAGGGTGGTGAAGCACTGGAATGGGTTACCTAGGGAGGTGGTGGAATCTCCTTCCTTATAGATTTTTAAGGTCAGGCTTGACAAAGCCCTGGCTGGGACGATCAGCAGCACAGGAGGCAGCAAACAGGGCTGCTAACAGGGGAGTTTGAGTGGGAGTTTGCACGGGGAGGTGGAAGAGGAGGCAGGAGTGCGCGGTGCGTCGTGTGTTCTGTGTCCCCAGGTGCTGTGGGCAGAGACCGCAGCAGCCATGAGCCAAGCAGCAGGGGACAGAATGCAGATGATTGCATGTGGAAGCTGCGGTATGTATATGGTGCTAGCGGGTGAGCCTGAACAGAGGTATGTTTGTATGAAGTGCCGCCTAATACAGTTACTGGAAGAAAAGATTCGAGGGTTGGAGATGCAGGTAGATACCCTGGTGGAGTTTAGAAGGGGGTTCGAGCAGCTGATGGAGGAAAGGCAAGGAGGGGCTGAAGGGGAATGCTCAGGGGTGCAGGTGGAAGCAGGGGCTGGGGACTGTGAGGGGGGAATGTTAGGGGGAGAACAAGGGCAGTGGAAGCATGTGACCGTGAGAAGCAGGCCAAGGAAAAGGAGGGCTAGTGAAGGGGAAATTGAACTCAGGAACAGGTTTGGGTGTTTGGATAACGAGGAGGTGGGCAGCAGGTGGTAACTGAAGGTGGGAGGGTGAGGAAGAAGAGAAGAGCAGCTAGTCCAATAGAGAGGGGGGGAGGAGTTGATGGAGACAGTACCAAATCTGGGCCCCGGGAGGATACAGGATGGCACAAGGGGGAGTATAAGGGAAAATAGGAACAGACACAGGTTACGACTAGAGGGAACAGAGGATAGATTAGTAGATCGCACTGTCACCAGGCAAAGGCAGGTTTACGTAATTGGGGACTCCTTACTGAGGAGGTTAGACAGGCCTGTGACCAGGGCAGACCCAGAGAACAGAAGGGTGTGCTGTCTACCGGGCGCTAAGATACGGGATGTGGACCTGCGGTTGAAAAGGATCCTAAAAGGAGCAGGTAAGAACCCCTTGATAATCCTTCACGTAGGAATGAATGACACGGCTAGGTTCTCGTTAGAGAGAATCAAGGGAGATTATGCCAGACTGGGGAAGACGCTCAAGGAAATCGAGGCTCAGATCATCTTTAGTGGGATTCTGCCTGTTCCTAGAGAAGGGCAGCAAAAGGCTGACAGGATTGTGAGGATAAATAGTTGGCTAAGGGAGTGGTGCTATAAGGAGGGCTTTGGGATGTATGGCCACTGGGAGGCTTTCGGGGACAGACAGCTGTTCTCACGGGATGGACTTCACCTGAGTAGGGAAGGAAATAGACTTCTGGGAGGGAGGCTGGCTCATCTCATCAAAAGAGCTTTAAACTAGGAAGTTGGGGGAGACGGTTGGGAGATGTACAGTTAATCTCCACGCCAGATTCCAACATTGAAAAGGAGAGTGATGAGATAAGAACAGATATAGCCGGGGGGATGGGATTGGACATAAGAAGGAGAGGGGGGATGAACAGTAAGGGGTCCATAACAAATTGCATAACTAATGGGAGACAGGCTAAACAGCATACATTAAGATGTTTATACACCAATGCGAGAAGCCTAGGTAACAAAATGGAGGAATTGGAGCTCCTGGTCCAAGAAATGAAACCGGATATTGTAGGAATAACTGAAACGTGGTGGAATGGTAGTCATGACTGGAGTACAGGTATGGAAGGGTATGTGCTGTTTAGGAACGACCGGAACAAAGGTAAAGGTGGGGGGGGGTGGCATTATATGTCAATAATGAGGTAAGCTGTAAAGAAATAATAACTGATGGAATGGATAAGACGGAGTCCGTCTGGGCAATACTCACACTGGGTAAAAGAACTACTAGAGCCTCCCCTGGGATAGTGCTTGGGGTGTGCTATAGACTGCCGGGATCTACCCTGGATATGGACAAAGAACTATTTAATGTTTTTAGGGAAGTAAATACTAATAGGAACTGTGTAATTATGGGGGACTTTAACTTCCCAGATATAGATTGGGGAACAAATGCTAGTAGCAATAATAGAGCTCAGATGTTCCCAGATGTGCTTGCTGATCAATTCCTTCATCAAGTAGTAGCTGAACCGACAAGAGGGGAGGCCATTTTGGATTTGGTTTTGGTGAGGAGTGAGGACCTCGTTGAGGAAATGGTTGTAGGGGACAACTTTGGCTCGAGTGATCATGAGCTAATTTGGTTTAAACTAAATGGAAGGATTAACAGAATTAAATCGAAGACTAGGGTTTACAATTTTAAAAAGGCTAATTTTAACAAATTAAGAGGACTGGTTAGGGAAGTGGATTGTGCTAACATATTTATGGATCTAAAGGCAGCTGATGCCTAGGATTATTTTAAGTTAAAGTTGCAGGAGCTGTCGGAGGCCTGTATCCCGAGAAAGGGAAAACGGTTAGTAAGCAAGAGATTTAGACCGAGCTGGATGAGCGACCGTCTCAAAGGGGCAATTAAGAAAAAACAGAAAGCGTACAAAGAGTGGAAGAGGGGAGGGATCAGTAAGGAAACTTACCTTATTGAGCTCAGAGCATGTAGAGATGGAGTGAGAAAGGCCAAAAGCCGTGTAGAGTTGGACCTTGCGAGGGGAATTAAAACCAATAGTAAGAGGTTTTATAGCCATATAAATAGGAAGAAAACAAAGAAAGAAGAAGTGGGACCGCTGAAGACTATAGCTGGAGTGGAGATTAAGGATAATCTAGGCATGGCACAATATCTAAACGAATATTTTGCATTGGTCTTCAATGAGGCCAATGAAGGGTTTAGGAATATTGGCAGCATGACAGAAGGGAATACAGGAGGGGGGATTACCGTATTCGAGGTAGAAACCAAACTTGAACACCTTAACGGGACTAAGTCAGGCGGACCGGATGATCTTCATCCAAGAATATTGAAGGAACTGGCGCGAGAAATAGCAGGCCCCTTAGCGATAATTTTTAATGAATCTTTAAACTCGGGGGTGGTACCGTTGGACTGGAGAATAGCTAATGTGGTTCCTATTTTCAAGAAAGGGAAAAAACGTGACCCAGGTAACTACAGGCCTATCAGTTTAACATCTGTAGTGTGCAAGGTCCTGGAGAAAATTTTGAAGGAGAAAGTAGTTAAGGACCTTGAGGTCAATGGCAATTGCAACAAATTACAACATGGTTTTACCAAAGGCAGATCGTGCCAAACCAATCTGATCTCCTTCTTTGCGAAAGTAACAGACTTATTAGATAAGGGAAATGCGCTGGACCTAATATACCTCGATTTCAGTAAAGCGTTTGATACGGTACCGCACAAGGAATTATTGGTTAAATTGGAAAAGATGGGGATCGATATGAAAATCCAGAGGTGGATAAGGAACTGGTTAATAGGGAGACTGCAGCAGGTCATACTGAAAGGTGAACTGTCAGGTTGGAGGGAGGTCACCAGTGGAGTTCCTCAAGGTTCGGTTTTGGGTCCGATTTTATTTAATCTATTTATTACTGACCTCGGAACCAATTGTAGGAGTGGGCTGATAAAGTTTGCGGATGACTCAAAGTTGGGAGGTATTGCCAATTCGGAGGAGGATCAGGATATTCTGCAGGGAGACTTGAATGACCTTGTAAATTGGAGTAACAGAAATAGGATGAAATTTAATAGTGAAAAGTGTAAAGTGATGCATTTAGGGATGACTAACAAGAATTTTAGTTACAAGCTGGGGACGCGTCGGTTGGAAGTAACGGAGGAGGAGAAAGACCTTGGAGTCCTGGTAGACTGCAGGATGCCTATGAGTCGACAATGTGACGTGGTGGTGAAAAAAGCCAATGCGGTCTTGGGATGCATTAGGCGAGGTATATCTAGTAGGGATAAGGAGGTGCTGCTTCCATTGTACAAGGCACTGGTGAGACCTCATTTGGAGTACTGTGTGCAGTTCTGGTCTCCCATGTTTAAAAAGGATGAACTCAAACTGGAATGGGTACAGAGAAGGGCCACTAGGATGATCAGAGGAATGGAAAACCTGTCATATAAAAGGAGACTCGAGGAGCTCGGTTTGTTTAGCCTAACCAAAAGAAGGCTGAGGGGGGATATGATTGCTCTCTTTAAATATATCAGAGGGATAAATACCAGGAAGGGAGAGGAATTATTTCAGCTCAGTACAATGTGGACACGAGAACGAATGGATATAAACTGGCCGTGGGGAAGTTTAGGCTTGAAATTAGACGAAGGTTTCTAACCATCAGAGGGGTGAAATATTGGAACAGCCTTCTGAGGGAAACAGTGGGGGCGAAGGACCTGTCTGGCTTTAAGATTAAGCTAGGTAAGTTTATGGAGGGAATGGTTTAATGGGATAACATGATTTTAGTCAAATAAACAGCGTGCCATCGCTGGTAAATAGTATCAATGGCCAATGAGGGTCTGGCTGGAGAATCTTGCCTACATGCTCGGGGTTCTACTGATCGCCATATTTGGAGTCGGGAAGGAATTTTCCTCCAGGGTAGATTGGCAGAGGCCCTGGAGGTTTTTCGCCTTCCTCCGCAGCATGGGGCTGCGGTCGCTAGCTGGAGGATTCTCTGCTACTTGAAGTCTTTAAACCACAGGATTTGGGGACTTCAACAGCAGAGTCAAGGGAAAGGGGTTGGGATGGCTTTTGTGGCCTGCATCATGCGGGAGGTCAGACTAGATGATCATAATGGTCCCTTCTGACCTTAAAGTCTATGAGTCTATGAGTTGGGGATTGGTCCTGCTTTGAGCAGGGGGTTGGACTAGATGACCTCCTGAGGTCCCTTCCAACCGTGATATTCTATGATTCTATGATTCTATACAGCAATGTAAACCTAGGGATAATGGGATTTGAGTCAGCTGACCCTGGATTAGAGAACCCAGAATTAGAGCATCTACTCTGATTGTTAAAAATGTTCTAACTGAGTCTCAAACCTGTGTCTCTGTCATCCACACTGCAGTACACAGACCTGAGTCAAACTAGCCATATCCCAGATTCTCTAGCACCCTCCTGAAATGTGGTTGCACTAGCCCTTTAAACATGGAGCACTATGGGAAAACTTGACTGTCCATCTTGCACATCACAGGAAGTATGAACAGTCCACCAACTCATCCAGCTGAGCAGTCATTTTGGTCTGTTTGCTCCCAGCTACTCCAGCCAGCAACATGGAGGAGGTGCCTTTTTTGAAGAACTTGCTTGCACTTTCACTCCTGTGTCAGGAAATGGACAGCGCTTCTGTGAGATGCTGGTGGACATTTTGGCAATGTTTTCTGACCCACCACAGGCTCTTGATGAGCTTCTGATGGAGCAGGAGCAGGAGGAGTACCTAGGTATGGCAGATTCTAACTGGTTGATGCTGCTCATGACACTTGGTATAGCTGCTGATGTCTCCTATGTAAAACTGACACTTCTGGTGCAGGGCCACAAGCACAGATTGGTGGGATCTCATTGTCATAAATGGAGTTACTGTCCCCACCATCATTCTGGGAACCCCACATGTCCCCTTTTGCCTTGGCTTGTGAAATCATGCCTTGATCTCAGAGGTCCTGGCGAAAAACGGTGTAGTTACACTCTCAGCAGGTGTAGAATGGTTCCTGAATGTGCTTTTGGCAGATTGAAATCCCATTGGCAATGTTTACAGACCCATTTGGATGCCAGTGCCATACAGGGCCGGTGGAAGGATGTTTCATGCCCTAGGTGAAACTTCCACCTTGTGCCCCCCCGTCCCCGAACCCCCACCCTGAGGCGCCCCCCCCGCCCCAGCTCACCCCTGCCCCACCTCCTCCCCAAGCACGCCGTGGCTGCTTCACTTCTCCCGCCTCCCAGGCTTGCGGTGCCATTCAGCTTAGGTGCCGCAAGCCTGGGAGGTGGGAGAAGTGAAGCAGCCACGGCATGCTCAGGGAGGAGGCGGGGCAGGGGTGAGCTGGGGCGGGGAGTTCCCCTGCGTGCCGCCTCCTCCTCCCTTGCTGCAGGCGGCCCTCCCCGAGCTCCATTGCCCCAGCTCCCTCCACCTAAATGCCGGCGGCGACCGGGGTGGCCGAAGATCCGGCCGCCGCGGTCGCTGCCGAAGAAAATGGCGCCCCCCCAAATCCTAGTGCCCTAGGCGACCGCCTAGGTCACCTAAATGGTTGCACCAGCCCTGGTGCCATCCCAATACTGTCCGCATCACTGTGCTCTTTACAATCTTTGTGAAGCCAAAGGTGAGCCATTTCCCCCTGAATGCACCTATGACAGTGAGGGGCTGCTGAGTTAGGACACTCAGCCAGAAAGTGCTCCTAGCACAGCTGGAGCTGGATGCACCTCGGCAATAGAAGTCAAGGATATTTTGTGCTCCTACGTTATGGATCTGCATGGCCCAATGGAAGAAGGAGAATAGTACCTTCATGAATGTGCTTGGGACAGGGGAGGGAGGGGTGGAGCTCATTGATTCTTCGGCATTTCAGTGCTTGGGCAGGGGTGGAGAGTTGATTACCATGCAATGTACTTATGAATGACAGACATGATCACTTATGAAATGGGGGTGGAGGGAATTCACAGGATGATTGATGTAAGGAAGTGATTGAAATACAGATTGATACAGGTGACTGTTTCAAGGTTTAGTGTTTGCATACTAATTCCTAATCCCCCCTGATCATGTGTTTACCATAGGCATGAGCATGGGGTGTGCTGGATGTGCCCAGGCACACCCTAATGCCCGTGGGCCGGATCCGGCCCCTCAGGGCTTTGGATCTTGCCCACGGGATTTGCCTCCCATGGTGCTGTAGGCCCTGCGCCGTTCTCAGAAGCGGCCGGCACGGCACCATGTCCCTGAGGCCCGGGGGCCAGAGGGCTCTGTGCGTTGCTCCAGGCACCGCCCCCCACAGCTCCCATTGTCCAGGAATGGGGAACCGCGGCCAATGGGAGCTTCGGGGGAGGTACCTGGAGGCGTGGCAAGGGCATCGCGCAGAGCCCTGTGGCCGCCCGCCCCCCCCCAGGGGCCACGCAGGGACGTGGTGTGTGGTGCGGCGTGGAGCCAGAGCAGGCAGGCAGGGAGCATGCCACTGCAGGTAAGCGGCACCGGGTCGGAGCCCGAACCCCTCCTGCCTCCTGCCCCCCAACTCCCTGCCCTGAGTCCCTGGCCTGCACCTCGCACCCCTCCTGCACCCCAACTCCCTGTCCTGAGCCCCCTGCCTGCACCGTGCACCTCTCCTGCACCCCAAATCCCTGCCCTGAGCCCCCTGCCTGCACCTCGCACCCCAACCCCCTGCCCTGAGCCCCCTGCTGCCCCCTGCTGCCCCCCATGCACCCCAACTCCCTGCCCTGAGCCCCCTGCCGCACTCTGCACCCCTCCTGCACCCCAACCCCCTTCCCTGAGCCCTCTCGTACACCCCGCACCCCTCCTCTGCCCCAATCCCTTGCCCTGAGCCCCTTCCTGCACACCACACCCCCTCCCACACCCCAACCTTTATGATGTTTGCCTTTAAAAAAAAATTCCCTGGGTGCACACCCTAATGAAATGTGCTGCACACGCCTATGGTGTTTACCTTTATTATTTTAAATACACAGTATATGATGTGATGCAGTGATAGCAATAAACTTTCTTGATGAAATAAAAAGCCCTATTTATAAACATGTATTAGAAAAGTACAACACTAGCCCATTGCCAGGCTGGCCAATTGCCAATACCACTCCAAACCATCAGTAACAACAGAACCTTGCAGAAAATAAATTGTAAAGTGCATAAACAAGTGCAAACAGTGCAAACATGTACAAAACAGAATCCCCTAATGTTGCATGTCCCCTGTCCTCCTATTCTCCTTTCCCCATTTGCCATGAAGTTGGCACAGGGAGGGGCATCTACAGGAGAGAGGGTCAGTATGGACTGCTGCATGGGGCAAGGTTGTCCTGCACAGCTGCTCATGGGGCCCAAATGAATGGGCCATCCAGCCATGGAGTTTTCCAAGCTATTTCTGGAGTAAATCACAGGTTACCACACAGGGGACTCAGGACATGGTGTGGACGGTACAGCAGAAGCCAATACTCTAGCTGCCATTAGTGATAGCATCTGCTCAAACAGTTCTTTCTGCTGAGTTCTGTCCTCCACCTTAGCCCTGTGAAGCAAGTGCCAGCTCCTGGGCTGAAGCCCTGTCCTCAAGCTGTGCAGCCAGCCTGAGCTTTTCCTCTAGACATAAGTCCCTCTGTCTTTGGTACTGGACCTGTTTGTTGGCCCTCACCAGAACTTCAGCCATAAGTTCATCATGGAAACGTGTCCGCTTGGAATGGTCCCTGAAGGTACGTTGACCCAGGCTTCTGCTGCCGTGTGGGTGAGCTGTGGAGATGCTGCAGCCTGTCAAGGTTGTGGGGCCTGGAACAGGACAAGACACAGAGGGTTATTGTCTCAAATAGCTCACTGCAAGCATAGGCGCCAACTCCGTGGGTGCTCCGGGACTGGAGCACCCAGTGAAAAATTAGTGGGTGCTCTGCACACACCGGCAGCCAAGCTCCCCTCCCCTCCCCTCCCCACCTCACCTCCTCCTCCGCTCCTCCCCTGAGCGCGCCGCGTCCCCACTCCTCTGCCTACCTCCCAGCGCTTGCTGCCACCAAACAGCTGTTTGGCAGCATAGCAAGCTCTGGGACGGAGGGGGGGGAGGAGCAGGAACGTGGCATGCTCAGGGAAGAGGGGGGGAAAAGTTGGGGCCGGGGATTTGGGGAAGGAGTTGGAATGGGGGAGGGTGGAGGCAGGGACTTTGGTGAAGAGGTTGGAATGGGGGCGGGACAGGGGTGGAGTCAGGGCGGGGCCGGGGGCAGAGGGGGCTCGAGCACCCACCGGCGCAAGTAGAAGTCGGTGCCTATGAGTGGAAGAGCACAGAAAATAATCCTTGTGGAGTTTCAAGGACATAAAATGATACTTTTCCAAACTGAACTTCAGTATATTCAGGGAGGGATGCTTCAGACCACAAAAGCTTCCTGGACACAGCCAGGTTAATTGCAGCAAAAGAAGTGCAGAGCCAATGGTAAGTTAAAAATTCAAAGCTGTTTTTTTATTTCTAAAAATTGCAGAATTACTTGGGTTGTGGGGGGAATGATATAAAAGCTTTTTCTATCATTTCAGGCCTTCCACGTTTTGGAGGACATAATGATTCTTGTGGTGCCCAATTGGCAAAGGGAGATGTTATTCCAAAACTGCTGGTGGGCAACCTGTGTAAGCAGGATCTGAATGAGCTCTTCCCTGGCATCTAGTCATGAGTTGGGGGAGAAGACTTTAGGAACAGACCATGTTTACATAGACATGCCTGATCTTCCTAGGTGGGCAGCATGATGGAGCTGCTTTGCCAAAATGATCACTTTTGGCTGGTGTTGGGTTACAAATCACTCTAGTATTGAGTGCAGGGGTAATGAAATGTTTCCATCCTTATTTAATGAGTAAAGGGTAGAAGCACTGTACTTAGCCTGCCCTGTTTGAGGGGGTCACCCTAAACTGAACTTTACTCACTGAGCAGGTGGTAAGGATGCCAAATCCCAATGAACAAAAGAGAAGGTGGGGACTCTACTCAGCAAGTCCTAGACACCATTTGACATTTTCCTCTTCAATATTTAAAGATAGCTAATTAGACTCAATTAAAAATCACTGTTTCTGTTCAGTGATTTACTGAATCACTAATAAGAGCTTAGGCTTTAGATCTGGTGTTGAAACACTGGTAAAAGAAAAGGCATTGTAGAGGCTGTACTAGCCATGAGGTTCCCTGCTACCTAGGGAAAGCACTAAGATCTGCAATCACTAAAGACCTGGGTTAAGCAGTAGAACCTCAGAACACAGCATCGCAGAAGCAGCAGTGAGTGTCCAATGGCAGCAGAGACAAGCAGAGGCAGCAAATGGAAGCAGGTGGTGAAGAAATGCAGCATCAGCAAGTGACCAGTGGCAGCAGAGAAAAGCAGCAACAGCGAACAGACAGTTGCAGAGGCGCACAGTGACCACAGATACATTGCTCAACATTCCCCCTCCCCCTTTCTGGCATGGGAGGTGAACTCCTGCAGACACACCTCTGAACTCTGGGTCTTTGCTAACCATGGACAGCCAACTGCGAGTGGGATGCAGCGGAGGGAGAGGGGAGTGATGTATTAAAGGGGCATTTGTTCATTGGACTTTCCCACCACAAAGTGGGAAACTGAGGCAAAGGACACTGCCCAATGCACTGGTTTTGCTTACAGTTTCATGCGTTTGAATGTGGTTGTGATGTTTTCCCAACCTGATGCTTGGTCCCCTTTCCATTTTATTGAAAGTTCTCCTTTGTTATACAGAGAAGTAGTGCTTGCGAGAGGGGAAGTATTGCTTCTTAGAGGTGCCCAGAAGTGGCGTTAAGTTTTTCCAGATTCCTGGGTGAAGGCTTGAGCTGGTTCTGTTTTGTATTATTAAGAGGACCCTCAGATATTGAACCCAGCCATTGTTGCTGCCAGCTAAACCTGGCGGAAGGGAAACACCTGCAGTGTATGCAGCCAAAATATTCAAATGTATAGTGACTGAACAGCATATCTATGAGTGCAGGGGGCTGGTCAGCTACTGAGGTGGCCCTGGAAAATATGCCCTTCCCCGAAATGAAGCTGCCTATCTGGAGTTCCTCCTTCAGGGAAGTTTGCAGCTACCACCACCTGGGATTAGGTCAGAACTCACGTGGGAATCAGCAGGATGCTGTGTTAGCTTCCACCAGGCTTAGCCTGCTTGGCTGCATGCAAACACACAGAACTCCACAGCCATCATCCTTATCCCCCCTCCCAGCACGTTTTGGAACATTTCAAACCCCAGTTGTATTTGGGACAAATGATTTTGTACCTATGGACTGCATGGACTACCTTTAACTGAAATGGACTAGATTTGTAAATGAAACACATTTCCACCTCCCCCCGCCTCCAATTCCTGTTTCCAGGTGGCTCAATAAACCGTTGAGTGGTTACGGTGTGGCATACTTACAGGCATGGCATACTTACATTGCCATGCCATACTTACAGGTATGGCAATGTAAGGTGGTTATTTTTAAGAAACAGGAATGGCCCTAGCAAAAATCTGTGCCTTTCCAGTAAACATTCACTTTCAAGCCATTTTTTACTGTTTTCAATTCCCGCTCATCATTCTGAACGCCACGTGGTGTGGGGAAGGGGCAGGGGGACACCAAGGCACTGGCATACAACCGGCCATTAGTGAATACATGTTGCTACCTGCACTTTCTAATAACTTTTGCATTTGTTCATAGAGCAGAACTCCCTCCCATTTCTGTATTAGTAAATACTCAAACGGAGTCAGAAACTCTCTGGGCTCCGGGGCAGCTTTTGTCCCTTCTATATCTGCAACAGGCTTTTCGGTGGTCTACTAGTCAGAGGGTCATCAAATGGCTCTGCCAAGAATGCCCCAGGATGTGCTGCTCCTGCTCCAAAGCCTTCTCTGGGACCAGTTTCAGCAACAGTGACTTCATTGCCCTCACTTGACACCTGCTGCTGGCTACCATAAGTACCCATGCTGTATTCTGGGTCCAGGAGGGTGCCATCTCGGCAGACAAGGTCATCATGCACCACTGTTGGCAGTGGCACCATGCTCAGTGCAATGCCTAGCACCTGGTCAAACTCCTCATAAAATTGGCATGATGTCGACAAGTTGCCCGAGGTATGGTTCTGATCCCTGGTTTTCCTGTACTCAGTCTTGAGCTACTTAATCTGCTCTCTGCACTGGTCACCGGTCTGGTAAATTTGCAGTTCTGCCAGCTTCTGCACTATTTGCTGATATGCATGGTCAATCCTCGTACTCTTACTGAAGTCTACTGTGTTTCTGGCCTCACAGCAGCGATTTGCCAAAATCTGATTGTGCTCCCATGACCATGAAGCAGCATGCTTTGCAAAAGGCTTCTTCTATTCAGTCTCCACTGCAAACACAGAAGGCTCCCTGATGATGTGTTTAGCTTGATGGTTAAAAGAGAATGGAAGGGTTAATGCTGGCTCACTGAGCTGCTGCAGTGCACCAACGGGGGTTGCTTCCTTTCACTGGCATTGATTGAAAACTCTTGGGATAGAAAGAACAAAGGAAATAGGACCATGGGCTACTTTTGGTGAACTGCCAGGACCTGACTCAGGCAGGGCTGTATCTACACTGCAAAGCAATAGGGCTTCAAACCTGGGTCCTGGCTTGACTTGGGTTCAGACATTACATCACATAAAAAAGTGACAAATTTCATAAGAGCTTGTATACAAATGCCAGAAGTCTAAATACTAAGATGCGTGAACTAGAGTACCTGATATTAAATGAGCATATTGATATAAAAGGCATCACAGAAACTTGGTGGAACAATGATAATCAATGTGACACAGTAATACCAGAGTACAAAATATATAGAAATGACAGAGTAGTTCATGCTGGTGGGGGAGAGGCACTATATGTGAAAGAAAGCATAGCATCAAATATAGTAAAAATCTTAAATGAATCAAACTGTATCAGAGGATCTCGATGGATGGAAATTCAGTGCTTGAATAATAAGGCTATAGCAGTAGGGATATACTACTGACCACATGACCAGCATGGTAATGGTGATTGTGAAATGCTCAGGGAGATTAGAGAGGCTATAAAAATAGAAAACTCAATATTAAAGGGGAATTTTAACTATCCCGATATTGACTGGGTGCATGTCACCTCAGAACAAGATGCAGAGATAAAGTTTCTTGACATCTTAAATGACTGCTTCTTGGAGCAGCTAGTCCTGGAAGCCACAAGAAGAGAGTCTTAAGTGGCGCACAGGATCTGGTCTAAGCGATGAATATAGCTGAACTGCTTGGTAATAGCTACCTTATTATAATTAAATGTAACATCCTTGTGGGAGGGAAAACACCAAAGAAGTCCACTACCGTAGCACTTAACTTCAGAAAGGAAAACTACACAACAATAAGGAAGTTAGTTAAACAGAAATTAAAAGGTACAGTCCCAAACGTGAAATCCCTGCAAGCTGCATGGAAACTTTTTAAAAACACCATAATAGAGGTTCAAATTAAATGTATACCCCAAATTAAAAAACATAGTAAGAGGACCAAAATAGTACTACCTTGGCTAAAAAACAAAGTAAAAGAAGTAATTAGAGGCAAAAAGGCATCCTTTAAAAATTGGAAGTTAAATCCTACTGAGGAAAATAAAAAGGCACATAAAATCTGGCAAGTCAAATATAAAAGTATAATTAGGCAGGTCAAAAAAGAATTTGAAGAGCAACTAGCCAAAGACTCAAAAACTAACAGCATAAACCTTTTAAAGTACATCCAAAGCAGGAAGTCTGTCAAACAATCAGTGGGGCAACTTGATGATCGAAGTGCTAAAGGAGCTCTCAAAGAAAATAAGGCCATTGCAGGGAAGCTAAATGCATTTTTTGCATCAATCTTCACTGCACAGGATATGAGGGAGATTCTCACAAATGAGCCATTCTTTTTAGATGACAAATCTGAGGAACTGTCCCAGATTGAGGTGTCAATAGAGGAAGTTTTGGAACACATTGATAAACTAAACAGTAATAAGTCACCAGAACCAGATGGTATTCACCCAAGAGTTCTGAAGGAACTCAAATGTGAAATTGCAGAACTACCAAGTATGGTATGTAACCTATCATTTAAATCAGCTTCTATATCAGATGACTGGAGGATAGCCAATGTGATGCCAATTTTAAAAAAAGGCTCCATAGGCAATTCTGGCAATTACAGGCCAGTAAGCCTCACTTCACTACCAGGGAAATTGGTTGAAACTACAGTAAAGAACAGAATTATCAGACACATAGATTAACATGATTGCCTCCACCACAAATGGTTTGGCAGGGTCTGGGTGGATCAAGATGGGTGCTGTGAGAAATCTCTGTTTCAAATTATCAAAAACCACCTGTGCTTCTGGGGACCATATAAACTGGACTCTATTCCACAACAGAGCTGTGAGAGGCAGGAACAATCGACTCTTCCTAAAAGTGGGGTGGCCATGAGGCCCCACCCCCTCTGTGGCCATCCCCTTACAACCTGTCTCCCCTGGAGGTCCTGCCCCCCAGCCAAGCTGGAAGCCAGAGCCAGGCTGGGGAATCTGGGCCCCTCAACCTGCCTGGTGGGGGCGGGCAAGAGCAGTCCCTGGCCCATATCCCCGCTCCCGGGCCCCCTACCCAGGGCAGGTGGATGGTCCACAGCTCCCCATAGCTGTCTGCTCAGATCTTACCCAGGCCCTCCGGGGACATTGGTTGGTGGCGCCTTCATGGAGCCGTGAGCACGGGCGTGTACTTGGCGCGGTTCACCCCTATTCCCGAGGCCTGCCCATTCTGCGGCATCAGGGAGACCCTGGCGCACGCTTACCTGGAGTGCGCCAGGCTGCAACCCCTTTTCCGACTCCTCCAGAACCTCTTGTTGAGGTTCTGGCTGCACTTTTCCCCACACTTGTTTATTTATGCACACCCTATCCGTGGCCCCACTAAGTCGCGGGACCTCCTCGTCAACCTCTTCCTGGCCCTGGCCAAACTCACCATCTATAATACCAGGGAGAGGATGTTGGCCGAGGGGGTGCTCTGCGACTGTGGAGCCTACTTCCATACTTCTTTGGTTTCACGTCTCCGGGCGGAGTTCCACTGGGCAGCATCCGCTGGCTCCCTTGCCACCTTCGAGGAGCAGTGGGCGCTGTCCGGGGTTCTCTGCTCGGTGTCCCCATCTGGTTCCCTGATTTTGAACCTTTGACCATCACCTCGCTCCCTGTTTTTTTTATTAGTTGTCCCAAGTAATTATTTGGTACTGGGTCCAGTGGTCCCTCCCGCTAGGCTGGGGGAGGGGCCTTTAGTAGTGGGCGGGTGAGCCCGCCCACTTCCCGGTTCACCAATACGAGATCTTACCCTGATCCTTCTCTGGCTTCCAGCCTGGCCTGGGGGTGGGGCCTCAGGGGCCGAAGAGTCGCAGCCGGGCAGCTGTGGGGAACCACAACCCCACCTTCTGCCCTGGGCAGGGGTCACAGAGGGCAGGGACACAGGCCGAGGGCTGCTATCGGCCCCCCTGGACAGGTGGAGGGCGTGCAGCTCCCCATAGCTGCCTGGTCTCCCCGGGCCACTTTACCTGGACTTTACCTCCAGCTTCTGGCTGTGGGGAGGGGCCTCGGGGGGAAGAGGAATAGCAGGGGACCAGGCCCATGGTGAAAAGTGGAGAGATTCAGGCATACCTGGCTGGTTTGCAAGAACTCTGAGCCAACCAACACCCACATGATTGGGGTGTTCTGGGCAAGGTGGCTGATGACCTCCGGAGAATCGTCAGCACCAATCTGTGAGGCCATCATCAATTCAGATGCACAAGTCAATCAGATCATTCAAACTGGACAGAGGCTCCACTAGCGCAAGCTCATCTTTTATATCCTCTGCCAGACTATTTACAGTGGGTCATAACTGTGAGTGCCTACCTCAGGGCAGACTGTCAAAAACAGACACCCCAAACTGGTGGTGTGTTCTATAATTAGATTTTACCAAGTCAGTAACAAATGTGAAGTCCTGGATCACTATAACATTCTCACATGGAGTCATAGACAGTCCCTTTAGGCTCTCCATTCTATCTTGTCACCCAGACAAACTGGATTTATGGATAAATGGTCATGTACACCAAAAATCCATCACATTCAGGTTGCTTCCAGTGCCAAGAGACCATCACTTACCTCCAGATCATTTGGTACCGTAGATCTTACACCTGTAGCCAATCCTATAACAAACTATCTAAATAAAAACAGCAAGGAGTCCGGTGGCCCCTTAAAGACTAACAGATTTATTTGGGCATAAGCTTTCGTGGGTAAAAAACTCACTTCTTCAGATGCATGGGTTTTTTACCCATGAAAGCTTATGCCCAAATAAATCTGTTAGTCTTTAAGGGGCCACCGGACTCCTTGTTGTTTTTGTGGATACAGACTCACATGGCTACCCCCTGATACTTGAAACTATCTAAATGTTTATTAACTAGGAAAAAGGAATAAGAGAGTTATTTACAGGTTAAAGCAAGCAAACAGACACACCAATGAGTTACCATCTAAAGCTAAGAGTGACAAAGTTGCAGTGATCTGTCAATTCAAAATGTTTTTTAGAGCAGACCCAGGAGGGATAGCTCAGTGGCTTGAGTATTGGCTTACTAAACCGAGGGTTGTGAGCTCAATCCTTGAGGGTGCCATTTAGGGATGGGGGGTGTCATAACTATAAAGGGAAGGGTGTAACAGCTGTCCTGTGTACAGTACTATAAAATCCCTCCTGGCCAAAGACTCCAAAATCCTTTTCCCTGTAAAGGGTTAAGAAGCTCAGGTAACCTGGCTGGCATCTGACCCAAAGGACCAATAAGGGGACAAGATACTTTCAAATCTTGAGGGGGGGAAAGCTTTTGTTTGTGCTCTTTGTTTGGGAATTGTTCGCTCTTGGGACTGAGAGGGACCAGACATCAATGCAGGTTCTCCACATCTTTCTAAACAAGTCTCTCCTATTTCAAACTTGTAAGTAAATAGCCAGGCAAGGCATGTTAGTTTTCCTTTGTTTTCTCAACTTGTAAATGTACCTTTTACTAGAGTTTATCTTTGTTTGCTGTACTTTGAACCTGAGACTAGAGGGGGGTCCTCTGAGTTCTTTAAGTTTGATTACCCTGTAAAGTTATTTTCCATACTGATTTTACAGAGATGATTTTTACCTTTTTCTTTAATTAAAAGCCTTCTTTTTAAGAACCTGATTGATTTTTCCTTGTTTTTAGATCCAAGGGGGTTGGATCTGTATTCACCAGGAGTTGGTGAAAGGAAGGAGGGGGAATGGTTAATTTCTCCTTGTTTTAGATCCAAGGGGGTTGGATCTGTATTCATCAGGAGTTGGTGAAAGGAAGGAGGGGGAATGATTGATTTTTCCTTGTTTTAAGATCCAAGGGGTTTGGATCTTGATCCACCAGGAGTTGGTGGGAGGAAGGAGAGGAATGGTTAATTTCTCCTTGCTTTAAGATCCAAGGGGTTTGGATCTGTATTCACCAGGGAATTGGTGAAGGTCTCTCAAGGCTATCCAGGGAAGGGAATTAGCTTTGGGATGGTGTCAGCGGACCAGACCTAAGCTGGTAGTTAAGCTTAGAAATTTTCATGCAGGCCCTCACATTTGTATCCTAAAGTTCAGAGTGGGGAAGCAGCCTTGACAGGGGGAAATAAAAAAAATTAGAGATTGGTCCCCCTTTGAGCAGGAGGTTGGACTAGATGACCTCCTAAGGTCCCTTCCAACCCTAATAGTCTATGAGGAGGCAGCCCCTGGGGATCTCTGGCTTCCATTTAGAGTCTCTGGCCCTTCAGAATTCAAATAGCCCAAAATATGCAGTTTCTTCTTGTTGGGGATTTTTATTCCCTTCCCCCGGAGTTCCAGACAGATGGGACAAGTTCACGTGTATGTATCCTCTTTATGGGGATGGAGGGGAGTAATCAAGAAAGTCTTTTGTCCTCTGATGTTCCAGAATGGTTTGTCTGCTGTCTATTCTTCTTTTGTTGGGCAGGAGATGACCCCACTTGTAGCAAACTAGTATTTCACAGTTGGTAACATTTCTCTCCTGACTGTGGGGGTTTACAGTTTCAGAGCAAACCACTTTTACAGTTACATAGCAAACACTTAAATATTACCTTATCACATGGGATATAGATATTATTAATGCATGCAGCAACATACAAGCATTTCATAGGGTCTAAACACTAAATACATTCTTATAACCCTAATACCTATTTTGAGTAAAACTAACGTACAGATAACCTGGTCTGGTCTCCATCTACAAGGTTCTCACGTCTTAGCTAATGCCTGCAGCTGGGTCAAGAGCTGGTATCTGGCCTGCCAGTGTCACATCCTCCTTTAACCCCAGGCAGAAATAGTGGTGCTGCGCCACTCATTCTATCTGGTATCAGAAGCCAAACAGTAAAATTAGGTGGCATACTTGGCAATATGCCAGCATCCTGGCCAGAAGGCCTGAAGGGTTGTCTCAGTAGTCTGCGTGCAGTTGGGGTTGTCAAAGATAATTGACATGGCTTGAATCAATTATTCTAACTGTCGCAAGAGGGCACTGGATTGTTCCAGGAGGGGAGAAGCCCAGGCCAAGGACTCTCCAGATGAGCCCCACACAGGCCTGGTCCATGGGGAATAATCGAGGGCCTAGTAAGAACAGAAGCTGACATTGCTTCAGGAATCCCCGAAACTTGCCCTGATGTCCATCAAATTTGTCAGACAGCGGAATCTTCTACTCTGGGGTGAGCGGAGTTGAAGGTGCCCAGGGTCAGCCTGGAGGGTAGGAACTGGATACCAGAGCCAAGGATCAATTCAGAGCCTGTAGTCAGAAGCCAGAGCCAAAGGCCAAGCTGGAGATCAGGAACTGAAGCAAGCCGAGGTAGCAGGTAAACAAGGGTTCAAGGCAGAGGCAGGACTGATGCAAGGCTGGGTACAAGGCAGAAGCTGCAGGAACAAGGTAACACAGGGGCAGACACTCCTCATCCCTGGCTCCACCCCCAGCCGGAGCCCTCACCCCCCCACACCCCAACCCCCTGACCCAGCCCGGTGAAAGTGAGTGAGTGTGGGGAAGAGTGAGCGACGGAGGGAGGAGGGGATGAAGCGAGGGTGGGGCGATGGGGCCTTGGAGAAGGGGTTGGGTAGGGGTGAGGCAGGGATGTTTGGTTTTGTGTGATTAGAAAGTTGGCAACCCTAATTCTCCCTCATCTGAAGTATATAAATCAAGAGTGGATTTCTTTCTAAGGCCTTGTCTACACTACGAGAGTAGTTCGATTTTACTTAAATCGAATTTTTGGAATCGATATTGCAAAGTCGAACGTGTGTGTCCACACTAAGGACAGTAATTCGACTTTGTGAGTCCACACTAACGGGGAAAGCGTCGACATTGGAAGTGGTGCACTGTGGTCAGCTATCCCACAGTTCCCGGAGTCCCCGCTGCCCATTGGAATTCTGGGTGGAGCCGCAAATGCCTTCTGGGTAAAAAAAATGTGTCCAGGGTGCTTTTGGGTAACTGTCGTCATCCGTCCATCACTCCCGCCCTCCCTCCCTGAAAGCGCCGGCGGGAAATCAGTTCGCGCACTTTTCTAGTCAGTGACAGCGCGGACGCCACAGCACTGCGAGCATGGAGCCTGCTGCAACCATCACTGCAGTTGTGGCCGCTCTCAACGCCTCGCAACTTATCATACACCTTTCCCTGAGGCAGATGCAGAAAAGTCAGGCGAGGAGGCTACGTCAACGCGGTGATGGCCTGAAGTCTGAGAGTAGCACAGACCTCTCAGAAAGCAGGGGACCCAGCGCCGAGAACATCACGGTGGCAATGGGTCATGTTGATGCCGTGGAACGGCGATTCTGGGCACGGGAAACAAGCACTGAGTGGTGGGACCGCATAGTGCTGCAGGTCTGGGATGAATCCCAGTGGCTGCGAAACTTTCGCATGCGGAAGGGAACTTTCCTGGAACTTTGTGAGTTGCTGTCCCCTGCCCTGAAGCGCAATGACACCCGGATGCGAGCAGCCCTGACTGTCCAGAAGCGAGTGGCCATAGCCCTGTGGAAGCTTGCAACGCCAGACAACTACCGGTCAGTCGCGAACCAGTTTGGGGTGGGCAAATCTACCGTGGGGGTTGTTGTGATGCAAGTAGCCAAGGCAATCGTTGATGTACTGCTGCCAAAGGTAGTGACCCTGGGAAACGTGGAGGCGATCATAGATGGCTTCGCAGCGATGGGATTCCCAAACTGCGGTGGGGCCATAGATGGAACTCACATCCCTATCCTGGCACCGGAACACCAGGCCAGCCAGTACATTAACAGAAAGGGCTACTTTTCCATGGTGCTGCAAGCACTGGTGGACCACAGGGGACGTTTTACCAACATCTACGTGGGATGGCCGGGCAAGGTTCATGACGCTCGTGTTTTCAGGAACTCTGGTCTGTTTAGACGGCTGCAGCAAGGTATTTACTTCCCGGACCACAAAATAACTCTTGGGGATGTGGAGATGCCTATAGTCATCCTCGGGGACCCAGCCTACCCGCTAATGCCCTGGCTCATGAAGCCCTATACTGGCGCCCTGGACACTGAAAAAGAACTCTTCAACTACCGGCTGAGCAAGTGCAGAATGGTGGTGGAGTGTGCTTTTGGACGTCTCAAGGGGAGATGGAGAAGCTTACTGACTCGCTGTGATCTCAGCGAAACCAATATCCCCATTGTTATTGCAGCTTGCTGTGTGCTCCACAATCTCTGTGAGAGCAAGGGGGAGACCTTTATGGCGGGGTGGGAGGTTGAGGAAAATAGCCTGGCTGCTGATTACTCACAGCCAGACAGCCGGGCGATTAGAAGAGACCAGCGGGAAGCGCTGTGCATCCGGAAGGCTTTGAAAGCAAAGTTCCTGAGTGAGCAGGGTAACCTGTGACTTTAAAGTTTGTGTATTGAGAAGCTAAACCTGCCCCCGTTTCTTTACCCAGTTAATGTTGACTATCCTATCCAGTTACATACCCCCTTCACCCCACTTCCAACACACGTTTCAAAATAAAAATAGTTCTACTTTGTTAATGCACACCGTTTTCTTTAATACTGTATTCGCGGGAATTTTTTAAAACTGGGACGCAGACTGTGGTGCGGAGCGGGTGTACTGTAGTGGCGCGAATGCAGCTTCTAAACTCAAGGATTGACAGGCTCCGCTGCGGTGGGATGGTTGTTTCAAGGGAGCCTGTCACCCCTCCTGATAGGGACTGTGTGTATGGGGGGGTCTATGTGACTTTGTGGCAGGGGGAGGACGGTTACAGATCCCCTGCTGTGTGGCTCTGTGATCCTGCCTAAGGACCGCCGCTTAAGATCTGTAACTGCCCTCCCCTGCCACAAAGTCACAGAGCAACCCACCCCCCACCACATAACATGAAAACAACCTCCCAGACTAACCAGGGTAACTAGTCACTGCATCACTGCACTATGTATGTGCCCTGCTGCTGTGCCTGCCCCCGACTATATACCCTGCCAAAGGTGACTGTCCTGTCGAATTACCAACCCCCTATCCCCCCCTCCTCCAAAAGAACATGATGGAAACAGTAGTTAACAGAAACGTATTTTTTATTATCAACCAAACATGGAACTGGGAAAGTGAAACTTGGACGGGGGCTTGTGTCAGGCGGGAAGGAAAGAACTTGTCAAATTTTGGGGAATGAGAGCCTTCTGCTGCTCGAGCTCTCTGCAGGGGTGGAGTGAGAGTTAGCAGGGACTCTGCCGCCTCTCCTTCTTTGCACTTTGGGTGAGGTGGGTATGGGACTTGGTGGCGGGGGAGGGCGGTTAGAGATGGACTGCAGCGGGGCTCTGTCCTCCTGCCTCCGTTCCTGCAGAACATCCACAAGGCGCCGGAGCGTGTCCGTTTGCTCCCTCATTAGTCCAAGCAGGGTTTGAGTCGCCTGCTGGTCTTCCTGACGCCACCTCTCCTCCCGATCCATGTTGGCTTGGTGCATTCGGGTCAAGTTCTCCCGCCACTGGGTCTGCTGTGCTGCCTGGGCTCTGGAGCAGGCTATAAGCTCCGAGAACATGTCCTCCCGTGTCCTCTTCTTCTTATGCCTAATCCGCGCTAGCCTCTGGGAGTGTGATGACAGGCTAGGTTGTGAGACAGTCGCAGATGGGGCTGTGGGAATGGGAAAAAGGGAGTGAATTCCTCAGAAAGATAAATGTAGTTGTGAACAAAGAACATAGTCTTTCTCTGTTAACAAGACCATGCACAGCACCTATCACATGCGCACTCAGCACAAGGTCGAATTCTCGGCCTTCGCATTCAGTGCCTGGGGTCTTCTACAGCACATTTGAGAAGCCTCTCAGGAGAACGGAATTTCTGTTGCAGGCAGACATGGTAAGCCGTAGACTTGTGGCAGCTTAAAACTTTAATATTAGCAATGGCCTCATTTCACATTGAAATCAATGTCGGTCCCTGCTGCCAGCAATTCGGCAAGCAGGAAGTCTGCTCCTGTCCCACACCCTCGCGGCTGTCCCCGGGAACGATCCCTTTCAGCTGCCCCTCTCCCGCCTCCACCGCGTGGCTGCAAACCAGCGGTTACAGTTCTGTAAAGGAACGGCAAAGCAGTCCCAACACTAACATTCCCCTACCTCATTCAATGCAGGTCATCATGAGCGACATCACCCTCATGAGGATCTCTGACAGCGAGAAAGAGAGAATGCTCCGGGAAAGCCTGCAAAGACCAGGGCCGTATGCCGCCATGCTGTGCAGAGCAATGATTCCAGAGTACTTGATAGTCTCGTGGCGTGGCAACGTGTCCTACTACGGAGGACCCAATAAGGCCGCTCTCCCCAAGAACCTAATGCAGCGGATTTCCAATTACCTCCAGGAGAGCTTCCTCGAGATGTCACAGGAGGATTTCTGCTCCATCCCTGGACATATAGACCGCATTTTACTGTAGCTGCTGTAGCAGTGACTAACCAGTAGAGCGGCTTGGGCAGGACAATCATGCAAAACCGGACATTGCTAGATTTTTTTTCAATAGTTGCACTGCCCATGACTGAACCGTTAAGCTAATCAAACTAATCATGAGAAACCCATTTTTTAAATTGTTAATATTCCTGTTCTGTTACAAATAAATGTTTAGATTTTTACAACACTTACTGGCTGATCCTTCCCCAGATTCTGTGTCCGGGGTAACGGCTGGGGAGGGTTGGTAGGGGATCTCTGTAAGGGTGATGAAGAGATCCTGGCTGTCGGGGAAATCAGCGTTGTGAGCGCTGTCGACTGCCTCGTCCTCCTCATCTCCTTCCTCATCTTCCCCGTCCGCTAACATGTCCGAGGATCCAGCCGTGGACACTATCCCATCCTCAGAGTCCACGGTCACTGGTGGGGTAGTGGTGGCGGCCGCACCGAGGATGGAATGCAGTGCCTCGTAGAAACGGGATGTCTGGGGATGGGATCCGGAGCGTCCGTTTGCCTCTTTGGTCTTCTGGTAGCCTTGTCTCAGCTCCTTGATTTTCACGCGGCACTGCGTTACATCCCGGCTGTATCCTCTCTCTGCCATGTCTTTAGAGATCTTCTCGTAGATCTTTGCATTCCGTCTTTTGGATCGCAGCTCGGAAAGCACGGACTCATCGCCCCACACAGCGATGAGATCCAAGACTTCCCGATCAGTCCATGCTGGGGCCCTCTTTCTATTCTGAGATTGCACGGCCATCACTGCTGGAGAGCTCTGCATCGTTGCCAGTGCTGCTGAGCTCGCCACGATGTCCAGACAGGAAATGAGATTCAAACTGGCCAGACAGGAAAAGGAATTCAAATTCAAATTTTCCCGGGGCTTTTCCTGTGTGGCAGTTCAGAGCATCCGAGCTCGTACTGCTGTCCAGAGCGTCAACAGAGTGGTGCACTGTGGGATAGCTCCCGGAGCTATTAGCGTCGATTTCCATCCACACCTAGCCTAATTCGACATGGCCATGTCGAATTTAGCGCTACTCCCCTCGTCGGGGAGGAGTACAGAAGTCGAATTAAAGAGACCTCTATGTCGAACTAAATACCTTCGCGGTGTGGACGGGTGCAGGGTTAATTCGATGTAACGGCGCTAACTTCGACATAAACGCCTAGTGTAGACCAGGCCTTAAACATATCCTGTAGCTCAAACAGAGGTTATAGGTTTGATGCAGCTATTACTGGGTGAGGTTCTCTGGCCTGTGTTATACAAGAGGTCAGACTAGATGATCACAAAAGTCCATTCTGGCCTTAAAGTTTATGAACATCTGTTGGGAGTGGGTGCCGGTGGAAGGGAGTTGGGGGTACTGCTGGAGGGAAGTTATGGGGCTCTTCTTCCCCTTCCCCTGCCCACACCATGCCCTCATGCATTCTATTTTTTAAAATGGTGAGAACCATGATAGGTGCCAATAATGAGAGTCTGGCAAGGGGTGAACATCCCTCCCCAATGTTTCTGTACTTCCTCAAATTTGCATAGACCGCGGAGCCTGGGTAGTCATGGGCTGAACATTTATAAGCAGTGATCCCGTATCTAATAAGCACAGCTACTGCCAAAGCAGTCCAGAGCATCGTTCCAGCTGCGTGGTCATGATGCCATTTAAATTCAACCTGGTCACACTTCCATACAAGCAGATGAGCAGCTGAGTCAAATCTTAATTCATGGCATTACGATCAGGCACACAGGGTTGCAACACCACTGAAATTTGGCGCAGCCACACGCCTTCGTAAATGGTGTTACAACTTGGCACATGGGGAGTCTGTTCCTGTACAGCAGAGTGCAGGGGACTCTGCCAAGAACTCAACTCCTGGTGGCACCGCCCATGCACTCTGTGGTTAAGAGAGAAGGGAAACGCCCTAGCTGAGGCATACATGGGGTCCTTGCAGGAGGATGAGGGGGTTGAGTGGGGATCAGAACAGGGTCCCCATAGGAGAAAACACTGGAACTCCCCCTCTTTGCCCCCCCCCAAATATTTGAATTGGAACCACAGGCCATGGGATTGTTCGTTCACCACTTTAAATGGTGCATCCCTGAAACAGAACCTGCAATGGAGGGGCTGATGGGTGGGGGAGCATGAGGGAGGAGAAGAGTCAGATGCTTCAGGGCAGGGCAGGAAGAAAAGGGAACAGAGTTTCTCCTTCTGTAACCTCTGCTCATTCCCCCATAGACTTAGGAGTTGTTGGGTTTTAGTGATTTTACTGTGATTCCTCCATTCCTAATCTCTAGAGTCTAGTGTCAACAAAGCTTTAAATGCAGCACTGAGAACTGAATCATTTCTACATGGCTTGTATAGGGTGGCTGTATTAGAGTATAGTTCATAGGCTTCAGATAGTTACTTTGACTTTGTGTGCTCTTTATTATTTTATACAAACTGTGGTTCACGTAGACCTTGTGGCACCAAGCGCTTTAAAGTGAACTTGCTTGCTATAAGGGTTTTACTTTGCAAAGTAACCAGTGCATCACTAACTGCAGCATCAACCCTGCTCAGATTGTAAAGCCACATGCCTTAGTAGAATGCGCTGATGAATTGGTAATTGCAGTGTTCAGTTACTTATGTGTTGATTTATTCAGAATATGATTTGTGTCAGTCTATGTGCAGTAAAACACTAATGAACACAGTGGTCTATGTAATTTTGTATGGCATGTTCACTGTGGGAGTCCAGCACAGTTCACAATATGGGATTAAGTAGAGACACCTGATCATGCTGTAGCTTTGTTTGAGTATAAACAGTGGGAGCAATGTAATTCATAAGTCAGCGACGGCTACAATCAGCCTAACTGTGTATCTGAGAGACAAGGTGGGTGAGGAAATCTCTTTTATTGAATCAACTTCTTCTGTTGATGAAAGTGGCAAGGTTTTGAACTTACGGAGGTCTTCTTCAGCTCTGGGTAACAATATATCTGATAAGTTAGCAGAAAATACAGGCTGTCCATTTATTAGCACTTGTCCAGCCCAGGGTCCATTAGGCAGAGGATCTATAGGCAGAGCAGTTCAGCCCTCTGTTTGAAAAATGAGTGCATTCTGTGCTTTCAGATTGATCTGTGAAAGCATTTTAAAACTACATGATCTTCTAACACTACAGCTGGACCTGTCCACACAACACCTGCATGCTCCTCCTTGCTAATAAAAGATCATAAGGCTAGATTCAATCCCTTTGTTCCCCCCTCCCCTTCCCACTATTCAGATGGCACAAATGTGGCCAGAATGTGGCTCTAACTGACCAGCTGAGAATTCCCCTAGTGTGTGGGAGCTCTCAGATGACATACATTTGGAGTAGCCAGTTCCTATGCCAACTGCCCCCCAACCTTGGCATGCGGGCATTTCAGGACTCTGCTATGCCCTGTCAGTTTCAAAGAGTGGCAGGTAATGTCTGTGACTGTTCTCAGTGTCTAGGAGTTTTATCCAATTCACAGCTGCTCTCATCACACATATGGATGGCTACATTCCATTTTCTGATACAGACTTTCACAGGCAGCAAGTGTTTGAGAGTGGTTTTTTTTTTTTTTTTTTTAATGTAATTGGTTTCCCCGACATTGGGACCATAGACTATGCACTTGTGGAAGTCAGAGTCCCAGAAAAATTAGGAGAATTTGTATTATAGAAAGACCTACTACAATATTAAAATACAGGGTGTTTGTGATTAATGTACTGTAATAACTGTAATGGCTTGTCCAGTTTCCCTTGGGTGGCACAACATGCATAATTAATAAGGCAGATTCTAATAGCTGTTAATTCTTCTTTCTGTCACTTCAGCAGTGCAAAGGGAACCTGAACCTTCCTTAAGATATTGGCTAAGGATTCTTTTAGCAAAGGGGACTCCTCAACTGGATTGGGGCTGCCATATCCATCTGTAAACCAGTCCCTCCTGCTCCCCTCTACCCCCAGTTTAGGAAACATTGCAAGTTGAGGAGTGACATCATATCAGGGTGGTGATTGAACATGATGCACATTTGTGATTCTAGCCAGTGGAGCAACTTTTTCAAGTTTCCTTTAGGCTGCTCTAACTTATGTCAGTTCAGCTTCTGGCAAACCCCAGCATTTTTTGTGTGTGTGTGTGTGGGGGGGAAGCGGCATTAAGCCACCTTATGTTTCCGCCTTGTACCCCCTCTTCCAGTTCAGCTGTAACCGTACCTTAGTGGGTCACAACTGAGGATGCCAAATTCAGGACGAAATAGGGCAATACACCCCAAGACTGGTGGCTAATATCCCATAGGATATACCAAACCAGCAACAAAAGTAAACTTCTGTTTCACAACAAGGCATAAGGCAGTTTCCTCAGGCATTCCAGGTCTTATATCACCACCAAAAACACTGGATTCAGAGATGAGGTTCTTTACAAACTGTCTCATCGAATAATAGGTTCTTCTGATCCCAAAGTACCAGCCACACACCAAGGTCAATATATAACAGATCTTACCCAAAAATCATGCTGGTGCCAATCCTTTAGTATCTAAAATCTAAAGGTTTATTCATAAAAAGGAAGAAAGAAAGGTGAGAGTTAAAATTGGTTAAAGCAATCAAATATATACAGTAATTGCAAAGTTCTTGGTTCAGGTTTGTAGCAGTGATAGAATAAACGGCTGGCTTAAGTCAAGTCTCTGGAATACATCCACAGCTTGGATGG
Source organism: Malaclemys terrapin pileata (assembly GCF_027887155.1). Classification (NCBI taxonomy): domain Eukaryota; kingdom Metazoa; phylum Chordata; order Testudines; family Emydidae; genus Malaclemys; species Malaclemys terrapin. The sequence continues at coordinate 37,860,714 of NC_071512.1, read as the reverse complement.
GTCATTCAGTCCTTTGCTCAGAGCTTCAGTTTCTAGCAAACTGAATGTAAGAAGCAGAATTAAAGACCAAATGGAGGTGTTTCCAGGGCCTTTTATAGCTTTTGACATGTGGAGGGCATCCCATTGTTCTTACTGTGGAAAATTACAGCAACAGGATGGAGTTTGGAGTCACATGGGTAAGTCCCATGTCCATGCATTTTGCCTAATCACAGCAGGAAATTCCATCAAGTATAGATGGACATCTCCCATGGTCCATTGTCAGTTAAATATTCTTTTGATGGGCCACTCAATTTGAGCAGTCCCTCCAAGATGTGCTGGCTAATTACCTTGTGGGCATTACCCCAGGAGCACACATTTGAAATCCAGGTATACAGCCAATACTTATAACTTCAAATACAAAAATGATACATGCATTATAATTATAACCAGCAAATCATAACCTTTTCATAGACATCTCACTTGACAACTTTTGTACAATATTTGCTGCAAATATATAACACTGGTTGCAACAATTATCTATATGGTCATATTTTCATCAGGTAACATCACAGCACCGTTCCCTGGTCTGGTTTATAGCTCAATAGGTCCATGATAAAGCCCACCCTAGAGGTCAGACCTTGCTTGGTTATTTGGTACCTTTATTCAATAAACACTTGCACATGCAGGGAAGCTATTTTTGTAATTTTGGGTTCATTTCTAATAGCAGCAAAATTGCTCACTGAATGGACGATGTGATTGCTTTTTATTTTACCATATCTCTATAGTCATTTGATGTTAAGCACCTTCAATGTACTTGTGATCGGTTTGGTCACAGAGACCCCCTTGGGACTGTCACCTGATGTGCTGAGATTACCCCTGAGCCCATTTTTCCTGCAAAAGCTTGGGACTCCAGAACCCTGCCTTGTTGAGCCAGACATGCTAGCCTGCTGCAACACAGACCCATTTCTGGTCCACGCCCCCAAAGCTGCAGACTTTAACCAAAAACTGCTCAGCAGGTCACGTATCTCCAGCACCCAGACAACAGTTCCCAATAGGATCCAAATCCCAAATAAATCCGTTTTACTCTGTTTAAAGCTTATACAGGGTAAACTCATAAATTGTCAATCCTCTATAACACTGATAGAGAGATATGCACAGCTGTTTGCTCCCCCAGGTATTAATCACTTACTCTGGGTTCATTAATAAACAAAAGTAATTTTATTAAGTATAAAAGTAGGATTTAAGTGGTTTCAAGTAATAACAGAAAGAACAAAGTAAGTCACCAAGCAAAATAAAGCAAAAACCACGCAAGTCTAAGCCTAACACATTAAGAAACTGATTACAGGTAAAATCTCACCCTGAGAGATATTCCAATAAGCTTCTTTCACAGACTAGACTCCTTTCTAGTCTGGGCCCAATCCTTTTCCCTGGTACACTCCTTGTTAGTTCCAGCAGACATCTTAGGTGGAAAGCAGGGGTATTCTCTTGACTGCCGCCTTTGTTCTGTTCCACCCCCCTTTTATAGCGTTGGCACAAAGTGGGAATCTTTTGTCTCTCTGGGTCCCCACCCCTCCTTCTAAATGGAAAAGTACCAGATTTAAGATATCATGTGACATGTCCTGTCAGACCTCATTCTTCATTACCCATGGGCTGGCACACTCATACACAGGAAGGCTTTCAGGTAAATAAACCATCTACAACCAATTGTCCTAATCAATGGGAGCCATCAAGATTCTAAACCACCATTAATGGCCCACACTTTGCATAATTACAATAGGACCTCAGAGTTATACTTCATATTTCTAGCTTCATATACAAGAATGATACATGCATACAAATAGGAGGAATATATTCAGTAGGGTATAACCTTTGTAACGATACCTTGCAAGTGACCTTTTGCATAAAGCATATTCCAGTTACATCATATTCACACTCATAAGCATATTTCCATAAAACATATGGCATGCAACATCACAGTACTATAGTGATGTACATGAGAGCGACTATACAGGCATAGCCAAGGAATGTGAAGGGGCGACAGTAGTCCATTGTAACAGCTGTGCACTTTTCCCTTCAGGGAAAGATGGACACTATCTTGCCTCATATTTTGTGTCTTATGTTTACCAGCCACCATTACCAGACATTTTATAGCTATGCCATAGACATGATGTATTTACTGCATGGCTGATAGCATCAATGGCTCCATATTTATGGTCCCTCATATTGTGGCTGCTGAAGCATACTGTGCCCAATAGTGTTGGTAACTATGCTTGTGTAGGTGATTGCATTCCAGGTGACGAAACCACAATACCAATTAATTGTCTGTTTATTCTTTTTTAGTTTTCTATTCAGAGAGTTTATGAAGGAGACTAAGGGAATGTTCAGATAGTCTTCTTGGTCAAAGCAAAGCATTTGATCAAAGTAATACTTCTGACCAAGCTGCACATTATTCATGGGAGGTTTTACAGAAATATGGGATTCTTGTAACTTTCTTAAAACGAGTAAGGGTTATGAGTCTAGAAGTTGCCACTATTTCTTTAATGAGTGAATGGCAGCAGAAACAAGAAATCTATTAACTTATTAGGGATCAGACAGGGATGGCCACTGAAGCCTCTTCTACATGCCTTTGCAGTACACTCAGAAAACTGTTGGTAGGAGGGAATAGGATGAAGGAAGGAATGTTGTTCAGATCTTATCTCAGACATGAGAGGGCGTGTCAAGGCTGTATCCCCACTTTGAACTTTAGGGTACAAATGTAGGGGCCTGCATGAAAACTTCTAAGCTTAACTACCAGCTTAGCTCTGGTCCGCTGCCACCATTTCCCAATTGGATTCCCTCCCTGGGAAGCCTTGAGAAACCTTTCACCAATTCCCTGGTGCAAACAGATCCAAACCCTTTGGATCTTAAAACAAGGAGAAATTAACCATCCCCCCTCCTTCCTCCCACCAACTCCTGGTGAATACAGATCCAACCCCCTTGGATCTAAAACAAGGAGAAATTAACCATTCCCCTCCTTCCTCCCACCAACTCCTGGTGAATACAGATCCAACCCCCTTGGATCTAAAACAAGGAAAAATCAATCAGGTTCTTAAAAAGAAGGCTTTTAATTAAAGAAAAAGGTAAAAATCATCTCTGTAAAATCAGTATGGAAATTAACCTTACAGGGTAATCAAACTTAAAGAGCTCAGAGGACTCCCCTCTAGTCTTAGGTTCAAAGTACAGCAAACAAAGATAAACACTCTAGTAAAAGGTACATTTACAAGTTGAGAAAACAAAGGAAAACTAACACGCCTTGCCTGGCTATTTACTTACAAGTTTGAAATAGGAGAGACTTGTTTAGAAAGATGTGGAGAACCTGGATTGATGTCTGGTCCCTCTCAGTCCCAAGAACGAACACACTCCCAAACAAAGAACACAAACAAAAGCCTTCCCCCCCCAAACATTTGAAAGTATCTTGTCCCCTTATTGGTCCTTGGTCAGTGCCAGCCAGGTTACCTGAGCTTCTTAACCCTTTACAGGGAAAAGGATTTTGGAGTCTCTGGCCAGGAGGGATTTTATAGTACTGTACACAGGACAGCTGTTACCCTTCCCTTTATAGTTTTGACAGGGCGGAACTCAGTTTCCCCAAGGTCTTGACCTACACAGAAGGCAACATTGTGATGGCCATGAGCCAAGTTGATGATGGGAAGTTCTACTTATGTAAGGGAAAGATGGTAGTTGGATTTTGGGAGTGGGAGGAAATGCAGATATCTTACATGAATTGTAGCCAGTTTGTCATGCACTATTAGGCATTGTTCTAAGAAGGTACTTTTATCTCCAGGGGGAAGGAGTCTGTTAGCATTCTTTAAATGTTCAAAAATGGAGATATTTATTCAGATACATTGGGGGGGGCGGGAGAAGAATCTTTAGAGAGATACCAATGTGTCAAATCTAACTACAATTAATTCAGTAATGGAGTGTCATATAGATTTGGGAAACTGAGTTTCAAGTCTTCCTCTTGCACATGAGCCATAGAATTCTTTGAAATTGTCCACTCTTGTTTGACATGGCCCAAATGCAAATCAGGAAGAAATTACAACAGGCTGTCTTAGAAATCTAATGAAAAATGCTGTACCAGAGATAGCTTTTTATAAAGTTGTGATGTAAATATAGAACAGTTTAATGAGGATGTTTCACCTTTGATCACTTGGCCCTATAAAACCCTACAGGCAGCATGAAAAGCAAATGTCCGCAGAGACAATGGTTGCTGTTTAGAGCAGTGGGGCAGAGAAATATGAACTACTTCAGGTGTGAGATTTCTTTCAAGCCTACATGTCTTTAAAAAATATGGCATTGTAACATGGACTCAGCAAGTTCAGCTGTGTTTTGTTTGAGAAATTGTTAATATGTTAATAGGAGGGAAAAGAAAGACATTTGCTTGTTCTTTGATTGCTATGGGTCTTATTCTTCTCTTACCCATTGGTTTGTTTGTTCTATAGTGTTTAAATAGTGGCTATATAGTGTTTAAATAAAAGTCCTCAACCCTGCTCCGCATAATCTGTGTGTTATCCAAGTACTAGACCCTAACCCACAGCTCTGCAAAATCATCCCAGTTCTGTGCGGTAGAATCCCACTGCTACCCCAGTCCTGGACATTTCCTTGGACCAAGAATGGCAGTTGTGCCAAGTTACCACATTTCACTTTTCATATGTCAGTACTATAAATTGAAACTAAGGGTTCAGAGTTGAAAAATTAAGTGCATTGTCAAATCTTAAAGCAATCATCTGGAAGAGTATTTTATTCATTCTTCTGCCAATGCAAAATTAATCAATAAAGTATACTCTCCTGGGCTTTTTTTCAGGCCCTCCATGTCTTCCCCGAGAGAGTGTTCTACATCATGGGTGGTCAAACCGCGGCTCATGAGCTGTAGGCAGCTATTTTACAGTTAAAGTGTAGCTCATGGAGCCCCACCACTCCCATTCTCCACCTACAAGACTGTGGGGGGAGGAGCTTGGGGCTTCTGCCCTATGGTGGGGCTAAGGGATTCTGCCAGAGATGACTGGTGTCTGCTGAAAGTGGAGGGGCACAATTTAAAGGCTCAGCCCCCCAAACAGCTTGAGTCACGCCCCCCTCCAGGAACCCCACCTTACCCTCAGTGGTTCTCCCTGCAGCTCCCAGCTGTTTGCCTCTCCCCACGGCTGCAGCTCCCAGCCTGTCAGCTTCAGCAGCTGCCATGCATAGAGGGGGCCCAGCAGCACCATATGTGACCAAGCAGGGCCAGCAAATCCTGGCAAAAATGTGGGGGGGCATGTGATCCCATGTGCCCCCCACCCACACCTCACTTCTGGCTTCTGCCCAGCAGGGGGAGGAGGGAGGGGCTTCAACCCCAGAGGGCATGCCTGTCTGTGCTCAGGGCTTCTGAAGGAGCAGGGCTGAAGCCCTGAGCCCAGACAGGCACCTCCTGTGGGGCAAAAACCCTGAGACACCTCCCCCCCAACACACACAGCAGCTCTGAAGCTCTGGGCATCAGCAGGTGCCTCACATGGGGCAGAAGTCCTGTGATACCCTCCCACATACACAGGGCTGAAACCTCAAGCCCTGGCAGGCACCTCACCACAGGGCTGAAGCCCCAAGATCTCTTCCCTTAGTGCTGAAGCCCCAAGCCCGAGGCAGGTGCACCTCGGCTCTTGAACTTCTGAAGATTGTTGAATGCAACTTGGAGTCAATGATGAGTTTCTTTCATGAGTAGTATTTCTTCTTTGCCAACGGCCACAAATGAATCTAAACAGACCCCTATTTCTTGGACTACAGGGTACCTTTGGTGCTTCATAAAATTCATTCTTTGAGCTATGAAATCCTTTGAATCAGATTATTTACCTTCTATGGTTTTCAAGACTGGCAGGTTTTTGAACTCAGTAGTAACTGACCAGCTCTGAACTCTCTGCAGTTTGGAAATTTAAAACTTGTCAGACATGTCACAAGGAACAAAGCTGTTCTCTTTGATCCTAGATTACTGTGAGCATTAGAAATTTTAAGAACAGTGTGGTATCTCATAGAGCTCAGGTTCGTAGGACACCTTGAGCTTTACTTTGTGAATGTAAAATACTCTAGGCATCTCTTTAGAATTCCCTTAGAATTCTGTTTAAAAATACATATATTGGTCTATGCCCAAACACTGATACCAAAGGATACAATCAATACACCAGCTGTAGTCTTAGCTTTTCACAGTTACCAGAGCTGTTGCTTTATAATCATCCATAAATAAAAGCCCTTGAGTCACTGATTTCTTGATTTAAGAAAGATATTTTACTTGTGTTTCATACACAAAAACTGATAACCAACAGTGGCTTAAAAAATTAACACTACTCCACTTTTCCACAAGTGTACAAAAAAGAAAGAATGGATTTACATTCAACAGTAAAGCTTAAAGTCCAGTCTAGGTAATAGTTCCATTGACATTCACATACACAAGCACAGAATAAATATTTCAGGATTCTTATAAGAGCATACAGCATACATACAGTATTTGAATTTTACATAATGAGTGTTAATAGGGTCAGCAATTCATAACCTCATTGAAAAGTAAAACTAAAACCAAAAAAGGTTGTGTGGGAGATAACACCAAGACACTGCACAGAGCTAGCAGGTAAGTAGATCTTGTGTGAGAAATAGTTTGCTTCTGCTTCTTTATATTAGGACAGTTTGTTTGCAAATGTTGCGTATTCAAAGTGCAGATTAATGCAAAAAATTATATTCTTGTATTTATTAATACATGCAAGAGGCAGCGCCTGAGTGACCCAACAGAATAAAGCTGTGATTGGCAAGTGGCCGATATAATACAGATGTTTCAGGCATTTTCTCTAAAGCACTTTAATAGCAGCAATTATAATTTCTAATAGCTGTAGATTGACTTCTGTTTGGGTTAAAGGGCATCATATTTCTTTAACATTTACAGCTATATTTTCTTTATAAATAAATATATCAAATAACAAATAGCATAGATAATGTGTTCCTTTTTTCTCGCTTTTGCATATCTGTTGTGGAAAATACTCTGACCTTTTCAGAGACATTAAGTTCAAAAGAATGTTAAATAGACTGGAAATAGGGATGTAGAGGAAACATCACAGTCAGTTACGTTCCCTAGGTGTCAGCTCATCCCTTGTTGTCCCACTCTGAGGGACATCCTTGCGAGGATAATCAGGACTTATAATGAAATATAGCCAATGGCTTGGTGAGAGTTATACTTTATGGTATCTTAAAGAGCTGTAAATGTGAGCTTTTCTTTGCTGGAGTGTGTACAATACGTCATGCAAAAGACTCAGTATTCCACACAGCTAGTATCTATATTCAAAAAGTCTGGTCATCTCCTTTGAGACATTTCCTCCCCAGCCTGAACATCTTTGAACACTACATTCATTAGGTGTTTCCTTTGTTGTTCATATTTTACCAGCTCTTCTTGCATTTATAATCTGATCTTGTATCACCTAGCTGACATCTGCATACAAATGTTTCCAATCAGACACAGGGTGCACAATATTAAAACTTTTAAACTTGTCCTGTAAGTGTCATCAAGACAGGATCACAGGAATCACAATGCAGAGAGTCCAACCTCTCACTGGCTGTACTGTGAAGATTCTCCTTTTCGGCGTAGGAGAAAGGAAACTTGTGTCTGCTTTTTAGAGTCTGAAAACAAGCCAGAGTGGAGAAAAAAAGTTAACACCAGACTTAATAAAGCTTTCAAGACAAAACCTGTTAAGCAATCTAGATAGACACTGTGAACTTCCTGCTGATTTCTGAAGTCTATATATACACAGGAAATTTGTTAACAGTAGGAAGAAGTTGGGAGTTGCTACATAGGAGAGATCTGCCAATATTAAAAAAAATGGCTAAGTGGGTTCTGACAGTATAAACCCCTCACTGGTCACTGTTGTCAGTGGTGCTGTTCCCCTTTTCTTTTTTCTCCTGAGTCTTGTTTCCCTTCTTCTTTTTCTTCTTTTTCTTGGTCTCCTCCTTCTTGCCAAAGGTTATGAAGTCACTTTTGTCAATTTGGTTGTTTGGTGGTTCCTGCCGGATGGAGATGATCGCAGGAGATCCCGGGATAATGAATTTGTCTGGCAACTCACCGGGACCAGCTTGTTTGGGATTGCCAGGTCCATATTTAAAGGTCCAGCTGTTGCTGTTCACACCAGCTCCCACTGGGGGGGACACCTCTCCTGCCTCAGGTTCTGAAAAAGTCAAAACAACATTAAAATCTTACAGCAGCATCAAACACAATTAATCAGCTAATATAGCATACACAGGGTAAACTGTCGCACCTAAGGGACTCTTTCAAACAAGGTTCCAAATTGGGCCTCATACTATGGACAGTCTTCTCCATAGCCTTTCCCCCTTTGAAAGACAAGTATGGCTACTCCTCTAAAATGCTCAGGAAAAGTGAAAGTCTTGACAGACTATGAACTGGAATGCAAAGTCGGAAATTAGAGGGATGATGGGTGTCAAATTGGGAGTGAATTGGCAAAGATGTTTGGAGAGGAGAGTAAATATTTCAGTGATTTCCTAGACTGGAAAATTCTTTGTGAATTTTCTTGTCATGTTGTAACTCCATAACAGCAAGGCCTAAAACTTCAGATTTTGGTGACCCCCTCTTGGCATTCCGATGAAATATGGTAGATCCTTTTATTTTGGAAGCTACTCATTGTCAAATAAAAATATAAGAAAGCTTTGTCATCAGCATTTTGCAGACATTTCAGGCCTTCTAGTAATTTGGACATAACTAGGGAAGTTCTTAATTGGTGTGCTAGACTCACAGGTCTATACAGCCCCTGCTTGATTTTAGAACTCTGCCATGGTTTCTAACGTACCAAGCGAAGCAGGAATGCTTTAAACTAGGCAGCCTGTAACTAGCTTTCCAGTATAAACCCAATTTTGAATCCCACTGCCACAACTTTGCCAAAACTAACCAATTTACTTGAAATTTCTCATGTGTGGTCTTCTGCCACTAACAATATGCTGACCAAATGTAATGTGGATTACATTTGTAGGGAGCTTGAAAAATAAGCTATTTTTTGTTTGTTTTGTTCTTTTACTATCTGAAGAGTCTTGAACACTTTCAGTGGCTATTAGCCAGGATAGGCAGAGATGGTGTCCCTAGTCTCTATTTGCCAGAAGCTGGGAATGGGTGACAGGGGATGGATCACTTGATGATTACCTGTTCTGTTCATTCCCTCTGGGGCACCTGGTATTGGCCACTGTCGGAAGACAGGACACTGGCTAGATGGACCTTTGTTCTGACTCAGTATGGCCGTTCTTAAGTTCTTATATACTTTTACAAACTCCCAATTTTGGACAGAAACTTCAAATTTATTTTAATTTATCTGTCCTGAGTATTTGCTGGAGACTGAGTATTTTGGGGAAGATTTGATGCTTATGTTTGGAGTTATTTGTTATGACCTTTTAAACCTTTGAAGTCTGATCAAAATCTTATTCTTGTGTACCGTAGAGAAATGTAGTGTTGCAAATAGAATTGCAAGCACCTGTCATGGTTATAACACACCTCCTGTCCACACACACGTGCGTGCAATAGTGAATAAACACTGTCAGCACCATTGTAATTAGATTTGCTCTGAACAAATCTCGCCACCATATTCTGCATTGAGCCACTCTGCATGCACCGTTGCAGTGGTAGAGTAGACCAAAAGCACCAGCATTTCAGCGGGACCATTGCAATTGGTCCTCTCAGCAGTCCCACAATGCTTCTACATTCTCTTCTGTGATCCGTGTGAAACATGTAATATCTCTTGTACTTCTGTATCTCACTATGCAGTTCCACAACTTCTGCAATTTTAGGCATAGACGTTTTAAGTTTTAAAAGGTATTATGTATGCAAACCAAAAGGTTTTCTTGTCTCAGAAATAAAGAACACATTTTTAAGTTTACAGTCTCTCCTTAAAACTGTCAAGTATCAGAGGGGTAGCCGTGTTAGTCTGGATCTGTAAAAAGCAACAGAGAGTCCTGTGGCACTTTTAAGACTAACAGATATATTGGAGCATAAGCTTTCGTGGGTGAATACCCACATGCGTCTGACGAAGTGGGTATTCACCCACGAAAGCGTATGCTTCAATACGTCTGTTAATCTTAAAGGTGCCACAGGACTCTGTTCCTTAAAACTGGTTGCATACATACAAATCTCTGATATGTGTGATGCTTCTTGATCTTTGCTTTTCATGCAGATGTTGTACTTAGGGTGACCAGGTGTCCAGTTTTCAACCTGGCTCCGCACTCCCATTAGCCAGGAGCCTGCTTTAGCCTTGCTGCGCTGCTGACCGGGAGCCGCCTGAGGTAAGCCCATTCCCCAACCCCGAGCCCCAACCCCCTGCCCCAGCCCTGAGCCCTACCCCAAACCCAGAGCCTCCTCCTGCACTCCAAACCCCTCATCCCCAGCCCCACCTGAGAGCCAGCACCCCCAGCTCAGAGCCCTCACCCCTCCCACACCCCAACCGCCTGCTCAACCCGCAGCCTTCACCCCTCCCACACCCCAACTGCCTGCTCAACCCGCATTCCAAATCCCTCAGCCCCACCCCCCAGCCTGAAGCCCCCTCCTACACCCGAAACCCCTCATCTCCAGCCCCACCCCAGAGCCCGCACCCCCAGTTGGAGCCCTCACCCCCTCCCACACCCCACAACTCCCTGCCCCAGCCCAGAGTCCCCTCCCGCACCCTGAACTCCTCATTTCTGGCCCCACCCCAGAGCCCTCATCCCTTCCTGCACCCCAACCCCCTGCCCCAGCCCAATGAAAGTGAGTGAGGGTGGGAGAGAGCGAGCCACCGAGGGAGGGGGTATGTAGTGAGTGGGGGCAGGGCCTCAGGGAAGGCAAGGGGCTATGGTGTTCGGATTTGTGGAATTAGAAAGTTGGCAACCCTAGTTGTACTTTCACGTTCTAGACCCTACAAGGGCAGTTTAAATGCTATATTAGCATGTATTTGAGGACATTTGTGTAACAGGTGGCCCATGGAATCTTTGTGAGTAAGGTAAGATGATTGTTTTCAGTATGGGACATATAAACAGGAAATAGTAAAGCATGTCTTCTCCTGGGAATGGTGTGATCATAAAGAAAGGTTGTTGTCTCCTACATGATTAAGAGACATTAGCTCTGTGGTCAATTATTAGATAAACCTGTGTTATGTATGGGAACTTAACTTACAATAAATACATACATTAATATGACTAGATAAAACTGTCTCAGCTTTTTTGCTTGTTTTGGGACAGTTGTTTTGGTGAGCTAAACTGAATTTCCCTGTTTTCAAATATCTTCACTTTTTTGGAATGTTAACAGAACTTTGTGTCCTTTCTTTTTTACAAAATTACAACATTCCTGTAAGTTTCTTGTAACATTAATTTTGAACGGCTGACTTTTTTCATGTTTGTTTTTGATAATACCAGTGTTTTGGCAAGTCGCTTAACACCCAAGACACTAATATGTACTTTCAGCCTTCACTCCGGCTTAATTAAATTGTTTGCCTGGGGATGTGTGTACATTTGGTATCCCCCTCATTTCCTTGAAATAATAAATTATGGAACTGAATAGTGTGTGCCTTGGCCTAGTTCCAAATGAGGAATTGATCCTCTCTCTTCTTGTATACATAAAATGTGACCTCTTATATTCCACACTTTAAATCAAGCTTTACTTGACAAATAAATATTTTCTCCTTCTCAACAACCCCCATCCATCACTCCTTCCAAATAACCCTGGCACAGATTCTCTTTTCTTCTATTCCTGCGTTGGGCACATAAATGGGAGAGACAGAAGTGACCTTAAGCCACTTTTGGACCTCCCTAATTCTGGACTGTGTCAGAGGCCTGCACAATGCAATAAGGTATAGCCCCAAGGTTTCTTTAAAGTGTGTTGGCTTATTATGCCCCTCTATAGACCACTATATCAGCAAAACAACTGGAGCACAGTGTACTCTGGCCATGCTCCTCCTGTCCTCAACATGTCCCTTATACCAGAGAGAGGGGCTTTATGTTGACCTAATGATTAGGGTATTCTGCAAGGGTTATTTAAGATCCCTTTCTGCAGTGTAAAGGGGTATATCCTATGGCACAATGTAGGGGGGTCCTAGATTGCCTGAAAATGTTAAACAACACTACAAAGTGCACATGTCTGTCTGTACCACTGAAATCTAATGCAAAACAGGATATTATCTCTTTAATCTGGTTCTGCTTACACAAATTTACTCACCAGATTAAGTGACTAATATACATCACAAATCCTTCTGCTATAGTGGAACCAAACTTAGCAAACCCATAATATTTACCCTGGAATCAGGATTCTGTGAGCACCAAGACTAAGGGGTTTGCCTCCACTTATCTGTCTTTATCACAGCCCTTGAATACATTTTTTGCCCTTATAAATTAAGCATATTAATACTCCTTAATACTCACTAAGCCAAAGGAAACTAATTATCCTTACAGTGGGCTGAGGAACTCAAAAGCAGGGAGACGGCTACAGACAGAATGTAATAGGTTCATGATCATCATTTCCTACTAGCAGGGCTTCAGCAGCCTTTTCAAGAAATTTCACTTCCGCTTGATTTACCTGACAACAGTGTTTATATCTGGAGTGTCAGGCAGGAAGGTCACAGTTCAGTTGTACTATCACTGCATGTTTAGGCATTTCAGATCAGGGATAAATGTCACCTACCCCTCAGTTTCTAAAGCCTCTATAACGAGTTATTTATTGTCTGATCAACAAGCATTTAACACACAAAACCTCTCAATTTAGATGTAACTTTACACTTAACAGGATTAGCTGTGCTTCCCTTGCATATTTTCTGTAGCTTAATACATGCTTTTAAGATGTTTATTGAACTTATAAGAACTGTCTAAATAAAGCTTACCCCCCCCCCCAACTATATTCATCACACTTCATTTAAAGTGTTACACTCCTTTTCTCTGCACCCTACAGCTATATATGACCTTGTCAGAGGTCATCACAAAGAAAAACAGGACTGGCCCCTTCTTGCCAGTGCCTAGGCATTCCCTGAACTGGAGCTGACTAGGTAAGTAGTGCTCTCTCCTTTGGCTTGTTCTCAATGAATTCAGGAGTCCTTATGTTCAATGATCAAATGATTTATTTTTAAAACATAGGCACAAAACGGAAACTAAACCCAGACTGCAGCTGCAGCTCCCTGACACTACAGATATGTGTGCATGTCTGCGTTCTAAAATGGAAGATGCCTTTTTGACCTCATCAGCCACCACCCACAGGCTCAAAGACAAATGCAAGCATCTCAGCAGACCTCTGAGATAGTGCTGAACCACACCCCTCCATGGCTTTCAGAGACACTGCACAACTGAATATGCCAGATTTTTTTAAAAGATGAAATATAAAACTAAAATCATGAACAGCAGTAGTCATGAAAAATCCTAGGCTACTATTTGCAAGAAGTGTGTGTTCGAAATTACAGCATGGATAATTTTCTGCAGCCCTAGATTCCCCCTTTAGTTTCAATTCAATAAGACTGTGGTCAGGGTTGTATTGTTTAGAAAGCAGTTTCATTCCACCCCAGAGAGGCTGCATTTCAATTATGAGCAAAGTGACCCCTGTATAGTTTGTGCGTTTGGTAATCTTTTGATGAAAGACGCTAAAATAAATGTCTGTCACTCAGATTTTATATGGCTATCTTTTGGAAAATCAGATTTGTGCATTCACTCAATTGAGGGGTTGGTTTTTACTGGCTTGTACCCTATTCCAAATGCTGTGTAAGCAGAACAGAGCTGACACGCAGAATGACGGGTTAAAATAGTCTGGAATTGAGATATCTTCTAAGTGCAGAGCATGATGCCTGCTTCACAGAGCACAAAACATCATGTCACTCAGCCGGCAAATCAATACTCCCATCAAGACTGGGCTAGGGATGGAGGTTTTTTTCTCATTGACATTTTATTTTCTCTTTTTTAGGGACTGTGCATACTTGCAGTCTCTGCATAACCCCAAAGCTAAAATCTGGCATTTGCCAGGAACAGGTGGTGCTCACTTTACATAATGAGAACTGTCCATATAGTGTAGTGCTTTGTCTTTGCCTCCCATCTCTCTGCAGCTTTCTTAAAGAACCTTTGTCAGAAGAAGGCTGAGTTTAGTGTGAGAGCAGATGTGCCCCTGCTAAAGGGAGGTAGAAGCATTTCTGTACAGCTCTATCTTCATGCAGAGATATTTGTGACTATGTGACATGCTCAGCTGAGACAGTAGCTTGCTTCTATTCTGTCCCTCCCCTTCCCATTCATCATTTTGTCCTTGTCTATAAGGATTTCAGTGGCTCGCGGATCCAAGAGGTCATTCAGATAAAAGCTTTCAACCAAACCATCTATTCTTAGAAGTTTTAAAGGAAATCTTTTTGAATTGTCTGATTTTTCTAGCCAACAGAACACACACGCTATAGACATTGTGAATCTAGGACTAACCCAGTCCTTACTGACAGACTCCTCCACCCTCATGTCAGTGCAACCACATTGTTATCAATTAAATGCATTTATTTAAAATGGAGATCAGGTGACAAGCAGGAAGTAAATCGCAGGGAAAGCCAGTCATTAACCTGATCTTTTCCTCCCTGCCTCCTTTGCTGATGCACTGACTGCAGCTTCTGCTTCTGGCTGGCATGATGAATATTCACTGCTATAAAGAGTCTGACATTCTGCACACTTATTCTGAAACAGCATGCCAAGTGCAAGCATTATGTGCACTGGAAAAAAAGACCTCTCTGTGTCATTCGGGGGAACTCTGCAGACATTCTAGCTGCACTGATCTTCCCTAAGCCTTTTCTGGATTAAAATGCCCATTTAATCTTTTTTTTTTAATCAAGAAAAGTGGTAGATATTGAATTTCGAGATAGGGAAGTGATGCAGACAGAAAAAAGTTAAACCTCAAATAGCCTAACCCGATGTCTGCAAATGATCATCGTCTTTTCAAAGGATCACATCAATTTGAAATTTTAAAAAAGCAAGCAAATAAATAACTCTCGCTCTTTGTACTTCCATCTGTTTGACCTGTCCTACCCTACTGATTTAGAGGCGGAATGGGCAAAATAAAAGCTCCTCCCCACCAGGGAGCCTGCTGCCTTAATCCCTGCCTGTGTTTAAATACAGTAACATTAAACTAGGTAATTATAGCGCATATGGTGTGTGAGATCCCCAACCCCCAATTGCTCTAACACCCAGGCATAATACAGGAGAAAAGCAACAAGGACTTGCTGCATTTTCTAGTTTGATTTGTGGTGGTTATTAGTGTTCTGGCACAACTGGACTTTAAAGAAAAATTCTTACAGGGAAATTAAAAAAAATATATTTATCTCAGATACTGGAGTAGCTCTGCCACTGTGTTCTGGGCTGTTATTACAGCAGGAACTGACTTGCCAGCTACCATAGGCTAAAAATCAGGCCTCTTGTGGCCAAAGCGTAACACTGGATAAACGCAAGCAAATAGAAGAAGTCGTCTCCAGCCCCATTGCTCCCTTATTAGAGGAAGACCCTGCTCTTCAGTTCAGTTTCTTATACAGCCTAGGATGACCAGATAACAAGTGTGAAAAATCGGGATGCTCCTTTTTTGGAGGGAGAAGGGGGTACAGTTGCATATGTAAGACAAAGCCCCTAATATCGAAATGGTCCCAAAAATATTGGAACATCTGGTCACCCTAGCCCAGCTCCCCATAGCTGAATGTCTCTTGGATCCTGGAATGCAGGAAGGTACCCGTTACTCCCCTTACTCAGCAATACAGTTTTAACCCTTTCCTCACCCAATTTAGATCAGGGACTATATATGAAATGCCTTAATTATAATGCATATATCTGGCCGCCCGCTATATTCTTGATACAACTGGATATATATTGCAGTTTGGTATGAATGCAGAATACATATCCTAGTTTGCTTAGTCTATAGATTTTGCTACTGACTGCTCCAGACTCTGGGCTTGCATTATATGGATTTTTATTTGCATAATGTATAGGGTGACCATATTCCCCTAAACTGAAAACAGGACACCGTGTAAGCTGCCTGGTGTTGTCACTCACCCGAGGCCTGCCGCATAGGGCTGACAGCCCAAACCACCTGGCATCACTGCTTGCCTGAGCTACCTGGTGTCACTGCTCACCCAAGCTCTATGGTGGGGTAAAGGGCTGTCAGCCTGAGTCCCACCACATGGGGCTCACAGCCCGAGCCCCACCACGCAGGGCTGACAGCCCAACCCGCCTGCCGTTGCCGCTCATCTGATCCGACGTCATGACTTTTTTGGCAAAACCGGGCATTTGTCTTGTTTGCTCTTTCCTGAATGTTCCTCCATGCCCATCTAGGGCAAGAGCAAATGGGACAAATGCCCTGATTTGCAAAAAACATCATGATGTTGGGGACAGAGCTTAAAAAAGGGGACTGTTCCGGCCAAAATGGGACGTATGGTCACCCTAATAATGCACTATGCCTACAGTCTGGTAGTGGCAATTGTTAGGAGATTGTGATTATAGGTGGAGAAATCATGGAAATATATTTTAATATAATCATATATATATACACATTTAAAATATGATTTAAACATTCAAAACAATAGACATCATTTGCCTAATTTTGCACAAACAATAAAACAATGCGCAGTGAGAAATGCAGTTCTACAAACCCGACCAGAGACAGTTTGTATGTGTCACTAGACTCAATAAACCCAAACCCTCAAGAGCTACCCCCTCAAACTTTTTCCCTGCAGGTGCTCCCTTTTTCCCTAAACCCTCTCTCCATTCAGGCCTTTCCTCATCCTACCCCCATCTCCCTTCAAAAAGGAGACTGACCCCATGAGCCCAATCTTTGACTAAGGGAAAGAGATGGTATCTCAAAACAGGTCCCAACTCCCAACTGGGGAAAGGAGAGAGTTAGAGCTTCACTGATAATGATCTCTTCTTTCGTCACATAGAATTGTAGGGCTCCAGACCGGGGTCTCTCCCTCTTTCCCTTGCCTAAGAGTTTTGTCCTCTGGGTGGGGGTCTTCCCTCTATTCCCCATGATCAGGGGGTTGCAAGCCTCAGGTGTGTCTCTTTACGCACATCCAGGGTGTGTGCACTCTGATCTGAGGTCTTTACCGCTTCTCAGGGATTGGGGGCCCCCAGGAGGGGGATTCTCCCCACTTTTGCCTGCCTGAGTTTTGGGCTTCCATGGACAGAAGGATCTTCTTTTCTCTTAATCAAAGGATTGGGCTTCTGGGACATAGGGAACAGTTGTTATGAGGAAGGAGAGACCAGCAGACTTGTGAGCTGGAATCTGAGTCCATTTTAACAAACTTTTCGTTAACTGAGTTTCTGGAACATAAATAACCCCAATGAGTGCAGGTTGCATTGCTTCCATTTCCTGATGCCTTAAGCATTGCTGCTTTGAACATCAGAGATGTCAAACCAGAGCCCAGGTGCTTTTATCCAAAAGTTGTGAGGGACACAGAGCTGGCTCCACAAACAAGCTTTTACACCTCCTACCCTGCATCATGTCTTACAATTCTACCATGAATGTGTGTGTTTCCACATGCATCTGTGTGTGTGTGTGTGTGTGTGTTTGTGAATAAAGTAGAACCTTGATTTTATGCACACCAATCTTACAGACAACCAGTTATACAAACCATTTTTCCCAACAGAAAAATAAATCACATAACAAAAATGATGTCGATGAAGAACAAGTCAGTCTCCCTTCATATTCTGATGCCTTTAATGCACTGGAAATCACTTGCCAGTGGTTTGAAGGACAAGAAGAAAGCAATGCAGTGCACCATACTGCAACTTCTGCATCACACTTACTATAATTTTGCGATGGCCAGTTTTATGAACTTTTACTTTATGAACTCCTCAGTCCCCAATTAGTTCATAAAATAGGGGTGATACTGTAGTGCTGTGTCCTCCCCAGTGCTGCATCCCCATGTCCCCCATTGTGCTCTCTGTCTCCCTGGATTGTTTCCACCCAATGCTCTGTGTCCCACAGTCCTGCCATTTGTTTTGTGTCATCCCACCAAATGTCCCCACTAGTATTGTGCCCCCAGCACTGTGTCTACCCCAGGGCTCTGTAACTCTTGTGTTCCCAGCCTCATGCTTTGTGTCCCCTTAGTGTCCCCTCACCTCATGTCCCCTCTAGCCCATAGAACTATCTTTAGCATTTATTTTATTTAGCAATAACGCATGGAACCCACAGGTCTGTCTCCTGTAAGATATTGGCTTCAGCAGTTAACATAAGGCTTGAGGCCTATGAACAGGGCCATCCCCACAGGGGTGCAATACTCCGGACATAGGTGCCCAGTTTCTAATCAGCCAGAGGGCACTCCCCCTGGATCCGCCCAGGCCCCACCCCTGCCCCCACTCCACCCCCCAAGGCCCCACCCCATCCTGTTTCTTCTCACCCCTGCTCCACCCCCGCCCCACCTCTTCCCTGTCTCTTCCCACCCCGACCCATCTCTTCCCCACCTAGTTCCACTCCCTTCCCCCAAATGCGCTGCGCCCTCGCTCCTCTCCCCTCCCCGCCAGTGCCGTCTGATGCCGGGAGCGAAACATCCGATCTGCGGTAGGCGCTGAGAGGGAAGGGGAGGCGCTGATCGGTGGGGCCTGCCTGCGGCGCTGATCGGTGGGGCCTGCCAGCGGGCATGAGGTGCTGGGCAGAGGGGGAGGTTCTGGTAATGGAGCTCCTCCTTGGCCCCTCCTCCCTGCCCGCCTGCCTGCCACTTGCCTCCCTGTTTGCCTCCTCACCCCGCCCACCTCCCACCTCATCTCCCCGCCTGCCTCCTGCCACTGAAGGGCCACCCAAAGCGTGGTCCTAGGTTACAGTAAATCAGGTCGCCCTGATTTACTGTAACCTAGGGATGGCTCTGCCTATTAACTTTGGCACAGATAAATGGCCTAATGGTCACCCCTAAGTTTTGGGGAGCTGGGAACAGAGTGTGTAAGGGTGTCTATAATGGTATCTATAATGACACCAGCCAACCACAGGAACATGAGCTAACATCAGCTTTTGCATATTTTAGGATAGAACATCTGCAGATGTTTGGCCACAAGAGTGCCATGGCAATGAATTGACATACATGATAATAATTTGAGATCATTAATATACTAACCTATAGGAGAAAGGCACCCCAACATTAGTAGGGTGAGGAAATACAAATAAGGAAGAGGGGAGAATCCCCTACTGAATACAGATTAGACATAGTGGCATCAGTGTAATGTATTATAAAAGCTGTATCCCAGCCTGTGGGCAGGAGGAAAGAGAGATATAGCCCTTGAGAGGTGTCAGAATGATGGTCTCTGTGATGGTGAGGAGGAAGATAATGGCTAACATTTCAGGTTGTTCTTCAAGGGATGGTGTGAGTAAATGAGTATTCTGATGCACATTCTACATTATCTCTATACACCTTGATGGGTTAGAGTGTTTGTGACTCCGCTAATTAGTTAATAAACCATTATAAACACAGAAGGGTTCCTGAAGTGTGAGTGTTGCAATTGTGCACAGCGGATTTCCCAACTGAACAGTAATTTTAATAATACTGGACCTGGTCTTGGGACAAGAACCTGTCAACCCTCAGACAGATAACTGGGAATTCTTAAGTAATCAATATAATTAATACACAATCTACAGATAGGGCTACATCCCCAACTATGTTTCCTCCTCAGGTTTCTGTGTGTCCCCTATGCAGCTGCTCTACGTCCTCCTCATGCTCTGTGGGACTAGTGTGCCCCACAACATTCCCCTCAGAACTGCCCCTTCACCATAGTGGTCAGACTGGGAGACCCTGTTTCTTTCAGGGCAGGAAGGAGGAAATTAACCTCTGCTCAACCTCCTCCCTCTGCTGGGTCTTCAAATGCAGCCACCCAGAGATCACCCAGCACCAACAGGAGCTGTGGTGGGGAGTGCGGAGTAGTCAGAGAATATTTTGATCCAAGGGGCATTAAACAGAGATTAACAGCAGGATGTGGCCATGTCTAGGGAGAGGGAGAGAAGCCTTTTCATTCTTTCCTCCCTAGCTAAAGCACAAGCAAAGTTGGGTGGGAATTCAGCAGGGAATGTGAAGTTTGAGGGGACGACATGTCTTCCCCACACTCCCAGTGGTTGCATTTATGCCAGAACCCACCCAGCTCAGCATTACACAGAAATCTTTCTTTCTTACCCCTTATCTTATCTTTTCTTCCTCAGGACTCAGGGCTCCTCAGGGAGTTAACTCATCTGTTACTGGAACTGCTAGCAGTGTATCCCCCTAAAGCTTTTGAAGACTTAAATAAATCACTGAATGTAGTGTCCAGCCAGGACAACAAACTGACATTTGCAATAAAATACAATTGTGTATACTTCCTCTGAGGGTGGGAGGATGGGTGGGGTGCATTCTGTTATTATACTGCAACATTTCAGCATCAAACTGTTATATACAATTTTAAAAATAAATTACTACACCATGTTCCTTGCTTTTTTCTTCCTTCTTTCCTTTGTTCTCTCTTCACTCTACTTTGTCTCTTTCCTTACACCATGTACCCTGACGTATCCTTTCCTCAGGAAAATTCAACACCAGGTTTCCCTAATTTTACTAGTGTTTAACAATTTTAACATTAAAGTATATTTATCTAAAACAGTTACGCTTTCATCTCACTCCTCTTTCTCAGAACACCTTTTTGTTTGAGAAGCTTTCTTCCTCTCTAAATCTACTTCCCATTCATGTTTTTTCCCCTTTATTTCACCTATTACTCCTCCCTCTCTTTCTTATTTAGGGCTTGGTTATACCTGTGAGTTAGAACACACTAAAGCAGCCCTGGGCGCCCTAACTCCCAACCTGTCCCCACTGGCAAGGCACGTAGAGCGCTCTGACTCCTCGGCTAGAGCGCTCCTGGTACTTCACCTCAGCGAATGGAATAATGTTTGCTGCGCCTTGGCTACAACGCCCGGGCGTCAGTGTGAATGAGTTGTTGCATTACTGCACTCTGATTGGTCTCCGGAAACGTCCCATAATCCCCTTAAGTCAAGTGGCCACTCTTGTCATTGTTTTTGAATCGCTGCAGGAATGCGGATATGCCCTTTCAAAGCTCCGTTTTTGACATCCGGAATGCTTATCTGCTCCGAGACAAAGCAACCATTACTGTGGAATGCTGTGTGTGAGAGAGAGAGGCGGGGGGGTGGGGTCTGCTGCTGTCTGAACTTACAAGACAGCATGCTGACATGCTCTCAGCCCCCCAAAAACCCACTCTCTCTCTCCTCCCACATACTTACAACACACTCCCTGTCACACTCCACCCCACCCACCCCCATTTGAAACGCACGCTGCAGTCACTTGCATGCTGGGATAGCTGCCCTTAATGCATCACTCCCAATGCCGCTGCAAGTGCGGCAAATGTGGCCATGCAAGTGCGCTTGAAGCTGCCAGTATGGACAGACTGCAGCGCTTACCCTACTGTGCTCTTCGAAGGCTGGTTTAACTCAAAGCGCTCTACATCTGCAAGTGTAGCCATGCCCTTAGTTAAACTGTTCTCCTTAAAAAAACAAACAAACAAACCTCCTTCCCCACACCTCTTTCTCTCTATTTCCTCACCTCTTCCTCATGTTCTGCTGTGCTCAACCTCCTCCTCCTTCTTTCCTCATTTTACCTCATTGCCAATTCTCCCTCCTCCTCTCCTTGTCTCACGAATCTTTCCTCTTCTTTTTCCTACTCTTTTCTCTTCCACTACTCCCACATTACACAGTGCTCATCCAGATCTTTCCCCAGTGGGTCTGCAGACTCCCAGAAGCCCTTGTGGTTTTCTCCTCCAATGGGGCCGTGAAAGCTTGTCCTGATTAATGATGCTTGCTAAAGAAAATTATGGCTTTCAGCTGCACTGAAAAGGGGTCAACTAAGCACTCTTTGAGAGCCCACTGGTCTAATCCATTGTGGGACCATATTGTTGTTGCTGAAGTCCTGCTTTCCAGCTGAATTTGACAATGGTTGTCAATCCCAGTCCTTCCTGCCCCTTCCTCAAACAGTGCTGAACTTGGCTCTCACATGGGTGTGGACAGCGTCAACTGAGTTTAACACTTATTTGAACAAAGCATGTTCAACCCCTAATACAATGAAGGGCCATCGTTGCTTTAAAATGGACACTGAACTCTGTCCAAACCTTGTCCAAACCAGTGGGTCAACCAAATTCAACACTGGCTGATGGGGGTGTGAGAATATTTGACACCCGTTGTCCAAAATGGCTAAAAAGTCTAATGTAGACAGAATGGCAAGCATTTTCGAACCTGTTGCCTAAAATTAGGCTCTTAGGGGGAGATTTTCAAAGGCTCAAATAGCACTTAGGTGCCTAGCTGGTATTTTGTGATTTTGAAAATCTTTCTCACAGCCCCCTTATATTCTTATTTAGGCACCTAAGCAGAACTGTTCTGATTTTAATGGCACTGAATACCCACAACCCTCATTGATTTCAATAGCAGTTGGCGCTCCTTTGCACCTCTGAAAAACAGGCTGGTTCTGTTTAGGAGCCAAATGTGGATTTAAGAGCCTAACTTTAAACATCCAGGTTTGAAAATGCTGGCATTAATAATCCCTCATGCAGCCCAAGGTTTCACTGTGCAGCTCTCAATGACATTTGCTCTGCTGTTCCTGATTATCACATCTGCTGCTCGCACAAACATTTCAAACTGTCAAAGGTTGATTGATTTTTTTAAAGCTAATCAGTGATTTCATGATATTCCTTATGATAAAAATCCAGCCTTAATTTTATGTATTTCAGTTTCCATATTTAGCTAGTGTATCATGTGTATTTTGTTATATATATATATACACACACACACACACACACTACTATATATGTGTGTGTGTGTGTGTGTGTGTGTGTATTTTGATCAGCCTTTTCTTTACCAGTTACAAAACAATGGCCCTTTGAAATGATTATAATCATTCTTCAGAGCCATTACAATTCACCCTTTAAATCCTTCATAGTTCACAGATTATTAGAACTGTATATCAAAATGGCTTCTTCACAGTCATTGTGGGCAAATGCATTATTCTATTACTTACAAATATGAACCAAATATGAAGCAGTTCTGTTTAGGTGCCTAAATAAGAATATGAACCAAATCCATACATTAAAATGCTTTCACAGAATTTGTGAGGGAAAAAATGTAATGCACATGAAAAGCAGCTAGGTTTTAATCCAGAGTAGTGTATCTTTTTTATCATAATTATTTTTGTCAAGCATTTTGCATACTTGCTATGATTACACAAATGAATTTCAAAACATGTATGCTTTTTTAGTTCCATGTGTCAGAAACAATCACCTAACTCATTTCTGTTTCCTGTGCTCTCTTTCACATTTTAAAGAGACGGACAGTTTTTCTTTCAATTGGAAGCAAAATGGTTTCCCAATCTCAGATCCCTTTTCAGCCTTGAATTGACCTGTACAACTAGCTTACACAGGGCCTGGTTCCCCATTGCTCTGGACCTTGTGTTGTCATTTATACCACTAGAAAATGGTGTAAACTGCTATCATCCTGATCTGTTAGGGTATGTTTACACTACGAAATTAGGTCGAATTTATAGAAGCTGGTTTTATAGAAATCGGTTTTATACAGTCAATTGTGTGTGTCCCCACATAAAATGCTCTAAGTGCATGAAGTTGGCGGACCGCGTCCACAGTACCGAGGCTAGCGCCGACTCCCGGAGCGTTGCTTTCCCCTGCCCTGAAGTGCCAGAATACCAGGATAAGGGATCATCCCAGAGAATTGTGGGGGGGGGGGGGGGGAGGGGGGCAGGGGGAATTGGGTTTGTGCTGCATGTTAACCCGGAAATCCCAGCCCCTCCTTTTACATTGCAAACCCATTTTAAATGGCCAACCCAATGGGTCCTTGGTATGGGAAATGAGGGTGCTGCTGTTTGAAACCATTCCCACATGTTATGAAGGTTAAAAAAGCCAAAAGCCTATGGCTTACCATGGCTGCCTGCAAGCCGAATTCTGTTGCCTGGCACTGCGTGAGTGATCTCTCACACCAAACCGGCAGGCCTTCAATATAAGAGGAAAAATGTGACCTTGTAACGAAAGCACATGTGCTGTGTAATGTGAACAGCAAAATTTAACATGAAAGAGTGTACCCATTGTTCTCTAAAATGTGTCTTTTTTAACCACCTCTCCCTTCTCCTCCACCAGCTGCAAATGTTTCTCCTTCGCAGAGGCTAGCGAAGATTAGAAGGAGAAAATGGCAGACTCGGGATGAAATGTTCACGGAGCTCCAGATGTCCTCCCATGCTGAAAGAGCACAGCAGAATGCGTGGAGGCAGTCAATGTCAGACTACAGAAAAACACAATATGAACGAGAGGAGAGGTGGCGGGCTGAATCATGGGATGAACAGAGCAAGTGGCGGGCTGAAGATGATAGGTGGCATCAGCTTGCAGACAGAAAGCAAGAGTCAATGCTTCGGCTGCTGGAGCATCAAACTGATATGCTTCAGCGTATGGTTGAGCTGCAGGAAAGGCAGCAGGAGCAGAGACCGCCGCTACAGCCCCTGTGTAACCAACAGCTCTCCTCCCCAAGTCCCATTGCCTCCTCACCCAGACGCCCAAGAACACGGTGGGGGGGCCTCCGGCCACCCAGTCACTCCACCTCAGATGATTGCCCAAGCATCAGAAGGCTGGCCTTCAATAAGTGTTAAAGTTTTAAAGTTTTAAACTGCAGTGTGTCCTTTTCCTTCCCTCCTCCCCCACCCCTCCCAGGCTACCTTGGCAATTATCCCCCTAGTTGTGTGAGGAATTAATAAAGAATGCATGAATGTGAAGTAACAATGACTTTATTGCCTCTGCAAGCAGTGCTCGAAGGGGGGAGGAGAGGGGAGGGTGGGGTGATTGGTTTACAGGGAAGTAGAGTGAACCGGGGGGGGGGGGTGGAGGGTTCATCAAGGAGAAACAAACAGAAGTTTCACACCGTAGCCTGGCCAGTCACAAAACTCGTTTTCAAAGCTTCTCTGATGCACACCGTGCCCTGCTGTACTCTTCTAACCGCTCTGGTGTCTGGCTGCGCGTAATCAGTGGCCAGGCGATTTGCCTCAACCTCCCACCCCGCCATAAATGTCTCCCCTTTACTCTCACAGATATTGTGGAGCGCACAGCAAGCAGCAATAACAATGGGGATATTCTTTTCGCTGAGGTCTGAGCGAGTCAGTAAGCTGCGCCAGCGCGCTTTTAAACGTCCAAATGCACATTCCACCACCATTCGGCACTTGCTCAGCCTGTAGTTGAACAGGTCCTGACTACTGTCCAGGCTTTCTGTGTACGGCTTCATGAGCCATGGCATTAAGGGGTAGGCTGGGTCCCCAAGGATCACGATAGGCATTTCAACATCCCCAATGGTTATTTTCTGGTCTGGGAAGAAAGTCCCTTCCTCCAGTTTTCGAAACAGACCAGAGTGCCTGAAGACGCGAGCATCATGTACCTTTCCCGGCCATCCCACATTGATGTTGGTGAAACGTCCCTTGTGATCCACCAGGGCTTGCAGCAGCATTGAAAAGTACCCCTTGCAGTTTATGTACTCGGTGGCTTGGTGCTCCGGTGACAAGATAGGGATATGGGTTCCATCTATCGCCCCACCACAGTTTGGGAATCCCATTGCAGCAAAGCCATCCACTGTGGCCTGCATGTTTCTCAGAGTCACTACCCTTGATATCACCAGGTCTTTGATTGCCCTGGCAACTTGGATCACAGCAGCTCCCACAGTAGATTTGCCCACTCCAAATTGATTCCCAACTGACCGGTAGCTGTCTGGCGTTGCAAGCTTCCACAGGGCTATTGCCACTTGCTTCTCAACTGTGAGGGATGCTCTCATCCTGGTATTCTGGCGCTTCAGGGAAGGGGAAAGCAAGTCACAAAGTTCCACGAAAGTGCCCTTACGCATGCAAAAGTTTTGCAGCCACTGGGAATCGTCCCATACCTGCAACACGATGCAGTCCCACCAGTCTGTGCTTATTTCCCGGGCTCAGAATCGGCGTTCCATGGCATGAACCTGCCCCAGTAACACCATGATTTGCACATTGCTGGGGCCCGTACCTTGTGTGTGGGCTATGTCCACGTCAATTTCCTCATCACTCTCGTCGCCGCGCTGCAATCGCCTCGTTGGCTGGTCCTGGTTTTGCTTTGGCATGTCCTGGCTCTGCATATACTCCAGGACAATGCGCGTGGTGTTCATAGTGCTCATAATTGCTGCGGTGATCTCAGCGGGCTCCATGATCCCAGTGCTATGGCGTCTGGTCTGAAAAAAGGCGTGAAACTATTGTCTGATGGAGGGAGGGAGGGGCGAGTGACGACATGGTGTACAGGTACAGGGAATTAAAATCAACAAAGGTGGCTGTGCATCAGGGAGATACACAAACAACTGTAACACAGAATGGCCCCCCCAAAGATTGAACTCAAACCCCTGGGTTTAGCA
The DNA here is from genome assembly GCF_027887155.1 of Malaclemys terrapin pileata. Taxonomy (NCBI): domain Eukaryota; kingdom Metazoa; phylum Chordata; order Testudines; family Emydidae; genus Malaclemys; species Malaclemys terrapin. The sequence goes on along the minus strand of NC_071512.1, from coordinate 37,834,328 downwards.
GGTTTAGCAGGCCGTTGATTTCACGGAGGGAGGGGGAAGCAAACTTTCCCGGGTGCCTCTGATTGAACTCACTGAGGAGGACGACGACGACGGATACCAATCGTAATACGCCATCCACTGCCAAAAGGCAAGGGGCTGCTGCTGTGTAGCAATGCAGCCCCAATACCAGCACCCAGCTAGCCGATGAAGGCTACCAGTCATACTGCACCGTCTACTGCCAAAAGGCAATTAGCTGCTGTTGTGTAGCAATGCAGTACCACGTCTGCCGGCACCCAGATGACATATGGTGACGGTGAGCTGAGCTGAGCGGGCTCCATGCTTGCCCTGGTATGTTGTCTGCACAGGTAACCCAGGTAACAAGGCGCAAATCGATTGTCTGCCGTTGCTCTGATAGAGGGACCTGACGACATGTAGCGAGAACCCCCCGCGACACTGTTTTGCATGATCAGGCATTGGGATCTCAACCCAGAATTCCAATGGGCGGCGGAGACTGCGGGAACTGTGGGATAGCTACCCACAGTGCAACGCTCCGGAAGTCGACGCTAGCCTCGGTACTGTGGACGCGGTCCGCCGACTTCATGCACTTAGAGCACACAATCAACTGTATAAAACCGATATCTATAAAACCGGCTTCTATAAATTCGACCTAATTTTGTAGTGTAGACATACCCTTAGGGAGGAGATAAAAGTGCTGAAATGAAGGCAGAGACAAAGTTAGGAGCTGTAAAAAGACCACCTAACTCCACAGACCTGCTCCTTGTGTGAATTCAGAATCATATCTACTGATTTAGTGACTAGCATAAGTTTCCACTGCTTTTTACTCCTGTTTGCCCTGCAGAACCAACAGAGTTAAAAAGGAGTGAGCTGGATTTTATCCCTTCATGGTCACCATCAACAAAATTGGTTACTAAGTTCCAGCCATTTATATCTGTGCAAACCCACCACAGACAATTTAGTTTGCAGTCTTTATCAGTGGTGATGATGTACAAGAAGGAAACTGCCCAGTTCGACTGACAAAGTCCACATTGAGTTTGCAGAAGTGACAGTTAAAAAAACCCTGTTTGCCTTTTAATAGATTCATTGATTCCAAGGCCAGAATGGACCCTTGTGATCATCTAGTCTGACCTCCTGTACAACATGGACCATAAGATTTCCCCAAAATAACTCCTAGAGCAGATCTTTTAGAAAAATATCCAATCTTGATTTAAAAATGGTCAGTGATGAAGAATCCACCATACCCCTTGCTAAATTGTTCCAATGGCTAATTACTTCCACTGTTAAAAATTTACGCCTCATTTCCAGTCTGAATTTGTCTAGCAACTTCTATTAGATCATGTGTACCCTTCCCTGATAGATTGAAGAGGCCATTATTAAATATTTGTTTCCCATGTAGGTACTTACAGACTGTAACCAAGTCACCCCTTAACCTTCTTTGTTAAGATAAATAGATTGAGATTTTTAAGTAGTCTGTCACTATAAGACAGGTTTTCTAATCGTTTAATCATTCTTGTGGCTCTCCTCTGAACCGTCTACAATTTATCAACATCCTTCTTGAATTGCGGGCACCAGAACTGGACACAGTATTCCAGCAGCAGTTGTAGCAGTGCCAAATACATAGATAAAATAACCTCTTTATGCCTACTCAAGATTTCTCTGTTTATGCATCCCAGAATCACATGAGCTCTTTTGGTCACAGCATCACACTGGGAGCTCATGTTCCACTGATTATCCACCATGACCCCCAAATCTTTTTTTTAAAGTCACTGCTTCCCAGGATAGAGTTCCCCATTTTGTAAGAATGGCTTACATTCTTTGTTCCTAGTTGTATACATTTACATTTAGCATATCAAAACGCATATTGTTTGCTTGCACCCAGTTTACCAAGCGATCCAGATCACTCTGAATCAGTGCCCTGTCCTCCTCATTATTTACCATTCCCCTAATTTTTGTGTCATCTGCAAACTTTATCAGAGATGATTTTATATTTTCTTCCAGGTCATTGATAAAAATGTTAAATACTGTAGGACCAACAAACAAACTCTGAGGGACATCACTGGAAACACTCCCATTAAATGACGATTCCCGATTTTGGATGTATCACTTAGCCAGTTTTTAATCCATTTAATATGTGCCATGTTAATTTTATATCCTTCTAGTCTTTTAATCAAAATATTATGCGGTACAAAGTCAAACACCTTACAGAAATCTAAGTATATTATAACAACACCATAAGTTTATCAAACAAACTTATCTCATCATAAAAAGATAACAAGTTAGTTTGACAGGATCTATTTTCCATAAACCCATGCTGATTTCCATTAATTACACTACCCTCCTTTAATTCTATATTAGTCAAGTCCCATATCAGCGACTCCATTATCTTGCCACTCCATTATCAGGCTGACAGGCCTATAATTACCAGGGGCATCCCATTTACCCTTTTTTAAAAATGGCACATTAGCTTTCTTCCAGTTTTCTGGAACATCCCTAGGATCCAAGACTTATTGAAAATCAACATTAATGGTCCAGCAAGCACCTCAGTCATCTCTTTTAAAACTGTATGCAAGTTATTTGGACCAGCTGATTTTAAAAAGCCTAACTTTAGTAGCTTCTGTTTAACATTCTTCAGAGATACTAGTGGAATGGGAAGAGTGCTATCATTACCAAATAATGAGACTATACCATCTGTTTTTCCCAAGCACTGATCAGAAATATTTTATTGAACACTTTTCTTTATTATTATTGATAATTTTCCCATTTCCATCTAGTAATGGACCAGTACCATTGTCAGGATTCGCCTTGTGTCCTTTTGCTTCCCTTATCAATTTTCTACAGTTTGTGACAGACCCAGACCAGTGTGGTACAGGAGTCTGGTAGAGGGCAAATATACTGGTCACTGGATGAGTAGTTTTCTGTTCCCTGAGTGACCAGAGAAGGGGCTGCACTAGAGTAATCAGGAACCTGCTAGAACCAGTTAAGGTAGGCAGGCTAATTAGGACACCTGGAGCCCATTAAGAAGAAGCTGCTAGAATCAATTAAGGCAGGCTAATCAGGGCACCTGGGTTTTAAAAGGAGCTCACTTCAGTTTGTGGTGCGAGTGTGAGGAGCTGGGAGCAAGAGGTGCAAGGAGCTGAGAGTGAGAGGGTGTGCTGCTGGAGGACTGAGGAGCACAAGCGTTATCAGACACCAGGAGGAAGGTCCTATGGTGAGAATAAAGAAGGTGTTTGGAGGAGGCCATGGGGAAGTAGCCCAGGGAGTTGTAGCTGTCATGCAGCTGTTACAGGAGGCATTATAGACAGCTGCAGTCCACAGGGCCCTGGGCTGGAACCCAGAGTAGAGGGCGGGCCTGGGTTCCCCCCAAACCTCCCAATTGACCTGGACTGTGGGTTCTTCCAGAGGGGAAGGTCTCTGGGCTGTTCCCCAACCCACATGGTGAATCTCTGCAGCAAGAAAATCCGCCAATAAGCGCAGGACCCACCAAGACAGAGAAGGAACTTTGTCATACGGGCCAGCCATTGGCTGCAGAAAATGACGCGGGAGGATGATGTAGAGGCATACCTTCTGGCCTTTGACAGGACAGCCCTACGGGAGTCCTGGCCTCAAGATTAGTGGTCTGGCATCCTTGCCCCATTCCTGTGTGGGGAGGCCCAGAAGCCCTACCATGATCTGCCTGAAGAGGCTGCGGCAGACTACCCCCAGCTGAAAGCAGAGATCCTGGCCAGATCTGGGGTAACGACAGCAGTGCGGGCCCAGCAGTATCACTGTTGGAGGTAACAGGAAGACAAAACCCCGCGGTCCCAATTGTATGACCTCATCCATCTCGCACGAAAGTGGTTGCAAACAGAGTCCTGGAGTCCGGAAGAGATACTAGCGGTTCTGGTCATCGACCGATACATGAGGGGACTACGACCAGACCTTCGTGCCTGGGTAAGCCAGAACGAAACCTCCACCTATGACGAGGTTGTCGCCCTGGTAGAGAGGCGAAGGACAGCGAGAGAGCTGACCCGACCAGTTAAGGAAAAGGCATCCCGGGTTAAACTAGCAGCACCAAGCCCTAAAGTTCGGGTGACTGGGCCACCAGGAGGGCCCAGGTGGAAAAAGAGAGAGGCTGAAGGCCCATCAGACCCATAAAGAGTCGGAGCACTGAGGGAGAAGACGATCATGATGTTAGACTGCCCAAACCAAGAGACGGGGGAACGCCTAGGGCTCCATACAGATGTTACGCCTGCGGGGAGTGGGGACACATAGCTGCACAGTGTCCCAATGCTGAGGAGCCTATGCAGTGTAACCTGGGGAACTGGTCAGATCCATGCTCCCTAATCCACCTTGTGGGGGTCTCACTAACCCCACATATGTATACCAGACCAGTGAAACTAAATGGGGTAGGGACCACGGCACTGGTTGATTCGTGGAGTGCTATCATGCTTATCTCAGGGAAGCTCGTGAAGCGTAGTCAGCTGCTGCAGGCTAAACGTACAGGGATAACATGTGTCCATGGGACAGTTAGTTACTACCCACCATCCCAGTAAAAATCGAGATCCAAGGGAACACTACTGAGGTAGCAGCAGGTGTAGTCCCTAAACTCCCATACCCGGTGCTCATAGAGAGGGACTTCCCAGGGTTTGGAAACTTACTCCCAAGTAGGGGGATTGGAGAAAGATGGGGACCCTAAAATTGGTGAGGCATCCACAGCAGACTGTCAACCTCCAATCTTCTCTGAAATATCCCCAGATTTGTTCTCCACTCCCAGACAGGGTAGAAAGACAAAAAGGTAAAGAAGAGCAGCTAAGGCCTTGGGAACCCGAATACTGACCCAAAGCCAGAGGGTCGCTCTTGTAGGTAGGCGGACCTGCGCAGCTGAAGAGGAGGCCACGCAAGAGGGAGAAGCACCTGAGTCTGACCCCCACCCTAATGCTTCTGAACCAGTAGAGGCAACAGAGACTGGGCCCCTAGATCTTGGGCAGATTAGCCCCGGGAGAGGAAATTTTGGATGGGACCAGGCAGAAGACCCAAGGTATGTCAACATTAGGAAGGAGGTGACTGAAATAGATGGGGTCCCCGTGGAAGGGAAAACCCAGGGACCAGGACCCTACTTCATAATGAAGAAGGCTCTCTTATATCGGGTTGCACCAGTACAGGGGCAGAAGGTACAGCAGATCCTAGTACCTCAAAAACACCAGAACGCTGTATTAAGTCTTGCTCATAGTCATCCTTTTGGGGGGCATTTGAGGGTAGAGAAGACCCTGGCACGAGTCCTACGACGGTTCTTCTGGCCCAGAGTACATGAAATGCGGAGGTACTGTGCCTCCTGCCTGGAGTGTCAGCTGCACAGTCCCTGTCCCCACTTGAGGGCACCTTTAGTACCCCTTCCCATCATAGAATCATAGAATATCAGAGTTGGAAGGGACCTCAAGAGGTCATCTAGTCCAACCCCCTGCTCAAAGCAGGACCAATTCCCAGCTAAATCATCCCAGCCAGGGCTTTGTCAAGCCGGGCCTTAAAAACCTCCAAGGAAGGAGACTCCACCACCTCCCTAGGTAACGCATTCCAGTGTTTCACCACCCTCCTAGTGAAATAGTTTTTCCTGATATCCAACCTGGACCTCCCCCACTGCAACTTGAGACCATTGCTCCTTGTTCTGTCGTCTGCCACCACTGAGAACAGCCGAGCTCCATCCTCTTTGGAACCCCCGTTCAGGTAGTTGAAGGCTGCTATCAAATCCCCCCTCATTCTTCTCTTCTGGAGACTAAACAATCCCAGTTCCCTCAGCCTCTCCTCATAAGTCATGTGCTCCAGACCCCTAATCATTTTTGTTGCCCTCCGCTGGACTCTTTCCAATTTTTCCACATCCTTCTTGTAGTGTGGGGCCCAAAACTGGACACAGTATTCCACATGAGGCCTCACCAATGTCAAATAAAGGGGAACGATCACGTCCCTCGATCTGCTGGCAATGCCCCTACTTATACAGCCCAAAATGCCGTTAGCCTTCTTGGCAACAAGAGCACACTGTTGACTCATATCCAGCTTCTCGTCCACTGTGACCCCTAGGTCCTTTTCTGCAGAACTGCTACCTAGCCATTCGGTCCCTAGTCTGTAGCAGTGCATGGGATTCTTCCGTCCTAAGTGCAGGACTCTGCACTTGTCCTTGTTGAACCTCATCAGGTTTTTTTCGGCCCAATCTTCTAATTTGTCTAGGTCCCTCTGTATCCGATCCCTACCCTCTAGTGTATCTACCACGCCTCCTAGTTTAGTGTCATCTGCAAACTTGCTGAGAGTGCAGTCCACACCATCCTCCAGATCATTAATAAAGATATTAAACAAAACCGGCCCCAGGACCGACCCTTGGGGCACTCCGCTTGAAACCGGCTGCCAACTAGACATGGAGCCATTGATCACTACCCGTTGAGCCAGATGATCTAGCCAGCCTTCTATCCACCTTACAGTCCATACTTCTTTAACTTGGCGGCAAGAATACTGTGGGAGACCGTATCAAAAGCTTTGCTAAAGTCAAGGAATAACACATCCACTGCTTTCCCCTCATCCACAGAGCCAGTTATCTCATCATAGAAGGCAATTAGGTTAGTCAGGCACGACTTCCCCTTCGTGAATCCATGCTGACTGTTCCTGATCACTTTCCTCTCCTCTAAATGTTTCAGAATTGATTCCTTGAGGACCTGCTCCATGATTTTTCCAGGGACTGAGGTGAGGCTGACTGGCCTGTAGTTCCCCGGATCCTCCTTCTTCCCTTTTTTAAAGATGGGCACTACATTAGCCTTTTTCCAGTCATCTGGGACCTCCCCCGATCGCCATGAGTTTTCAAAAATAATGGCTAATGGCTCTGCAATCTCACCCGCCAACTCCTTTAGCACCCTCGGATGCAGCGCATCCGGCCCCATGGACTTGTGCACGTCCAGTTTTTCTAAATAGTCCCGAACCACTTCTTTCTCCACAGAGGGTTGGTCACCTTCTCCCCATGCTGTACTGCCCAGTGCAGCAGTCTGGGAGCTGACCTTGTTCGTGAAGACAGAGGCAAAAAAATCATTGAGTACATTAGCTTTTTCCACATCCTCGGTCACTAGGTTGCCTCCCTCATTCAGTAAGGGGCCCACACTTTCCTTGATTTTCTTCTTGTTGCTAACATACCTGAAGAAACCCTTCTTGTTACTCTTAACATCTCTTGCTAACTGCAACTCCAAGTGTGATTTGGCCTTCCTGATTTCACTCCTGCACGCCTGAGCAATATTTTTATACTCCTCCCTGGTCATTTGTCCAATCTTCCACTTCTTGTAAGCTTCTTTTTTGCGTTTAAGATCAGCAAGGATTTCGCTGTTTAGCCAAGCTGGTCGCCTGCCATATTTACTATTCTTTCTACACATCGGGATGGTTTGTTCCTGCAACCTCAATAAGGATTCTTTAAAATACAGCCAGCTCTCCTGGACCCCTTTGCCCTTCATGTTATTCTCCCACGGGATCCTGCCCATCTGTTCCCTGAGGGAGTCAAAGTCTGCTTTTCTGAAGTCCAGGGTCCGTATTCTGCTGCTCTCCTTTCTTCCTTGTGTCAGGATCCTGAACTCGACCATCTCATGGTCACTGCCTCCCAGATTCCCATCCACTTTTGCTTCCCCTACTAGTTCTTCTCTGTTTGTGAGTAGCAGGTCAAGAAAAGCTTTGCCCCTAGTTGGTTCCTCCAGCACTTGCACCAGGAAATTGTCCCCTACACTATCCAAAAAATTCCTGGATTGCCTGTGCACCGCTGTATTGCTCTCCCAGCAGATATCAGGGTGATTAAAGTCTCCCATGAGAACCAGGGCCTGCGATCTAGCAACTTCTGCTAGTTGCCAGAAGAAAGCCTCGTCCACCTCATCCCCCTGGTCTGGTGGTCTATAGCAGACTCCAACCACGACATCACCCTTGTTGCTCACACTTCTCAACTTTATCCAGAGACTCTCAGGTTTTTCTGCAGTTTCATACCGGAGCTCTGAGCAGTCATACTCCTCTCTTACATACAACGCAACTCCCCCACCTTTTCTGCCCTGCCTGTCCTTCCTGAACAGTTTATATCCATCCATGACAGTACTCCAGTCATGTGAGTTATCCCACCAAGTCTCTGTTATTCCAATCACATCATAGTTCCCTGACTGTGCCAGGACTTCCAGTTCTCCCTGCTTGTTTCCCAGGCTTCTTGCATTTGTGTATAAGCACTTAAGATAACTCATCGATCGTCCCTCTTTCTCAGCATGAGACAGGAGTCCTCCCCTCTTGCGCTCTCCTGCTTGTGCTTCCTCCCAGGATCCCATTTCCCCACTTACCTCAGGGCTTTGGTCTCCTTCCCCCGGTGAACCTAGTTTAAAGCCCTCCTCACTAGGTTAGCCAGCCTGCTGGCGAAGATGCTCTTCCCTCTCTTCGTTAGGTGGAGCCCGTCTCTGCCTAGCACTCCTTCTTCTTGGAACACCATCCCATGGTCGAAGAATCCAAAGCCTTCTCTCCGACACCACCTGCGTAGCCATTCGTTGACTTCCACGATTCGACGGTCTCTACCCCGGCCTTTTCCTTGCACAGGGAGGATGGACGAGAACATCATCATAGAGGTCCCCTTCGAGCGAATAGCCATGGACCTAGTGGGACCCCTGGAGAAGACGGCTCGGGGCCACCAATATATACTTGTTGTTTTGGACTATGCTACTCGCTACCCAGAAGCCGTCCCCCTGCGGAACACAGCCTCTAAAACTATAGCCAAAGAGCTGGTGAGGATCTTTGCCTGAATGGGGCTTCCGAAGGAGATATTAACTGACCAAGGAACCCCATTTATGTCGAAGCTAATGAAGGACCCCTGTATGCTGCTCCATATACATACGCTGAGAACTTCGGTCTACCATCCGCAGACTGATGGGTTGATAGAAAGGTTTAACCGAACCCTCAAGGCTATGATAAGGAAGGTGGTAAGTCGGGACGGGAAGGATTGGGACACTCTACTTCCCTACCTTATGTTTGCTATCCGGGAGATACCTCAGGCCTCAACTGGGTTTTCCCCCTTCGAGTTATTATACGGCCGTCACCCCCGTGGCATACTAGATATTGCCAAAGAGATCTGGGAAGAGGAACCCAATGAGGGGAGAAATATAATAGAGCATGTAATGCAGATGCGAGACCAGGATAGCCCGGGTTACCCCTATTGTACGGGAACATTTGGAGAAGGCCCAGGAGGCCCAGCAAACCCATTACAATCGCCAGGCAAAAGTGTGACAGTTCCAACCAGGGGATCGGGTTATGGTGTTGGTACCCACGGCAGAAAGCAAGCTTCTGGCCCAATGGCAGGGGCCCTATGAGGTGGTTGAACCCATGGGGGAAGTAACCTACAAGGTGCGGCAGCCAGGACGCAGAAAACAAGAACAGATTTATCACGTTAACCTTCTGAAACCCTGGCATGCACAAGAGGCATGCACAATGGTCCAAAAAAACCTAACCCAGGAAAACAAGCCTTCCAAACAGGTGAGAGTGTCTCCCGATTTAACACCAGACCAGAAGAATGAGGTGTCTGAGATGATCTTCCGGAACCACGATGTGTTCTCGACAAAACCGGGTCGAACAACCGAGACATATCACCACATCGTCACGAACCCTGGGGCCAGAGTAACAATGAAGCCCTATTGGGTGCCAGCGGCAAAAAGGGAGGAAATAAAAGCAGAAGTAAAAAAAATGCTGGAGTTGGGGATCATCGAAGAATCCCACAGTCAGTGGTCCAGCCCAATTGTGCTGGTGCCCAAACCTGATGGCACCACAAGATTTTGCAACGACTTCCGGCGACTAAACGAAGTATCCCAGTTCGACGCGTACCCCATACCTCGCATAGATGAGCTAGTGGACCGTCAGGGTAATGCCCGGTACTTGACTACCCTAGACTTGACAAACGGGTACTGGCAGATTCCCCTTGCGGAAGACGCAAAGGAAAAGGCTGCGTTCTCTACACCAGAGGGTCTTTTTCAATATACTGTCCTCCCTTTTGGACTACATGGGGCCCCAGCTACCTTCCAGCGTTTCATGGACAAGCTATTACGCCCGCATAATAGTTATGCTGCTTATGCATACTTGGACGATGTGGTCATTCATACCCCAGACTGGGAAACCTACCTGGAGAAGGTGGAGGTAGTCCTCGATACCTTCAGGCGAGCTGGCCTTACAGCAAACCCTGCCAAGTGCGCTGTAGGGCTTATGGAGGCCAAATATCTTGGCTACATTGTGGGAAAAGGTTTGGTAAAACCGCAAGTGAACAAGTTAGAGGCCATCCAAAATTGGCCCCGACCAAGTTGCAAGAAACAAGTCCGGGCATTCCTAGGTGTGGTGGGGTATTACCGACGATTTATCCCCCACTTTGCCACAAGGGCAAGCCCCCTGACAGACCTAGTGAAAGCCCGTGGACCTGATCTGGTGAGATGGTCTGACGCAGCAGAGGAAGCATTCACAAACCTATGGACTGCCCTCTGCAGTAACCCCGTACTGATAGCCTCTGATTTCACCAAGGAGCTTATCCTGTGGAGGGATGCATCGGAAGTAGGGTTGGGGGCTGTTCTATCACAGATGGTCGGGAAGGAGGAACACCCAATTCTATACCTCAGTCGGAAACTCCTTCCAAGGGAACAAAAATATGCAGTGGTGGAGAGAGAATGCCTCACTGTAAAATGGGCCATGGAAACATTGCACTACTACCTGCTCGGGCGCAGATTTGTCCTCGTGACCGACCATGCCCCTCTTCAATGGATGCAGTGGAACAAGGAGAAGAACACAAGGGTGGCCAGATGGTTCTTATCCCTCCAACCTTTCCAGTTCCGTGTGCAACACAGAGCAGGGAGCCGTCATGGCAATGCCGATGGCTTGTTACGTGTGCACTGTCTGGCGTCCCAAGCTGCCCAACCCCTTGGCGTTGAGCAGGGGGGAGGGATATGTGACAGACCCAGACCAGTGGGGTACAAGAGTCTGGTAAAGGGCAAATATACTGGTCACTGGATGAATAGTTTTCTGTTCCCTGAGTGACCAGAGAATGGGCTGCACTAGAGTAATCAGGAACCTGCTAGAACCAGTTAAGGCAGGCAGGCTAATTAGGACACCTGGAGCCCATTAAGAAGAAGCTGCTAGAATCAATTAAGGCAGGCTAATCAGGGCACCTGAAGGTGCTCACTTCAGTTTGTGGAGTGAGTGTGAGGAGCTGGGAGCAAGAGGTGCAAGGAGCTGAGAGTGAGAGGGTGTGCTGCTGGAGGACTGAGGAGCACAAGCGTTATCAGACACCAGGAGGAAGGTCCTATGGTGAGAATAAAGAAGGTGTTTGGAGGAGGCCATGGGGAAGTAGCCCAGGGAGTTGTAGCTGTCATGCAGCTGTTACAGGAGGCACTATAGACAGCTGCAGTCGTCAGGGCCCTGGGCTGGAACCCAGAGTAGAGAGCGGGCCCGGGTTCCCCCCAAACCTCCCAATTGACCTGGACTGTGGGTTCTTCCAGAGGGGAAGGTCTCTGGGCTGTTCCCCAACCCACATGGTGAATCTCTGCGGCAAGAAAATCCGCCAATAAGCGCAGGACCCACCAAGATAGAGGAGGAACTTTGTCACAAGTTCCTAACTTCTGGTTTACATTCATTACTATCAACTTTCCCTTTCTTCCAGTTGTTATATATAACATTTTTATACCTGCCTTCACCTTCCCTCTAAACCAATCATATTTTTAGCCAGTACAGCCTTGCTCCTTGATTTTGACTTTTTGGGCATCCAGTAGGGTATTCTTAAATGATTCTCAATTATCATTCACATTTTCCTAATTAAATTCTTCCTCCCAATTTATTTGGCTCATAATTTTTTTCAGCTTTGTCAAACAGAGCATATATGATATGGAATCAGAGAGACAATAGATATGGAACCTCACAACATCATAGAATCATAGGACTGGAAGGGACCTTGAGAGGTCATCTAGTCCAGTAGTCCCCTGCACTCATGGCAGGACTAAGTATTATCTAGGCCATCCCTGACAAGTGACATATTTACATATTTTTGCTTTTCAGAGCAAAACCTCACTTCAACAGGATGGTCTGGCCCCTTTAAGGAGTATGGGGGCTCAGGACCAGCCACCCCTGTTCCATGACATCACCCCTTTAAGGAACAGGTGTTTAGGGGAGCAGCAGACAATCTGGTAAATGGGAACCAGGATTAAAACCTCAGCTGTTAACGAACCAGGGGGAAAGAGGACAGACAGCTTGGAGAGGAGCCTGTCTGCCAACCAACACAGTCCTGGAAGGAGGGCAGTGGAATGCCTTAACTAGAGGGAAGCTGTAGTTGTGAGTCCAGGGACCTGTAGTGGAGGAGACTTGGGGGAAAAGACTCTCCAGGGGCTGCAGTGGGACTGAGAGAGTTCCCTGGCTCAGCAGTAACTGAAGAAAGAACTGGAACCTGAAGCCCTGGATTGAGAGTGAAATTGGAAACCCCAAGAGTGAAGGGTTTGGGCCTTAAAGGCCAAAGTAGATTTTATTTCCTAAAGACTTACTAAACTGAACCCCAGGAAGGGGAACTTTACTTTAAGTATGCGGGGCTATGAACACATTATTGAAAAAACTAGGAGGGAAATGAGGGTAGGGTGCCTGCAAGGCCACGACATAAAGGGGTGTGTTCTGGGATGGGACCCTGCCATAAGAACCTCTCACTTTGTGGAGAGTCAGGAAGGCACAGACATTTTCCTTGGCTGTGAGATGTTCACCCTGCCGAGCTAGCATACGGAGGGGCAGGAACAACTAGAGTTCCAGCTCCAGTTTTTGGAAATGCCCCAGCAGCAGCCACAACATGTCAAGGAGATTCAGCAACTGGAAAGGATTGGCTGCAGTAGATACAAAAAGGGTCCTGGTGCAGGATCCTGGGTCAATTGTGTGCACTGACTGCAGGCAAGTAAAGCATGTAAGATGGGTTTGCCCCTACACGAATAATGGCTGTAAGGCCTGCTCGGTTGCGCAAAGCACCGAGAAAACTTGGGAGGGTCCAGGCTATTAAAGATACTTTACCATGGGGTGGTGGGGCCAAAACTACCGTGGAATCTAAACAAAGGACTGTGGGAAGCCATTTAGGGGCAAGGTACTATGAGGCTGTCAGGGCTATCTGTTTTGGTTGTGGGAAAATGGAATACATAAGAAGGTGTTGCCCTGCTAAGAATTTGGACTTTGAATGGTTGGACTGTAGCTATAGGGAAGCTAGAAACTACAGGAATAGTTGAATTGAGTATAGTCAAGGAAAAAGGCCCCGGGATGTAAGCTTAAAGGTGACAGGATGGCCAAGAGTTTTAAACTCCCCATTGATTAAGGGAGATACCCCGACTCTATTCTCAGCCCCAGAGAGAGAGAGTTGGGGGGGAATTTGGATACCTTTTTAAAGAAACTCCATCACACCTAGAAGCCAGAAGGACCTCTATATAAGTAGGGTCCAACCAGCTGCTCAGAAAGGCTGTAGGACTTCTGGGCTAGGGATGCCAGGAAAAAGATAGAACTTGGCTCAAAGGCTTTAGAGGGGACAGGGATACAATGGCAACAAGAACCCTGATGTTGCTGTCAATCAGTTCAACAAATAGCAGGCCCAGACAAAGACTTTCTGTCAGGAATTGGATGACCACACAAAGATTCTTAAAGCACAGATCCAAGGAACGGGGGGGGAACATTCCCAGGCTGGGGTGGGGGTGAGGCACTGACCACTTAGCAGAAATTAACCAAAGGCTGAATGCACGAAAGGAGTTACACATTGTGAAACAATACCTAACTTTTAGGTGCCTAGAAAATCACAGGAACAACACTGCATTCCAAAAGCCTAAG